>NC_133654.1:111938279-112560981 GCF_009905375.1 Apium graveolens
TTTTGGTGGCCAAATATGAAGCGAGACGTGGCAGAATGGGTTGCGAAGTGTTATACTTGTCAGAAAGTAAAGGCAGAACATCAACGACCAAGCGGATTAATTCAGCCCCTGAAGGTTCAAGAATGGAAATGGGAAAATATCACTATGGACTTTATAGTGGGACTACCGCGAACGAAATCCGGGCATGACGCAATATGGGTTATAATTGATCGTCTTACGAAGTCGGCGCATTTCCTTCCAATAAATGAGAAGTCGTCACTGGACAAGTTGGTTCATTTGTATGTGCACGAAATCGTCCTAAGGCATGGAGTACCCGTATCAATAGTTTCAGATAGAGATCCCCGATTTAACTCAAGATTCTGGAAGCAATTTCAGGAATGTCTTGGCAGAAAGTTGAATATGAGCACGGCGTACCACCCGCAGACTGATGGCCAGAGTGAAAGGACAATTCAAACGATTGAAGACATGTTGCGCAGTTGTGCAATCAATTTTGCAGGAAGTTAGGACGACCATTTGCCGTTGATTGAATTCTCTTACAACAACAGCTATCATTCCAGTATCGGTATGCCACCATACGAAACTTTGTACGGGCGAAAATGTAGATCACCAACAAGTTGGGATGAAGTGGGAGAAGGAAGAATTCTCGGCTCGGAATTGGTACAACAGTTGCATGACTCGGTCAAGTTAATTCAGAAAAGGTTGCTTGCTGCTCAAGATAGACAGAGGAAGTATGCGGATCCAGCGCGTAAGGACGTTCAATTCCAAATTGGCGAAGCTGTGTTGCTGAAGGTGTCACCTAGAAAAGGGTTGATGAGATTTGACAAGAAAGGGAAGTTAGCACCTAGATACATAGGTCCTTTTGAGATTTTGAGTCAAGTGGGAAAGGTGGCCTATGAGTTGGCCTTACCACCTCAGTATCGGCATGTGCATAATGTGTTCCACGTGTCGTTGCTTAAGAAGTACAATCCTGACGCTAGCCATGTGATAGAATATGAACCTGTAGAAATTCAGGCAGACCTGTCATTTGTGGAGCAACCGGTTAAAATACTTGACTGGCAAGTAAAGAGTCTTAGAAATAAGTCAGTAAAGTTAGTAAAAGTACTTTGGGGGAACCCTAAGGTCGAAGAGTCGACCTGGGAGTTAGAGTCTGATATGCGTTCCTGGCATCCTCATCTTTTCTCTTAGATTCTGGGGACAGAATCCCTTAAGGGGGAGAGGATGTTATGACCGGCATTTTATGTAATATTATTTGTGGATTGGGTATGATATTGAAGTCCAATGAAAATATATTCAATGATTGTACGCTAGTGTGAGTGAAAATTTCTGCATTATAAATTTGCTTTGTGTAGTATATGATTTTTCAAAGCAAGAGTTTATTTAATTTCTTTATTTTTGATTTATAAGGAATATTCTAAGCTTTGGAAAAATTTTCTTTTAAAAGGTATTTTGTTCACAAATTTTGAAAATGATTTTATAAAGTCTCTAAAAATCCAAGTTATTTTATGGTATAAATTTTATAATTTTTGAACTTGTATTTTATTTTATAAAAATAAATCTTTATAAATTTTATTTGTTATAATTATCAAATTCCATGGCTACCCTTGCATGTAAATACTCTTCCAATTCAACTAAGGGGCAAGGAAGGTATTTCCAACCCCACTCACTTTCATTCTACTAAACAAATTACCACTTTACCCTTGCATGCAAATCTACCTAACTCTATTGGAAGGTTACTCTTGTAAAATCTCAAATCCACTCACTTTTGGCCAAATAAAAACCAAACTAACATGATTATTACTCCACATTCACCCCACCATTTTCACACTCCTCCTTTCCTCCCCCTCCCTCTCGGCTTTTCCCCCCTCCCCTCTCGGCAATTCCCAAAAACCGAGCCCCCATCCCCTTCTTTCTTCATTTCTCACTCAAACAATCATCCTATTATCAAGTAATCCTACTCCTTACATGTTGTTCTTGTATATCTTAAGAGTTTAGAGTAGAAAAACTTATGTGTTGACCTTGCATGGTGGTGTTTTGTTAAAACTCCAAGTGAATATCCTTGATTCTTGTAAATTCAAGGCTTTCACCATGAGTTATAGTAGCAAAGCGTTGAGAATGGCTAGACATGAGTATGCTACACTCATGCAATTGTTGTTTTCACCCTAATCCATTCGGCCATGACTTGATAAGAGCCGAATGGATGGTGTTTTGGTTGTCATGTTCCACTTTGTATGTTTTTGTGATGATAACATGAAAATCTTAGTGAGGTCTTGATAAAACTCTTTGCATGTTAAGTGATCATCTAGGTATATCTTATGCTAGGCTTGCATGTCAATTTTATGATAGAACATATGTAGAAAATGTGTTGTTTTGGTTTGAAAAACCCGAAGGCATGCATGCATGTGGATTTCTCTTAGAATGTTGTAAGATTTTGATCATTTGGAAAGATTTTTTTAGTGAGCCTTAATTTCAGTAGGAATAATGTGTTAATATTGATTTATACTTCTTGTTGCATGGTAATAATTCGTGGTTATCTTTTATAAAAATATATATCTTGTTGTTTTAAAAGCATGAAGATTTGTGATTTGTGAAGTGTAGTCTCTTTTGTTTTGCCATAATTGTACCTTAGGTAAGGATGATCTCACCAAGGTTATTTTGAGAATAAGGGAGTTAGTTCAGTAGAATACCATGTATAAGTTTTGGTTTAAGTATTGAGTTGTTGTTAGTTGAGTTTGTCAAGTCAAAACCTTGGAAAATGAGAGTTATAGTTTCTGCAGAAAAATCAGTATAGCACCCTGAGGTTTTGAGTGAGTTTTGACCATGTCATTGGTGTGCACTTTGTGGCCCAAGCTACCAGAAGTTAGTAATGGGAGTATATAAAAGGTTTTAGGAGTTGATTGGAGGTTTGCATGTCATTTGGTTAGGTGCACAAGTAGAATAACAAAATCTGTCCAGCAGGGGACAGTTTTGTTGTAACTTAGAAATAGGGAGATTTGACCATGTCATGGGTAGGAAAACTTAGAAATAGGACATTTTCTGCCCAGAAAAACAGGGGAACCTTGGACTTTTAGCTTAGGCCCAAGAAGGCCCAAGCCAGGCCCTTGAGCCACATCAAGTTTGTGAGATGCCCTTAGGTCAGGAGAGTCTTGTGTAAAAGTTTTGAAGGAAAACTTATAGTTTAAGAGTGTCTAATGTACTCAAGAAACCATAGTTGTCATTCTGAAATTTGCACCAGTGAGCACTTTCACTTATCACATAGTTTTAGAACACTTAGAAGTGAGTATTAGGTCGACCACCATAGTTGTAAGATAGTATAAGGTCAGTAGAGCAAAAGGCACAAGTAAGGGTCAATAGGTTTTGGATAATTTAGGAAAGGCACATCGAGTTAGGAAGCCAAAATTAGAAGACCTTGTCTAGTTTAGCGACCAAGTGACTTAAGTGGTGAGTCGAGATCATCCAAGCCTAGTGTTGCATTATGGTGTTATTTGGTATTAATATACGATATGTGATTATGTGGCTATGTGTGTGCTATTGTAATGTAAAAGTGAATATAAATTAAGTGCATATAGGCCTAAGTGCCATCCGTGTTTAATTTCGGGTTGTAAATAGGTTGAGATGGTAAGAATATATTATAATGAGGATTATTATTATTTATGTAGGATCTCGAGATGAAGGAAAAATTGCCATAAAAGTCGAGTGAAGCTCCAGTTGCTCCTACCAGTCAGACCAGACCAGCCTATCTCAAGGCAAGTGATTCAACTTGGCCTTCATATTTACTATAAACAGTTCATATATATCGATGCAATTATCCTGAGTCATTTTGACATATTTAAATCAAGCGTATCTTTTGTTTATCTTTGAGTTACTTAGAGATGCCATGAACCCTCGAGTACGTATTGCAAGTAGTTCAAAAGTCTTATCATGATAATATATTAAAGTAATTCGAATGCCATGATAAAATAAAGAGTTGTTATAGCACTCAGTTGATCCTCTTGATTACCATGCTAATGATTCCTAAGTAATGATATCTCATCCTGATACTTGAATCCCTATAGAACCTTACCTTGATACCTGAAAGCCAAATATTTATCAAAGTTGTCTCTAATTGATTGATACCCCTCTTTCTTATCCTAAAGCTTGTCAATTCTGATATATCATGAGCTAAAAATCATTTCTTCATATCTTAACACCCTTAGTATTCATGAAGCTTACATTCTTGATGATCCAGCACTTGAACCTTGATGAGAAACCATTGCTTTAAGCCCAATTTGGCACTTCCTTTCATGATATCCAATAGCCTCACTAAATTCCCTTGTCCAAACTTTGATACATGAAAACCATTCAGTTACCCTAATAGAGTTTATTTTTGTGAATCATGGCTCTGAGATTTAGTACCATATTTCCCGTGTTTTGAGTTGATCTGTAATCCCTTGATAAAAATGTTTACTGTTAAAAGAGATTTTGTTACAATTCGGCATCAGCTTTTGAAATAAACAAAATGTGGGTTTTCAGTCCCAAAGGGGGATAAATGTTTTCTTGAATAGTGGATCTGGACTGAGACACGAGTCCTTTCCACACTTATTTTAGGCTTAAAAGTTGCCTAGGGATTCCCGTTAATGTTTTAGAACCCAGCGAGGTTCGGGATTACTTCGCGGTTGATCACCAGCTGTAATCCGTAGCGTCATAAAATGATTTTGATTAAGACATGATTTTTAAAATTGTTTTGATACAAGCAAAATGATGCCATCTCTCATAGTTTTATCTCTCGTTATCATTAGTTATATCTTTCCATTGGCATTCTTAAAAGTATATCTCGATTTATGTTTTGTGTTGTGTTGTTAGCACTTGTTGAGCATTTGGCTCACTTCTTGCTTTACCCTGATATTACAGCTAGCAGTTATGGTTCGATTCAAGCAGACTGCCCGTAAGACCTGTGATGCTGATGCTTATGTTCGAGCTCAGGTAGAATAAGTAACAATAGTTGTGTGAGGACTCGGTATTTGTAATCAGATGTAATAGTTGGTAGTGTTGGGCTGTTCCAAACCCTGAACTGTAAGATCTTGGATTTGGTTGTGTATTCTTCATTAAAATGATGTAATAGCTATATTTATTTTGCTGTTAAAGTTGTGGGTGTGACAAACAACACCCAAAAGGATGGATTCGAAAGCTATGACATATGGTGAGTACAAGAGGTATTAAGAAATGTTAGAAGAACCTAGAGTGAGGATATGTGTGTTTCGGAAGATAGCCGCTACCAGGTTATAGGGAGCTACTATTGAGTATGCCACCCACGATTATCTTGTGGAGTGAGCTAGATGGATCTTTAAAGAAATTTGAGAGGATTGGAAATCGAGAGCTTTCTTGAAATTATATGATGATGATATGATCAAACATGATACGTATAGAAGTAATGTGATATAAATTGACCTTGTGTTATATAATAAATTTGATAATTACTGGATAGATTTGTTATACTTAGTAACCGTAAGAGATAAGGGTGGGAATGTTACCAGTATGGAAGACTAGAAGTAAAGATATGAATAAGATAGTATGCAACGGTAACTAGAGTTTTGTTGACCAATGAAGGCAAAATGGACCCAATAAGGGTTAGAAGATATATGGAAATGAATGGGCTCTTATCTGATTATTTTTCCTAATTGGATTCCTTGTGATCGTTGAGAAGGACGACAACCAACTCATATAATAATGACGACCAGGTGTATGATTTTCAAAATTTTAAACAATTTTTAAAAAATATTTTCTTCACAAATTTCTTTCTAAAATTCCTTGGAACAAAACAAGTTATAAAATTTGGTTGTCCAATTACTACTTGAGTTTCTTGTTTGTTATAAGATTCAGATTATCCACACGAATACTTGTTCTAGAAATTAGTATAGTTCATTTAGAAGGCCAAATGAAACCGCTATTACGAAGAAGATTTGATTGTTCCTAGCAGAAAAATGCAAATGTTGTTTGATAAGTTTAACGATAGAACCAATGTACGGAGAAACTGTTCATCCAATTTCTAAGACGATTAGAATTCGAAGAATACGTCGATTCATAAGAAGCCGAGTATGAGCAAAGAAGATTGAAAAAATTTCCAGACCTTTCTAAAGGAAGAACGTTATTAGCAAAGGAGGCGATCTGTTGAATGATCAGCGGCATAAGCGAAATTTGAAGTTGTGATTGTAAATCTCGTAAAGTATGAAAATAGGGTCAAATTATAGAAATATTGAATATGGAAGCGCAACGTGAAAGATATAAGACCCAGTACAGGGGAATTTATTCTAATGATTGATTTAAGAAAGTATTTCAGAGAACTTTCTAAAGTTAATATATGACTCAGAATGGGATTTATTGATCGGACAAGCGTTGAAGTTGTAAACAGATAAGATGCGGATGGCGACCAATGATATCATTTTTTTCTTATCATTCTTATAAATCTCGAGTAAAGTATGAACTTCTTTTATGATCAGCTTTATAAGGTGATTGTTGAATCCCTTTTAAATCATTCCTTCTTCAAAATATTGTTTCCTAATTGGGACAAGCAGTGTTATAGTGTGACGATTTGTCGAAGCGACAAAGAGTCTGGTGGGACGCCACCTAATCATGTGCTGTGTGCTATATAGTATGAAAGACTAGCCATCTTGAGTACAAACATGGTTGTCTCATTCCTATCTAAATCATTGTTCATTCTTTCTTCTTCAATCGTGATTTGTTTATTCATGAATCCTTCCGATTGTTTCCTTGTACTCTTATCCCTTACCAAAAAGTTCCAATCAAAATCATTTACACAAATTCCTTCTTGTAAGCTCTATTATTTGAATATCTTAAAAGGAAGTGAAATGAATCCGTGTAGCAGATGGAGTTACATAATAAGTATGGACAATTGCAAGCCGATGAAAGGTGGACAGTTACGTACAGAGAAGAATCATTATGCCATTGATGTGGTTGTACGAGGACATCAAATCAAAGGCAGAAATCTATATGCATGATACGTTTCGAGTCTGAGATTTTGGCGTGAATTGAAGTAGTTAGCAAATCGTATGAGGTAAATTAACTAGAGGAAAAGTCAAGCTGCGTATATCGGATAAGGCAAATGATTGAGTGGACAATGGAAACGAATGAAGAAATTCTTAATAATAACCAGATACTCGATTAATACGTTGTAAAGATGAAGCATGCCTCAATCATGTGGGAGATATTTATCATGAAGATTCAAGATCGAAGAAATGATAGTTACAAATAAAATTTGAGTGTGTTCATCAAGGAATGGTTGGGTTTTCCCACTCAAGGAAGTGAGTTATGGTAAATTTGATGCTTATAACTGGGTCAGCAAAGGAGGTTCAGTATGGGAAGACATAGGGGGAGATGAAGGTATGGTGGTTTGACTACAACAATTTTTAAGATGCGAAGCTTTAAAGCCAATTGAATTCTTTCACAAGAATATACGAGTGTTGGTTAAGACCACGTGCTGGTTATCAAAAGTTAACAAGTTGACTAATGAGAATAAGTGTATGTTTTCAAGGATGGATACATTGTTAATTAGAGAGCTAGAATTGAAACACGAATTAGAAGAATTCTAGAATAATTTATAATTGTATCAGTAGTGATATTCGGTTATAATCAGAAAATATGAGAAAAAGGTATGGTATAATAAGAATTGTTCGCTATAATCTTAAATTGAACTAAAGATATGAGTTATACTGATTAGTATTATGTAAGGTGGTGAAATGGTGAGTTTAGAAAGTGGCAGTGGATTGGTATATGTGAGGATTGATTGTTGGTTGTTTGCTTGATTATTGGTGTCGGCTTGAGTCGGACTGGTAGTCAATAATATAAAGGGGATGCTGCCCAAATTTTCAGAAAATACCCTACTTCTAAAGATAGAATGTCTACTTCCGTATGTTATTGATATTCATGTTGATACTCCAAACAATAGTGATCTCGGTTCTTGAAAAAGGTTGTTATAGACAATCCGACTATATATAATTGGTCTTTGATTTCATTTAGATAGTCATCACTTGGTGCAATTGATCAATTAAGTGAGTTAAGTGGTTAATTTTACCAATTGATGGTCAATTAGATTGAAATCCATTCCAATTCGATTAAGTCAAATTTTGATGTGACTTTCAAATCCGAAATCAAAGCAATAAGAAATTTGAAGGAAGTAAGGACACCAGTAGAATTCAGGAATTGCTGCAAGTGTGTGAGGCTTTACTTGGATGAATATGCCCTTTATAACGGACAAGAAAAATAAAAATTTACTTGTATTGACAAGTGAGAAGAATGTTTTCAAGAGCTAAAGACTTAAGATAAAGCAAAGAGAAGGAAGGAAGGAAAGGAAGAAGAGAGAAGGAATAAAGCAGAGATTAACAACTACACCAATATGGATTTCATTAGAAAATCAAGGAGATGTTATTATCTACAACAAAGTTTTATCAAAGGATATCTTGTTTCTAAATGGTTGTGATAATCATACAATAAATGATTGTCAAGTATTTATATTTTAGACAAAGTGTGAGATACAGTTTTAATTCGGTTTCCGATTGATGTTGGTACTTAGGTTGTTGTTAAATATTGAAAGTGGTATTAATACAGATGATTGATGTTTACTTCAGAATGGGATGTTGTGAGCATCAAAGTTCGTATTAATATCTAATTTGATATGACGACAAAATGAGTATTAACGTCAAGAGTTCGGTTTTGAATAAGCTATGAGAATAAAGAACGGAGATAGAAAAGGGAAGTGGAATCAAAAGGGTGATAAAGAAATTTCATAAAATGCCAGGAAAAGTAAACGTAGTAACATATGCATTAATCAGAAAGGAAAGACCGAACGTGTCTACAGTGTCAGAAGAATTATAAAAGGAATGTCAAAAGTTGAAATTGGAAGCCTGAGTTTGCAAACCTAACAATGCAAAGATGTATAGTATGACTTTTCAGCCGGAATTGCTAGAGAAGGTAAAGAAATGTTAGGGGAAAATAATAGATCAAGATATTATCGTTAGAATATATATATATATATATACTCAAAAGGATGATCAAAGCATTCCCAGATTTTATTTCAGAATATGGGATTCCACCGGTGACAGAATTGAAGAATGGAATTTGACAAGAAGCTCACAACCCAAGATATTCAATCCATCCATGGAGTACCAATATATATAGAGATTTAGAGGAAAATCATTGGTGGCCAGATATGAAGAAAGAAATGGTGGGATAGATTAGCAAATGATACACGTGTCAAGGAGTTAAGGCGGGACATCAAAGACTAGATGGATATATTTCGCCAAGAAACGTCATGGTAATGTCACATGAGAACCAAAAGTGAGGAAAACGTTAATTGTATTATTATTGATAGGTTATTTAAACCTGATCATTCTCATTTAGGAATAAACGGTTTATCCCATAAGTGGGTTAGTTGCTGCTTAAAGAAATGGTGGTACGTCATCAGATCCAGAAACTAATTGTAGATAATCAATATTGTGTGATTTAAAATTTGACAGAAGTATTCAGAATATGATAAATTATATCGAACTGGAACGGTATGTACTACTTCTAGATGAACGGATATTAAGTAAAGTGGAACTAAAAAGATAGGAATTTGGTTGAACAACGATAACTCAAGAGATTCAAGCTACTCTGAAGGTATGATACGAGACATTGATGTCAAAGAAGACTCTCTAATAGTATGGCATAAAGAAAGAATAAACGTTATATGTGATTAGACGTCAAGGAACGCATTGCAGTCAGTCTCGTATGAGAACTCCTTAGAACCAAAATAAATGATAATATAGGTTAAAAGTATGTCAGTGATGCCTCCAGGTTAGTGTACTTTCTTTAAATTGGTAGGAGATCTTCGCTCGATAAATATCCTCGATTGTGCTTCAAGGAAAATAAAATATGGTGATAACTCTGTGCGTCAGTCATATTCAGTCGAGATTTTCTCGTTAATTCTTAACTCTAGAGTAATCTCGAGAACATTAGAAATCGAATACGCCATAGTTCCAGTATATCATTCGTAGATGGACGAGAAGATTAAAATAACGACTAAAGTGCCTCGAATGCGATTCGAAATGATTATGAACTAAGTTAATTGAATAGAGAAACATGTGGGAATGAGGTTCAATAACCAGTAGCTATTGCAAACATTCATGAGCACGAATTACTAGAATTACAGAGAAAATCTAATTAATAAGCATTATTCTGGTCCCTTTTGAGACAGTGAAATAGTCAGGATAAGTGTAAGTAAGTTGGCTTCATCGCCACACGTTTAGCAGATTCATACGATATTTATACGCGTATACTCAGGAAAAGTAATTTAGCTCCATTATATATAAAACGGAGACCCGAGTTGAGTTATATGAGCAACAGATAGAATATGATGTCAACGAGAGGTTGTTAAGTAATGGTTGATGCTGCAAGTAAAAGTTTATGAAAAGTTGTAAGATTAAGGAATCAACCCAAGAAAATGCGAGTGAGATACTTGAAGGTATCACTATCTGATCCTTAGAATGATTTTGAGGACAGAATCCTTTTAAGGGGGGAAGGATGTAACATCCGGGATATCGCGTGTAATTAATTTTATTAATAAGTAATTTTTATATAATTATTATGTGATTTTTTGGTGAATTATCTAATGATTGGTGTGAATATGTGAATGCTTATATGTGATACAGTATAAGTTTGTTAATTTTATTATGACTTGAATAAAATATAGATAATTATGGTATTTTTCTGGTAATTTTTGGGCTGTTAAATGATTTTATATTGATTTATGAATTTATTAATTATTTTCTGAATAATTACAAAATTATTTTATAAATTCGGGAATCGTCTGACTTCAACCGTTTTTATGTTTTTACAACCCGAAACTCTTCGGAAAAATCCTTTCTAACTTACTCTAGTAATTCCGGACATTTTCCGTGTTTTGACTTTTTCGATCCCGATTACGGTTTGACCCGTGTGCAGCCCGGCGCAAGATTTTCGATACGATAGTCATTTCGGTGAATCAACAAACCCCGTATTCTCGAAAGACGGGATATTATTACGTTATTCTCATATATAGTGTTATATAAGAAGCCCGGTTTGGATAATTATCCAATACGGGTATTAAATCGAATCATTTTTGTAGTTACTTAGCGGTTAAGTAACTTATTTTTCGATCCAATACGATCCAACGGGTATTTTTTTTATATATCTATAAATACCGTTTATTTAATATTTATTTAATATTTTATTATATAAAAATCTGAAAATTTATTTGGGGGTTAGGGTTGGTGTTCTTGAGTTCTTGGGAATCAATCAAATCTTTGAGGATGATTTTGATCGCCGTTTTTGATGCTCAAATATTCAAATCGAAGCTTGTAATGAGCCCTATCATTTCCTACTATCAGATCTCAATTTTTGCAGAGTCAGCGAGGCATAGAAAAGGAAACCAGTGATCTATAAATAAAAGCAAGGCATAGAAAGAGAAGAAAAGTTGTTGATGAGTAAAACTGTTAGATGAGTACAAGTAAAGTCGAAATCGTCGATGATAAGGCAAGTACTTCTAAACTTCTCTTCAAGATATATTGCAAATATTTTTGAACAGTTTTCATAACATGTCGCTATTATTCAAAATAATTCATGTTTTATATTGCAAGTGCTTTAAAGTATTTAACCTTGAACCCTGATTCTTCTTGATCTTGAACCATAAGCCTTGTTCTTCATAAACCATTGATTGTTGAATTTTCAGATACTATCCAAACACATACGATACTACTCCATAAATACATATCTACTACATACTGGTTTCTGATATTGAATTGCTTGATATACCAATCCTTATTCCTTGTTTAACAGAAGACCAATCCTTGGAACCTTTGAACCCCTGGTCCTCTAATTTCTGATTCTTTTCTTGATTGAAAGCCAAACTTTTTGAATCTCTTGTTATACCTTCATGGTATTGTGAATCACCCTGTGCTTCAAGATAAATATTGTTTACGATCCGGCTTATTGAACTACATTGGTTATCATATTGAATTATTTTAGAATTGGATGATTTTATAAATGTGGGCCAGATTCGTGGTCAGACCAGATTCGTGGTCATAATAGGCCAATGCGTGCCTTGGATCCAGTATATAGAGCAAAGTTGGGAGCCTTGCTCGGGGTTAGTACGTGACTGATCAACAGCCTAACCTTGGTTTTTAAAATGAAAAGTGAATATCCAATTCTAATTATTGCTTATTCAAAAACTTGATTCTTCTAAATAATTTCAATTGGTTATTGTTTAACCTCATTTATTGCTATTATGACTTGCTGAGCTAATTAGCTCACTCTTGCAAATATTTTTATGTTTTCAACAGTTGAAAAGGAAATTGTTGGTAGCGAGGATTCCCAATCCAGTGTGTGAGCTAGGATTCCAGGTTAAGTTGAATCGAGCTAGCAGGAGCTTTATATTGTAGAGAAGTTATGCAAGATTGTACGAACGATATCATTATCAATTGTACATTGAACTAGTTAGGATTTGGTACTATGTAATAAAAGTTAAAGTTGTGGCTTATTTTCATACTTTAACCTGTTGCGATCCGTGGTTGTGTAAAGAAGGGTCAATGCATATAATACTTTATATACAGGTTTAAATATTGTGGTGTGTGTTGTGAGCCCCAAACTTTTAACCCGGGTTTGGAGGGCGTTATATCATGCATCCATCCATCCTTCTCATCAAGCTCCTATACTGCGCTGAACTCATACCAGCACTACCATGTGCTTCCTCCTGTTGTTGCTGCTGCTTCCCTGATGGACCGGCCTCCGCACCCATCTCAGCTCTCTAAGCTGATCTACTCACCTGAGTCGTGCCACCAGCATATGCCTGGGGAGCTGGTCTTCCACCTGGAAGTTGGTCATAAGAATAACCAAGCCCCTTAGGATCGGGCTTCCCACCATACCACTCCTGCATACTCAACAACATTGAACTATCAATTTGGGCACTCGAAAGCTGCAGCTACTCGTGTGCAGGCCAATGAATGCCAACCGCCACACACAACTTCATCACAATGGATGCATAGGGTATAGAACCCCTAGTACTCCCTCGCAAGAACCTCAGAATACCCTGATGAATCACCATCCTGAGATTCACATAATATCCCTGAAGAATCCCCCAAAACAACCGTGCACGCTCCACAGTAACATCATGCACGTGAGAAGATGGCATAATGTTGGCACAAATAAAGGAATTACATGCATGTGCAAACCTGTACATGCACGAGGCATGGAAAGTAGCATACTCGTTCGTCCCCTTCTTAAAATTCCAGTGAGTCTTAGGCACACACAGGGTAGCAATGATCAAATCCAAATTAAAATCATCCCTCATCTTCTCGTTCTAGATATCCTAATCTGGCCTCCTCTCGGGCTGCTCAATCACCCTCAGAATCGCCTCAGCACTATACTCTACAGTCAACCCCCTCGCCACAGAAAATCCGTTCTTCTCTGCCTTTGTATTCGCGTAAAACTCGTGAACCACACTCATAGGCACCATAACAGGTACCTCACAAAAAGCTATACAACCCATCTCTACGATCATCTCCAGCAACTTACCATCCCACCATGATGGCAGAAAACCTCGCTCCTTGGCTATGGGCTTCGAAAACATCCTTGCATACTCCACCTCAGCTTCCGGAGTTGAAAAACTGGGCCTCACACCACCAATACATGAAGAATCGGTAGTGCTGCTGCTAACTTGGGTTCGTTGTCTTTTGGGTGCCATTGGAAGTGAATAAAAGAGAATAAGAGATATTTGTGTTCGAGAATTTGAGAAGTGATGAAGAAGTTTGTGTATAAGTGTGTGTATATATAGGAATTTAGGAGAGAATTAGTTATGGAAAAGAAGTGGGATTAATGGGAGTAATGGGGGTAATGGAATTGATTTGGAATAGAAATTATAAGAAGTAGAGGAGGGAAATTCGGATAGAAATTGATTTTGTATTGAAGTCCCCGAAATTCTGTTTATTCTGTTGTCTCTTTTTTTTCGACTACAGGGACTCAGCGCGACCGCCCCGCATGGCAGCACGGGCGTCGTGTTCAGGAAAACCAGCGCGGCCGCCCCGCATACCAGCGCGCACATTTACTGGAAAAATAGCGCGGCCGCCCCGCTTCTTATCGCGGGCGCGCCGTGCTTCTGTAGTTGAACTGGAATTTTTTTCTTTTACTAATTTTTTAATATTTTTCTCCTTGTTTTCTTCTTCCTCTATCTACTAATGTACAACTAACTTGGGTTGCCTCCCAAGAAGCGCTTGCTTTACGTCATTAGCTTGACGTAGAATCCCGAGATCAATTAGACAATAAAACAGCACTAACCACCTCACGGTTTGCCGTATCCCCATAGTAATGCTTCAACCTTTGTCCATTCACTTTAAACGCTTGGCCTAGATCATTTTCAAAAATCTCCACCGCTTCATGTGGAAACACAGTATTGATAATAAACGGCCCTGACCACCTCGACTTCAACATTCCAGGAAAAAGAAGGAGACGAGAGTTGTACAAAAGAACTAGTTGCCCCGGCACAAATGATTTGATCACTAGATCCCCATCGTGCCACATCTTGACTTTCTCCTTGTATATTTTGTTATTTTCATACGCTTGAAACCGAAACTCGTCAAGTTCATTCAATTGAAGCATCATTTTCTTACCAGTTGCATCCATATCAAGGTTCAACTTCTTCAAAGCCCAATACGCTTTATGCTCGAGCTCCACAGGAAAATAACATCCATTACCATAAACCAACTGAAATGGTGACATGCCAAATGAAGTCTTGTATGTTGTTCTATATGCCCAAATAACTTCATCAAGCTTCAAAGACCAATTCTTCCTTGATGGACACATAACTTCCTCTAGAATAAGCTTGATCTCTTTGTTAGATACCTCAGCCTGACTATTGGTCTGAGGATGGTAGGTTGTAGCAATACGATGATTCAAATTATATCTCTGCTTCATAGCAGTGAACTTGCGATTGCAGAAATGCGATCCCTCGTAACTGATTATGACTCTTGGATTCCCAAACCTTGTGAATATCTTCTTATGAAGAAAATTTTGCACTACCTTCGCATCATTTATCAGCAACGCCTTGACTTCAACCCATTTGGAGACATAATCAACCGCCAACAATATATACTGATTATTGCAAGATGAGATAAATGGCCCCATGAAGTTAATTCTCCAAACATCAAAGACTTCAACCTTGGTAAGCACATTAAGAGGCATCTCATCCCTCTTAGACATATTAACCACACGCTTGCATCGATCATACTTCCAAACAAATTGATGCACATCCTTAAATAATGTAGGCCAGAGAAATCCCATTTGAAGGATACGAGCTGTTGTGTTTTCTCCACCATAGTGGCCTCCATACGCAGTCGAATGGCAATCTCGCAAGATCACCCCCATTTCGCTGTACGGAATACATCTCTTGATGATTTAGTCAGCTCATTTCCTAAACAAGAATGGTTCATCCCACATGTACCACTTCACCTCATGAAGAAACTTCTTCCTTTGAGCATAAGACAAGTCTGGAGGCATAATATTGCTCACAAGGTAGTTCACAATGTCTATGAACCACGGTTCTTCCTCTTGTACCCCAAACAACTGCTCATCGGGAAAAGACTCATTAATCAATGTCTTATCCTGTGAAGTTACACTTGGATCTTTCAAACGAGAGAGATGATCAACGATTTGATTCTCAGTACCTTTCCTGTCCTTGATCTCTAACTCAAATTCCTGAAGTAAAAGAACCCATCGAATCTGTCTAGGTTTCGAGTCCTTCTTTGAGACTAGATATCGAATAGCAGCGTGATCAGTGAAAACTGTCACCTTCGTCCCGAGCAAATAAGATCGAAACTTCTCAAAACTATAGACAATAGCTAATAGCTCTTTCTCAGTAGTAGTATAGTTTAGTGGAGCACCATTGAGGGTCTTACTAGCATAGTAGACCATATGAAATATGTTGTTCTTTCTCTTTCCAAGAACTGTTCCAACTGCATCGTCACTCGCATCGCACATCATCTCTACAGGTTCATCCCAATTAGGTGCAGTTATGACAGGTGTCATGATTAAATTATTCTTTAAGATCTCAAAAGCAGCAAGGCACTATTCATCAAACTTGAATGTGACATCATTCTCTAGAAGATTGCACAAGAGTTTAGAGATTTTAGAGAAGTCTTTCATGAATCCCCACCTTTGCTTTGTCCACCTCAAGACCTTGACTAGAGACCTTGTGCCCAAGAATGATTCCCTGTCGCACCATACAATGACATTTTCCCAGTTGAGAACCAGATTTATCTCAATACACCTTCTAAGAACTGTGCCAAGATTTTACAACCATTCGTCAAAAGAATCACCAAACACAGAGAAATCCTCCATGAACACCTCCATATTCTGACCAATCATGTCAAAAAAGATGGCCATCATGCATCTTTGAAATGTGGCAGATGCACCACACAACCCAAAAGAAACTCTTCTGAAGGCAAAAGTACCAAATGGACAAGTGAAGGTAGTCTTTTCCTGATCTTTTGGAGCAATACAAATATGATTATAACCCGAATAGCCATCCAGAAGACAGTAGTAATCATGCCCAGCCAACCTGTCAAGTACTTGATCAATAAACGGAAGAGGGAAGTGATCCTTCCTTGTGTCTTTGTTCAGCTTCCTATAATCTATGCAAACTCTCCACCTCGTGACTGTTCGAGTAGGAATGAGCTCATTCTTTTCATTAGCAACAACTGTGATACCTCCTTTCTTCGGCACACACTGAACTGGACTCACCCAAGAACTGACAGAAATGGGATAGATGATCCCTGCATCTAGCCATTTAAGGATTTCCTTCTTCACAACTTCTTTCATGATAGGATTTAGCCTTCTCTACTGCTCAACAGTAGGCTTTCAACCTTCATCTAGCAGCATTTTATGCATGCAATAAGAAGGGCTGATTCCCCTGATATCTGCTATAGTCCATCCAATTGTCGACTTGAACTCTCTCAGAATTCTTAAGAGCTTTTCCTCATCACTACCTGAAAGGTCAGATGTAGTAATAGCAGGCAAAGTAGATACATCACCTAAAAAATCATACCTTAAGTGTTCAGGCAATGGTTTAAGCTCAAGTGTAAGAGCTTCCTCAATAGATGGCTTGAGGCACTTTGGAGATTTTTTTAACTCCTCGAATCCAAGAGATTCAAAAGGCATATCTAGCCTTCACTTCCAAGGAGAAGAGTTCAAATACTGCAGCTGTTCATCACCTTCATCATCTTCACTATCTAAATTCCCCAACAAGGCCTTCTCTAAGGCATCAGACCTTAGCATTTGATCAAGTTCTGAATTAATCACGGAATCGACCAACTCCACTTTTAAGCACTCCTCGTGTTCAGTCGGGAATTTCATGGCATTAAAAACGTTGAACGTCACATCTTGATCCAGCACTCGCATAGTAAGCTCACCCTTCTGCACATCAATCAATGTTCGGCCAGTAGCCAATAATGGTCTTCCCAAGATTAGGGGAATCTTCTTATCCTCCTTGAAATCAAGAATTATAAAATCTGCAGGAAAAATGAGTTTATCAACCTTGACCAAGACCTCTTCCGCAATGCCTCGTGGATATGTAATAGATCGATCGGCCAACTACAAGGTCATATAAGTAGGCTTTGGATCAGGTAAGTCTAATTTATTAAAGATTGACAAGGGCATCGGATTGATGTTCCCTCCCAAGACACATAAGCATTTATTAAATAACACTTTTCCAATGGTACAAGGAATAGTGGAGCTTCCAGGATCTTTAAGCTTCGGAGGCAACTTCTGTTGCAGCACAGCACTGCATTCCTTTGTAAGAGAAACTGTCTCTAAGTCATCAAGCTTCACTTTCTGAGAGAGAATACTTTTCCTAAACTTCGCATAACTAGGCATCTGTTCAAGAGCTTCAGCGAAAGGTATGTTGATATGAAGTTTCTTGAACACCTCTAGAAACTTCTCAAACTGCTTATCCAGCTTCTTCTTCTACAGACTTTTAGGAAAAGAAGGTGGAGGATAGATCTGTTTCTCCCCTGTATTACCCTCAGGAGGAGTGTGTTCCACAGTAGTCGTCCTTGGTTCCACTTTTGCTTTCTTCTGCACTACTTCTTCAGCAACAACTTCTTCTTCCGAAACTTGAGATTTTTCAGGATTAGCAACTTCCCAGACCTCAATGTAATTGCCTTCACCTGCTCCTTAACTTCCCTCTTTCCTGGAACTTCGGTATCACTAGGGAGTGTACCAGGTTGCCGATTTAGCAAAGTGTTAGAAATTTGCCCAATATGATTCTCCAAGGTATTGATAGAAACCGTTTGGTTCTTGCACATGAGCCTCAACTCCTCCAATTCAGATTTTTCATCTGACTATTACAGCTGGAGTTGTTGTGTTGGTGCATATTGCGGTTGCTGAAAACCAGGGTGGTTGTATTGCTTTGTTTTATACTGCTGATAAGGCTGCTGAACCGCATTCTAAGTATTGCTTCAGCCAAAGTTAGGATGATTGCGGTTTTTGGGATGATAGGTGGCTGGAACAGGCTGCTGAGACCTCTAAAAGTTGCTCACAAACTGAGCTGATTCACTAGAAATAGCATACTGCTCTGTCTCATGGGCACCAACAGAAAGCTCACAGAAACTAGTGATCTGATTAACTCCATAATTAGCTAAAGAATCCACCTTCATCGTCAAAGCCATAAGCTGAGCAGCTATAGCAGTAGCTGCATCCACTTCCATAATTCCTGCTACCTTGCCCTGAGGTAGTCTATGAGTAGGATTTCCGGTACTCATTAGGAGCCATCAGTTCAACCAATTCATAAGCTTCATCACAGCTTTTAGCCCACAAGGCCCCTCCTGATGCTACATCAAGCATGGGTCTAGAAGTAGCACCTAGTCCATTATAAAAGTAGTTAATGATCATCAAGTCAGGAATCCCATGGTGAGGACACTTGTTAGGTCCCAATGTGTTTATAGAAGGGGGGGTTGAATACAAACGTTACCAAATAATCGAATAAAATGCGGAATAAAAAATGTGAAACAAAATTCAAGTTAAATAAAAATATTATTAAACTTGAAAGGTGTTACAACAACTGTATCGATTACAAGGTATTAATCTCAAATCAATTATCACAAATCTAGAATAAATTCGACATGAACTTTTTCTATTTTTGCAATAATTAGAATCAAATGCTAAACGCGATTTGAGATTAAGTTCTAGGGATTTTGATCCGCTAGATTGTTACACAAGAACAAGATAAATAATTCTAGTGGTTTGGATTTAACATTAACAAACTAGAAATTGATCTTGAATTTCTGCAGAGAAGATGATTTTATATTTCAAGGCGGCTGCTCTTTTGTTCTTGACTTGTGTTTTTTTTTGATAGATTCTTGAAAGAAGGTCTTCTGCTTCTTTTTAATCAACAAACCAATAGAATTGAATTGGCATGACAATCCTATAGCTGGCAAGACTTTCGGTAGGACAATTGAATGAACTAGCAAGACAATCTGAATGAACTAGCATGACAATCAGAATGAACTAGCAAGACAATTATCCTCCTAGAGTAACTTTCGGTATGACAATGGAAATGACTTGGCATGACAATCGGTATGACAATCCAGATTGTCATGCTAGTTCATTTCCATTTGTCTTGCTGATTTAAGACTTGAATTTAATCTAATTAAACTTCTGAAAATTCCTAAAATTAATTCAGAATTAATTAATCAATTAATTCAATTAATAAATAAATTATTCTTTGCAGATATAATTTATTTTCTTAATTAAATTAGATGAATTAATTAATTAATAGAGAATTAATTCTAGTCTTGAGCAGCAACCATTCTTCTGCAAATCTTCTGAAAATCACTGAAAATTATGAATCAATTCCACCACTTCAACGTTGACACTCGATGTACTGTCTGGTTCATGAGTGACTAACTTCCGTGACGTTTCTTCATGTCTTGACTCTGACACTTTGATTTTCTTCAGATTAAATCCTTGTAATTAATTGATACTCTGACGAGATCTCTGTCACTTGATTAAATCCACGATCTTGACTTATATCACTGAGGCATGATCAATTTCTTGAACTTCTTCCAGTGAATTAATTCCTCAAGTCTGTAGATGAACCTTGTCTCTGAATCCTTTGACAGATATTACTTTGCGAGATCTCTCTGATGGTAGTTCCACTATTTACTTATTACATTCTTATTTGAGTTGAGTTGAATCCTCGAATATACAAATAGGCTATGACATATGACTTACAATCT
Organism: Apium graveolens; assembly: GCF_009905375.1. Taxonomy (NCBI): domain Eukaryota; kingdom Viridiplantae; phylum Streptophyta; class Magnoliopsida; order Apiales; family Apiaceae; genus Apium; species Apium graveolens. Next base: position 111,958,571 of record NC_133654.1, read on the forward strand.
CCCCCTATTTGTTTGTTAGACAATAACACACAAATACCTAGAGGATAACTCAACTAACAAATAAGAAAAAGATATAAACATACATGCAAAGTAAATAGCAGAAAATTTCTGGATGAGATTTAACATTTTCCAGATTCCAAGTAGATGTTCCTCTAGACTGAACATATCTTCAAGTAGTTTCATCTTCATTTGTACAACCACATTTCCTGTTGAGAAGCCCATATCTCTTGCTTCTCCCCCTATGAGAATCAACTGATTAAAGAAGATCACCTTCGTTTTACCACCTCTCCCGTACAATAGGATCCGCAGATAAAAACCAATGGTACTCCCCTAACAGCTTCTTCCCTTATCAGAAAATCACCTTGTGTTTACCACCTCTCCCGTACAATAGGATCCGTAGTTAGAAACAACAATGGTGTGGTGTAGTGTACATTTTTAGGATCTTTTTCTTCCTCCCTGCTATTTCTCCCCCTTAGTTGAGGAATCCTCCAAACTATTACTTAAGCTTTTATCTCCCCCTTAAAGAAGGAATTTATGCCGTCGTCTGAAGGAGTTCTCATATTTCACTTGGATGGAAAAGAAATAACAAGTAGTTTCTCTTTCTTCCTCACTGTGAGTGTGTGATTGTGTTTTAGTGTACCTCACATGTGTTTCACTCTTCTCTCCACTCGTGTTTACACTCATTCTCACAAGTGTATCACTCTTCTCTCATAGCTCCATAATCCAGCTGTACCTGCAAGGAAAATCACCTTAGCCATCCTTAAAGGAGGTCACAGGTGGTGCAATGGGAGTTCACAAATCCCCATCCTTGTTAAACTCGTCAGATGAATCTGAGTCATAATCTACAAGTTGCTAGTTTCCCTTTTAGGGTTCCAGATTTGAATTCTGGGAAGGTAAACAATGATCCAATGAATTTAGCATAAAGATCAAGGTTCCCTTCTAATGTCTGTGAAGACATTTCCTTGTGACTTATCAGGTAATATCTGAATCATTGTCAACAAGTTGCCGATCTGCACCTATGTCAGATCCACTATCCGCAGATGCATCCAGGGGATTTAAGCCTGGGGAGGTAGACACTGACCACTGACATATGGCTTTTGGATCAGTATCCTCTCCTAACACCTGTAAAGGCAATTGGTCCACTAACGAACCTTAAACAATCGAATCTGACCTTAAAATGGTCAAAACTCTTGTTTCCGTCAACTCATCCTTTGTGTGTGTAACCTCTCCTTGTGCATCAAGAATTGTTTATATTTGAAGTGGTGACACTACATCGGATACCTTGGCCGACAGGCAAAATTCAATAGACTCACCCTGTTGAGAGAATGAATCTAGTAACTGTTTTTGTGCCTTTTCAGCCATTACATCTTTTTGAGAAGATGTATGGGGGCTAGCAGTTGTCTCGGTTTAAATACTACTCATCTATGTAGGAGACAGAGCTACTGGGTTGACTACAGAACCTTCCTTATGTGGTGCACTAAGGCACTATCTCCCTCACGCTCATTCATACTACTTTTAGTGGTAAAAGAGTGTTGGTTGGTTCTGTTTTTTGTGTTTGTCTTTACAGTCTGGGATAGATGTTGTGGGTTTTCAACCTCATGACTGTCAATGAAAGAAAGTCATTGGAGACTGAACCTGTAACACAGAATATATGGTAATAGAGAGAAAATGATTTACAATAGTGATTTCAAAAGATTTTACATGAAATAAGAAATCACTAATGTAGAAAGAAGTTTGATTTTGTTTTTCAATATGAATGAGTTTTTGATAAAACATTGATCACTTAGGGTAAAGTCTAAGTAATTCTCATTCATGTCAAAAGTTTACAACTATCTGCAACATAATGTTAACAACATATCATTGACCGATACTTGTCAAGTACTTTAGATACTAATTGTTATGTTGCATAAACAATATACCACTGCACATATAAAACAATATGATTGTGCTTAGTGATAAGATAGTTATTAATATGACGACTCTACTTATTCATATAAAATTATAACTTCTGTTAGAGTGCCATACCATGTTCTTGACGATTGCTTGAGCAGTATACTAGTTCATACCAACCTGAAGTGAGATTGTGAAGAAGAAATTGCATAGTCCAATAGATCTGCAGCTGCAAAGTCCATGAACTGTGGTGCATTGACTTCCTCTTTTGACTTACCAACCAGGAGTACACTTGTACACATCTTACTAGAGTCCAATTCCAAGTGTAATGTGCAGCAGGTGCCTGATATGTCGTAATATTCTCAAGTCTCGTCACTGGTGCTATATGTTAGATACTGCTTCCTGATAATAACCTAGCACAATATACAAAATTACAATGATAACATTCCCAGCTTGCAAACAGCCATATCCCTCAGATAAACCTTTGCTGTTATCTCCAAAGGTAATCAGGGGGCCAGCTTTCTCAACCACATTTGATAGCAGGGCTCTATCTCCGGTCATATGTCTTGATGATCCACTTGTCAAGAATCCACACTACCGGTTACACCTGTATACTGCCCTGCACTTCAAATGGATTAGACCTTCTTCGGAACCCAAACTTGGTTGGGCCCGGCATACTTGTAGAACTGTCCTTTGTCAGACAAAACAACATTTTTAATTTTAATGGTCTCAACATTCTCAATGACTGAACATTTGACCTTGTAAACAGCCTTAACAAATTTCTGTTTAAGCTTAGGCACAAATGTCTCCTTTCTAGCCTTAGAAGGACTAGCAGTCTTAGACCTATCATGCTTCTTGTTATTCACATGCTGACGAGGAGTAGTCTTATCATTAGACACATGCTTACCATTAAAATAAGCATACATCATATTAAAAGCACAAGACATACAATTAGCAACACCACATGCTTTATGAGAGTGATTAATAGCAGGTAATTTATGCATGGTAGACATGGCATTATTGTTATCCAACTCATGTGTGTCTGAGTTAGTCTCAGTTGCTTTCACAACTTTGACTGGAACTTTCGACTCACTTGACTTGGAAACAATCTTCTCATTAGCATGATCCTCAGCACGTATTTCTTCTTGAATAACAGAAGAGGTCGCATCAAATGGTTCAGCAATTGATGCTTTATAGAGGGGTTCATCAACACCCTTAAGCACATGTGGTACTTCCCTCCCTTTAGCACATACATGAGGAGGGGAGTTTATGCCTAATTCTCCAATAGCAGCATTGTAATCATAACCTATTCCAGATGTTTGATTAACAGCTTGCTTACTGTAGAACTCTTTAGCCTTCGAACAAGAATTGAAGTAGGCTCTAACCTTAGTCTCAAGACCGGTGATCTTGTCTTTGAGAATAGTTTCGAGTTTTCTATAACAGTCAACTCTATTCTCTAGAAAAGATACCTGTTCTTTTAATTTGTCTTGATTAATGTGCACAAGTCTTAATTCATTGACCTCTTTCTCAAGGTCTGTGATCTGTAAACTTAACAGTTCATTATCACGACGTGCACAATCTAAGTTACCTCTTAGATGATAAACCATTTCAGCATCAGAAAGTTTTACCTCTATTCTTGATGATGAAGCTTTTCCATCAATAGCCATAAGAGCAAGATTTCCTTCATCTTCATCTTTACTGTCAGTATCATCCCAGCTTCTTCCCTTTGCCAGATAAGCCCTTTCAGAGTTCTTTCTTACTTGCTTTGGCTTTCTACATTCTGTGGCAAAGTGTCCCAACTCATTGCAGTTATAGCATCTAATGGTGCTCCGATCAACCATCCCTGTTTTGTATCCACCACTGCTGGTGTTAGAGGATGAAGATCCACCTTTCTGGAATTTGTTGTAGTTGGACTTGTACTTAAGCTTGGGATTCCTCTTGAATCTGACATGGGAGAATCTCTTGACAATTTGGGCCATTGACTCGTCTTCCAATTGCTCCAGCTCTTCCAAGGAATAAAAATCATCACTTGATTGATTTGTAGTAGGAGGATCATATTCTGCTACTAACTCATTTTCCTCACCCTTGGAAAACTGTACCATTCTTTCTAACTGTTGAGATTGTTGTTGTTGTTGACCTTCAGCTACAAGTGCAGTAGATGTGCTGACCATTCTATCCTTCCCGTAGACTTCCTTCTGTTGAATCTGCTCCAACTCATAGGTTTTTAACACTCCATAGAGCCTGTCCAAAGAAATCTCACTCAGATCTCTAGCTTCTCTAATGGCAGTGATTCTATGTTCAAGATGAGCTGGCAGTGTTAAAAGGAACTTTTTGTTGACCTCCCTGATTGAATAATACTTTCCATTGATGTTCAGGTTGTTGATCAACGTATTGTACCTCTCAAACACTTCAGTAATTCCTTCTCCTGGATTTGATTTGAAATGTTCATATTCAGAGGTTAGGATTTCCAACTTGTTCTCCCTAACTTCCTCTGTGCCTTCATTAATCACCTCAATAGTTTCCCACATGTGTTTGGAATTTTTACAGTTCATCACATGTCTGTTCATCAAGGGATCAAGGGAATCAATTAATATTAATTGAAGGCTGGCATCCAAGGAGGCTTCTTCCTTCTCAGCAGGAGTAAAATCTTAAGGCTCTTTTGGATAGGTTCTAGCTTCAGTAGTCACCACACCATCTATTATTACCTCCGGTTCAATAATCATCGGAGTTTTTATACCCTTCTTTAACAAGTTTGAATATTTGGGATTTGCAACTTGTAAAAATAATAGCATCTTCTTCTTCCACATGATATAATTCTCTTTATCAAATTGTGGAATTTTAACGGTTCCAACTTTATGTGAAGTCATTATGAATTTTTGAATGAATAAAAATTCAAGGAGTTGAAAAATCACAAAAGTCTAGGATCTTGATTTGTTCGTTAATCAGAAGGCTCTGATACCAATTGTTAGGTCCCAATGTGTTTGTAGAAGGGGGGGGGTTGAATACAAACGTTACCAAATAATCGAATAAAATGCGGAATAAAAAATGTGAAACAAAATTCAAGTTAAATAAAAATATTATTAAACTTGAAAGGTGTTACAACAACTGTATCGATTACAAGGTATTAATCTCAAATCAATTATCACAAATCTAGAATAAATTCGACATGAACTTTTTCTATTTTTGCAATAATTAGAATCAAATGCTAAACGCGATTTGAGATTAAGTTCTAGGGATTTTGATCCGCTAGATTGTTACACAAGAACAAGATAAATAATTCTAGTGGTTTGGATTTAACATTAACAAACTAGAAATTGATCTTGAATTTCTGCAGAGAAGATGATTTTATATTTCAAGGCGGCTGCTCTTTTGTTCTTGACTTGTGTTTTTTTTTGATAGATTCTTGAAAGAAGGTCTTCTGCTTCTTTTTAATCAACAAACCAATAGAATTGAATTGGCATGACAATCCTATAGCTGGCAAGACTTTCGGTAGGACAATTGAATGAACTAGCAAGACAATCTGAATGAACTAGCATGACAATCAGAATGAACTAGCAAGACAATTATCCTCCTAGAGTAACTTTCGGTATGACAATGGAAATGACTTGGCATGACAATCGGTATGACAATCCAGATTATCATGCTAGTTCATTTCCATTTGTCTTGCTGATTTAAGACTTGAATTTAATCCAATTAAACTTCTGAAAATTCCTAAAATTAATTCAGAATTAATTAATCAATTAATTCAATTAATAAATAAATTATTCTTTGCAGATATAATTTATTTTCTTAATTAAATTAGATGAATTAATTAATTAATAGAAAATTAATTCTAGTCTTGAGCAGCAACCATTCTTCTGCAAATCTTCTGAAAATCACTGAAAATTATGAATCAATTCCACCACTTCATCGTTGACACTCGATGTACTGTCTGGTTCATGAGTGACTAACTTCCGTGACGTTTCTTCATGTCTTGACTCTGACACTTTGATTTTCTTCAGATTAAATCCTTGTAATTAATTGATACTCTGACGAGATCTCTGTCACTTGATTAAATCCACGATCTTGACTTATATCACTGAGGCATGATCAATTTCTTGAACTTCTTCCAGTGAATTAATTCCTCAAGTCTGTAGATGAACCTTGTCTCTGAATCCTTTGACAGATATTACTTTGCGAGATCTCTCTGATGGTAGTTCCACTATTTACTTATTACATTCTTATTTGAGTTGAGTTGAATCCTCGAATATACAAATAGGCTATGACATATGACTTACAACACTTTCTAAGCATATCTTTGTAGCGATCCCAAGCATCACATATAGATTATCCAGATCGCTGAGCAAATTGAGTAAGTGCGTTTCTGATTGCAGCAGTCTTGGACATAAGGAAGAATTTAGTTAGGAACTTTTGAGCAAGATCCTCCTATTTGGTGATAGACCCTGGTGGTAGAGAATATAACCAGCACTTAGCTTTATCCCGCAGAGAAAATGGGAAAAGCCTTAACTTAATAGCATCTGTAGAAACTCCATTGAACTTGAAAGTGTCACAGATCTCGATGAAATCTCTGATGTGCATGTTGGGATATTCTGTCGGAGAACCCCCAAACTGAACTGAGTTCTGTATCATCTGAATCGTGCTTGACTTGATCTCAAAGGTATTAGCCGAGATGGCTGGTCAGACAATGCTAGACTGAATATCATTAATCTTCGGTTGAGAGTAATCCATCAAAGCCTTCGTATTCACTTATGGTTCTCCCATTGCAATAAGAGTTTCTTCTTCAAGTTTCTCCTCGACAAGAACTTCTTCAACAACTTCATTAGCTATTACAACTTCTTCCTCAGCTTGATCCAGTATTCTCTTACGAGACGAGAACGCGTATGCATATACGCTCGCTAGAGTACCTAAAATACGACAAGGAAATAAGTAAGTAACAATGTCCGAGTTAATGAACTTTAACGACCACTGATGACAAACACATAAACTAAAAATTAACACCGAGTCCCCAGCAGCGGCGCCAAAAACTTGTTAGGACGAAAACACGCGCTAATATTCACGCAAGTATATGCGATCGCAAGTAATATAGAATTATTTCTAGTTCATTCCCACGAAGACTGGTTTAGGTTAATTTCTATCAATACACTTATGCAATAATAGTATGATTATTATCTGATGTTAAGACGAATAACAAATTAAGATTGTTTATAAGTACGATTAACTAAGAGATTACACTAAAGAACATTAACTAAGAGATTAAAAGGATTGATTACTATACGACACAAACATGGGATTCTAACTTCATTACTACTTCATTCAATAGCCTCTTTGTTCTCAACTGTAGCATGTAATGGTGATGACATTAATCAGATAACATAAAACTAGTAAACACCAACATTCATTGTACGAATACCATACTACCAGACATCCACAAAATAGATAGAAGCTGAATAGACACCAATTATATTGAGGCCCTATATATCTATAGAATTTGACAACATAATGGCTTAACGCACAAGTTATCTATCGTGATTACATAGGGAAAGTAAGATAGTTAAAATTACCTACAAACCATACATAACAAATTCATGAACCTATGCTAGCATGGCAAGTTCTAAAACCCTAAATTCACTTTCGCTTCATTAGAGATTAACACACTATCTTATAAGTTCGCGACATTCATAAGATGAATAAGCCCAACCAATACTAGGGTATCATACAATCACCACACACTAAGGCATCAAAATAAATTAACTAACAAAATCCATAAGTAAATCCGCTAGAACCGCACGATAACGAATAGCCCATAATTGGACTCATCATCAACGTGGGTTCTGATGAAAGCATGGTATAATAAATGTAGTCTTTATACTGAATAAATAATAAAACAAGTATGTTAAACAAGAGTGTAGGTTCAACAAATAAGAAAACTAGAATCCAAGATTACAACTTAGAACAAGGAATCACAAGAATAAACTAGGGTTTCTTTGCCTTCGTTGAATTGTGTTATACGGTCTTGTTACGCCTTCTCCTTAAGCTCTGCTACGTATCGTTATTGAAAAACGATCTTAAGTTATCATTATATAGCAGCCCATGCAAATTAGAAGTCCAACAGATCAAAATTGTAGTAGAAATAGGATTCCTGGAAATCGACCCGACGCTCCTGGAAATCGACCCACCCGCTTCACCAGCGCGGACGCGCTTCACCAGCGCGGGCGCGCTGTCCTTCTGAACTTCAGTGCGGCCGCTTGCCACTACAGCGCGGGCACGCTGACCTTCTGGAGAAACTGAAATTTGCCTTCTTTATTTTTCTGGTTTGAGATGGCCTTTGCACGAGCAATTTTCTTGACACATTCCTAACACCATTTTAACATCAAAATAATGCTAAATTCCATGGATCCGTGTTATATGCCTAAAATGCAAAAACATTACAAAAACACATCAAATACAAAAATAACTTGAGTACAAAACATCAATTCAAGCCTTTATGGAGTATTCTAAGGGGACATAAATGCCACTTAACAGTAAGTAGAGTGGGAAAAGGCAAGTACTTCTGAACCTTTCTCGAGATATATAGCAAGTGATTCCTAAACTATCTTGATATATGTTTGGAATAGTTCTGTTTTATATTGCAAGTGCCTTGAAGCACGTAACCCTAAACCTTAATTCCAGTTATTGATCTTTGAACTGTAAGCCTTATTCTTTGTAAACCACTAACTGTTGAATACCCATATGCGAACCACAGATATACGATACTACTCCACAAATACATACAAACTCACTGAACCGGAATTGTTTAACATACAAACCTTCATCCTTATATATCAGAAGACTAATCCTTATAACCACGAGACCTTGATTCTTCTGTTATCTGATTCATTTATCGGATGATAGCCAATCCTTGTACTTACCTTGTTATATAATATTGGTGATTGCAAACCACCTGATGCTTGAAGACCAGTGTTGTTTGTGATTCTGCTTACTGATTTACATTGTTTATTCTGTTATTGTTATAGAATTGGATTGTTTTATAAAATACGGACCAGAATCGTGGTCAGACCAGATTGGTGGTCATGTTAGGCTAATGTGTGCCTTGGATCCAGTAATTAGAGCAGAGCTTTGTGCCTTGCTCAGGGTTAGTGCGTGACTGATTAGCAACCTAACTTTGGGTTTTTAAAAAAATTAATTAGCCAATTCTAATCATTGCTTATAAAGAAACTTGATAACCTAAAATCATTTCATTTGATCACTGTTTAACCTCAGTATTGTCACTATGACTTGCTAAGCTAGTTAGCTCATTTGTGCAATTCTGTTTATGTTCTTTTCCAGTTAAGAAGGAATCAGTTGGTAGCGAGGATCCCCAATCAAGTGTGTGAGCTAGGATTCCAGGTTGAGCGGAATAAGCTAGTTGAAGACTTTTGTAATAGTTTGAGTTTGAAAGTTTGTAAGGATATTTAATATTCAGATGTAAGTTTAAATAGTTGGGATTTGGAACGTTTATAATATTAGTAAGTAAGTTGTGGCTTGTGTGCATACTTTAACCTGTTGTGATCCGTGGATGAAGGTAAGTAGGGTCACTACATATATTATTATTATTATTATTATTATTATTATTATTATTATTATTATTATTATTATTATAAGCAGTTTAATATATATATGGTGTGTGTGTTATGGACCCCAAATTTCTGACCTGGGTTTGGAGGGTGCCACAAGCAGTGTCAAAAACTCCATATCATATGGCCCTAGTGGAGATGAAGGAATTAGCTAAGCAACTCCAGGAATTATGAGAAAAGGGAGTAATTATACCAAGTGTGTCCTCATAGGGTGCACCAGTGTTGTTTGTAAAGAAAAATCATGGAAGTATGAGGTTGTGTATCGACTATCGAGAGTTGAATAAGTTGACAATTAAGAACTAGTATCCCCTACCTAGGATTGATGACTTATTTGACCAACTTAAAGGAGCACGTTGTTTCTCAACGAGCGGTTTAAGATCGAGCTATTATCAGTTGAAGATTAAGATTGAAGATTAGCAAAGAAAACATTTAGAACATGGTATGGACATTACGAGTTTTTAGTGATGTCCTTTAGATTAACAAACGCACCAGCCGCAATTATGGATTTGATGAATAGGGTGTATAAGGAGTATTTGGATAAGTTTGTGATTGTATTTATTGATGACATCCTAATTTATTAAAGGACTAAAGATGACCATGCCGAACACTTGAAGATTGCCCTGCAAAGGCTAAGGGAGAAACAACTGTATGCTAAATTTTTGAAGTGTGAATTTTAGTTACATGAAGTTCAATTTTTAGGCTATGTAGTGGGTAAGGATGTTATCCAGGGGGATCATATAAAGATTGAATATGTGTCAAAGTGGGAACAACCAAGGACCCCAACGGAAGTTAGGAGTTTTCTTGGATTGGCAGGTTATTATCAAAGATTTGTAAAAGACTTTGTAAAGATCGCAACCCCATTGACGAAGCTAGCCAGAAAGAATGAGAAGTTTATTTGGAATGATAAATGTGAAAAAAGTTTCGAGGACTTAAAGAAGATATTGATGACGACTCCAGTATTAGCATTTCCAGAAAAAACGAGAAATTTGTTATCTATAATGATGATTTTTTAAAGGGTTTAGGTTATGTGTTGATATAACATGATAAAGTTATTGCTTATGCATCCAGACAACTAAAACCTCATGAACAGAAATATCCAGTGCATCATAATGAATTAGTAGCATTAGTGTTTGTGTTGAAGTTATGGAAATATTACCTATACGGAGAAAAGTGTGATATCTATACGGATCATAAGAGCTTAAAATATATATTCACTCGAAAAGATTTAAATATGAGACAAAGGAGATGGTTGGAATTGATTAAGGATTACGAATGTTCCATTAACTACCACACAGGCAAAGTCAATATAGTAGCAGATGCCTTAAGTAGGAAAGAAAGATTGAATGTGATTGAGATCACCGAGGAATTAAAAAAGGTATTAGAAAAGTTGGAGATTGAAGTTCGAGTACTAGGAGGTGATAAGGAGCAATTGTATGAGATTACTTTCCAGCCAGAACTGATGGAAAAGATTAAGAATTGTTAGGAGGAGGTGATGGATCAAGGGTTAGATGGTTTAATTGGAGAAGAGATTTATACCCAAAAAGATAGTAAAGGTGTGTTTAGATTTTCTTCAATAATATGGATCCCTAATGTGATTGAATTGAAGAGTGAGATTTTGCGAGAAGCCCATAATTCCTGATTTTCTATTCACCCGGGAAGTACTAAGATGTATTAAGATCTGAAAAAGAATTTTTGTTGGCCAAGAATGTAGAAGGAGATAGCTGATTGGGTTAGTCAATGTCATATGTGCTAAAAGGTAACAGCAGAACATCAAAGGCCAAGTGGATTGTTACCACCCTTAATGATTCCACAATGGAAATGGGAAGAGATTGTAATGGATTTTGTAGTAGGATTACCAAGAACTAAATCGAATCATGATTCTATTTGGGTAGTTATTGATAGGTTAACATAGTTTGCACATTTCCTCCCTATCAATGAAAGATATTATTTGGATAAGTTTGTCAAGATATATTTAGATGAGATTGTGACTAAACATGGAGTTCCTGTTTCAATTGTTTTTTATCGAGACCCAAGGTTTAATTCAAGATTTGGACAAAATTCCAGGAATGTTTAGGAACTAAGTTAAAGATGAGTATCGCCTATCATCCCTAGATAGACGGTCAAAGTGAAAGGATGATTCAGACTAGAGAAGATATGTTAAGGGTATGTGTTTCAGATTATAAAGGGAATCGGGGTGATCACTTACCATTAATAGGATTTTTTTATAATAATAATTATCATGTTAGTATTAGAATGCCACTTTACGAGGCTTTGTATGGACGAAAATGTATATCTCCACTTTACTGGGGGGAAAAGAAGTTGTTAGGTCCTGAGTTAGTTCAACAAACTAAGGATGCAGTGGTACTGATTTGGAAAAGGTTAGAAGCAGCTCATGATAGACAGAGAAAGAATGCAAATTTACATTGAAGAGATATGGATATAGAAGTTGGGTCATTAGTGTTGTTGAAAGTTTTTCCTACGAAAGAATTAGTTAGATTCGGTCAACAAGGTAAGCTAAGTTCTAGGTATATCAGACCGTTTAAAGTTTTGAAGAAAGTAGGTAAAGTTGCCTATGAGTTAGTGTTGCCGCCGCAGCTGCAACATATTCATAATGTGTTCAACATCTCTATGTTAAAGAAGTATATCCCTGATTCAAACCAAGTCATTGAGTATGTGCCAATCGAACTTCAGCCAGATTTGTCCTACATGGAACAACCAATTCAGATCCTAGACCATAAGGAGCGAGTCCTTAGGAATAAGTCCATTCCTATAGTAACAGTACTTTGGAGTAATTCTCGAGTAGAAGAGTCTACTTGAGAATTAGAGTCAGGTATGCTAGACAAAATATCCTCACTTGTTTGGTTATGTGAGATCTTTAGGACAAAATATTTTTAAGGGGGAATGTTATAACGATCTGTATTTTTGTATTATTAAAAATATAAATATTAAAGAATAAAATAGGTTCTGATTATTCCAGCTATCTGTTGTGTTAATATAAAATATGTGTGACTCAGTTGTGTTCGGGAATTATTATAGCTATTATTTGTTGAATCGTATTATTTTGTTTTTGCTTTTAAAAGGGGTTATTAATGATTTAATTTAATTAATATGGATATTATCCTTAAAATTATCTTTACGGCTTTATAATTTTAATAATTATTTACAAGAATTTATAAAGTTTGGAAAATAATATTTCGTCAATTATTTATCCCTAAATAATTTTCTGATTGTATTTAATTGTGGGTCCAATTTTAAATCCAAAAATATTTCAAAAATTATAAAATTTTTATTGTACTAGTTTTTAATTATTCTGAGAGTTATACAATTATTTTGGTAAATTTTTGGATTATTCTCGCCCACACTTTGTATCGTTAAAAAACTAAAAGCGGAACGGAATCGGGCCTCTAGGGGGTACGTGTCAAGTCATTTGACACGTGTTGTATTCTTGTTAATTGGTTGATATGTGGCAGCTACAGAAGAAAAGAAAAATAAAAAAAAATTAAAAACACACACAAAACCCACCCACCCCTGTACCTCACGGTCTCTATCATCTCAATTTCTCTAATCTCTCATTCTCGATTTCTCTTTCGGTCTGTATCTCTCGACTCTATCTATCTCTTTCATCTCTCCCGCTGTCTCTCCCTTCCTCCCCTATTTTCTTTTCTCCCATGTTTGGTCCCTGTTCGGGTATTCTCTATCGCGCCTTGGTTTTCCGAAGAGTAGCTGCCAGTTGTGTGCTGGTGGTTCTGTATATATATACATACATATATATATATATATATATATCTGTGTGTGTGTGTATATATTCGAGTGTGTTGGAGTTGGGTTGGTGATTGTGTTATTGCCGCCTGTTTTCCAGCCGTGTGTTTTGTTTTTCGGTTGTGAGAATTTTGATTTGGGATTTTTATATTTTTTGCAGGAAAATTATTTGATTACTTTTTCGTGAAATAAATTTATTTATGTGCGGAAATTATTTTTATCGGTGAAATTCGTGTTAGAAATCCGAAATAAACGGGCTCCACTGAATTTTGCCGCCGTCATCGATGAATTTCGATGAGCTGGTGGTGGACCGTGATGTATTAACTGAGTCCTAAAAATTATAAAAATAATATTATATAAATTATTTTCGAAATTCAGGTTAGTCGTCGGTAAATATTGGAGTCGTAATTGATTTATTGGGATTGTGAATTGTGTTGCTGGTTGTAGTGGGTGTCGATATGATATTGACTGGTAGTCCGATAAATAGAGGAAATACTTCTCGATTTCGGAGAAATTAACTTCAGAAATACGGGAATGCATCCTGTAATTATTAGGAATACCAATCAAATATATAATTATATATTTTCAAATATTTTATGAAAACTACTTTCGTATCATGGTGGAATATTTTTAAAATCTGTTACTTATAATAACTAATAGGTGATGTCACTCGGTGAAACCTTTTGGAAAAAGAGTCCAATGACCCTATTTTCTATAACGATAGTAATACGTATTTTCTGAAAATAACTACCGAACCAAATTTCGAGTATATGAGCCCTATCTATTTTGTATGTTGAGATAATACATATAAATACGAGTCGAGTTATGATACCGTAAGGGTAGAATCGATAGTGAGGATATGTCAACCATAAATGATCATCTAATTTAGGGTATTTCGATTCTGTAGGTTCCAGTTGAAAGACCCAAGCCCTAGAGTCGGTCTATGGATAGCCTAGTGTTCAGTAGTTAAAACTCAACAAGGGAAGTACCTTTGACCATATCTTTTATGGTTCAGTAATATATATGAATAAACTGTTGATTTGAAATTTTTACTGGAACATAACGTTTTAAGTTACGTATCCCCTGTTATTATGAAAGTTTTTGTGTAAGTCATATTTTAGGGGAAAAGTAACTTACTAAAATACCTATCTCGAAATGGTGATTGATCTTGCAAAATGTTTAGAAATCTGTTGTTAAACTTTATGATAAAGATTGTTTTAAAGAGATAGCTATAAATGAATTTGAAAACTGAATAAATGGGATCAGATTTTAGAGTTGCGTAAGAGGCCCGTTATTCGGTAACGACCCAACGTGGAGGCGTAAGAGGCTAAGTCGGTTGTGCACACTGTTTGAACCGATTAGTCCAGCGTGATAGAGACCTAGCTAGTCTCTAAGTTCCAGAACACCTATTTTGGATGGCCGCCTAGAGACATCCGGTGTTGATATACTGATCATCTATCTTCACCTATGAACGTCCAATGTATCTGATAATGGTTTTGTGGTTCTTGTAACAGAATAAATGGTTTTGTGGTTCCTGTAACGGAACAACTGGTTTTATAGTTAATGTAATGGAACAAATGGTTTTGGTTTTGTTCCTATAATGGAACAAATGATTGGGAAATAGAAATAGCATGCTAAAATTTGACTTTGGTATTTAAATATCACATAATTTATGTTATGTTTTAAAGAGCATGCTAGTTTTGTTAATATCCAGTTTTCCTATTTTCCTTGGTTTTAAACATGAGAGATTTTATTATTTCTGTTCCTATATCTGTTTAGCATGAAGTTTTGTAATCTTTTATTCATATATTGATACTGCTAAGCAATTGATTTCTCACCCTTGCAAAATTCTAAATATGTATATTTCAGATGCCTAAAGATCGAGTGCCTACTAGAAGACCTATTGTTAACCGTAGCCAGGGCAGATTGTCAGCTCCTCCTCTATTTGGATCCTATGAGGTAGGTAGGTCAGACCAGATGTTAGGTCTATTGAGTTGCAATAAAAGTATATTCGTCTCAGATTTATGTAAAGAATCATTGGTGTAATAATTGAGTAACCTAATTCATACTTAAACATGGAAAATGTCTTGTTAAGGGGGTTGTGGTTATGTATTATTGTGAGTTGGTTGTATTATATTTCTATTTTATTATTATTCCTGACATCAACTCTTGCCCCGGGGTTGAGGCCGTCACACTTACTACTCCTTATGGTTGTATAACCTGAGACTTCTCTTTGGCCTAATCGCAATCAACAATCTATTTAGTACTCCACTCCATTGCATACACAGAAGTAACCTCTTTATTCTCCAACACTCTTTTGTTTCTGAAAAATATCCCCCAAAGAACAATGGTAATTTTTACGAAATGCTTATGAGGTTCAGTGCCGAGAATATTAAGTAACCAATTAGGAGCATGTTAAACACACCTCATGTCTTATAAAACATCCATCTTCTTCCAGCATTGAAATGCAAAGTCATAGTAAAAGAACACGTGCAACATGTATTCTACATCAGAATTACTTGTTTGTCTCGCCTGGCATTTAAAATAGAAAAGATCCTAGACATCAAAAAATTGACAGATTAACCGACAACATCTCATAATTATTCAGTAGTACTTTAATGGTCCGAGCTTCATTAGTTGTAGCTTTAAAAAATAAAAATCTATCACCTGCAAAGAGTATAGGGGTAACAGCTGGGCAGTTGGACAAATCTTGCAACCGTGAATTATTCCACTACACTAGTATTGCGAAGAGACTGTGGCAATCCTTCAAAACAGAACAAAAAGAGAAAAGGGGAGAGCAGATCCCCTTGTCGTAATCCTCTCCATGGAGTAATTGGCCTGACTTGTGAACCATTGAAGTTCACTGTATATTATACCGTAGTCACACACATCATTATCCACCAAATCCACTTGTCACAAAAACCTATTTGTTTTATCCAATTTTTTTGATATACCCAGTTAACTCGATCGTACGCTTTAATAATATTCAAATTTAAAGCCACTTTCCCCTCTCAGCTATCTTTCTTATTTTTTATATAATGAATCATCTCAAAGGCAACTAATACATTATCCCAAATATTATAAAAAGGTACGGACGCTGACTGCTTTTCATAAATGTACCTGGAAGAATTATTTCAAGCAATTTGCCAATACTTTTGCCACTATTATATACAAGACATTGCATAGAGCAATTAGTTGCATATCCTTTATTGTCTCAGCATTTTCTTTTTTCAGAATTAGTACGACATTAGTGTCATTCAAGTCAATTTGGAAGGAACAATCTTGGAGGCAACTTTTACAGCATATGAAACTTCCTTACCCAAAATTGGCCAAAACTGTCGGAATAAGGTTGGGTTAAGTCCATCAGGACCAGATGCTTTATTGGGGTGCATATGGTTTTACAGCTGTTGTGAACTCTTTAAAAGAAATTTCAGCTGTTAACCTTTGATTCTACCTATCTGTTATGACCACCCCGGCTTCCTCACCACTATGCTGGGTTGTTGGGATATAACTTACAAACACAATGTTAAAATAATCATAAACAACATGGCACATGCCATCCTTGTTAGTCACTTTCTCCCCATCATCATTGAGAAGGTGGTTAATATGATTTACTTTCTTCCGAGCAGATGCATACGCATGAAAAAACTTAGAGTTGGTGTCTCCCTTCCTAAGCCAGACGACTTTAGCACTTCATTTCCAATGGAGTTCTTTGTGAACGGGAAGCTCGTGTAGACAGTTCTTCTCACTAAAATCCTTGTTTAACACTCTCTATATCTATGCAAGTAACTAATTTATTCAAGATCTATTTTTTTTTCACAAATCTTATCGACAAACTTATGGAGAAATTCTTTCCCATTTCTCCATGAACGAGGGGACAAGAAGCAATTTAGGGAAAAGGTGGACTCTTGGAAGATTCTCCCAAAAACTAACAACCTTCGATTTTTTTCCCTATGTTTTTCAATAAAAAATAATATCATATTCACATGTTATGAATTTAATTTCTGTTTTTACCTTTTTTACCCAGAATTATATGAAACAACACGTTTACCTAATTGTCAGTCCAACATACCTGTTATCAATTTTGACATATATCAACATTTAGTACTTGAAAATAAACATTCGCGTAATCAACCACGTCACACAAATAAATATTTCCTCTAGAATTTTTTAAATGTATTTATAGCTGAAGTGTCACTACTACCATGCACTCTCTTATCAGATTTTACTACCCGTCATATATCAATTGTCGGCTCAACATACCTTATATTACACTACATTATATATTGCTTATAACAATGCCGAGAAAAATTATCTTAAGTACTATTTATGTTGCAATAGAGTCTATGGAAACAAATATACCAAAATTGAGTGTTGCATCTATATGCATTGCAATTGGTCAATTTAACAACGAATTTAGCACCTTATAGCAACCAATTTAATTCCTCACAACAGATCGATACAACAACAAATTGTCGTCTATAATAATGCATAAATAGCATTTTATTAGCTTAAATTCGTGTATTTTAGTGACTTTAAGGCAACAATATTAGACTAATTCTAATGATTTTAACCCAGATATTTCAATGATCTCGATCATATTGCAATACTTTTGTAAATTTTTAGCAACATAATTTGATAAAATAGCAATAATTTAAAAAAATCAAAAAATTCTTGCTGTAATTACAATAAGCCATGGATATATGTCACAAATCTAAGCATCATTTTAAAAATTCATACAATGACCGTTTAAATATCATTATACGAATCAATCTAAATCTAAGTCAAAAAAATGATATAAGTAAAAAACATCACGAAATGATCTATAGCCCAAGGCTGGTAGAAAAAGAATTAAATTTGTCAAAGTTTTCATCCTATCTTGTAATTTCTTCCTAGATTTCTCTACCAGCAAAACTTATATTGGTATTATACCCTAAATCAAAAAAGTATGGACAATGATTCCTAAGTTTCCCATGTGTAGCATCAACATCAATTTCTTCATTTTATTTCACATCAACGTGACATAACAACAATCACATATCATATATTATGAAGATGTAGAGACGCTTAGAAATAACTTCTTGAAAATATGATAGTACATAATAAATACTCCTACTAGAGTTGGAAAATATTAGACCTTAGAATTAACACGGCTAATGTTACAAGTGTTTATCACATCAAAAACAAGTTTTCACTCTTATGGGAAGGGTCTAATTTGATGTCAAATCTTAATACACAAACTATAAAAGTAATATCAGTCAAGAATCTAATAATATACAATGAATATATATACCCAAAAATAGAAGTCATGTCATTATAGCATTTACCTTTTTATTAAAACAAGTAAGGACGTTAAATGTTACTCTCTGTCTCAAGTTGTAACACCCCAGTCCCGTATCGAGGAGATTTAGGACATCAATTTAGTTCATAAGGAAAAGTACTATTACTATGTGCACCAAAAAATTATGATCTTTTGATGACATGTGTTGGGATTGTTGTTTACCCAAGTTGGCTGCATTTGGGACATTAGGATTCGATTTATTTCTAATTCAGAGTCGAGACTTGACCGGTTTTCAGAAAATGCTCTGGATTTTATCCAGGTTATCGCATATGGTATCAGAGTCGACCCTCAAAAACTTGATTCATCAAGTTTCTGAAGGTGGGGACACGAGGGCTAGTGGATTTATCCCGCGATGGATGGAGATTCGAAGGCGGGGACATGAAGTCAGCCGGCATTATCCCATAATGGCTAAAAGGGAAATATCCGAACCTATGGGCTGTCTATTCGGCCTGACGAGGACATCAGGAGTCTAAGTGCGGGAGTTTGTAACACCTTGATCCCACATCGAGGAGATTTGAGACTTTTATTTATTTTATAAGGAAAAGTACTACTACTATGTGTACCAAAAAATCATACTCTTTTGGGGGCTTGTGGTGGCTTTATTGTTTAGCCAAGTTGGATATATTTGGGACAATAAGCTTTGGCTTTTTTTGGACTCGGGGTCGGGACTTGAGCAGTGTAAAGCATAATGTAACATAATTTGTCACCGAGAAAATATAATTCAACATGAAAATAAACAAGCAAATAATATTAACAATGAAATACAAGAATTCAGAAAAAAAAGATTGGATAAATGTAATGAATCAAAATATAGAATTAAAGCTCCAAGTCCGTAATCATGTCATGGAAAGAAGTTCATGTAAATATACAAGCCTTCATGAAGAATAAATGTCCAAGGACTTGCAATATAAATGAAATGAATTGATCCTAGTGTTGAAGATCAATGGTTCATGTGTCCTGAAGCAACGAAGCAGTATGAAGACATTAAACAGCTGCAAATTTAATTGAATTAAGATATTAAATTATATGTTAGTCATTTTTGAACCAGAGTAGTTTAATATATGTCAATATATCAAGGAATGCTTGATCATTTGTAGAAGAAGATAAGGTTTTAAAATAAAGCTTGGATCAAGATATAAAGAAAAATAAAGAAGAGTTTCTAAGTCAGAAGACTAATGTCGATATCTGGAAATTTACCTTGGTTGCTGTTGACATCTAAGAATTACAAGAAAGCCGAAGTCTTGGCTTATGCCGACATCTGACCAAGTTCTTGGCTCATGTCGATATCTAAGAATCTTAAGAACACCAAAGTCTTCGCTTATGTTGACATCTCACCAAGTTCTTGGCTTCTGTCAACATTTAAGCACATAGCCAATTCATTGTTGATGTCTGGAAGATCTTGGCACAACTCCGGTCGATATCTGAGACTGAGACCAAGAACTATGTCGACTTCTGAGAGTCATAGGAAAAGTCTATGTTGATATTTGACTTGTGTCGATATATGGGATGTTGTACTTCAGATTTGCTTTTTGAGATGCAATTCTAAACAAGTGGCCACAAATTTTCCACATATACAAAGAGAATTGAAAGTTTACATTTAACAAAGGGATTGAATATAATTCAACTCATTTATATTCCTTAGCTAACAAACTGCAAAAAGAGAGCTCCCAGTTGAAGACTATTTATTAAGCTTGCAATTTATATCGTTATGACGTCAAATTTGTTGTAGCTAATCATAATTGATTACAGTGTAGCAACCGCAAGGGTTATATTAATAAAATAACATATTCCCTCAATTTTTTTGTGCTTGTTTTGATTCCGTACATTTAACGAAGAACTTGAGATAAATCAAAATAAAATTTATGTGTCATATCCAACCCCCCTTCTACGATACTTTGGGACTAACAATTGGTATCAGAGCCTGTTAATTCATATACAAAAAAAGATCTGGAGAAAGAAACCAAATCAAACAAGTTCTTGAAAAATTTCTTGAAATTTTTTAATTTTCAAAAATCTTCAATTTCAAAATTTTTTAATCTTAAATAATTTTATGCCGCCAAGATGTTGAACACCCAAAGGATTGGAAGTATCAATGTTCCCTCATTTGATCGATAAAATTAAAACCTATGGAAGAAAGAGATGATGTTGCACATTAAAGCTTCGAATTTATTATATATTGCGATATTACTAAATGGTCCTTATGTTCCAATGGAAGTAGTTCCTAAATCTTCAACCACTAATGGTTCAAGAACTGCCTCAACATCTACTCCCAAAGATCCGTCTAAATATACAGATACTTATAGGGAATTGATTAATTTTGTCAGGAGCCTTTAACTCATAATTATGGAATCGACCGATAAGGATATGGGCCATCAACTTCTCGGAAGTAATAGTGCAAAGGAAAAGTGGGGAAAAGCGAGTTGTTATTGGAAGGTAATGCTGAAGTCAAAGAAAATGGGATGGATATCCTTACAAATTAATACGAAGCATTTAAGTTACAGACTGGAGAAATATTGTCCTCGCTTTTTGAGAAATAGGAAAAGTTATTAAGTGAATTAAAATTATAAGGCAAAACTTATCTGATGCGTGAGTCAAACAGGAAGTTCATGCTGACTCTACCGCTTCACTTGGAACAGAAGAACACATCCATCGTAAAGAAGCTAGATTTTATCACTATGTTGTTAGGAATATTTTGTGAACTTGATGATAAGTTGAATAAAACACCTTAGTAGATTTAATTTAGTAAATTTGTAGCTTTCAACGGATGATCACTTTAACATCCGTTGAGAGAGTAGCTTATGTATCAATAAGTCTTTTAACACATTTTTGCATTCTAAAATACCTTAAAGATCTAGAAGTTGTAGGATATTCAAAGTCATGTTGATTACTATCTTGATATGCAAAATAGGTTGGCTAATTGTAAATATTAGTTGCCTTGTAATTTTGCATAAGTGAAATAGAGTTAACCGCTATGGAAGACTTTCAACGACTGATTCTACAAGGTTTCGATGAATGACTCAAGTCATACTCAATGGATGATCTAATGAACCTTCGACAGATGATTCAACACAGTTTCAACGGATGATCTAATGAAGTTTCAACGGATGTTCTAATTCAAATAGCAGTTGATAGTGACTTGACAGTCACATGGGTTGATTAGATGCAAATGAAATGTGGCAGCCTATTTACAGGTTTTAGAGAACAAAGAAGCATTTCCATTTCCATGCTACCTTGAAGATATTCAAAGCTGCTGGATAGAGAAATGAAGAAGCATGTAATTAGACTAAGAAACTTTTGTCTTATTAGTTTGTCTTTTTATCATGTAAGTTCGTGATATATAAACCAAGGGAAGCAAGTAGAAAAGCATTAAGAAAGTAAGCATTCAATTAGAGAAATAGATAAAGCAAAATCTATAATGAATTTCTCTGTAGTATGTAGTTCTACTTGTAAGCAGGTGTGTATAATCTTTGTATCACAGAGTTCTCGAATTTACTTATATCTCTGGTGGAAAAGTTCAATCCACCAGAAATTTTTTAAATACTTGTGTTTAATTACTTTGTGTTTGATTTCTTCAATATTTTCATTCTATACTTTAGCTAAATCAAACATAGTTATATATTCAAGGTAGAACAGTTCTTAAATTCAAAAAGAAACCAGAATTACATTCACCCCCTTATATAATTCTTTGTTAGATTGTTTGGGAATAAAAATTGGTATCAGAACAAGCTCTTGAAGAAAAAAGATTTTAAAGATCACAGATTTTGGATTAAAAATTCCATTTATGGACAAAGACAACTATCGCCACTAGAAGGTGAAAATGCACATGCATGTCCTCTCTCAAGATGAAGAATATGTGGACTATATTGAGAAAGGTCCACATGTCCCTATGAGAGCTGCTACAGGAAATGAGCCATATATCCCAAAGCCTAGAGCAGAATTGTCTGATCCAAATATTGAACAAGTTCATAAGGATAAGAAGGCCATGAAAATTTTGTTTAATGGTGTTGATGGTAACATGTTTGACAACATCATCAATTGTAAAACTGCTAAGGATGTTTGGAATACAATTTAAATTATATGTGATTAAACTGAGCAAGTAAGGGAAAACAAAATACAACTCTTGATTCAGAAATATGAGCATTTTTATAGTGAAGAAAGTGAGTCACTCACTAACATTTTTAATAGGTTTTGAAAAACTACTAAATACTCTAAAGCTGCATGAAAGAGTCTATCAGACAAAAGACTCAAACCTCAAATTCCTTAGATGTCTACCAAAGGAATGGAAGCCTATGACAATCTCACTAGGAACTCTCAAGATTACAAGGAATTTACCTTGAACAGACTGTATGGGATTCTAAAGACCTATGAGCTTAAAATAGAGCAAGATGAGAAGCTAGAGAAAGGAAGAAAGAAGGGAGGATCCATTGCATTGTTTGCTGAAAAAGAGAGAGAGAGAGAGAGAGAGAGAGAGAGAGAGAGAGAGAGAGAGAAAGAGATAAAGGTAGAAGCTGTGGAATCTGCACCAAACCCCAGAGTTTGTGAAGGCAAAGGAAAGGACTAGTAGCTGAACATGAAGACCATCTTAGTCAAGATGATATGGATGACATAGATGAGCATATGGATTTTCTATCCAGAAGGTTTTCCAAGATCAAATTTAAGAAGAATTTTGGAACATCCAAGTCTAATAGAAACATGGTTCACAAGTCAAAATTTAAATGTTTCAAGTGTGGCTTGAGTGGTCATTTTGCAAGTGTGTGCAGAAAGCCTGATTCTGATAGAAAGAAGTTTGAACCCGTTGATTACAAAAATAAAGACTTTGAGTTGCTCAAACAGAAGGAAAGAGCCTTTCTAACTCAGGAAAATGACTGGGCTGCTGATGGATTAGATGAGGATACAAACTATGTCAATCTAGTACTTATGGCCAAATCAGATGAAATAGAATTGCGTTCATCAAGTAATCAGATAATCACTACTAATCTAGAACATTTATCTAAAGCTGAGTGAAATGATGTTATAAATTACATGTCTACAGAGTTTATCATATATGTGTTACCCTCAAATCACTCACCAAAGAAAACACTAAAATTAAAGAGAACAATTTGTTTTTGAGTGAAAGAAACAATGTGTTAGAAACTCAATTGTTGAGTTTGAGAAACTGAAGATGGAGTGAAAGATTGCTAAAGATGAACTAACTGAATCTTTAAAGAAAGATGAGATTTTAAGGAAGCAACTTGAACGAGAACATGAAGTAATTATGGCATGGAAATCATCTAGAGGTGTTCATGCTCAAAATACTAAAGTTCAAGGTATAGAATCTTTCTGTGATAAAGCCTGGAAAAAGAGCAAGGATAAACTGAATTCTAACTTGAGGGAAGGACTCTCAATGGATGTGGATTCGATGGAAAATAAAGGTTATGCGTCAAATGGTCAAATGAATTATTCATCGAAAGACAAGGAACTACATCCGTCGAGTGAAAGAAAGCCAGTTATTAAATCCCAGCTAGCTAAGTTAAATGAGAAATATGGATCAGTTTCCAAGAAATTTGTTCCAAGAGAAACAAGTCAAGTGAAAAAGAACAAGAGAGTCAATGTATGGCATCTGTCCATCAAGCAATTGAATGACATATTAGAGAAAATTGAGGTTAAAGAAGAATATAAAAGGAAAAATAATAGAAATGGAAAAGTAGGAATTAACAAACATAACTACACACCTAGAAAATACGCACCTAGAAAAATTTGTGTGAAGTGTGGTAGTGTTAATCATTTGTCTGTTAATTGAAAACTTGCTATGCCTACACCCATGTCTGCACCTCCTTCATTTTTTAGTATGCCTACAATGCCTGTGAATGTTATGTCTGCACATAATTTGAATGCACAATTTAATATGCCATTTGCACAAAATCCTTATTATGCTACATTTAGTATGCCACAAATGCCATTTAGCTTGCCTTACTGGAATAACATGTTTGCACATAATATGCCTTTCCATGTTAACCAGCCTGTGCATGATAATTCTGTAATGATGAATGGTTTTAAAGGTTCTACTCAAATGACTAAGGATGAATCTCAGATACCTAAGTCAAATGAGGAAAAACCTAAGAAACCTAAGAAAAAGGCTAACAAAGCAGGACCCAAGAAAACTTGGGTACCAAAATCAACTTAATTTGATTTTGTTGTGTGCAGGGAAACAAAAAGAATCTTTGGTATTTGTAGGGATGACAATCAGGTCAGATTGGATCGGGTATTGCAGAATCCATATCCAAACCCGAAAATTTTATCCATACCCGAACCCGTCCCAACCCGAGAAATACCCGAAAATGAATACCCGAACCCGATCCATCGAATTTCGGATCGGATTCGGGTATACCCGAAAACCGAAATTTGTTTGAACTGAATATTCATACCCGAACCCGAAACCCGAACCCGAAATCTGAAAATTTCTATAATTATTGATATTGCAAGTGCTTGGGATCGAACACGCGACTTGCATAGAAACAGTTTTAACGTGTCATTTTCAACCACTTCACCACATCATTAATTGTGTTATTATATGTATAGCTAATATTTAAAAAATCAACTCAACTGATATCCAATTTTTGAAATTATCACTAAAAGATGTTTTGTTAACTTTATAAACCTTATCACCCGTTTAAATGATTGAATAATTATAATTCATTAAATTTTATAATTAGTTGATTTTTAATATAAATATAAAAATATATGTTCTAAAAATTATATAATAATATGTATAATGTATATTATATAAAATATACATATATATAATATTATAATGTGTAATGTATAAAATTTTAATATTATATATATAATAATTCGGGATTTTTCGGATTTCGGGTTCAGATCGGGTTCAGATAGAGTTTCGGATTTCCAATCAGGTTTCGGATCGGTATACCTAATACCCAAATCCAAATCCAAAAAATTTCGGGTTTAAAAATTAAATCCATATCCAAATCCAAAAAACCGGGTTCGGTAAATCCAAAATTTCGGGTTTCAGATCGGGTATCTGTCGGATCAGATTATTTTGCCATCCCTAAGTATTTGGATAGTGGATGCTCAAGCCACATGACTGGAGATTCTACCCTGCTCACTGAATTCAAGGAGAGAGCTAGCCCAATATTACTTTTGGAGATGACAACAAGGGTTATACAAAAGGATATGGCTTGATTTCTAAATACAATGTCATCATTGAGGAAGTTGCCCTAGTGGATGGCCTCAAGCATAATTTGTTGAGTATCAACCGGCTTTGTGAAGAGGGAAACTCAGTAACATTCAACTCTGAAGCCTATGTTGTGACCAACAAGAAAAACAACAAAGTGGTTCTCACTGGAGTGAGAAAAGGAAATGTGTATCTAGCTGACTTCAACTCATCAAATGCAGAATATATCACTTGTCTCTTCAGCAAGGCAAGTCAAGATGAAATTTGGCTATGGCACAAGAAGTTGTCCCATATTAACTTAAAGACTATGAAGGAACTAGTCAGGAGAGATTTGGTAAGAGGCATTCCACAAGTGGAGTTCTCAAAGGATGGATTGTGCGATGCCTGTCAAAAAGGAAAGCAGATCTGGCGCCCCAAAATCCGGGGCCACGCCGTCTTGAAACCTGTATAACACTTATCTCGTACCACAATATATAAATACTCACACCTTTACGACCCCACACTTATCACACGCACACACTTATAGGTTATTATCTTGGAAACGAAACATTCATTACTGGAGTAAATCAATCCACAAAGTGATTAATTATTACAACATAAAAGTGATTAAGTCTTACCGCGGAAATAACTTTTAAGTAAGGTTAGTCCATCGACCAAATATCCGTTCCTCATTTATTATCTTACATAAGTCATACTTGTAAATAAGCCGGACTAAAACAACTGAAAACCAATCCAGCTTATCCGATCTACCTGAGGTACAACACCAAACATCCTATGGAATAGCTGGTCATTTCCTACCCATTTCCTGGCTGTGAGTTTCATGATAGGCATCTTGATTCACTGTTGTGTAGTGTCAATTTAAGAAAACAATTGTGAGCTATAATGCCTAGCATAATATTATACAATATGAAATGACTGTATGATAAACTCAAGTATAATACCATATATGATAAATATGTTTTATTCAAAATAGTTTTCCTCGATGATACATACTTACTTTCGAAAACAATTCTTTAGTGGATTTATTATCATGCGAATACCTTAATGGTAAACCCAACACCTAGGCTTGGGTTACGGTATTGCATCACAATTCTAATTGGAAGAATAGAATATACATAAGAGCTACCGCATACGATGATCAGTCGTACTACGGACAATCGGTAACCTTTTCTACTAGTAGAAGGACGACACCTTCGTATCCCGGTTATCACCGTTTCCACATTAGGGCTACGTGTCCCATTTTGGGTATACATATACTTCACAAGTTCTTGAGTACACAGAGTACCTTCGCCTGCGATACCTTTGATAGTCTCCCTCGTACTTATAGTACTAGAGTCTACCCTCCAAGCCCTTAAAAGAATCCTATCATATCTCGAGAACTCGAACCACATCGAAATTCCCCAAGTGTTTTGCTTGTTGATAGAAACAATTTATCTTATTAGTGTATATATATATATATATATATATATATATATACTTCCGAGAATTTTCGGAAGAAGTTCTAAGGATATGAGTTGACCATTCTCAACAGATAATTAAATAAGGGGGAGTTTCTTTTGAAACTATATTCAAAATATTTAAAATAAGTCAGAAAGTATTCGAATGATTTTCTGAAATTCAGAAAGTATTTTAAATCAGGTTTTATGATTTTAATATCATATTAAATCATTAAATAAATAACTAATCATTAAATAATAATTATTAAATAATTAAACCTCGAATAATTATATTTCAAAAGAATAGTTGAAATAATATTCCTCAACTAATTTAAGATTAGGTAATTAAAGTAATCTTTAATAATTTATCGAGTTCGAAATAAATAATCGTTGGAGAATAATTATCCTATATCAAATGAATAAATGAAATAATATCCATTATTCAAGTAATTAAATATAGTTGAGGGAATACGATCTTTGGAAATCGTTTTAATAAAAGTTCGAGGTATTTAATGTTTCGCAAGTGGACATCGAGTCCCTTGGAATAAAATAAGTGCGGACTTTAATCATCCAAAACATCTCCGGAATGATTCCCGGATTTTCGTTTTACAACTCTGATCGGCTCTCGGTCTTATAATTATACATCACGCTCATGGCGGCGTTCAAACAATTCTATGACATATATATCGTAACACTATCGCTATGTATGCGAAAACTCAAATACTAAGTATCATGGCAAGTATGGTATTTATGCAAAAGATAGTAAAACAATCCTTTCACAAAACAACAGTATATGGAGTTGGGTTCGTAAAATTTCCTGGGTACTTTGAGGTGGAGAATGCTCTAGGATCCGCTCGGAAATCTATAACCATAAACATTAACCGTTTTGTTAGATCCCATTCTTGTTTACGGCGACTCGTACACATATGCTATTTATTATTTGTTCTTTCAACTCATTTTACCCTTAATATTACCTTAAGTACTTATTCATGTCACGATCGCTTCCTTTTCGAAGTACCTTATGTCCGTTTGCATTTTCATCGCCGGCTCCGCTTATGATTTCTAACGGTTCTCTAATCGCGCGGTCTTGGTTCCGATATTTTTATCAAATTGAAAATCCTTATTTTTACTTGAAATGTTTATAGAAGTTAAGGAACCCTATTTAATACTCTCTATAAAAATTTCATGATCTATGAATATTTTTAAGTTGATCATTTATATTCCCAAAGTTCGTAATTCGTAGCAGTTTTTGTCGTGTAAATTACTTTCACTAAAACGGTCATAACGTTTGATTCATAAATCAGAATCAAGCGATTCAAGAACCTAAACGATCTTTATAAAATTGTCTATCATAATCAAGTGTTACTTTTCAATAAAGTACAGTTTATTCGCTCGGAACTTTCTGCATAAACTTAATATTGAGTTTTGTTCATTTTAGCGAGATTTCGATTACGATCCGAGTTTTATTTACGTCTTAAATCTCTATACTACCACGAACAATCATCAAATCATCATCCTCGCACTAACTCATCTCAAGAATATCAAATTTTTGAGTCAACACTCATCAAGATTACAACAAATTAATTAAACATCAAGATTACAACAAATCAACCACTAAAACTATATTTATAACTAGGTTTCAAAATATTCTTGAACTTAAACCTTAAATAAAGATGGGTCAAAGATTTATACCTTTCTTGAAAGCTTTAGATGTGCTATTGATGATGGTGAAGTCTTGGGAATGCTTGGTAGGGTTTTTAAAACCTAGATCAACCATTAAAATCAAGAAACCAAAGAAAATTTACTATTCATACTATTCATTATCACTTTTCTTGAATTTATTTCACCCATCAAACCTCAATGAAATGAGCTCAAAAATTTATCTTACCTTAGTTTAGGATGTATGAAGCTTGAGAATTAATGGCGGATTTTTTCCATGGCTAGAAGAGAGAGTTTTTAAATTGATTTTCTTCTTTTCTTGGTGTTTGGCCGAATGGAAGAGAAAATGGGGAAGAGAGATATTTTTGTGTGGTTCTTGATTGCTTCTATTGAAAGATTGTGTTGTATAATTGTATATCTTTTAGTATATAACCTAGGACTAGAAAATCTTGGCATATCTTAGGGCATATCTTGCTAGCTTCCTAGGTTTACAAGCTAACTATCTAGTTTTAGGTTTTAGCTTTACTATTCCTAGCTTTAGGTCATCATGCTTCCTAGTTTAGGTTACTATTTGGTAACCTATCCATGGTTAGTTAGTTTGGTTTGATATATTTATTTATTCGTTTACGCGTTTGCTTGGTCGCTTATTCGTTTTCGTAATAATTTCTCATAAACGGTTCGCGGTGTAAATCCTTTCGTATACATTCTTTATGTTTTGAAGTATCGTTCATGGATATAAATCCGTATTATTTTAAATTCATAATTATATTGTGATTCTTGTAATCCTTGATGGTTCGTAGATACGGTCATTTTTCAAAGTTCGTTTTCTTCGAAAACTAAAAGTGTTTACATACACTCGTTTGGTACGTATAATCATGTTATCAACTCCAAAACTCAATTTCTCATGCACAACAGAGTGTGGGATGAAAAGTTTTTTTCCATCTTTCAGGGTTACTATTCATTAAGCATTTTACAAAGTCTCAAAAATTTGAGTTATTTAGTCTTCCCCTCTAAAAAGGATTCTGTCACGGAATCAATTAGAAAATAGGTGGGGATACCTATTCCTCATTGCATCTTGTAGTTCCCAAGTTGACTCTTCAACATTTTGATTTCTCCACAATATTCTAACCAACTTCACAGTCTTGTTTCTCAACACTTGTTCTTTCTGGTCCATTACTCTTACCTGTTGTTCAACGTAGGTCAGGTCTGGTTGTAAATCTACCTGCTCATATTTTATCACATGTCACGCATCAGCATGGTATTTCCTTATCATTGACACGTTGAACACGTTGTGCACTTATTGCAGATTAGGAGGCAAGGCGAGCTCGTAAGCTAGAGGTCCTATTCTCCTCAAAATCTCAAAGGGTCCTATGAATCTGGGACTCAGCTTCCCTTTCTTTCCAAACCTCATCACTCCTTTCCATGGAGATACCTTCAACAGCACTGAATCTCCTACTTCATATTCTCTATCTTTTCTGGTCTGGTCGGCGTACTTCTTTTGTTTATCTTGAGCTGCTACCAGTCTCTTCCTAATGAGTCCCACCATCTCTCTGGTTTGTTGGACTAACTCGGGTCCTATTATCTTGTGTTTACCAACCTCATCCCAACATAGGGGAGAGCGGCATCTTCTTCCGTAAAGAGCTTCATACTGAGGCATTCCTATGCTAGCTTGATGGCTACTATTGTAGGTAAATTTGATCAGGAGTAAGTGGTCATTCCGATTCCCTTTAAAGTCGATGGTACATACTCGCAGCATATCTTCTAGGGTCTGAATAATCCTTTTTCTTTGCCCATCAGTTTGGGGGTGGTAAGCGGTACTCATATTTAGTCTGGTGCCTACACACTCCTGGAAGCTTCTCCAAAATCGGGAGTTAAACTTTGGGTCTTTATCTGACACTATAGAAACAGGAACACCGTGTCTTACTACAATTTCCTTCAAGTAAATCTCCACTAGCTTGTCTACGGTGTACCTTTCGTTGATTGGAAGGAAGTACGCGGACTTGGTCAGTCTATTTATGATGACCCATATGGCATCGTGAATGGTTTTCATTCTTGGTAAGCCGATCACAAAATCCATGGCTATATGCTCCCATTTCCATTCCAGAATCTCCAGGGGCTGTAATAGTCCACTCGGTCGCTGATGTTCAGCCTTCACTCTCTGGCATGTCAAGCATTTTCTGACCCACTCTTCTACTTCTCTTTTCATGTTATGCCACCAATAATATTCCTTAAGGTCACGGTACATTTTCGTACTTCCTCGATGGATCGAATATCTGGAGCTGTGCCCCCCGTGCAGCAGCTCATCCTTTAATTCTTGCACATTTAGAATCCAAATATGGGATGCATACCTCATGATCCCTTTCTCATCCTTCTCGGATCTGACTTCCTCACCGGTCAAGGTTTCTCTTTCTTCATTCATTTTCTTTTCCTGACATGTTCTTATCTTTTCAGTCAGTTCCGGCACTAGCTTAATCTAAAATAATCCTTCTGATCCTTTACCGATTATTCTCACATCAATTTTCATCTTTTCAAATTCCTTAACTAGCATCTCATATGTCATTATCATTTTGAGTCTCTCTTTTCTACTGAGGGCGTCAGCCACCACATTGGCTTTACCAGGGTGATACAAAATTTCACAATCGTAGTCCTTAATCAATTCTAACCACTTCCTTTGTCTCATATTCAGTTCTTTTTGAGTAAAAATATACTTGAGGCTCTTATGGTCTGTGTAAATCTCACATATCTCACCATAAAAGTAGTGCCTCCAAATTTTTAGGTCAAATACTATGGCTGCTAATTCTAGATTGTGGGTTGGATATCTGACCTCGTATTCCTTCAACTGCCGAGAGGCATACGCAATAACCTTTCCGTGTTGCATAAGCACACATCCTAGTCCCTTGTGGGAGGCGTCGCTGTATATCACAAACTCTTCCTTTCCATCAGGAAGAATGAGCACTGGTGCTGACACCAGACTCCTTTTTATTTCCTAAAAGCTTTCCTCATATTTCTCTGTCCACACGAACTTTTCCATTTTACGGGTAAGTCTAGTCAATGGGCCGGCTATCTTGGCAAAGTCTTGCACGAATCTCCGATAATATACTGCTAAACCCACAAAACTCCTAACCTCGGTTGGGGTGGTCGGTCTTTCCTAATTGGATATCGCCTCTATCTTGGTGGGGTCAACTAAAATTCCTTTGCTACTCACCACATGTCCTATGAACTGAACTTCCTTTAACCAAAACTCGCATTTCGAGAACTTGGCATATAATTTCTCATTCCTCAAGATTTCTAAGACTATCCTCAAATGTTCTGCATGTTCTTGCTATGTCTTTGGGTAGATTAGAATAAAATATATAAAAACTATCACACGTATATCTAGGCACTTTTTGAACACTCTCTTCATTAAATCCATAAAGGCTGCGGGTGCATTGGTTAGCCGAAATGACATAACTAAGAACTCAGAGTGTCCATACCTTGTGCGAAAGGCAGTCTTTGGTATGTCCTCAGGTTTGATTTTTAACTGGTGTATCATGTTCTCCAATCTATTTTCAAAAAGTGTACAACACCCTTGAGCTGATCGAATAGGTCATCAATCCTAGGGAGAGGGTACCTATTCTTGCTAGTCAGCTTATTCAACTCCTGGTAGTCTATGCATAATCTCATATTTCCATCCTTTTTCTTTACGAACAGTACTGGCGCTCTCCACGGTGACACACTGGGTCTTATCATCCCGTTATCTAATAACTCCTGCAGTTGAGAAGCTAGTTCATTCATCTCAACTGGGGCTAGCCTATAAGGGGCCTTGGACACTGGTGCCGTCCCTGGTGCTAGTTCTATAGAAAATTCTATTTCTCTGTCGGGTGGCAATCCTAGTAAGTTCTGTGGAAACACATCCTCGAATTCATTCACATAAGCTAAGTTGGCCTCGTTACCTTTTTTTAACAATCTCTTTGCCTGAAGCATGGTCAGAAATTTCTGGGTTTGTCGCTGACCTTTGAACACAATAACCTTTCCAGTTTGCACTCTTATCTTTACTCTCTTTCGCCCATAATCTATCTGCGCTCCATTACTGGATAACTAATCCATTCCTATGATTACATCGAATTCTCCTAACGCAAATGGGATTAAGTCAACCTCAAAGACTTTCCCTTTCTAATTTTAATTTGCATTTAGGGTGTACTTGATTTATAAGAATTATTTCTCTATTTGTTATTTCCACCTGTAATACCTCACATAAGGGTATGGCGTTAAGTTTTAACTTCTTAGCAAAATTTTAAGATATAAAAGACTTGGTCGCTCCAGAATCAAATAGGACATTTGCATGTTCGAAATTTAATAGAAGGGTACCTGCTATCACGTCAGTGTTCCGGACAGCGTCCTGAACGGTCATGTTGAAAGTCCTAGCAGCTGGGGGCCGGTTGGATGCAGCTCTGCTCATTCCTGAGGCTGGGGGCCTTAATGTCAGGCAATCCTTCCTCATGTGCGCTACCTTCCCATATTGGAAACATGTCACGTTGGGTCGGGTGCAGTTGTTGGAAAGGTGCACGGTTTGGTCACACCTATAGCATTTCAGAGGGGCTCTCACCTGATTGCACACTCCAAGGTGTCTTTTTCCACATGTTTGACATTCCGGTATTAGGGCGCGGGGTTGGTTATGAAATGTTGCCCTAGATTGTCCCCCGCCCTGACCAACGCTCTCACTTCGGGCCTTTCTAAATCCGGGGCCTCTCACAGGTTGGGACACCACTCCCCTAACAAACCTATTTTGGAAGGCTTCTGTTCCCGGTTCCTCCTCCTCCGCCTTGGCTCCTTATCTTCCTTTTATTTCAAACTTTGTTCACTATCAGCTTCAACAATCGAGGCTTTCTGCACTAAGGTGGCGTAATCTGTCAGTTCTAGTACTGTTACCCGATTCTGGATCCACTATTTCAAACCAAGCTGAAACCTTCACGCTTTCTTCTCCTCGGTATTCACAAACTCAAGTACAAATCGTGACAACTCAGTAAACTTGGCCTCGTACTCTGCCACAGTCATCTTATCTTGTTTCAACTCTAGAAACTTAATCTCCATCTGAGTTTCCATAAATCTAGGGAAATATTTGTCTAAGAACAATCGGGTAAATCTATCCCATGAAATCACAACATCAGTCTCGAGGTTTCGTTTGGACTCCCACCAGTAGTTAGCCTCCCCTTTCATCATGTACGATGTGAAAATGGTCTTGTGTCGTTCTTCCACACCTAGTATTTAGAAGGAATTTTCTATTTCCTTGAGCCAGGCCCGTGCCTCAATAGGGTCGGCAGATCCTAGAAACTCTGGGCGTTTGAGGGATTTGAATGCCCTGAAGGCAGTGGCTGCAGTCTGTTGGGCAATATGCGGTTGTGGTGGAATGGGCTGTTGGTTCAGATTTGCTCTTAAAAGTTCCATAAACTCATTCATGGGGATGCCTCCCTGATGGGTATCCTCAGCCTCTTCTTCTACATACTCTTCCTCATCATACTTATTATAGTCCAGGTCTTCTTCACTTTACTCATACACTATGTGGTCAGGTCCATTTCGTTATTGGTTAACAGATTCTACGGGCAGTGCCCTGGTTCCTCTTACGGGGTGGCATCATTCTTATAATGAAAATATGTCAATACAGTTGTAAAAAATTTACATTTGGAATAATTTATTTGTAGGTAAGAATGTCATTTATTATCTAGCATGTTTTTATAAAGTGTAGTAAACATGGACATTAATTTCTTAATAACTGCTAGATATATACCATAGGGTATCCCAGATTATATCTTGGGGACAAAACAACCATCCGAGTTCATACATGATCCTGAATATAATATACCAACTACTTGGTCCTGAATACTGGAATACAAATACATACACCGGGTACCCTGAAGGGCTAGGAATGTTATTTACTACTAGCTATCCTACCAAAATTGGTGACAAGTCACCCAGCCCTTTACAAGGTCCATAAGTAGTTGCTCGCCTCTCAGTCACTGTCACTACGCGTGAGGTCTCGAACCCTCCTCGCCGCTCCTGCCAACATTAGCTCTGCATCAACTACTGAGATATATCCTCCCATCACTGTCATCCTCATCTGTACTCAGGTACGAAGCTCAATCCCATCAATCTCCCTGCGAGCTATGGTCGGGGAAGCAGCTCTAAAGTCCCTTGGGTATCCTAGCCTGATGGCTCTCTCGACGGTCAGCGCCTGTCGTAGCTCCATAATGCGGGCATATGCCACGGTGATCTCAGTGTTAAGTTGAGCCACTATCCAGTCATGCACTGCTACATGTATGGTCGTTGGGGGTGGTAGATGTGAGCCTGGGTCACTAGAGGATATGTCATGAACCTCGTAGGTCTCTGCATCCATCTCATCATCCTCGTCCTCATCAAAGTAGGGCAAAGGGCTCAGCATCCTTGGGTGAGGTGTAGGAGGGTGAACAGTCAGGAGATGGTATATCTCTATGTCTGTCCAGTCTACGCCATCGCCCTAGGGCATCTAAAAATCATCAAATATGGGGCAGGGAAGTCAGTCTCCTCCTCCGGGGGATCCTCGGTAGGGTCATCATCCGAGTCATCAATAGGTAGGTCCTCCGGCTCAGGAGTAGGGTCACGCTCAGGGGCCATAACATCATCAACGGGGTCAACCTCCCCCATAGGCTCCACTGGTACCTGACACAATAGGCATGGTGTTACTAATCTTAGAGTCGGAATTCCCTTGAGGGTAAAACTATCAAGACTACCTAGGTAGCCTGACGGCGAACTCGACTTGTGTTCTATTTGTTTATTATTAGCCTTATGTCTACGTATTTTATATCCTATCATTTCCAAGATTTGATAACCTAAGGCTCTGATATCATTTTTATGGCACCCCAAAATCCAGGGTCAGGGATCTAGGAGGCCACGCCGGCTTAAATCCTGTATAACACTTATCTCGTACCACAATATATAAATACTCACTCCTTTACGACCCCACGCTTATCACACACATACACTTATAGGTTATTGTCTTGGAAATAAACAATTCATTACTAGAGTAAATCAATCCACAAAGTGATTAAATATTAAAAACCAAAAGTGATTAAGTCTTACCGCGAAAATAACCTTTAAGTAAGGTTAGTCCGTTGGCCAAATATCTGTTTCTTATTTATTATCTTACATAAGTCATACTTGTAAATAAGCCGGACTAAAACAATTGAAAACCAATCCAGCTTATTCGATCTACCTGAGGTACAGCACCAAATATCCTACGGAACAGCTGGTCGTTTCCTACCTATTTCCTGGCTGTGAGTTTCATGATAGGCATCTTGATTCACTGTTGTGTTGTATCAATTTAAGAAAACAAGTATGATCTATAATGCCCAGCATAATAATGTACAGTATGAAATGAGTGTATGATAAACTCAAGTATAATACCATATATGATAAATATGTTTTATTCAAAATAGTTTTCCTCGGTGATACACACCTTCTTTCGAAAACAATTCTTTAGTGGATTTATTATGCTGCGAATACCTTAATGGTAAACGCAGCACCCAGGCTTGGGTTACGGGATTGCATCACAATTCCAATTAGAAGAATAGGACATTCACTCGAGATACCGCATACGATGATCAGTCGTGCTACGGACAATCAGTAACCTTTTCTACTAGTAGAAGGATGACACCTTCGTATCCCGGTTATCACCCTTGCCGCATTCAGACTACGTGTCCCATTTTGGGTATAAACATACTTCACAAGTTCCTGAGTACACAGAGTACCTTCGCCTGTGGTTCCTTTGGTAGTCTCCCTAGTACTCATAGTACTAGAGTCTACCCCTCCAAGTCCTTAAAAGTATCCTATCATATCTCGAGAACTCGAACCACATCGAAGTTCCCCAAGCGTTTTGCTTGTTGATAGAAACAACTTATCTTATTAGTGTATATATATATATGTACTTCCGAGAATTTTCGGAGGAAGTACTAAGGATGTGAGTTGACCGTTGTCAACAAATAATTAAAACATTCGAATAATTTAAAATAAGTCAAGATATTATTCTTCGACGATCTGAAATTATTCAAATGATTTTCTGAAATTCAGAAAGTATTTTAAATCAGGTTTTATAATTTTTAAATTATATTAAATCATTAAATCAATAATTAATAACTAAATAATAATTATTAAATAATTAAACCTCGAATAATTTAATTTTAAAAGAATATTTGAAATAATATTTCTCAACTAATTTACGTTTAAGTAATTAAAGTAATCTTTAATAATTTATCGAGTTCGAAATAAATAATTGTTGGAGAATAATTCTCCTTTATTAAATGAATAAATGAAATAATATCCATTATTCAAGTAATTAAATATTGTTAAGGGAATACGATCTTTAGAAATCATTTTAATAAAAGTTTGAGGTATTTAATGTTTCGCAAGTGGACATCGAGTCCCTTGGAATAAAATAAGTGCAGACTTTAATCGTGCAAAACATCTCCGGAATGATTCCCGGGTTTTCGTTTTAAAACTTTGACCGACTCTCGGTCTAATAATCATACATCACCCTCATGGCGGCGTTCAAATAATTCTACGACATATATATCGTAACACTATCGCTATGTGTGCGAAAACTCAAATACTTAGTATCATAGCAAGTATGGTATTTATGCAAAAGATAGTAAAATAATCTTTTCACAACAAACCAGTATATGGAGTTGGGTTCGTAAACTTTCCTGGGTACTATGAGGTGGAGGATGCTCTAGGGTCCGCTCTGAAATCTATGACCATAAACATAAATCGTTTTGTTAGATCCCGTTCTTGTTTACGGCGACTCGTACACATATGCTATTTATTTTTTTTCTTTCAACTCATTTTACCCTTATTATTACCCTAAGTACTTATTCATGTCACGGTCTCTTCCTTTTCGAAATACCTTATGTCCATTTGCATTTTCATCATCGGCTCCGCTTATGATTTCTAACGGTTCTCTAATCGTGCAGTCTTGGTTCCGATATTTTTATAAAATTGAAAAATCCTTATTTTTAAATGAAATTTTTATAGGACTTAAGGGACCCTATTTACTACTCTCTTTAAAATTTCATGATTTATGAATATTTTTAAGTCGATCATTTCTATTCCCAAAGTTCGTAATTCATAGAAGTTTTTGTCGCGTAAATCATTTTCACTAAAACGGTCATAACGTGTGATCCGTAAATCATAATCAAGCGATTCAAGCTCCTAAACGATCCTTATAACATTTTCTATCATAATCAAGTGTTAATTTTCAAGAAACTATAGTTTATTCTGTCAAGACTTTCTACAGAAACTTAATATTGAGTTTTGTTCATTTTAGCGAGGTTTCGATTACGATCCGAGTTTCATTTACGTCTTAAATCTCTATACTACCACCAACAATCATCAAATCATCATCCCCATACTAACTCCTCTCAAGAACATCATGTTTTGAGGCAACACTTGTAACACCCCCAGATCCGAGGTCGGGAATCCGGGTCGTCATGGTCTTTCTTTCCACAATATCACTTCACTTAATTATAATAAATAACCTTATGCTATGACCCCACACTAACACACACCACAACCCGTTATAGTCTCAGAGATGAAATTGAAATAAGTACATATTGTGAATATGTTGTGTACTTGATGATCACTTAAACAAAATGTCTAAGTATATTTTACTTAGTGAAATTATGTAGCACTCGACGGATAAGAGTTTTAGTCCCGACGGATAACTCATTATAGTCCCGACGGATGATCAACTTATTAACCATCGAGTGAGTAGCTTATGTAATAATAAGTTTGTAGCACAGTGATGTATGCACCTTTGTATAGAGTCTGTAGTAGCATATAAGTCATGTTGACTGTAACTAGATATGCAGAATAGGTTGATTAACTATACATAAGCAATGTCTTGTAATTCTGTATAAGTGAAATGAAGTCAAGTGCCAAAATAGCTACCGACGGATGATTAACAAAGCTTCGACGGATGATCAAATGACTATCAACGGATGTTTAGCATAGCACTCGACGGATGATCAATTAAGTCATCGACGGATGATCTGAAAGTCAACGGATGAACATATCAAGATTCAAACATCAGTTGAACAGTGAAAGCTGACACACAGCCGTCGAGTTGGATACAAACACACTGTGGAAGCCCATTAACTGGGTAATAGAGGACGAAAAGCAGCAAAGATCAAGACTGTTAGATTTTATATTTGTTCAGTTCTTTTGACTTTGTAATCTTGGTAATATATAAACCAAGAGAGTAGCAAATAGAAAAATAACTGAGATAGCTGAGAAACAAACAAACAGAGAAATCTTTGTAAGCACAATCTTTAGCATTTCCTGTATTCTCAGCAGTTCTATTTTTGTAAGCAGCTGTGAGCATTTCTGCACACAGAGTCCTCTCGATATATTATATATATCTCTGGTGGAATTGTTTAAATCCACCAGAAAGTTTTTAAAGACTCTTGTTTTTAATTACTTATGTTTTGATTCATTCAAGTTTACATTCCGCATTGTGCTAATCAAAACAAATATATCCATAATCGAGTTGAACATTTTTATTTCAAGAAAAAGATTCAAGAATTCCATTCAACCCCCCTTCTGTAATTCTTGCTATATTGTTAAGGGACTAACAATTGGTATCAGAGCAAGCTCTTAATCTACAAAGAGTTTAAAGATCAAAACAATTCAGCAAGATGAACAAGAAAGATGTTGGAGTCAAGATTCCTTTTCTTGATAAAGATAATTACCATCATTGGAAGGTAAAGATGCATCTTCATATGCTTTCTCAAGATGAGGCCTATGTGGACTGCATAGAAAGAGGCCCTCATGTTCCAATGAGAGCTGCAACAGGAAATGAACCATCTGTTCCAAAGCCAAGGCATGAATGGTCTGATCCTGATATTGAACAAGTCAGGAAAGATAAAAAGGCCATGAACATTCTGTTCAATGGTGTTGATGTAGACATGTTTGATAACATTATCAACTGCAAGACTGCCAAGGAAGTTTGGGACACAATACAGATAATCTGTGATGGTACTGAGCAAGTAAGAGAAAATAAAATGCAGCTCCTGATTCAGCAATATGAGCATTTTCACAATGAAGAAAGTGAGTCACTCACTGACATTTTTAGTAGATTCCAAAAGCTACTAAATGCTCTTAAATTGCATGGAAGAGTCTATCAGACTAAAGACTCCAATCTGAAATTTCTCAGATCTCTTCCAAAGGAATGGAACCAATGACAGTCTCATTGAGAAACTCACAAGATTATAAGGAGTTTACTTTGGAGAGACTGTATGGCATTCTGAAGACCTATGAGCTTGAAATAGAGCAGGATGGACTGTGTGATGCCTGCCAAAAAGGGAAGCAGATTAAAGCATCATTCAGGAAGAAACTTGATTCAGCAATTGAAGAGCCTCTGCAACTGCTTCACATGGATTTGTTTGGACCAGTCAATGTATTGTCAATTTCAAAGAAAAGATTTTGCCTAGTAATTGTAGATGATTTCTCAAAGTTCTCTTGGACCTATTTCCTAAAGTCCAAAGATGAGGCCAGTGAAATCATCATCAATCACATAAGGCAAGTTAACAATCATCCTGATTTCAAAGTTAGAAGAATCAGGAGTGACAATGGAACTGAGTTCAAGAACTATGTCATGAGAGTATTTTGTGAGGAAAATGGGATCTTGCATGAGTTTTCAGCAGCAAGGACTCCACAACAGAATGGAGTAGTGGAAAGAAAGAATAGATCTCTTATTGAAGCTGCAAGGACAATGCTTGAAGAATCAAAATTACCAACTTATTTCTGGGCTGAAGCTGTAAACACTGCATGCTACACTCAGAACATCTCTCTGATTAATCAAGCAAGATACATGACACCTTATCAATTGTTCAAGAACAAGAAGCCAACTCTAAACTTTCTTCATGTCTTTGGCTGTAAATGCTATATTCTGAGAAATCAAACTGATCAAAATGGGAAGTTTGATGCTAAAGCAGATGAAGGAATTTTTGTTGGATATGCTGTTGGTAAAGCATATAGAGTCTACAATCTAAGAACCAACATTGTTGTTGAATCTATACATGTTATATTTGATGATAAAAAGATTGAAGGACTAAAAGATGGAGATTACCATGAAAGCCTTAAATTCGACAATGTTGAGATGGTCAGTGATGAAAGTGATGATGAGAGTGATCAAGAAATAGTGTCTAAGGATAATGCAGACAAATCTACCACAAAATGAAGCACAAAACTCAACATCCGTCGAGTCACATAATGCTTCATCCGTCGGAAGGCAATCTGTATTATCCGTCGGAAGACAACCTGCCTCATCCGTCGGTACTCAAAATTCACCATCCGTCAGGTTATCAAAAGGAGCAGGAAGTCAAGGCAGATCACCCATAGAAAGTACCCCTATCTCAAATCAAAAATCCACAAACTCAGGGGGAGTTTCTAGCAATCAAAACTCAATCACACATCAAGACAACATTGAGGTCTCTTCATCTAGGGCTAATCTACCTCAACCAAGAAAATGGACAAAAAATCACCCCTTTGAACTGATTATTGGTGATGTTTCTTCCAGAGTTTAAACCAGGAGAGCAACTCAAGAAGAATGTCTATACAGCAGCTTCCTGTCTAAGGAGGAACCAAAGAAGGTAGAAGAAGCCTTGTTAGATCCTGATTGGATTTTAGCTATGCAGGAGGAGCTAAACCAATTTTAAAGGAATAAAGTATGGAAGCTGGTACTCAAGCCTACAGGAAAGAATCCAATAGACACCAAATGGGTATTCAGAAACAAGATGGATGAAAATGGCATAGTAGTAAGGAACAAAGCAAGATTGGTTGCTAAAGGCTACTGTGTTAGCAAGAAGGGATAGATTTTGATGAAACATTTGCTCCTATTGCAAGACTTGAAGCCATCAGAATCTTCTTAGCCTATGCAGCCCATGCCAATTTCAAGGTCTATCAAATGGATGTCAAAAGTGCCTTTCTTAATGGAGATTTGGAAGAAGTGTATGTAAGTCAACCTCCTGGCTTTGAAGATCCAAATTTCCCAGAGTATGTCTATTATCTACTGAAAGCACTTTATGGACTAAAGCAAGCACCTAGAGCCTGGTATGACACTTTATCAAAGTTTCTTTTGGAAAATCACTTCACAAGAGGTACTGTAGATAAAACTTTATTTTTCAGAAATGTTAATGGCTCGAGCATACTTGTTCAAATTTATGTAGATGATATTATATTTGGCTCTACAGATGAGAAACTTTGTAAAAAGTTTGCCAAACTGATGCAAAGTAAGTATGAAATGAGTATGATGGGAGAACTAACTTACTTTCTTGGTTTACAAGTTACGCAAGTTAGTGATGGAATATTCATTAGTCAAACTAAATATATTTTTGATCTTTTAAAGAAGTTTGATCTAATGGATTGCACATCTGCAAAAACTCTCATGGCCACTGCAACTAAGCTTGAACTAAACACTACTGAAAAGTCTGTGGATATTTCAAGTTATAGAGGCATGGTTGGCTCACTTCAGATGCAGACTATGCAGGTTGCAGAATTGACAGAAAAAGCACAACAGGAACCTGTCAATTTTTAGGAGACAAGCTTGTGTCCTGGTTCAGTAAAAAGAAAAATTCAGTTTCTACTTCTACAGCTGAAGCTGAATATATTGCTGCTGGCAGTTGCTGTGCACATATTTTATGGATGAAAAATCAATTGCTAGACTATGGTTTGCAAGTTGAAAGGATTCCTATTTTCTGTGACAACACAAGTGCAATTGCCATCACTGAAAATCCAGTGCAACATTCAAGGACAAAGCATATAGACATCAAGTACCATTTCATAAGGGAACATGTAATGAATGGTACTGTAGAGTTATATTTTGTTCCAAGTGAGAAGCAACTTGCAGATATTTTTACCAAGCCACTGGATGAATCCACCTTTTCTAGGTTGGTAAGTGAGTTAGGTATGCTTAATTACTCTTGAATTTATCTGAACTATTTTGCAAGTTGAAAAGTAGCCAGAAATTTAACTGATTTTTTAGTCTTGGATGAAATTTTGGCTAAGTCAAAATTTGCATCTCGACGGATGATCATTATCCATCGAGTTGAGTCATCCGTCAATATACAAATTGCAAATAAAAATCAATTATTTTTTTGGAATCTTTTCAAACTCGACGAATAACAATTTATCCTCATCCGTCGAAGTGTCTAAATCTTAACCGTTAATTCACTGAATATTATCCATCGAGTATACTTACAGTTTGTAAGCATTACACGACGGATAATGAGTGGAATTTTTACAGTTTATTTCTAAAACGGCTATTTTAGGCAATTTCCATTGGGTATTTTACTTCTCTTTATTATTTTTATCCGTTGATTTTGAGTAAAGTATAAAAGCTTATTTCATTCTAATCATTTTTTTATCACTCTCAAATTCAACCGTGTTATTTCATTCTCTCTCAAGCAAAAATCCTCTTTCTCTTCAAGCTTTTCTTCTCTAAAAATGGCACCCGTAGTAAAGACCATGTCACAGACTGGGTTCATCTATGAGAAGAACAACTTCACTGCTTTGGTCAATAAGGGTATTTAGCAATCTTAAGACTATCATAAGATGATGGACTTCGTGAAGAACTGCAAGTTAAGTTTTGCCAGCTGGAATCACCAATAATTTATTGTGAAGTTGTTGAGGAGATGTGGACAACAGCAATCTACAACTCTACTGACAAAACCATCACTCTGACCATCAAAGGTAATGATTTATGTATCAATAGTGATGTAATAAAAGCATGTTTTAAGATTCCTGATGATAATGTAACTGCACCACACACTGACACTGATATTGTCAATATGCTCAATTCCATTCATTATGCACTTCCTACTACAAAACTAAGTGAAATTAGAAGACTAGGTCTTAGGAAGGAATGGATTTATTTGTGTGATGTTGTAACTAAAGTCTTTTCTGGAAAAATCAGTAATTTTGATTCTGTGAACATTTCCATGCTTAACATGCTATACATGCTAGTTACAGACAAATATTACAATTTCAGTGAACTTGTTGTGTATGAGTTAGGTTTTAAACTAGGTGACTTAGCCAAAAGAGGAAAGAATATTTACTATGCTAGATTTTTTATGCTTTTGGCTAACCATCTTTGTCAAGAGATTATACTTGAGAACCCAGACAACAAATTAGCTTGTTTGGTTCAAGAGAGAAGAATCATTGCAGACTTGAACAGAGCCAACCATCACAAGGATGTGCCAATGTTCTATTTCCCTGCAATGCTGACACCTCAGGTAAGTGATGTAAGTTCATCCATACCCTCAACTACTCCAATCTCCTCTATTTCTTTGACTTCAGG
This sequence comes from Apium graveolens, assembly GCF_009905375.1. NCBI lineage: Eukaryota > Viridiplantae > Streptophyta > Magnoliopsida > Apiales > Apiaceae > Apium > Apium graveolens. The sequence continues at coordinate 112,002,804 of NC_133654.1, forward strand.
CATAGCTATGGCAACTGTGACAATGACCAAACAGTTGCCTACCAAAGCTGCTAAAACAACTGCAATTTCTAAATCCAAATCAAAGAAAACCCCCTCTGGTATCTCTCAAAAGGTACCAGTTGAAAAATCTACCAAAGCCAAAGAGGGGAGTGTGAAGGATGGAAAGATAGGTGAGGGAAGGGGTGAACATCAAAGAAACCCCAAGGATAAGGTTGGAGAGTTGAGTGAATCCCAGCCCAGCCACACTGCATTTTCCCAACAAACTGCAGTGCTTAAAAAGGACAAAAGCTCACTTCTAGCTGCATCCTCCCAAAAGGATGTGGCTATTGAACAAAGCTCTCATCCAAGAGCACAGGCCAAGTGGGTTAGGGACACAAGCTCACCCCAAACTTACACTAGAAAGAAGAAATCCAAAACAACTGGGGATGCACAGGGCACACACTTAGTGCAAACTGGTGCTAAAGACACAGTCCCTGTACATTCTCAAATTCAGATTGATGTGGCTCCAATAAATGTGGAGTCACAGCCAAAATCTCTAATTATAGAAGCCACTGAAACACCATACTCACCAACTAACTCACTGGAAGTGGACATGATAAACACTTCAATTCCTGATTCCCCTTCTTTAACTCTATTGGGGAAGCCAAAATCTAGTGCAAGTGAGCATCATCTTTTAGATGATTTGTTGGCTCACTTGCCAATTCTTTCAGATTCTATTGTGACATCTGTGCCTCAAATAACTTCAATCAACATAGAGTCAACAATAGTTTCTCTTCCCACCTCATTTATTTCTACTCTCTCGATGGATATTGCTCATCCGTCGAGTAGTGATTGTATCCCGACGGATAAGCTTAACAACAGTTATCCGACAGATAGCTTTACCACTCACCCGACGGATATCACTTATCCGTCGAGTGTCTCTGCACAACTTCAAACTTCAATAATTTCAAGCACAGAAGATTTAGTGGTAATACAATCCCTCTTAGGACTGAGAGAGGAGAGTGCATTGAGTGAGAGGCTGGGTTGCTCCCAGGAAAAAGGAGAGGAAAAGAGTGAATCTCAGCAATCCATTCATTCAGGTGTGGCAAAAGTGAGTGAGAGGAGTCCTACCTTAGTAGGTGAAGGTGAGGGTGTGAGAGTGGGGAGCCAGGGTGAGATCCTGATGCAAAAAAAGAGAGAATATGAGATAAAGGCAGGTACTAGAGAAACAAGGATGGAACCAGCCATTGCTAGTGAGTCAATGATTGTGGATGATGCTGAAAAGGAAAGACAATTTCAGCAACATTACAAAGCTGTAATTGATAACATTTCCTTGGATGCTGACACTTTTACTCACCCTGTTTCAGCCTATCAATTTTTGGCTGCTCAGGGCAATGTGGAGGCAGAGCAGACTTTGAATTTAGTGCACACCACAGAATCTCTTCAAAGAGATAAAGCTGCTGTGAACAGAATGCCTTCTCAAGCTGGAGAGCCACCTGAAGAATTTGGAGTAAATTCTGATGATGATGACTCTCGTTCTTTAGATGGAAGCATGAACTTAGTGGGAGCTGAAGGCCCAAGTTCTGCTTTAAGTTTACCTGAATGGGCATGGGCAAAGGAATCTATATCAGGACAATTTGAGGTATCTTTGGTCAAACAAGTAATAGCTATTCAACAGGCCCTTCAGGATACTTCAGATGCTGGTACCAAGGCTGTTGTTCAAGCTCACCTGGACTCTCTACATCTAATGAAGATCCAACACTTAAGACAGAATCTCAGTGTGGATGAATTAAAAAGGGATATAGCTGACTTGAAGACCTATAACTCTGAGAAGCTGGATTCAGTAATGCCATATGGTACCATGCAAGATATATTACTGAGATTAAGGAGAGAATCAGATTCTGACAAGAAGATAGCCAAGCTGGAGAACAGAGTTCAAGTTATTGAGAATTCAGTGGCTCTACTTCTTCAAAATCAACAGACTCAGACAAATCTTCTAATGCAACTGGCTAAAGCACAAGGTCTAACTCCTCCACTTGATGATAACAAAAAGGGGGAGAGAGAATCAAGTAAGGGGGAGAAAGGACCAACTGAGGGGGAGAAACTTCTAGTTCAAATCAGCAAAGTAATTGTACCTTCAATTACTATCTCCAAGCTACCAGTTGCAGATGGTATAGATCTTATCAATGTAGTAGCAGAAAATTTGAAAGATGCTGGTAGAGGAAAGTTGACTCTGATCAACTGGAAAAAGATTGATGAGGAAATACAGAAAAAGTTTGAATTAGTCAAGGAACCATCTCAGTCAGCCATCCATCACTCTCATGTCAAGCCAATCAATGTGAATGAGATGAGCATGAACTATCTGGAGAAAGGACAATCTTCCTGCATCAAGACTACAAAGGCTGAGGTAATTCTTAAACCAAGGGCAAACTATCCAAAGTCATCTTTGAAGAACCCTATGGATACTGTGTATGAGACACCCAAGCCTGATGAAAAGAAGCTTCTGTCAAGATCTATTGTCTTCTACAAAGATCCAGCTGATTCAGCCTCAAGAAAGAGAATTGCAAAGATATTCAGAAATGGAAAGGAAATTTGTGTGGTAGCTGGACATCCACAATTTGCTCATGCAAAGAAAGAAGAAAAAGCCAGATTAAAGTAGGAAAAGAGGCAAGCTGCTCTAGATGCAAAGAAGTCTAAACAAAAGAAAGAACAGTTTGCTATCTTGGCCAAGCTACAGGTTGTGAATACTTCTCAACAAATTCCCTCTCAACCATCTCAAGCTACTGAATCAAAGAAGAAGATTGAAGAACAGAAGAAATCCCCAAGAAAGAAAGAACTGGCTAGAAGAACAAAAAGGAAATTGGATGTTGTTGACAAGGAATTGGAAGATCAATTTCCAAAGGAATCCACTCAAGCTGAAACTCAAGCATCAAAGCCCTCTGTGGTATTTGAAGACATAAGGGTGGTGGACCCCTACAGGAACATACATGGAGAGCCTATTGTGCCAAAGGATGAGCCAATAGAGTGGGATAAATTACCAATTCCTGATTTCAACTTGCCAATCCTTACTAAGCCAAGAAGAACAACATCAAGGGCAGTCAAGAAAGTGAAGCTATCACCTCTCAAATCCAAGTTAGTAGTCAAAGCTCAACCCAAGGTCAACAGGGGAGACTACTTGTACTTGTGTGACATCAAAGAATTCTCAGATCTAAACCTTTATCTGGAGGAGCTGGATGAGGTAAGGGAATTGATGCATACAGAAACCTACCCGGAAGGTTGGGGTTCAAGTACAAAGGAGGAAGGGAGATTCAGTGGCCTCTTCACAGGATACTTCAAGAAAGCCAAGCTGTGTTGATCAAAGTCTATTCATCCTTTAAGAAAAACTTTGGGTTCAATGTAACTGCAAGAAGATTAGTATTGAAGAAGATTGAAGAGCTAAGGAGTGTTAGAGCCAAAGATGCACTTCCCAAGACTCTTATAATCCCATACACAGGGAGAAGAGTGCATCTAAGGCCCTACTGGCTGATGGAATTCATGGATGATAAGGGTGTGAGAAGATTCTTCAGATTAGAAGACCAATTGAGTATCTCTAGCAATGAGACTCTCTTGGAGATGCAAGAAATGTTAGATCTCTCAGAATTTGATGAATTAGAATTCCACAGGCAGCTCTAGAATCAAATTGAAGAAAACAACAGAAAGCTTGGAAGAAGATCCAGACCTTCAAGAAACTAGAAAAATCTGCTCAAGCTAGAGGAGCATCTTGAACTGACTGTGAGCCAAACCTTGTACATTTTGTTTAAATTGAAGCACTTTCAGTTTTATCTACTTATCTTTAAAGATATATGTTAAGGATATTTTGTAATCATCAAGTGTCTCTTAATTTATGGCTACAATTCCAGTAGACATAAATTGGGGGAGATTGTTGTGAATATGTTGTGTACTTGATGATCACTTAAACAAAATGTCTAAGTAGATTTTACTTAGTGAAATTATGTAGCACTCGACGGATAAGAGTTTGTGTCCCGACGGATAACTCATTATAGTCCCGACGGATGATCAACTTATTATCCATCGAGTGAGTAGCTTATGTAATAATAAGTTTGTAGCACAGTGATGTATGCACCTTTGTATAGAATCTGTAGTAGCATATAAGTCATGTTGACTTTAACTAGATATGCAGAATAGGTTGATTAACTGTACATAAGCAATGTCTTGTAATTCTGTATAAGTGAAATGAAGTCAAGTGCCAAAATAGCTACCGACGGATGATTAACAAAGCTTCGACGGATGATCAAATGACTATCAACAGATGTTTAACATAGCAGTCGATGGATGATCAATTAAGTCATCGACGGATGATCTGAAAGTCGACGGATGATCATATCAAGATTCAAACATCAGTTGAAAAGTGAAAGCTGACACACAGCCGTCGAGTTGGATACAAACACACTGTGGAAGCCCATTAACTGGGTAATAGAGGACGAAAAGCAGCAAAGATCAAGACTGTTAGATTTTATATTTGTTCAGTTCTTTTGACTTTGTAATCTTGGTAATATATAAACCAAGAGAGTAGCAAATAGAAAAATAACTGAGATAGCTGAGAAACAAACAAACAGAGAAATCTTTGTAAGCACAATCTTTAACATTTCCTGTATTCTCAGCAGTTCTATTTTTATAAGCAGCTGTGAGCATTTCTGCACATAGAGTAAACTCGATATATTATATATATCTCTGGTGGAATTGTTTAATACCACCAGAAAGTTTTTAAAGACTCTTGTTTTTAATTACTTATATTTTGATTCATTCAAGTTTACATTCCGCATTGTGCTAATCAAAACAAATATATCCATAATCGAGTTGAACATTTTTATTTCAAGAAAAAGGTTGAAGAATTCCATTCAACCCCCCTTCTGTAATTCTTGCTATATTGTTAACGGACTAACAATTGGTATCAGAGCAAGCTCTTAATCTACAAAGAGTTTAAAGATCAAAACAATTCAGCAAGATGAACAAGAAAGATGTTGGAGTCAAGATTCCTTTTCTTGATAGAGATAATTACCATTTTTAGGGATATAAGCTTAAAGGAAGATGGTTTACCAATTACTTCACTATAATTATACCATTTTTAGAAATCTACTTGAACTACTACTGTTCACAGTATAATGAGTTTCAAAAGGTCATCCCATAGATGAGACCACAAGTTAAAACTTGAATACATTCAATCTTTGAAATATTTTTAGAGGAAATGAAGTTATGAGATACTTCATTCAATGGGAACACCATTAAAACTATTTGACCCTGTAAATGCTTCGGCAACCACCCATTCATAGCCTTTCGATCGAAATGCTACGGGTAGTGTTGCAGAATTATCCAACTGGATGATGAACTCATTACGGGAGTTTGTCACGCCAGGAAGACCACTTACGATGATCAGTCGCAGTAGTACAACCCCACCATTTTCTACATGTAGAGGAGAACCTGTCGGATTTACTTGTCAACCGAACACTGGACTCCTAAGGAATGGACCGTCTTAGCGGAACTTCCAGGCCATTTGGGCCAATATAATTAGGCTGGGCCGGCGCCACTCGACCATTTATGCCACTCCTAGTTTAGATGAAATCCATGACTCTGAAATGTAAGGCTCGTCCCCACTTTCCCCAAGTAGAAACTTGTTGATACGGCTCCACTAAGAAGTCGTATCTAGTTGGAAAGGAAAACTCACCGATATTTCCCAGGCGATGCCTGTTAATGGATTAACTTGTTCCAAGAATTTTACGTCCCGAGTATTGGGTCAGTAATCGAAACTCTTTTATCAAAATAGCAACCTGGTTGCGAATATAAAACACACCACAGAGCCGGATCCCTCAGGTTTTGAGCGAATATTTAAATCCCCTTTGAAAGGAAGATCTTAAATATATAAAAAAATGAGTTTTGAGGTCCGCTCTAACTTTTAAAATCATTTTGAAGGCTCGCAAACATTTTTAAGAATGTTTGGAGTAATGCTGATTTAATGAAATAAATCAGTCCCGATTTATTAGAAAATATCTGAATATTATTATTTAAATAATATTCTCATAAAGAATAATCTTTATAAAAATAATTGAAGTAGAAGTTGTAAAACTTATACTTGAAATGAATATTAAATAACAAAAGATATACTTATACGAAAGTAATATCTTTATTTGAATAATCAAAAGTAAGTTTGATCATCGACACATTATTCTTTAATAAAATAAAGAATATTATTTAGTAAATAATCGGAGTCATAAGTCCTTGAATGAATATTCAAATAATAATATTCATAAATAAATTAAGCAGAGTCATAAGTCCTCGAATGAATATTTAAAATAATATTCATTAATAAAATAAACGGAGTCATATGTCCTCGAATTAATATTCAAAATAATATTCATTAATGAAATAAAGTTATCGAATAAACTTTATTTGATTCATAGTTTTAAAAACTATTCATATATATATATATATAAATGTATATATATATTATACTCGGGAGCATTGACTCCCGGTTTTAGAAAAATGTTCACCTTTGGGTCCCCTATACTAAGGGTATATGCAAATTACCGCTTATCTCTAGCATAGGTATTATCAAATGAATCAGCAGATATATGTATCAAGAATACGAAACAGGCATGCATATATACCATATCACATGCTACAATATATCGCAAGAATTTGCTAAACAACCATTATGCATCTATCACAAGATAATGCATGTACACATGTATACATCACGACAACAGTATAACGGATAGAAAACTTGCCTGAGCGACTGGGGGTTACAAATGGCTTGGGACGAGTCTGGTAACCTATAAACAACATATAAGTTGGAATTAAACCAAAGTCACTTATAAATCTATATTTTAACCAATTTAGACTCTAACGCTCGCTTTGCGCTTACTGATTCTCTTAAGTCGCTCGAGTACCTTCGGCTCCACCATTTTTAATAAATTAACCATTACGAGTTTTAAGGCGATTCTTTCGCGAGTGTCTTACCAACTGCCTAATACACTTTGCATAATTTTTTCATACTCCAATTAGTCCTTTTAGGTCTTTAACCTATGTTTCAAAGTAAGGCGAGGGGTAATGATTCGTTCGCGAAACGTCGTTACTTAAAACGGTCGTTTCTCCTAAACCGTACATCGGAATCAAACGAACTACATATCAAAACGAAGCTCGTAACATGAACTATCTAATAATGGCAATGGTCAAAACCTAGCAGTGAGTTCACGGGTACTAATGTTAAGAAAAAAACAGCCTAAAGTAAATCGGACATTACGACGGCTATGTTTACGCGATTACCCAAATTTAAACCACTCCAAATCATCTCACAATCATCTCACAATCAACATCCCAACCAAACTCCATCCATACTTCATCATAACAACCCCAACAACTCCACATTATCAATTTATACTATTCTTAAAAATGAATTTAAACTACATTTAAGTTCATTAATCAACAATCCAAGAATTACCACTCCAAAAACTTCACAAAACCAACTAATCTCTACATTCACAACAAACAAGCCTCTCATGAATTATAACAACAAAACTAAACCTAATTACTTAAATACAGTTAGGGTTTGGAGGGGTTATACCTTCCTTGGAGAGTGGAGAATCAAGTAATTAGCTTGGAATCACCCTTAAAAGTCCTTATCCAAGCTTAATCTAAAAAATTTAGTTCTTGAAAAACACTATTCACCATCTTCTTCTATGATTTTTAGGAAGAGATTGTGAATGATTTAGGAGCTCAAACTTGTAGGATAGCTATATCTATGCATAAGGAGTCTTGGATAATTACCTTGCTAATTAACAAAGCTTGGAACTAGGATTTTGATTTTTCTTTCTTTGGAAAAGAAGAAAAGCCGAGAGCTTTGATGAAGAAGATGAAATAATTTTGTGTTTTTGGTGAAAATGAAATGTTTTGGCTTGGTTGGTTGACATTTTGATTTGTTTTGTTTTGTTTTATTACCATTTACCATGGTAACTTCTGTGTGGTTCTAATTCAACCAACAACACACTTTGCTTGGTCATGCTTATATCACCATGTGATGTCACCCTCCCACCTTTGTCCTCTTCTTATTGGTTTGATGACATCATCCCCACTAACCTCTTTGATTAGATTTTAATTATTTGGCTAATGACCACTGATCTGTTATACGGTTCGCTTAACTTTCGTTTTCGTTTATCGTTTGAGGGATCATAACCGGGATCTTATTACTTAGGTTCCCTTAACCTTTCTCAATACATTAGATTCCTTTTATGATCCTCTCTTAAAATCCTTGAATTTTAAATCCTTTTTATCCTATTACCTTATACTCAATTCTTTCGATATCTGGTGGATTTTCGGGAAAAATCAAAAGGTTCAAATTTGGATTCTGACGATCTTTACATACACTTATATATATCATATAGAGTACCAATAAAATCTCAGAATATCCATAAAAGAACCCCTACGTAGTGTGGCATGAAAAGTTTTCTTATTCAGCAATATCAGCAAAAACACTATTTATAAGGGTTACAAAAAGTTCAAAATTTTGGGGTTATTACAGTCTCCCCTCCATAAAAGGATTCCGTCTCGGAATCAAATAGAAAACAAATGGGGGTACTTTTCTAGCATTGCGCTCTCTAGTTCCCAAGTTGATTCTTCCACATTATGATTCTGCCATAGCACTCTGACTAGCTTGATCACTTTGTTCCGAAGCACCTGCTCCTTCTTATCCATAATCTTTACTGGTTTCTCCACGTAAGTTAGATCTGGTTGCATATCCACATGCTCGTACTTCACTATGTGTCTGGCATCCCGATGATACTTCCTTAGCATTGACACATGAAACACATTATGAACTTGTTGTAGGTTCGGGGGTAAGGCTAGCTCGTAAGCCAACTTCCCAATCCGTCTTAGTATCTCAAAAGGTCCAATGTATCTTGGGCTTAGTTTTCCTTTCTTTCCGAATCTCATTAACCCCTTCCAAGGGGATACTTTTAGTAGTACTAAGTCCCCTACTTCATACTCCTTGTCCTTTCGGGCTAGGTCTGCATATTTCTTCTGTCTTTCTTGGGCTGCTACCAGCCGTCCTCTGATGAGATCCACTATATCTTTGGTCCTTTGGACCACTTCGGGTCCGAACATCTTCCGCTCTCCTACTTCATCCCAGTATAAGGGAGATCGACACCTTCTTCCGTATAGGGCCTCATAAGGCGACATTTCGATGCTAGCATGAAAGCTATTGTTATAAGAAAATTCGATCAATGGCAAGTGATCATCCCAACTTCCTTTAAAGTCTATTGCACATACTCTCAACATATCCTCTAGTGTCTGGATGGTCCTTTCACTCTGCCCATCCGTCTGGGGATGGTAAGCGGTACTCATATTTAACTTGGTCCCCATACATTCTTGAAAGCTCCTCCAAAATCTGGAGTTGAACCTGGGGTCTCGGTCTGAGACAATGGACGCTGGGACTCCATGTCGCGTCACTATTTCCTTAAGGTAAATGTCCACCAGTCTATCGACTGTGTATCTCTCATTGATAGGAATGAAATGAGCTGACTTTGTCAGTCGGTCTATAATCACCCATATGGCATCATGGTTGGCTTTCGTCCTTGGTAAACCGACAATAAAATCCATAGCTATCTGTTCCCATTTCCATTCGGGAATCTCCAGGGGTCGTAAAAGTCCACTGGGTCTCTGGTGCTCTGCCTTTACTCTTTGGCAAGTCAAACATTTGCTTACCCATTCTGCCACGTCCCTCTTCATGTTGGGCCATCGGTAATATTCCTTCAAATCCCTATACATCTTGGTACTTCCCGGGTGAATGGAATACCTTGAACTATGGCTTTCATCCAAAATCTCATCTTTAAGCTCTTGAACGTTCGGAACCCAAATCCGGTAGGAGTACCTCATTATCCCTTTATCATCTTTCTCAGTATGGATCTCTTCTCCAGTCATTGACTCTCTGCCTTCATTCATTACTTTCTCTTGGCACAATATGATCTTTTCCAATAACTCTGGCTGCATCGAGATCTCAAACAGTTTTTCAGTTCCGGTTCCGGTTACCTTTACTTCTATTTCCATTCACTCAAAATCCTTTATCAATACTTCCGAAGTCATTATCATTCTGAGTCTTTCCTTTCTACTAAGGGCATCAGCCACCACATTGGCTTTCCCCGGATGATAGAGAATCTCACAATCATAGTCCTTGATTAGCTCTAACCATCTCCTCTGGCACATATTGAGCTCTTTCTGCGTAAATATGTACTTGAGGCTCTTATGGTCTGTGAAAATCTCGCACTTCTCTCCATACAAGTAGTGCCTCCAAATTTTTAGGGCAGAAACTATTGCTGCGAGCTCAAGGTCATGAGTAGGATATCTAATCTCGTATTCCTTCAGTTGTCTCGATGCATACACAATCACTTTACCGTGCTGCATAAGCACACACCCTAATCCTTTGTGCGACGCGTCACTATATATCACAAAATCTCCTTTTCCGTCTGGCAATGCCAACACCGGGGCCGTTACCAACCTTTTCTTTAATTCCTGAAAACTGTTCTCGCATTTCTCCGTCCATTCAAACTTCTCTGTCTTAAGAGTAAGTCGTGTCAAAGGGGCTGCGATCTTCGCAAAGTCCTGCACAAATCTACGATAGTAGCCGGCCAATCCTATGAAACTCCTTACCTCTATGGGTGTGGTTGGCCTTTCCCAATTAGAGACCGCCTCTATCTTGGAGGGGTCGACCAATACTCTTTCTTTATTGATCAAATGTCCTAAAAACTGTACTTCATTCCGCCAGAATTCACACTTCGAGAATTTGGCATATAACTGTTCCTTTCTGAGTATTCCTAGAGCTATCCTCAAATGCTACACATGCTCTGCCTCAGTCCTTGAGTAGATTAAAATATCATCGATAAAAACTATCACACACTTGTCCAAGTACTTCTTGAATACTCTGTTCATTAAGTCCATGAAAGCCGCTGGGGCGTTGGTTAATCCAAAGGACATTACCAAGAACTCATAGTGCCCATACCTGGTACGGAACGCTGTCTTGGGAATATCTTCAGGTTTAATCTTTAGTTGGTGATATCCAGTTCTCAGGTCAATCTTGGAAAAATAAACAGCATCATTTAGCTGGTCGAACAGATCGTCTATTCTAGGTAACGGGTACCTGTTCTTTATGGTTAGCTTTTTCAACTCTCGATAGTCGATGCACTGCCTCATGCTCCCATCCTTCTTCTTAACAAATAACACTGGTGCTCCCCACGGAGACACACTGGGTCTTATCATACCCTTATCCAAAAGTTCCTGCAATTGGGTAGCTAATTCCTTCATTTCTAATGGGGCTAACCGGTAAGGTGCTTTTGAAACTGGCGCCGTCCCGGGGTCCAACTCAATAGCAAACTCAATCACTCTATCGGGTGGTAATCCCAGAAGGTCTTGTGGGAATACGTCTTCAAATTCGTTGACTACCGGAATATCTTGTAAGTTGGGCACCTCCTTCTGCGTGTCCACCACATAGGCTAGGTAAGCCTCATTTCCTTTTCGTAGCATCCTTCTGGCCTGGGCCATAGTCAAAAATTTCCGCGTCTTCCTCTTTCCTCTAAATATGACTTCTTTCTTTCCTGGGATATTTAACTTAACTTTCTTCCCCTTACAGTCTATCTGAGCATCATTGCTAGATAGCCAGTCCATTCCCAAAATTACATCAAACTCCCCTAATTTAAAAGGAATCAGATCAACAATAAAAGATTGCTCCCCTATGCCTAACTCACAGGCGGGGTGAATCTGGTTAACAGGAATAATTTCATGATTGGCTATTTCTACTTGTAAGGGTTCTATCAAGGGTTCAGCCTTAAGTCTTAATTTACGCGAAAGGTCCTTTGATATAAAAGATTTAGTTGCTCCCGAATCAAATAAAACATTTGCACTGACTGAATTTAGAGAAAGGGTACCTGCTATCACATCTGAGTCTTTCATAGCATCCTAGACTGTCATGTTGAAAGTCCTCGCAGTAGGTGGCATATTGGAGGCAGCCCTGCTGGCTCCTGAAGCTGCTGGTTTGTTCATTGGGCATTCCTTCTTCCAATGACCCGGGCGTCCACACTGATGACAAGTGGTGGTTGGAATGACGGCAGGGGCTGACGATGGGCATTTGTAGGAATAGTGGCCCACTTTTCCACACTTAAAGCAGGTTACTGGCTTTCCCTTACATTCCCCAGAATGCATCCTTCCACAAGTGTTACAGGCTGGCAATGGGGGTCGAGACTGGTTCGAATAGGACATTCTTGACTTCTGGCCGCTCTGGCTCACATTCACACTCATTGGCCGCTTAAACACAGTGTTCTTTCTCGGTAGGGACACTGCTCCTCGATTAAATCTAGTTAGGAAGCTCCTTCCTGCGGAACCTCCACCCATGCTCATGCTTTTCCTTTTTATTCCCTTCTTCTCTCTTTTCTTCTGCATCTGTTCACTTCCGGCTTCTACAATTGTTACTTTTTACACCAGAGTGGCATAATCAGTAAGCTCGAGGATTGCCACCCTATTCTGGATCCACGGTTTCAGTCCCTGCTGAAACCTCCTAGCTTTCTTTTCCTCGGTGCTCACAAATTCCGGCACAAACCTTGATAACTCAGTAAATTTCACTTCGTACTCTACTACATATAAGTTATTCTGCTTTAGCTCCAAGAACTTGAGCTCCATCTGGTTTTCCATAAACCTCGGGAAATATTTTCCCAGAAATAACTGACTGAATCTCACCCAGGTTATAATAGCATCGTTCTCCATGTTTTTCTTGGCCTCCCACCAGTAGTTAGCCTCTCCTTTCAGAAGGTAGGTAGCAAATACTGTCTTCTGTGCCTCATCGATACTCAGAATCTCAAAGGATTTCTCTATTTCCTTTAACCATGCCCTTGCCTCAACTGGGTCGGCTGATCCGTGGAACTCAGGGGGCTTAAGGGACTTAAAAGCCCTGAAAGAGTTTTCCACAGCATTGTTATTTCCTTGATGGGGTGGGTTGGGTTGACGTTCCAAGTTCTGCCTTAGTAGCTGCATGAACTGGCCCATGGGATCCATGCCTGGGTTTGGTATTGGTTGCTCAACCTCAGTTTCTCCTTCCTCATCCTCTATCTCAAATCCCTCAATATCATATGTTTCCTCCTCCTCTTCATACAGGGAGTCATCCTTTTCAACATAATCCTCGTCTATCTCTTCACTGTGTTCCTGGTTCCTATCGTCCTGGTTATGGCTTCCCTGGTCCTCAGATCCAGGGTTCGCCCTAGTTCCAATCTTTCTTGGCGGCATGATACTGATAATAAAAAAATTATTGGGAAATTCAACGTTAGGTCACAATCATACACAATATTGTGCCTTGCACAGCTCTATAATGGGGAGAATGTATCTCGCAGTTCTATTATTTTATGACAGTTCTAATAAGAAGTGCAGTAATAATAATGATAAAAACAGTGATCTCGTCACTAAGGAACTGAACTGAAAGGAAACAAATATATACATAATGCAAGAAATATGTAGTTTGATCTGGTCAAAAGTACAACAGTGCTGCAGCCATCTATCCCAAAAGTGATACACAATAGTCTATCTGTCTAGTCAGAAAAAGGGATGTTATATACAAGTCAATTATCCCGGAAAATTGGCTCTTACTAAGGCCTCGACTAACTAGACAACTAGACTATCCCATCGTCAGTCCTGAATCACACACCGGAGCGGGTCAGCTCCCATACCCTTTCCATCGCACGACGGAAGATATAGTCGGCCTGCTGCCTGGAGATCCTACCATGCCTGTCCTCCTGGAGCGATCGGAGTCTCGCTCGGGACGTGAGCTCTATCCCCGTCAGCTCCCTCCTCAATGATCGGGGTATAGTAGCCCTAGTCTCATAAGCTCGGGCACGCCTACCCGCCCTCTCCGCATCCAACTCCCTCCTGATCTCATCCAGCCGGGCCTCAGCAACAGCCACTCGGGTCCTCAGTACATCCTGAACATAGTCGTGGGCTGACAAAGACTGCCTATGGGCAGGGTCGAGAGGTGGTGAATCCGGAGCCGCTGGGGGTGACTCCTCGGTCTGCCTAGGCTCGGAAGTATGGGTCTCTGAGCTGTCATCATATGGGCTCCAGGATAGTGGTGGAGGGGTAGGAGCTCTGACCACCGGGAGTGAGGGTAAAGGGGTACCAGTGTACACTACCATAGCTCCGACACGCTCCTCAGCCACTAGGACCTCATCCGGGTCCTCCTCATCTGAAATAGCAACAATCTCTGTCTCTGACTCCTCTGAGGGGTCCTCCTCATCCTCCTCCATCTCAGGCTCCTCCTGATCCTCGGCATCTAGCAGTGCCTCATCATGCTCACGCTCGAACATCTCAGGGTCCTCTATCTCATGTGCCTACACATTAAATGAGCTAAGTTACTATCATGATACTTATAAGGGTTCCCGTAAGGGTTTTAACTATTAGCGCTACTTTAAGTAGTCCGACCATGAACTTGGCAAGAGTTCTTATTATCTTTGTGAGTTTATTATTATATCGTCGCATCATCTCTGAGGTTTATAACGCTTAGCTCTGATACCATTTCTGTAACACCCCCAGATCCGGGTTCGGGAATCCGGGTCGTCACGGTCTTTCTTTCTACAATATCACTTCACTTAATTATAATAAATAACCTTATGCTATGACCCCACACTAACACACACCACAACCCGTTATAGTCTCAGAGATGAAATTGAAACAAGTACAAGTCCCTAAATCCACAATTTAAAAGTTATTACAACCCAAAATGATTACTTGATAAATTTACAGTTAATTGCCATTATCTACCACAAGTTATAATTATACAATATTTGGTTCCCAAAAGTAGAATGCCTGATCTACCAATAGATCTACCTCTGCAGCTATAGCAGCTACAACATCAACGGAAAGACGCGGGACGCTTCCCACGCGCTTGGCTGGGTCTGCTTGAGTCTGGCCATCTTTTCTAACTGTTGTTGTGTGATGAAGAAATGAAGCAAGAGTGAGCATTACAGCTCGCAAGATAATATATAGTGTATACAATAATGCAAGTATCTAAATGGATAACTTACTAGAATCCTTTATCAAGTGTAAGGTAATTACTTACAGGATATAAGCTTAAAGGAAGATGAATTTACCAATCACTTCACTATACTTATACCATTTTTAGAAATCTACTTGAACTACTACTGTTCAAAGTATAATGAGTTTCAAAAGGTCATCCCATAGATGAGACCACAAGTTTAAACTTGAATAGATTCAATCTTTGAAATATTTTTAAAGGAAATGAAGTTACGAGATACTTCATTCAATGGGAACACCATTAAAACTATTTGACCCTGTCAATGCTTCGGCAACCACCCATTCGTAGCCTTTCGATCGAAATGCTACGGGTAGTGTTGCAGAATTATCCAACTGGATGATGAACTCATTACGGGAGTTTGTCGCGCCAGGAAGACCACTTACGATGATCAATCGCAGTAGTACAACCCCACCATTTTCTACATGTAGAGGAGAACTTGTCGGATTTACTTGTCAACCGAATACTGGACTCCTAAGGAATGGACCATCTTAGCGGAACTTCCAGGCCATTTGGGCCAATATAATTAGGCTGGGCCGGTGCCACTCGACCACTTACGCCACTCCTAGTTCAGATGAAATCCATGACTCTGAAACGTAAGGCTCGTCCCCACTTTCCCCAAGTAGAAACTTGTTGATACGGCTCCACCAAGAAGTCGTATCTAGTTGGAAAGGAAAACTCACTAATATTTCCCAGGCGATGCCTGTTAATGGATTAACTTGTTCCAAGAATTTTACTTCCCGAGTATTGGGTAAGTAATCAAAACTCTTTTATCAAAATAGCAACCTGGTTGCGAATATAAAACACACCACAGAGCCGGATCCCTCAGGTTTTGAGCGAATATTTAAATCCCCTTTGAAAGGAAGATCTTAAATATATAAAAAAATGAGTTTTGAGGTCCGCTCTAACTTTTAAAATCATTTTGAAGGCTCGCAAACATTTTTAAGAATGTTTGGAGTAATGCTGATTTAATGAAATAAATCAGTCCCGATTTATTAGAAAATATCTGAATATTATTATTTAAATAATATTCTCATAAAGAATAATCTTTATAAAAATAATTGAAGTAGAAGTTGTAAAACTTATACTTGAAATGAATATTAAATAACCAAAGATATACTTATACGAAAGTAATATCTTTATTTGAATAATAAAAAGTAAGTTTGATCATCGACACATTATTCTTTAATAAAATAAAGAATATTATTTAGTAAATAATCAGAGTCATAAGTCCTCGAATGAATATTCAAATAATAATATTCATAAATAAATTAAGCGGAGTCATAAGTCCTCGAATGAATATTTAAAATAATATTCATTAATAAAATAAACGGAGTCATATGTTCTCGATGAATATTCAAAATAATATTCATTAATAAAATAAAGTTATCGAATAAACCTTATTTGATTCATAATTTTAAAAACTATTCATATATATATATATATATAAATGTATATATATATTATACTCGGGAGCATCGACTCCCGGTTTTAGAAAAATGTTTACCTTTGGGTCCCCTATACTAAGGGTATATGCAAATTACCGCTTATCTCTAGCATAGGTATTATCAACTGAATTAGCAGATATATGTATCAAGAATACGAAACAGGCATGCATATATACCATATCACATGCTACAATATATCGCAAGAATTTCCTAAATAACCATTATGCATCTATCACAAGATAATGCATGTACAAATGTATACATCACAACAACAGTATAACGGATAGAAAACTTGCCTGAGCGACTGGGGGTTACAAATGGCTTGGGACGAGTCTGGTAACCTATAAACAACATATAAGTTGGAATTAAACCAAAGTCACTTATAAATCTATACTTTAACCAATTTCGACTCTAACGCTCGCTTTGCGCTTACTGATTCTCTTAAGTCGCTCGAGTACCCTCGGCTCCACCATTTTTAATAAATTAATCATTACGAGTTTTAAGGCGATTCTTTCGCGAGTGTCTTACCAACTGCCTAATACACTTTACATAATTGTTTCATACTCCAATTAGTCCTTTTAGGTCTTTAACCTATGATTCAAAGTAAGGCGAGGGGTAATGATTCGTTCGCGAAACGTCGTTACTTAAAACGGTCGTTTCTCCTAAACCGTACATCGGAATCAAACGAACTACATATCAAAGCCAAGCTCGTAACATGAACTATCTAATCATGGCAATGGTCAAAACCTAGTAGTGAGTTTACGGGTCCTAATATTAAGAACGAAAACAGCCTAAAGTAAATCGGACATTACGACGGCTATCTTTACACGATTACCCAAATTTAAACCACTCCAAATCATCTCACAATCATCTCACAATCAACATCCCAAATAAACTCCATCCATACTTCATCATAACAGCCCCAACAACTCCACATTATCAATTTATACTATTCTTAAACATGAATTTAAACTACACTTAAGTTCATTAATCAACAATCCAAGAATTACCACTCCAAAAACTTCACAAAACCAACTAATCTCTACATTCACAACAAACAAGACTCTCATGAATTATAACAACAAAAGTAAACCTAATTACTCAAATAAAGTTAGGGTTTGGAGGGGTTATACCTTCCTTGGAGAGTGGAGAATCAAGTAATTAGCTTGGAATCACCCTTAAAAGTCCTTATCCAAGCTTAATTTAAACAAAAACTCATGAACAAAAATTTTAGTTCTTGAAAAACGCTATTCACCATCTTCTTCCATGATTTCTAGGAAGAGATTGTGAATGATTTAGGAGCTCAAACTTGTAGGATAGCTATATCTATGCATAAGGAGTCTTGGATAATTACCTTGCTAATTAACAAAGCTTGGAACTAGGATTTCGATTTTTCTTTCTTTGGAAAAGAAGAAAAGCCGAGAGCTTTGATGAAGAAGATGAAATAATTTTGTGTTTTTGGTGAAAATGAAATGTTTTGGCTTGGTTGGTTGACATTTTGATTTGTTTTGTATTTTTTATTACCTTTTACCATGGTAACTTTTGTGTGGTTCTAATTCAACCAACAACACACTTTGCTTGGTCATGCTTATGTCATCATGTGATGTCACCCTCCCACCTTTGTCCTCTTCTTATTGGTTTGATGACATCATCCCCACTAACCTCTTTGATTAGCTTTTAATTATTTGGCTAATGACCGCTGATCTGTTATACGGTTCGCTTAACTTTCGTTTTCGTTTATCGTTTGAGGGATCATACCCGGGATCTTATTACTTAGGTTCCCTTAACCTTTCTCAATACATTATATTCCTTTTATGATCCTCTCTTAAAATCCTTGAATTTAAATCCTTTTTATCCTGTTACCTTATATTCAATTCTTTCGATATCTGGTGGATTTTCGGGAAAAATCAAAAGGTTCAAATTTGGATTCTGACGATATTTACATACACTTATATATCATATAGAGTACCAATAAAATCTCAGAATATCCATAAAAGAACCCCTACATAGTGTGGCATGAAAAGTTTTCTTATTCAGCAATATCAGCAAAAACACTATTCATAAGGGTTACAAAAAGTTCAAAATTTTGGGGTTATTACAACACTCATCAACCGTAGAACTAATTAACTAAACATCAAGATTACAACAAATCAACCACTAAAACTATGTTTATAATTAGGTTTCAAAAGATTCTTGAACTTAAACCTTAAATAAATACGGGTCAAAGATTTATACCTTTCTTGAAAGCTTGAGATGTATTATTGATGATGGTGAAGTCTTGGGAATGCTTGGTAGGGTTTTTGGAACCTAGATCAACCATTAAAATCAAGAAACCAAAGAAAAGTTAATATTCATACTATTCATTATCTCTTTTCTTGAATTTATTTCAACCATAAAACCTCAATGAAATGAGCTCAAAAATTTATCTTACCTTAGTTTAGGATGTATGAAGCTTGGGAATTAATAGTGGATTTTTTCCATGGTTAGAAGAGAGAGTTTTGGAATTGATTTTCTTCTTTTCTTGGTGTTTAGCCGAATGGAAGAGAAAATGGGGGAGAGAAAGATTTTTGTGTGCTTCTTGATTGCTTCTCTTCAAAGATTGTGTTGTATAATTGTATATATTTAACTATATAACCTAGGACTAGAAAATCTTGTCATATCTTAAGGCATATCATGCTAGCTTCCTAGGTTTACAAGCTAACTATCTAGTTTTAGGTTTTAGCTTTACTATTCCTAGCTTTAGGTCATCATGCTTCCTAGTTTAGGTTACTATTTGGTAACCTAGCCATGGTTAGTTTCTTACCATGGTTAGTTAGTTTAGTTAGTTTGGTTTGATACGTCTATTCATTTATTTACGCGTTTGCTTGGTCGCTTATTCATTTTCGTAATAATTTCTCGTAAACGGTTCGCGGTGTAAATCCTTTCGTATACATTCTTTATATTTTGAATTATCGTTCTTGGATATAAATCCGTAGAATTTTAAATTCATAATTATATTGTAATTCCCGTAATCCTTGATGGTTCGTAGATACAGTCATTTTTCAAAGTTCATTTTCTTTGAAAACTATTAGCGTTTACATACACTCATTTGATACGTATGTATAATCATGTTATCAACTCCGAAACTCAATTTCTCATGCACAACATAATGTGGGCTAAAAAGTTTTTTTCCCGTCTGTCAGGGTTATTATTCATTAAGCGTTTTACAAAATCTCAAAAATTCGAGTTATTACATCAGATTAAGGAATCATTCAAAAAGAAGCTTGATTCAATAATTGAAGAACCTTTACAATTACTACACATGGATTTATTTGGACCTGTCAATGTGAAAAATATTTCCTAGTAATTGTGGATGATTTCTCAAAGTTCTCTTGAACATATTTTCTCGAATCTAAAGATGAAGCTAGTGAAATCATCATCATTCACATAGGGCAAGTAAATAATCATCCTGATCTTAAAGTTAAAAGAATCAGGAGTGACAATGGAACTGAGCTCAAGAATTCTGTGATGAGATTATTTTGTGAAGAAAATGGGATCATGCATGAGTTTTCAGTAGCAAGAACCCCAAAACAAAATGGAGTGGTGTAAAGGAAGAATAGATCTCTTATTGAAGCTGTAAGAACAATGCTAAAAGAATAAATGTTACCAAGATACTTTCTAGAAGAAGCTGTAAATACTATATGCTACACTCGGAATATTTCTTTGGTTAATCAAGCAAAATGCATGACACCCTACCAATTTTTCAAGAATAGGAAGCCAACATTAAACTTTCTTCATGTCTTTGGCTGTAAATGCTACATCTTAAGGAATCAAATTGAGTAGCATGGAAAGTTTGATGCCAAAGCAGATGGAGGCATTTTTATTGGGTATGCAGTTGGAAAAGCATATAGAGTCTACAATCTCAGAACCAACATTGTTATGGAATCTGTACATGTTGTCTTTGATGATAATAAGATTGAAGGACTGCAAGATGGAGATTTTCATGAAAGCCTCAAATTTGAAAATGTTGAGATAATTTATGATGATGAAAGTGATCAAGAAATAATATCTAAGTATAATGCAGAAAAATATACAACAAATGAAGCACATAATACAACATTCATCAAAAGACCAAGTGCATCATCCGTTGAGTCACAATCTGCATCATTCGTCGAGAGGCAAATGTCAACATCCGTTGAACCATCAATAGGAGTTGAAATCCAATACAGATCACAATCAGAAAGAACTCCAACTTCAAATCAAGATCCACAAATTCAGGGGGAGTTTCTTGTAATCAAAACTCAGTCATACATCAAGACAATTATGAGGCCTCTTCATCTAGAGATAATCTACCACAACAGAGAAAATGGACTAGAGATCACCCTTTTGAAATAATTATTGGTGATTTTTAGGAATATGTTGTGAACTTGATGATAAGTTAAACAAAATACCTTAGTAGATTTAACTTGGTGATTTTATTGCACTCGACGGATGATCTAATATAGGCTCGACGGATGAACTTTATAGTCCCAACGGATGACAATTTAACATCCATCGAGAGTTTAGCTTATGTAACAATAAGTATTGTAGCATATTTCTGCAAACAACAATGTTTTAGTTGAGTAGATACTATAGGAATCCTTAAGTCATGTTGACTACTAGATTGATATATAGAATAGGTTGGCTAATTTTAAATATAAGACGTCTTGTAATTCTGTATAAGTGAAATGGAGTCAAGTGACAGAAAGACTCCCAACGGATAATCAACAAGGCTCCCGACGGATGATCAACATAATCCTGACGGATGATAATATTCAAAATAGCAGTTGATAGTAACAACACAGTCATATGCGTCAGATGTTTGCAAATGAAATGTGGCAGCCTAATTACAGGATTTAGAGAACAAAGAAGCATTACCATTTCCATGCTAATATGAAGATATTCAAAGATGCTAGATAGAGCAATGTAGTAGCATGAAGTTAGAATAGATATAATTTTGTTTTATTATCTTGTCTTACTATCATGTAATATGGTGATATATAAACCAAGAGTAGCAAGTAGAACAATAACAGAGTAAGCATTATTTTTAGAGAGATAGATAAAGCTGTATTTGTTAAAAATTTCTCTGTAAGTTTGTAAGTTCTCTTGTAAGCATCTGTGTGCTATTCAAGCATCACAGAGTTCTCATACTAATATATATCTCTGGTTGATAAGTTCAAATCTACCAGACAGTTTTAAAGCTTTTTGTTTTATTACTTTGTGTTTTGATTTCAATTCAAGTTTCATTCCACACTTCTTGCAAAAGCAAACACTGTTATATAAATTCAGTAAGAACAGTCTTAAAATTTAAAAAGGAGCTAGAATTACATTCAACTCCCCCTTCTGTAATTCTTGTTGCATTGCTTGGGAATAACAATTGGTATCATAGCAAGCTCTTGAAGTACAAAGAGTGTAAAGATCACAACAATCAATAAGATGAACAAAAAGGATGTTGGACTGAAACTTCCATTTCTGGAAAAAGATAATTATCACACTGGAAGGTGAAGATGCACCTACATCTTCTTTCTCAAGATAAAGCCTATGTGGACTGCATAGAGAAAGGTCCTCATGTGTTCCCATGAGAGCTGCTACAGGAAATGAACCATTAGTTCCAAAGCCTAGACATGAATGGTCTGATCTAGACATTGAACAAACCAGGAAAGATAAAAAGGCCATGAATATACTGTTTAATGGTGTCGATGGTGATATATTTGACAACATCATAAACTGTAAAACAGCTAAAGAGGTTTGGGATACAATTTAAATTATTTGTGATGGTACTGAGCAAGTCAGGGAGAACAAGATGCAACTGTTGATTCAACAATATGAGCATTTTCACGGTGAAGAAAGTGAATTACTCACTGATATATTTAGTAGATTTCAAAAGATACTAAATGCTCTCAAGTTGCATGGAAGGGTCTATCAAACAAAAGACTCAAACCTTAAATTCCTTAGATCTCTGCCAAAGGAATTGAAGCCCATGATAGTCTCTTTAAGAAACTCTCAAGATTACAAAGAATTCACCTTGGAAAGAATGTATTGAATTCTAAAGACATATGAGCTTGAAATAGAGTAAGATGAAAGGATGGAGAAAAGAAGGAAGAAATGATGATCCATTGCACTTGTTGCTGAGGAAGAAAAGGAAAAGGAGATGAAGGTTGAAGCTGTGGAATTTGCATCAAACTCAAGGGTTTGTGAGAGCAAGGGTAAAAGGCTGGTAGCTGAAAATGAAGAACAGTTGAGCCAAGATGACATGGATGATATAGATGAGCATCTAGCATTCTTATCCAGGAGATTTTCCAAGCTCAAATTCAAGAAGAATTTTGGAGCAGCTAAGATAAACAGAAACATGGTTGATAAGTCTAAATTTAAGTATTTCAAATGTGGCTTAGCAGGTCAATTTTCTAGTGAATGTATAAAGTCTGATTCTAGCAAGAAGAAGTTTGAGCCTATTGATTATAGACAAAAATACTTTGAGTTGCTCAAGCAAAAGGAAAGGGCTTTCATTACACAAGAAAATGATAGGGCTGCAGATGGATTGGATGAAGATGAGGAAACAAAATATGTCAATCTAGCCCTAATGGCGAAATCAGATGAAACATAGACCAGTTCATCAAGCAATCATGTAATCACAACTAACCTAGCACATTTATCTAAAGCTGAGTGTAATGATGCAATAAATGACATGTCTACTGAACTATATCACCTGCGTGTTACACTTAAGTCTCTCACTAAATAAAATAATAAAATTAAAGAGAACAATATATTTTTAAGTGAAAGGAATAATGTGCTAGAGACTCAATTTGTTAAGTTTGAGAAATTGAAAATAATATGCAAGATTGCTAAGGATGAACTAACTGAATCCTAAAAGAAAGAGGAGATTTTAAGAAAGCAACTTGAACGAGAACAGGGAAGTGATTAAGGTATGAAAATAATCTAGAGATGTCCATGCTCAAATCACTAAAGTTCAAGGTATAGAATCTTTTTGTGATGCAGCCTGAAAAAAGAATAAAGAGAAGCTTGATTCCAATTTGGTTGAAGGACTTTCAACAGATGTGGACTCGACGGATGATGAAAATTATCCGTCGGATAATCAAAAGGATTATTCATCGAAAGACAGTGAGCCACATCCGTCAAATGTTAGTAAGCTAGTTAGCAAAGCTAAGATAGATAAGTTGAATGACAAATATGGATCAGTCTCTAAAAAATTTGTTCAAGGAGAATCAAGTCAAGTAAGACAAGAAAAGAGAGTTAATGTTGGTCATCTATCTATCAAGTAATTGAATGAAAGATTAGATAAGATTGAGGTTAAAGTAGAATCAAAAAGGAAAAACAACAGAATTGGGAAGGTAGGAATTAACAAACATAACAACTACACACCTGACAAATATACTCCAAGAAAAATATGTGTTAAGTGTGGTAGTGTTAATCATTTGTTTGTTAACTGCAAACTTTCTATGCCTACTCCTATGTCTGCCCCTCCTTCATTTCCCAACACTTCTTCCACGACTATGAATGTTTTGCCTGCACAGAATTTGAATGCACAATTTGCTAATATGCCATTTACACCTAATCCTTATTATGCTGCATTTAGTATGCCTCAAATGCCATTTAGCATGCCTTACTGGAATAACATGTTTGAAAATAGCATGCCTTTTCCTGTTAATCAAAATGTGCATGATAATTCTGCTTCTATGAATGGTTTTAAAGGTCCAACTCAAATGACTAAGGACGAATCTGAAATACCCAAGTCAAATGAGGTTAAACTTAAGAAACCAAAGAAAAAGACTAACAAGGCAGGACCCAAGGAAACTTGGGTACCAAAATCAACTTGATTTGATTTTTATGTATGCAGGGAAACAAAAAGAATCTTTGGTATTTGGATAGTGGGTGCTCAAGGCACATGACTGGAGATTCTACCCTTCTCACTGGGTTCAAGGAAAGAGCTGGCCCAAATATCATTTTTGGAGATGACAACAAAGGTCATATTATGGGATATGGCTTGATTTCAAAGAATAATGTCATCATTGAAGAGGTTGACCTAGTGGATGGACTCAAGCATAATTTATTAGGTATCAGCCAGCTTTGTGATAAGGGCAACTCGGTCACTTTCAATTCTGAAGCCTGTGTTGTGACCAACAAGAGAAGCAACAAAGTGGTTTTCACTGGGGTGAGAAAAAGAAATGTGTACTTAGCTGACTTCAACTCATCAAATGCAGAATCTGTCACTTGTCTATTTGGCAAGGCAAGTCAAGATGAAAGTTGGCTATGGCACAAGAAGCTGTCCCATCTAAACTTTAAGACAATGAATGAGCTAGTCAAGAAAGATTTGGTTAAAGGTATTCCTCAAGTGGAGTTTTCAAATGATCGATTATATGATGTCTTCCAGAAAGGAAAGCAGATTAAAGCATCATGCAGAAAGAAGCTTGATTCAACTATTGAAGAACTTTTGCAATTGTTGCACATTGATTTATTTGGACCAGTCAATATGTTGTCGATTTCAAAGAAGAGATACTTCCTAGTAATTGTGGATGATTTCTCAAAGTTCTCTTGGACATTTTTCTTAAAATCCAAAGATGAAGCTTGTGAAATCATCATCAATCACATAAGGCAAGTCAATAATCATCCTAATTTCAAAGTAAAAAGAATCAGAAATGACAATGGAACTGAGTTCAAGAATTTTGTGATGAGATTATTTTATGAAGAGAATGGAATCATGCATGAGTTTTCTGCAGCCAGAACTCCACAACAAAATGGATTGATGGAAAGATGAACAGGTCTCTTATTGAAGCTGCAAGACCAATGCTGGAAGAATTAAAGTTACCAACATATTTTTGGGCCAAAGCTATAAATACTGCATGCTACACTCAAAATATTTCTTTGGTCAATCAAGCCAAATGCCTGACTCCCTACTAGTTGTTCAAGAACAGGAAGCCAACATTAAACTTTCTACATGTCTGTGGCTGTAAGTGTTATATCTTAAGGAATCAAACTGATGAAGGAATTTTTGTTTGATATGCTGTTGGAAAATCATATAGAGTCTACAATCTAAGAACCAACATTGTTATGGAATTTGTATATGTTATGTTTGAAGATACAAAGATTGAAGGACTGCAAGATGGAGATTTCCATGAGAGCCTCAAATTTGACAATGTGGAGAAGATTTGCGAGGACAGTGATGGTGATAGTGATCAAAAAACAGTGGCTAAGGATAATGCAGAAAAGACTATCCCCAATGATACACAAAATTCAGCTTCAGTCGAGTTGCATAATGCATCATCCGTCGGTAGACAATCAGCTTCATCCATCGAGATACAAAGTGCATCATCCGTAGGGACAATGAGAAAAGTTGATAGTCAAAACAAATAACTCATAGAAAGAACTCCCTCTTCAAATCAAAGATTCATAAACTCAGGGGGAGTCACTTCTAATCAAAACTCAGTCACACATCAAGAAAATGATGAGGCCTCTTCATCTAGAGCTAATCTACCTCAACAGAGAAAATGGACTAGAGATCACCCTTTTGAGCTCATTATTGGTGATGCATCTTCTAGAGTTCAAACAAGGAAATAAACTCAAGAAGAATGTCTTTATAACAGCTTTCTCTCAAAGAAAGAACCAAAGAAGGTAGAAGAAGCTCTGTTGGATCCTGATTGGATTCTAGCTATGAAAGAGGAGCTAAACCAATTTGAAGGAAACAAGGTATGGAAGCTGGTACCCAAGCCTAAAGGAAAGAATCCAATTGACACCAAGTGGGTATTCAGAAACAAGATGGATGGAAATGGCATAGTTGTAAGGAATAAAGCTAGATTGGTTGCTAAGGGCTACTGTCAATAAGAAGGAATAGGTTTTGATGAAACTTTTGCTCCTGTTGCAAGACTTGAAGCCATCAGAATTTTCATAGCTTATGCAGTCCATTCCAATTTCAAGGTCTATCAAATGGATGTCAAAAGTGCATTTCTGAATGGAGATTTGGAGGAGGAAGTCTATCTCAGTCAGCCTCCTGGTTTTGAAGATCCAAATTTTCCAGAATATGTCTACTATCTTTTGAAAGCACTTTATGGATTGAAGCAAGCACCTAGAGCCTGGTATGATACTTTGTTAAAGTTTCTCTTAGAAAATCACTTCACAAGAGGTAATGTTGACAAAAATTTATTCTTTAGAAATGTTAATGGCTCTAGTATACTTGTTCAAATTTATGTAGATGAAATTATATTTGGCTCTATAGATGAAAAAATTTGCAAAAAGTTTGCCAAATTGATGCAAAGTAATGTATGAAATGAGCATGATGGGATAACTAACTTACTTTCTTGGTTTACAAGTTAAGCAAGTTAGTGATGGAATATTCATTATTCAAACCAAATATATTTATGATCTTTTAAAGAAGTTTGATCTAATGGATTGCACATCTGCAAAAACTCTCATGGCCACTGCAACTAAACTTGAATTAAACACTACTAAAAAGTATGTGAATATTTCAATCTATAGAGACATGGTTGGATCACTTTTGTACTTAACACCTAGTAGGCCAGATATAATGTTTGCTACTTGTCTTTGTGCTAGATTTCAAGATAATCCTGGAGAGTCTCATTTAATAGTTATAAAGAAGATTTTCAAATATCTCAAGGGAACACTAAAACTTGGCATTTGGTACCCTAGAGATTCTGGTTTTGATCTAATTGGTTATTCAGATGTAGACTATGCAGGGTGCAAGATTGATAGAAAAAGTACTACAGGAACCTGTCAAATTCTAGGAAACAAGCTAGTATCATGGTTCAGTAAAAAGCAAAATTCAGTTTCCACTTCTACAACTGAAGCTGAATATATTGCTGCTAGCAGTTTCTGTGCACATATTTTATGGATGAAAAACCAACTGTTGGACTATGGTTTGCAAGTGGACAGAATTCCTATTTTCTGTGATACCACAAGTGCAATTGCCATCACTGAAAATCCTGTACAACATTCAAGAACGAAGCACATAGATATCAAGTACCACTTCATTAGGGAACATGTGATGAATGGTACTAAGGCACTGTACTTTGTTCTAAGTGAGAAGCAGCTTGCAGATATCTTTACGAAGCAACTTGATGAATTCACCTTTACTAGGTTGGTAAGTGAGTTAGGTATTCTTAATTATTCTTATATCATTTTTGATAATTATGCAAGTTATAATGCAGCCATAAACTTAATTGATTTTTCTGTTTTAGATGAAATTTTGGCTAAGTCAAAATTTACATCTCGACGGATGTTCCTTATCCATCGAGTTTGATCATCCATCGAAATATAATAGCTTGGTAACAATCAATTACTTTTATGGATTATCTAATACCCGACGAATAACTGCTTTATTCTCATCCGTCGAATTGTCTACATCTTAGCCGTTAAAGTTCTAAACATTATCCATCGAATATACTTACAGTATGTAAGTATATCACGACGGATAATTAACAGAATTTTGACAGTTTATTTTACTTTTAAACGGCTATTTTTGGCAATTCTCATTGGGTCTTTAATTTTCATATTCAATTTTTATCCCATTTTATTTGAGAGTTCATAAAAGCTTAACTTCAGTTTATTTTGCTTTTATCTCTCTCTACTGCAATTAACTGTTCTCTTCTCTCTCAAAGAAAAACCCCTTTCTTTTTGCAATTTTCCTTACTTTAACAATGACACCAGTAGTCAAGATTATGTCTCAGTCAGGATTCATCTATGAGAAGAACAATTTCGTAGCTCTTGTGAACAAAAAAATTCCAGCCTCTGAGGACTGTCACAAAATGATGGTTTTTGTGAAGGGATGCAAGCTCAGTTATGCCATGTTGGAATCACTCACAATCTACTGTGAAGTTGTGGAGGAGATGTGGACTATTGTTGTGTACCAAGCAACTGACAAAACCATAACTTTCACCATTAAACGTAAGGAATTCTGCATTAACAGTGACACTAGCCAAGCATGCTTTCGAATTCCTGATAACACTACTACTAAGCACACACAGATGCTAATTTAGTTAATTTGCTTAATACTATTGGCTATGCACTTCCAACCACTAAGTTAAGTGAGATTAGAAGGCTAGGTCTTAGAAAAGAGTGGAGTTATCTGTGTGATGTATTTACCAAAGTGTTTTCTGGTAAAGTGAGTAACTTTGATTATGTTAATACTGCTATGCTTAACATGTTCTACATGCTAGTTACTGATAATTTCTATAATTTTAGTGATGCTGTCATGTTTGAGTTAGGCTACAAGTTAGGGGAACTTAAAAAGATATCTAGAAGTATCTATTAAGCTAGAATTCTTATGGCTAACCATCTATGTGAGGATCTTGTGATTGAGAACCCAACAAACAAACTGTATTGTTGGGTTCAAGAAAGAAGAGTAACTGCAGATTTGAATAGAGCCAATCACCACAAAGAAGTGCCCCTTGTATATTTGCCTATCATGGAGGGACCTCAGGTGAGTAAGGTAAGCACCACTATCTTTACTATCTCTACCTCTCAAATTTCTTTGCCATTGACTATGGCTATGGCATCTGTGTCAATGACCCAACAGATGCCTACCCAAGCCATGAAACCTAAATCTTCTAAATCCAAGTCAAAGAAACCACACTCTGGTGTCTCTCAAAAGATGCCAGTTTTAAAATCCACCAAAACCAAACAGGGGAGTGTGAAGGGTGGTAAGGTAGCTGATGGACAGGGTGAAAATAAAAGAAACCCTAAGGATAAGGATGGAGAGATGAGTGTACCCAAACCTAGCCACATCACAGTTTCCCAATAAATTGTGGTGCTTACTAAGGAAATTTGCACATCTCTAGTTTCATCCTCTCAAAAGGATGTTACTGTTGAAACAAGCTCCCAACTAGGGGACATGCCAAAAGGGTAAGGGACACAGATTCACCCCAAACTTATACAAGAAACAAGAAATCTAGAAAACTTGGAGATGCACAGGGATCACACACAGTGCAAACTGCAGCTAAAGACTCAGTCACTGCACCATCTCAAATTCAGTTTGATGTGGCTCCAATAAATGTGGAGTCACAACCAAAATCTTTGACTATTGAAACACCAAACACACCAAACTCACCCACACACTCACTGGATGTGGATATGATTAACACAACAATCCCTGATTCTCCTTCTTTAACTCTGTTGGAGAAGCCAAAATTCAATGCAAGTGAGCATCATCTTTTAGATGATTTGTTGGCTCACTTTCCAATTCTTTCAGGAACTGTTGAGACTTCTGTGCCTAAATTATCATCAATCTGCACAGAGTCTACAATAGTTTTCACTCCAAAATCTATCATTTCCTCTATTCCGGTGGATATTGTTCATCCGTTGGTTAGTGATTATATCCTGACGTATGCCTAACAGCAGTCATCCGTCGGCTATCCTAGCTACTATCCTGATGGATGTTCCTCATCCATCGGTACTCACTACACAAACTGAATTTTCAACAATTGTTACAAGTGTAGATGAGTTAGTAGTTGTACAATCACTCCTAGGTTTGAGAGAAGGGAGTGAACAAGGTGAGAGGCTGAGTTGCACTCAGGCTAAAGGAGAAGAAACGAGAGAAACAATGTAGACTATTTCTTCCAGTCTGGCAAAAGTGAGTGAGGGAGTTCCACCTTAGAAGGTGAAGGTGAGGATGGTGAGCCAAGGGGAGCCCTTGATGCAAGAACAGAGAGAAATTGAGAGAAAAGTAGGTATAGTAGAATGGGAAGAGCCCATTGTAAGTGAGCTAATGGATGTCAATGAGGCTGAAAAGAAATAACTAATTTAGTAAGAATATCAAGCTGTCTTAGGTTCTGTTTCTTATGAAGCTGAGGCATTTACTCACTCTATTTCAGCTTATCAAGTTCTAGCTGAACAAGACAATGTGGCTGTAGAAAGAATGCTAAATATGGTACATACAACAGCCTTCATGCAAAGAGCCAAAGTTGCCATCTCAGCCATGTCTCCCATAGCTGGTGATGATGTTGATTATGGAACTGGTTGTTCTGAAGACTTCTTTGGCGATGAAGATGATAATAAAGAAGAGTCAATGGACATAGGGCGAGAAGCAAGCCCTAGCTCAAAATCTAGCATGCCGTCTTGGGCATTTTCCAAAGATTGTGATGAGCACCATTTCAAGTCAACTCTCTTCCACATTATTCAACAAAGACAGACAGCTCTTCAAGCCACAACCAGTGCTAACACCAAGAAGCTTCTTCAAGCACATCTCAATTCTCTTCAACTGCACCAAATTTAATCTCTCCAACACAATCCGGATGTCACTACAATTAAGACAGAAATTGATCATGTCAAGAATGATGTTTCTGATAGATTGGATGCTAAATTTCCAAACACAACCATGCTTGACATCAACAGAAAATTGAGGAAAAACTCTAAGCTTGTCAGCAAAGTGGACTCCTTGGATACAAGACTCAAGACTCTAGAAGCTTCCATGACTGCAATTCATTTACATCAAGCTCAACAAACTCAATTGCTTCAAAAGCTAGTGGCTGCACAAACTTTTACCTCAACTCAACTTGATGCTAACAAAAAGGGAGGGAAACATTCACTTTTCCCAGTTAGTCAAGAGGATCCAATCAATGAGGGGGAGAATGTGCTTAATATCCAAGTTAGTCAAGTAATTTTCCATAAATTACATTTCCTAAGCCACTAGTATTGGACATTATTGATCTGATCCAAATAGCAGCTGCTAAGTTGGATTCAAAGTCAAATCTCACAAAGCTTGATGTTGTAGCAGTTGAAAAGGAATTAGATGATAAATGGAAGAAGATTGATGAAGCAATTCAGAAGAAATTTTGTCCTATTGAGAAACCTAACAAGATCTTTCATCACTTCTCTCAAGTCAAGCAAATTTCTGTGAATAAATTGAGTCTACGAAACCTGGAAAAGGGCAAACCTTCATGCATAAAGTCTCCAAAAGCCAATATGGTTTTGAAGCACAAAAGAAACTATCCAAAGTCATCTGACAAGAACCCACTGGATCTTATGTTTGAGACTCCAAGGTCAGATGAAAAGAAGCTATTGGCAAGATCCATTGCATTCTTTAAAGATCCAACTGATTCAGTATAAAAGAAAAGAATTGCCAAAATCTACAGGAATGGGAAAGAAATCTGTGTGGTGGCTGGACACCCTCAGTTTGTAGTAGCTAAAAGGGAAGAAAAATAAAGAATCAAGCAAGAAAAGAAGCAAGCTACTTTAGAGGCTAAGAAGCTCAAATAGAAAAAAGAACAAGCTGCTATAGTAGCCAAGCTACAAGCTGTGAAAACTGCAACTGAGATTTCTGAGAAACCACCTGTAGTAGCTGAAGATCATGATCAGAAATTGCACAAGCAACCTCAATCGAAAAGGAAGTTCAGATTCAAGCTCCATTCCAAAAGAAAACTGGACTTCAGTGATGAGGAAATGGAAGATTACATTCCCAAACAGTCTACAACTTCAACTCAAACATCCAAGCCCTCAGTGGTACATGAGAAATTTAAGGTGGACCCCACAAAGAATTTTCATGGTGAGCCTATAGTTCCCTAGGAGGAGCCAATAGACTGGGAAAGTTTGCCTATTCCTTAACTTAACCTCCCAATATTTAACAAGCTAAAGAAGACAATGACAAGAGCAATTAAGAAGGTTGAGCCTGTGAAACTCAAAACCAAGACCTTAACCAAAGCTAAACCAACTGTCAACAAGGGTGATCTTCTATACATCTGTGATATCAAGGAATTTTCAGACATTAATATCTACGTGGATGAACTAGAATAAGTGAGAGAAATTGATGCTCACAAGATTCTCCCTGAAAGACTTGTGTACAAGTACAAAGGTGGGAAAGAGTTTACATGGCCTCTTTACAGGATTCTTCAAGAAAGCTGTTCTGTTTTGATAAAAGTCTTCTCATCATTCAAGAAAAATTTTGGGTTCAATGTGACTGCTAAGAGAATGGTACCAAAAAAGATAGAAGAACTAAGGAGCAACAAGGACTCAAATGCACCCCTAAGGACTCTACCAATTCCCTTAACAGGAAATAGAGTGCACTTGAGGCCTTATTGGCTGATGGAATTCAAGGATGAAAAGAATGTTAGAAGATTCTTCAGATTGGATGACCAATTGAGCATCTCAAGCAATGAGACTCTTTTGGAAATGCAAGAAAAACTGGATCTATCAAATGCTAAGAACTTGAATTTCACAGACAACTCCAAAGTCAAAAAGAAGAAAACAATAGGAAGCTTAGCATGAAATCAAGACCATCAAGGAAATTAAAATGATCTACTCAGACTAGAGGAGCGCCTTAAAAATGATTATGAGAACTCTTTGTATACTTTACTTTGTTTAATTTTCATATAAACAGTAGCACTTATTAGTTTTATCTACTATAATTCAATCTGTACATTTAGGGTGTTTTTTTATCATTAAGTTTCTCTTAGTTTATGGCTATAATTCCAGTAGACATAATTTGGGGGAGATTGTTAGGAATATGTTGTGAACTTGAGTATAACTTAAACAAAAACCGTAGTCGATTTAACTTGGTGATTTTGTAGCTCTCGAAAGAAGATCTAATATAGTCCCGATGGATGAACTTTATAGTCCCGACGGATTACAATTTAACATCCATCGAGAGTGTAGCTTATGTAACAATAAGTATTGTAGCACATTTCTGCAAACAAAAATATTTTAGTTGATTAGGTACCGTAAGAATTCTTAAGTCATGTTGACTACTAGATTGATATACAGAATAGGTTGGCTAATTGTAAATATAAGATGTCTTGTAATTATGTATTAGTAAAATGGAGTCAAGTGACAGAAAGATACCTGACGGATGATCTACAAAGGCTCCCGACGGAAAATAAACAAGGCTCCCGACGGATGATCAACATAATCCCGACGAATGATAATATTCAAAATAGCAGTTGATAGTGACAACACAGTCACATGCGTCAGATGTTTGCAAATGGAATGTGGCATCCTAATTCCAGGATTTAGAGAACAAAGAAGCGTTACCATTTCCATGCTAAAATGAAGATATTCAAAGATGCTGGATAAAGTAATGTAGCAGCATGAAGTTA
Source organism: Apium graveolens (assembly GCF_009905375.1). Classification (NCBI taxonomy): domain Eukaryota; kingdom Viridiplantae; phylum Streptophyta; class Magnoliopsida; order Apiales; family Apiaceae; genus Apium; species Apium graveolens. The sequence goes on from NC_133654.1 coordinate 112,036,412, forward strand.
CACTAGATATAATTTTATTTTATTGTCTTGTCTTACTATCATGTAATTTGGTGATATATAAACCAAGAGTAGCAAGTAGAACAATAACAAAGTAAACATTATTTTCAGAGAGATAGATAAAGCTGTATATGTTAAGAATTTCTTTGTAAGTTTGTAAGTTCTATTGTAAGCAGCTGTGTGTTATTCAAGTATCACAAAGTTCTCATACTAATATATATCTCTGGTGGATAAGTTCAAATCCACCAGAAAGTTTTAAAGCTTTGTGTTTTATTACTTTGTGTTTTGATTTCAATTCAAGTTTTATTCCCCACTTCTTTCAAAATCAAATATTGTTATATATATTAAGTAAGAACAGTCTTAAAATTTAAAAAGGAGCCAAAATTACATTCAACCCCCCCGCTCTGTAATTCTTGTTGCATTGCTTGGGAATAATAGTGATGTATCTTCTAGAGTGCAAAATAGGAAAGCAACTCAAGAAGAATGTCTATATAACAGCTTTCTGTCTCAGGATGAACCTAAAAAGGTAGAAGAAGCTCTGTTGGATCCTGATTGGGTTTTAGCTATGCAGGAGGAGCTAAACCAATTTGAAAGAAATAAAGTATGGAAGCTGGTACCTAAACCTAAAGGAAAGAATCCTATTGACACCAAGTAGGTATTGAGAAACAAAATGGATGAAAATGGCATAGTAGTTAGGAATAAAGCTAGACTGGTTGTTAAGGGCTATTGTCAACAAGAAGGAATAGATTTTGATGAGACATTTTCTCCTGTTGCAAGACTTGAAACCATCAAAATTTTTCTAGCCGATGCATCTCATGCCAATTTCAAGGTCTATCAAATGGATGTTAAAAGTGAATTTCTGAATGGGGATTTGGAGGAGGAAGCCTATATCAGTTAGCCTCCTGGTATTGAAGACTCCAACTTTCCAAAGTATGTCTACTATCTTATGAAAGCACTTTATGGATTGGAGCAAACACCTAGAGCCTGGTATGACACTTTGTCAAAGTTTCTCTTAGAAAACCATTTCATAAGAGATACTGTTGATAAAACTTTATTCTTTAGAAATATTAATGGCTCTAGTATACTTATTCAAATTTATGTAGATGATATTATATATGGCTCTACAGATGAGAAACTTTGAAATTTTTTTGCCAAATTGAGGCAAAACAAATATGAAATAAGCATAATGGGATAACTAACTTACTTTCTTGGTTTACAAATTAAGCAAGTTAGTGATAGAATATTCATTAGTCAAACCAAATATATTTATGATCTTTTAAAGAAGTTTGACTTAATGGATTGCACATCTGTAAAAACTCCCATGTCCACTGCCACTAAACTTTAATTAAACATTACTGAAAATCCTGTGGATATTTCAAGCTATAGAGGCATGGTTGGCTCAATTTTATATATAATAGCCAGTAGGCTAGATATAATATTTTCTACTTATCTTTGTGCTAGATTTCAGGTTGATCCTAGAGAATCTCATTTAATAGCTATTAAAAGAATTTTCAGATATCTCAAAGGAACACCAAAACTTGGCATTTGGTATCCTAGAGATTCTGGTTTTAATCTATTTGGTTATTCAAATGCAGATTATGCAGGTTGTAAAATTGATTGAAAAAGTACTCTAGGAACCTGTCAATTTCTGGGAAATAAGCTAGTATCATGGTTCAGTAAAAAGCAAAATTCAGTCTCTACTTCTACAGCTGAGGCTGAATATATTGCTGCTGGTAGTTGTTCTACATATATTTTATGGATGAAAAATCAACTGTTGGACTATGGTCGACAGGTGAATAAGATTCCTATTTTTTTTATAACACAAGTGCCATTGCAATTACTGAAAATCCAGTACAACATTCAAGGACCAAGCACATTGACATCAAGTACCATTTCATTAGAGAACATGTCATGAATTGTACTGTCAAACGTCATTTTTTTCCTAGTGAGAAGCAACTTGCAGACATATTCACCAAGCCACATGATGAATCCACATTTACTAGGTTGGTAAGTGAGTTAGGTATGCTTAATTATTCTTAACTTTTTTGATGTATAAGCAATTTGAAATGTAGCCAGAATAAAATTTGATGTTTTTGTTAAAGATGAAATTTTTAACTAAGTCAGAATTTACATCTTGACGGATGTTCATTATCCGTTGAAAATGAATATCCGTTTAATTTTATCATCCGTTGAAATATTAAATAGTATTCTGGGTACTTTAAATATGAGGGATAATTGTTTAATTCTTATCCGTTGGATTGTCTCAATCTTTGCCGTTAATTCTAGGCATTATAAGTCGAATTTACTTACAGCCTGTAAGTATATTTTGATGGATAATCCTTAGAATTTCGATAGTTTATTTTATTTTAAACGTCTATTTTAGGCTAATTTTATTGGTTACTTTATTTTTACTTTTCACTTTTTAACCGTTTATTTCTGAGATAGTATAAAAGCCTATTTCATTTTTCATTTTTACTTTTATCTTTCTCAAGCAATTTATCTAACTCTTTCGTCTCCAATGCAAAAAAAACCTTCCTCTCTGCCACTTTTACTCTCAACAATGGCACCAGTAGTCAAGATCATGTCCCAAACTAGGTTTGTTTATGAAATGAATACCTTCGTCGCACTGGTGAACAAGGAGATTGCTGCTTCTGAAGATTACCACAAAATGATGGATTTTATTCGAAGTTACAAACTGAAATATGCTCTGTTGGAGTCTCTTGTCATCTACTGTGAAGTGGTTGAGGAGATATGGACTACTGCTGTTTACAATCCAAAGGACAAAACTATTACCTTCACTCTTAAAGGTAAAAATTACTGCATAAACAGTGTATAATTCGTGCCTATTTTTAATTGCCTGAGAATAATACACTAGTTCCACACACAGACACATATATAAGCTCTATTCTCTTGACTTTACCAAGCTAGGTGAGGTTAGGAGAAAAGGCCTTAGAAAGGAGTGGAGTTTCTTTATTACTCTTTTATTAAAGTATTTTCTGGAAAAATTAGTAATTTTGATATTGTGACTTACTCACTTGTTAACATGTTGTATATGCTGCTTAGTGATACGTATCATAATTTTAGTGAGTCCATCTTGTATGAGTTAGGTTATAAGCTAGGAGACATTAAGAAAAGATATAAAAAAAAATATTATGTTAGATTCTTTATGTTACTAGCTAACTTTGTTTCTGAGAATCTTATCACTGAGAACCGATTCAACAAGCTTGATTGTTGGGTTCAAGAAAGGAGAGTTATTGCTGACTTGAACATGGCAAACAACCTCAGTGAGGTTCCTCTAGTCTACTTGTCAATCATGGAGGGGCCTCAGGTAAGTGAGGTAAACACTTTTTTCTCTCCTACTTCTCTACCACAAGTTTCTTTGCAGACAATTGTGGCTATGACATCAGTGAGTTTTCCCCAACAGATGCCTACCCAAGCCACTAAAACAAAAGTTTCTAAAACCAAGTCTCAAAGACCCCACTCTAGTTCCTTTCAAAAAGGACTAATTTCAAAAACTACTCAAACCAAAGAGGGGATTGTGAAGGGAAGTAAGCTTGGCGAGGGATAGGGTGAGCATCAAAGAAACCATAAGGATAAGGAGGGAGAGGTGTGTGTAACCCAGCCTAGCCACACTGCAGTTTCCCAAAAATCTATAGTGCTTAATAAGGAATCTAGCTCATTACTAGTTGCATCCTCCCAAAATGATATGTCTATTGAACAAAGCTCTCAGGCAAGAGCACAGGTGAAAAGGGTTATTGACACAGACTCACCTCAAACTTATAGAAGAAAAAAGAAATCTAAAACACATGGGGAGACACAGGGTGCACACACTATGCAAACTGCAGTCAAAGACTCAGTTATAGCCCCTTCTCAAAGTCAGATTTGTGTGGGTCCAATAAATGTGGAGTCACAGCCAAAATCTCTTACAATTGAAGCACCTCACACACAAAACTCACCCACTAACTCTCTGGATGTAGACATGATTCACACATCAATTCCTGATTCTCTATCTTTAACTCTATTGGAGAAGCCAAAATGTCAAGCAAGTGAGCATCATCTTTTGGATGATTTGTTGGCTCACTTGCCATTTCTTTCTGATTGTACTGAGAAATCTGTGCGAAATATCAAATCAATCACCACAGATTCTACAGTAGTTTCTACTCCAAACCCTGTCATTTCTACTCTCTCGACGTATATTTTTAATCCGTTGACTACTGATTGTATCTCGAAGGATGTGCTTGACAGCAATCATCCGTTGAAACTCTCAACTACTATCTCGACGGATGTCTCTCATCCATTGAATATCACTGTACCACTTAAAATTTCAACTATCATTATAAGTGCAGATGATCTATTAGTTGTACAATCACTCCGAGGATTAAGGAAAGGGAGTGAACAGAGTGAGAGGCTGAGTTTTTCTCAGGCAAAAGTAAATGAAATGAGTGAACAAATGCGAGCTATTTCGTCCAACTTGGCAAAAGAGAGTGAGAGGAGTCCCACCTTCGAAGGTGAAGGTGAGGGTATGAGGGTGGGAAGCCAAGGGGAGCCCTTGATGCAAGAACAGAGAGAAAATCAGAGAAAAGCAGGTACAGGTGAAATAAGGGTGGAAACCATTGCTAGTGAGTCAATGAATGTCAGTGATGCAAAAAAAGAGAGACTATTTCCGCAAGAATATCAAGCTGTTATAGAATCTATCTCTTTGGATGCTGAGACATTTACTCATCCTATTCCTGTATATCAAATTCTGGATGGACAAGGCAATACGGAGGCTGAAAATATACTAAACTTGGTGCATACAATAACTTCAATGCTACGGGCCAAGGATGCAATCAACTCACTTCCACCTGTAGCTGGTGATGATTTTAAGTATGATTCTAGTGGCACATTTGGGTATGCTTCTAATGATGAAGAGGATTTCATGGACATAGGGGGGATGCTGGTCCTAGCTCAAGCACAAACACTCTAGCATGGATGTTTAGCAAAGACTGCAGCGAGCATCACTTCAAATAAACTCTATTCCACATAATCCATCAGACTCAGATAGCTCTTCAAGCGACTATAGATGCCAACACCAAGAGTCTTCTCCAAGCACACCTTGAGTCTCTTGACTTGCACAAAATCCAATCTCTCAAGCAAAATCAAGATGTGTCAGAGATCAAGACAGAAATTGGACAAGTCAAGAAGGACATCAATGAAAGATTGGAATATATGCTTCGTGACACTACAATGAGAGATATTAACAGGAACTCATGAAAGATTCTGATGTCAGTAGCAAGGTTGATTCTTTGGACACTAAGCTGAAGGCCCTAGAAACTTCCATGACTAAAATCGAACTCTATCAAGATCAACAGACACTCCTTCTTCTGAAATTGGTGACTGCACAAAATTTCAACCCTGCTCAACTTGATGCCAACAAAAAGGTGGAGAAAGATGTACTTGTCTTAGTTAGTGAAGGGGAGCCAACTGCAATCATTCCAGTTAGTGAGGGGGAGAAAGTGCACAACATTCAAGTTAGTAAAGTGACTATTTCAATAATTAATTTCTCTAAGCCACTAGTTCTTGACAGTATTGACTTGATCAAGATAGCAACAGCTAAAATAGAGCTGAAAGAAAAATGGAAGAAGCTTGATGAGAATATTGAGAAAATTTTTGGTCCAATTGAGAAGCATGAAGAAACTGTGAAACATTTCTCATATTTCTCTCAAATGAGACCAATTTCAATAAATGAAATGAGCTTAGGGAACATGGAAAGGGGTCAACCCTCAACAAGAAAATCTCAACAGGCCAATGTGATTTTTCGGCCAAAGAGAAACTATCCAAAAAATTCCAGGCAAAAATCCATTGGACCTAGTCTATGAAACTCCCAAGCCTGATGAAAAGAAACTTCTTGGAAGATCTATTGCTTATTTCAAAGATCCCAGAGACTCAATCTTGAAGAAAAGAATTGCTAAAATCTACAGGAATGGTAAAATGGTCTGTGTGATGGCTGGACATCCATAGTTTGCAGAAGCTAACCCTCAACAAGAAAATCTCAACAGGCCAATGTGATTTTTCGGCCAAAGAGAAACTATCCCAAAAATTCCAGGCAAAAATCCATTGGACATAGTCTATGAAACTCCCAAGCCTGATGAAAAGAAACTTCTTGGAAGATCTATTGCTTATTTCAAAGATCCCAGAGACTCAGTCTTGAAGAAAAGAATTGCTAAAATCTACAGGAATGGCAAAATGGTCTGTGTGATGGCTGGACATCCATAGTTTGCAGAAGTTAACAAAGAAGAAAAGGTGAGGCTCAAACAACAACAAAAGTAAGCTGCTTTAGATGCCAAAAACCAAGCTAAGAATCCTACAACCACAGAATCTAAAATGCCTACTGTGATAGCTGAGTATCTGAATCAAGAACTACGGGCCAAGGATGCAATCAACTCACTTCCACCTGCAGCTGGTGATGATTTTAAGTATGATTCTAGTGGCACATTTGGGTATGCTTCTAATGATGAAGAGGATTTCATGGACATAGGGGGGATGCTGGTCCTAGCTCAAGCACAAACACTCTAGCATGGATGTTTAGCAAAGACTGCAGTGAGCATCACTTCAAATAAACTCTATTCCACATAATCCATCAGACTCAGACAGCTCTTCAAGCGACTATAGATGCCAACACCAAGAGTCTTCTCCAGGAGTCAACCCTCAACAAGAAAATCTCAACAGGCCAATGTGATTTTTTGGCCAAAGAGAAACTATCCAAAAAATTCCAGGCAAAAATCCATTGGACCTAGTCTATGAAACTCCCAAGCCTGATGAAAAGAAACTTCTTGGAAGATCTATTGCTTATTTCAAAGATCCCAGAGACTCAGTCTTGAAGAAAAGAATTGCTAAAATCTACAGGAATGGCAAAATGGTCTGTGTGATGGCTGGACATCCATAGTTTGCAGAAGCTAACAAAGAAGAAAAGGTGAGGCTCAAACAACAACAAAAGTAAGCTGCTTTAGATGCCAAAAACCAAGCTAAGAATCCTACAACCACAGAATCTAAAATGCCTACTGTGATAGCTGAGTATCTGAATCAAGAAAAGCAAGAAGAACCAAAGCAAACAAAGAAACCAAGACTGAAATTCAGACCAAAGATGAAGCTGGATTTTGATGAAGACAAGGAAGAATACATGCCAACCCAATCACCACCTCAAGTCAACCAAATATGCCAACAATGGAGCAGGCTGAATTCAAGGTTTATTTTGACACAAACTTCCATGGTGAACCCATAGTTCCCAAGGATGAACCTATAGATTGGGAAAGCCTGCCACTCCCTGATCTAAACATCCCAATCCAAACCAAACCAAGGAAAACAAAGTCAAGAGCAATCAAAAAGGTCAAACCTGTGACACTTCAATCCAAAGCCTTAGTCAAACCCAAACCAACTGTCAACAAGGGACATCAACTCTTCATATGTGACATCAAAGAATTTTCAGAACTCAATCTCTATCTGGATGAGCTAAAAGAAGTAAGAGCTATTGATGCTTACAAGCATCTTGCATAAAGATTGGTCTTTAGGTATAAGGGTGGAAAAGAGCTAACTTGGCCTCTTTACATAATTCTCAATGAAGGCTATTCTACCTTAGTGAAGATATTCTCCTCAATAAAAAAGAATTTTAGGTTCAATGTCTTTGCCAAAAGGGAGATGCTTAACAGAATTGAAAATATAAGGAATAGCTGGAAAGGCCCAAATACACTCCTAAGAGTCTTATCAATTCTATACACAGGAAATAGAGTGCATTTGAGGCCATACTGGTTGAAGGAGTTCAAGGATGAGAAATGCACTAGAAGATTCTTCAGATTAGAAGATCAACTAAAGATTTCAAGCAATGAAACTCTCATGGAGATGCAAAAAATGCTGGATAAGAATAATGAAGATGAATCTGAATTTTGCAGGAAACTTAAACAGTGGATTGAAGAAAACAATGAGAAATTGGGAAATAAGTTCAGACAGTCAAGGAAATAAGTTAATTTGCTCAATCTAGAGGAGCACCTTTAAAATGGCTTGTGAGATTCTCTATAATCCTTCCTCTGTATAAATTTCAATAAATTGCAGCACTTGTTAATTTTATCTACTATAAATTAGTCTGTATTCATAAGGTTTTTTGTTATCATCAAATTTCTCTTAATTTATGCCTACAATTCCAGTAGACATAAATTGTGGGAGATTATTAGGATTATTTTGTAAACTTGATGATAAGTTGAATAAAATACCTTAGTAGATTTAATTTAGTGAATTTGTAGCTTTCAACAGATGATCACTTTAACATTCATTGAGAGAGTAACTTATGTATCAATAAGTCTTGTAACACATTTCTATATTCTACAATACCTTAAAGATCTAGAAGTTGTAGGATATTCAAAGTCATGTTGACTACTAGCTTGATATGCAAAATAGGTTGGCTAATTGTAAATATTAGATGCCTTGTAATTTTGCATAAGTGAAATAGAGTTAACTTCTTTGGAAGACTTTCAAAGGATGATTCTACAAGGTTTTGATGGATGACTCAATTCATACTCAATGGATAATCTAATTAAGCTGCGACGGATGATTCAACACAGTTTCAATGGATGATCCAATGAAGTTTCAACAGATGTTCTAATTCAAATAGCAGTTGATAGTGACTTGACAGTCACATGGGTTGATTAAATGAAAATGGAATGGGGCAGCCTATTTACAGGTTTTAGAGAACAAAGAAGCATTTCCATTTCCATGCTAACTTGAAGATATTCAAAGATGTTGGATAGAGTAATGAAGAAGCATGTAATTAGACTAAGAAAATTTTGTCGTGTTAGTTTGTCTTTTTATCATGTAACTTGGTGATATATAAACCAAGGGTAGCAAGTAGAAAAAAATCAAGAAAGTAAGCATTCAACTAGAGAAATAGATAAAGCAAAATCTGAAAAGAGTTTCTCTGTAGTTTGTAGTTCAACTTGTAAATAACTGTGCACAATCTTTGTATCACAGAGTTCTCGAAGTTATATATATCTCTGGTGGAAAAGTTCAATCCACCCGAAAGTTTTTAAATACTTTTGTTTAATTACTTTGTGTTTGATTTCTTCAATATTTTAATTCCGCACTTTAGCTAAATCAAACACAATTATATATTCAAGGTAGAACGGTTCTTAAATTCGAAAAGAAATCAGAATTACATTCAACCCCCCCTTCTGTAATTCTTTGTTAGATTGTTTGGTAACAACATATGCCCCTGGATGTAATTTATGGAAACTTGAGAACCCATCAAGAGTAGAGAGCTATAATCTATGGACCTGGTCCTGTAGACATCAAAAGTACAACACTTGCAAAGATCACTGCACCTTTTTCTCGTGAACCCGAAACTTCAGAAGTTAAGGTTGCCCTCTATTCAATTATCAAGGAAATTGTGATAGCTGAAATTGCTCAAGGTGAGCCTGAAGATGAAAGTGAGTTTTACACTCAGGAAGAACTTGAAGACTTGGAAGACAGATCAATGGCTTACATGGCATTAAAATTCAATCATGTTAGATTTAGAAGAAATCCTACCTACAAGTCAAGAGGAGGGCACCAGTTAAACTGGGTGGATAAAAGAAAAACAAGTTGCTACAATTACAATGATTTAGGGAACTTTGCATCTGATTGCAGAAAGCCCAAGGCAGCAAAAGGAAAGGATTTCTATGAAAAAAAGAAACTTACGAAGTTCTGAAGAGACGGAATGAGAATATAAGTTGAATGCCTATGTGGTAAAGGAAAAAGAGAAAGCATACATTGCTAGAAGAAAATGCTGGGATGATACTGATTCAGATGAAGAGGAAGAGTATGTAAATCTTGCTCTTATGGTAGACTCTATAGAGAAATCATCACAATAATTTTAGGTTCCTGATATTACCAATATTGATATGTCTGAATCAGAATATAAATCTATTGTGCATGAACTTACTTTAGAGTTGTATAATGCTCATACAAGCATGCTTGCATATAAACTTGAAAATTATAAACTAGTTCTTAAGATTGAGAATCCGACCTTAAGGAATAAGGAACTAGAATTACTTGTAATAGCATTAGAAGGTCTTAAGTAGAATATTGAGTATTTAGAGTACAAGATTAAGTGCAACACAGATATATATGCCATACTTAGAACCCAAATTGCTGACCTAGAAATATGTTACAAGCCTTTAAGAATTCAGCCTCGACTCAGAATGAGATAATAGATAGTCAAAGACATGAATCTAAGACTGCTATAAGACTTAACTATTCTAAGTTAGCTGGTAAGAAACATGTTGGTGTATCAGATATAAACGAGTTTGTCCCTGAAAAGGTACTATATGTTATTAAGGATATTGTATCTCTATTGTTCACTAAACCTGTTTCAGAACCTTTAGATGAAATGAGTTTGTTAATCAATGAGAAATTGATTTCTGAGGATATGGAGAAGGAAAAGGTAGAAGAATCCTCTAAGACCCCTAAGGTTTCAGTTAGATAGGAAAAACCCAAAACCGACCAAGATAACAAGGTGGATAAACAAGAACCAGACACACTTAAGAAATCAGAGACCATAGATGACACTAAGGATGATGGGAGTGTTAATGTTAATTTTAAGAAGAACATGAATGGTAAAGTAGGTATAGATAAGAAATATGATTTTTCATCTTCTTGATTTGCATCTAGAAAATTTTATAATAATTATAAATCTGATGCACACCTTACACATGCATGCAACAAGATTAAAGTAGAATATGTTGCATCCTTCTAGTATGCCTGTGCCAAGTTGTATGAGCTCTTTGGCGTAGCTGGTTGTATTCCATGTGCATTTGTTACCATGTCTAAGTATTTTAAAGTTTTTCATGCAACTGCTAGCACTTGCATTGACACTAAGAAAAATATGAGTAATGATCACACACAGGAAAGGACTGTAGTACCTCCTAAATTTGGGAATGTTACACATGTCTCTAATTCTGACTACAAGTCTGTCAGGACTAACACTGAGAAGGAAATAGTCAAAGTGAAAGCTAAGCCTGTTGAGATTACATCAAATGTTGATCTTGTTATTACTCCTAAACCTTTAGGACCCAAACAAGTTTGGGTACCAAAGTCTTCTTAATCAATCTGTGTTTGCAGGGTAAAGTACTAAAGGAAAAGATCATGTGGATTTTGAACAACGGGTGTACTAGACACATGACATGAGAAAAGTTTCTGCTCACAGGTGTGGTTGAGGAAGCTGGCGCTATAGTTACCTTTGGAAATGACATCAAAGGATTTACTACGGGATATGGAAATTTTGAAACCGAGAAGGTCATCATTGAAAACATCTCTTTTGTGGAAGGAATAAAGCATAATCTTCTAATGTTATTCCCTAACAATACAACAAGAATTAAAGAAAGGGGGGTTGAATGTACTTCTGGATACCTTTTCAAATTTAAAGAGTGTTCTAACTTGATAAATATATCAGTGTTTGATTAGCTATGGTGCGGAATAAAAGAGAGATAAGAATCAAAACACTAAGTAATAAAAACACAAGTTTTTAAAACTTTCTGGTGGATTTGAAAGTATCCAATATATATATATATAATGAGAACCCTGTGAAGCTTTGAATATCTCACAGCTGCTTACAAGTTTGAACAACTAAACTATAAAAAAATGTTTACGAAATACAACTTGATATGTTTCTCTGAAAATTGGCTTGCTTAGTTAATTGTCCTACTTGCTACACTTGGTTTATATATCACCAAGTTTACATGACAATAAAACAAGATAATAAAAACAAAACATAACTAGTCTAACTCCATGCTGTTTCACTACTCTATTCCAGCATCTTTGAATATCTTCACAATTGCATGGAAATGGTAATGCTTCTTTGTTCCCAAATTCCTGCTTAACAGGCTTCCACATTCCTTTTGCAAACATCCAATGCATGTGACTTTGTTATCACTGTCAACAGCTATTTGAATGTGATCATCTGTCGGGACTATGCTTTTCATCCGTCGGGAGCTTTGTTGATCATCCGTCGGGAGTCTTTGTGAACCATCCGTCGAGAGCCTTTTATGTCACTTGACTTCATTTCACTTATACAGAATTACAAGACATCTTATATTTACAATTAGTCACCCTATTCTGTATATCCACTAGTAGTCAATCATGACTCATATACTCCTACAAAATCTACACAATGTTGCTTGCAGAAATGTTCTACAAAACTTATTTCTTACATAATCTACTCACTCGATGGATGTTAATCTGTCATCCGTCGGGACTAAAAAGTTCATCCGTCGGGACTATATTAGATCATCCGTCGAGTGCTACAAAATACACTAAGTTAAATATACTAAGGTGTTTTGTTTAACTTATCATCAAGTTCATAGCACATTCCTAACATCTAATATCAGCCAATTTTGTGCTAAGGGATATAATTGATTTCAGAAAGGAAAGGTGTTTGATCTCAAATAGGAAATATGAGAAGCTTGCTTTACAGGGAGTAAGAAAAGGTAATCTGTTCGTAGCTGACTTGAGTTTCACCTATGATGGGGGTGATGAGGTCCTTCTAAAGCAAAGCTTCATCGAAACAAAGTTGTTTATGGCACAAGAATCTCTCGCACTTGAATTTCAAGATAAAAAACTCACTAGTAAAGAGGGAGTTGGTGAGAGGTTTACCACAGATGGAATTCTATCAAGAAAAACTCTGTGAAGCATGTGAAGAAGGAAGTCAAATAACGCATCACATGGAAGCAAGGAAATGACAAGTATCACTAAACCTCTTCATTTAATTCACATGGATTTATTTGGTCTAGTTAATCTGTTGTCACTATCAAGGAAAATATATAGTTTAGTGATAGTAGATGACTACTAACATGGGTGTTATTTTTAGAATCAAGGGATGAAGCACCACAGATGATTGTTGATCTTATAAAGAAGATTAAGTTGGAAGTAAAAGTACATGTTAGGAAAATCAGATCAGATAATGGAATAGAATTCAAGAATGCATTTATTAATGAATTATGTACTGAGAAAGGTATTTTGATCATTACCAAGAAGTCGACAACAAAATGGAGTGGTTTAAAGGAAGAATCGCACCTTTGTTGAAGCAACAAGGACTATGCTAAGTGAATCAAGACTTCCTACTTACTTTTAAGATGAAGCAGTCAACACATCATGTTACACTCAAAATCATACGCTTCTTAATAAAGATCATGATAAGACTTCTTTTTTGATTATGGATGACAAAAGACCAATAATGAAATACTTTCATGTTTTTGGGTCTAAATGCTTTATACTTAAGGAAGAAAATGAGCATCTGGGAAAGTTTAATGCTAAAGCAGAAGAAAACATATTTATTGGCTACTCTCTGGAATCTAAAGCTACAGGGTTTATGTGATTGCTGATTAGACGGTGGTTGAAAGCCTTAATATAATGTTCGTCGACACCAAGCTCGCAAGCCTGCAAAGAGAAAAGGATTTTGAACCTCTGGAATCTGATAATACTTTATATGAAGAAGAACCTCGGGTTTCTCCTGTTATTCCTATTTGCAACGAAAATATTGGTCCTGGTTCAAGTGGTGATAATGGTGGTAATCTAAATCAGACGGACAGCCTTACTACAACCACTAATCAAAGAACAAAATCATCAAGCCATGGAGACATCAACTCAGGAGAGCAAGATTGAGGGTATATAGTGGAGCCCATCCTTTTGAATTGATCTTTAGTGATTGAGGCACATGAGTGAGAACTAGATGTGCCACACAAAATGAATATCACTTTTCAGGGTTTCCATTCAGAAATGGAGCCTAAGAAAGTGGATGACGCACTTGAAGATTCAGATTGGGTTATTTCTATGCAAGAAGAACTGGATCGATTTGAAAGGCATAAAGTTTGGAAGCTGATACCCTGACCTAAAGTAAAACAATGATTGGAACTAAGTGGGTATTCAGAAATAAATTGCATGAAGATGGAATTATAACGAGAAACCGGGCTAGAATGGTAGCTAAAGGTTACTCTCACGAAGAGGTAATATATTATGATGAAACCTATGCTCCAGTAGCTAGGCTTGAGGAAAACAAGATGTTTCTAGCATTTACTACATATTAAGACTTCAAGGTTTATCAAATGGATGTAAAGAGTGCATTCCTAAATGGAAAGTTAGAACTAGAAGCATATGTGGAACAACCTCAAGGATTTAAAGATCCAAATTTGGTGGACTTTGTATACTTTTTATTCAAAGCTCTTTATGGACTCAATCAAGCATCCAAGGATATGGTATGACAGTCTCTTAGAATGTTTACTTGAAAATGGATTTACTAGAGGTGCTATAGATAAAATTATGTTTCATAAGATGCATAAGACTGATATGATTTTAGTGCAAGTATATATAGATGATATTATATTTAGTTATTTGCAAGAGATTTTTTAATTTAATGCAGAGTAAGTATGAATTGAGCATGATGGGAGAGTTGAATTACTTTGTTGGATTAAAAGTGCATCAAAGGAAATATGGATATTCATTTATCAATCCAAGTACAACAGAGAACTTCTAAAGAAGTATAATACGGAATATTCAACTCTGAAAATGACTCTAATACCAACAACCACTAATCTTGATCGGGATAAAACTGATAAGAAGGTTGACATCACAAGCTATAGAGGTATGATCAGCTCATTATTATATCTTACAACAAGGTGTCAAGATATTATTTTCGCAACATGCTTATGTGTTAGGTTTCAAGCTAACCCTAAAGAATCTATCTTATAGATGTTAAACAGATTTTTAGGTATCTTCATGGAACTCCAAATCTTGTTATTTGGTACCCTAAAGGTATAGGTTTTGACCTTGTAGGCTACACATATTCGAATTTTTCAGGTTGTAAGATTGATCGAAAAAGAACTTCCAGAAGCTATCAATTTCTTAATAGGAGATTGGTATCCTGGCATAGAAAAAAGCACCACTAAGTATTCACATCAACTGTTGAGGATGAATATATAGCACATGGAAGCTGCTGTACACAAATCTTATGGATGAGGAACCAACTCCAAGACTATAGACTGTTGATGTAAACAATTTCTATATCCTAGGACTATACCAGTGCCAATGCAATCTCCAACAACCTGTTTTAACACTCGAGAATCAAGCACATTGACATCAGGTAAAATTTTACCAGAGAGCATGCCACAAATGGTACAGTGGAATTACATTTTGTACCTACAAAGGATCAAATTGCAAAAATCTTTAATAATTTTTTTGATGAAACCACTTTCTCTAAGTCAGTTAGTGAACTTGGGATGTAAAATCTTTCTAATTGATCTAATTAGAAGTCAAGAACTGAAACTTGTTTCGAATAAAATCACTTGTTGATTAATGTCAATATTTTTAGGACTCGTGATTTTATTCCAATATTTAATTCTCGTATTTCAAGTATTTATGTGCTTATATCTAATTGGTAAATATTTAAACAGATAATGTTACCCAGTAATAAGATAATTGTTTAAGGGGGTTGGATACAATTATCTAAATAATTCGATACCAGGATATAAGAATGATAAAATCAACAACAGTTTATTAATATTTGACATAAATTGTTATAAAACTCTCTCAAGATATTCTGATGTTCTTGAGAGCTGCTAGGTTACAAAATACTCGAGTAATGCACACCAATAATGGAGACCTATTATGTATTTATATACTAAAGAGTTACTCTATCAATCTCTATCATTTATTAGATATGTTACAATGATATTTATCATGTTTCAATACATATCTAAGTTAACAGCTTCGATCCTATAAATCAGGAACTGACAATAAATTACTCCTTAATTGCTTGGACTGTAAATCAGTATATTCTTATTTATCCTGTGATCCAGTCATATACTGATATACTTCATCCTGATGTAAATCCTGACTACATGCATATCCTGACTGACATGCAAATCCTAATTGTATTGACAGATCCTGATTCCCAGCAAATACTGATTCTGACTTGGATAGTTTTATCTAACAATCTCCCCTAATTTATGCTTTGTAGAATATGCATAAATATGTGCTCTGTCTGATGCCAAAAATAGGAAGACAAAATGTAAAGTAGATAGTTGTAGAGCATACCCAGTTACTGATATCAATTTTATGTTCTTGATAAACCCTTCAGTATCTTTGCACAAATGCCTTGACCCTTTAATCAATATTCTTTCTGAGCAGCTGTTTTAGCCTATTCTTCAAGTTTCTTTCATAATCAGTTTCATCAGAAAACTGATAATCAAACATCTAATTGGTGTCCTTTCAATCATAAGCTCATCAAGTAATACATAACAGGTTCTCATACCATCAAGATTTAGAATTAATTGTCTTGAAGTAAGTATAGTTTCAAAGACAATTGTACCTCTTCTCATATTTACTTCTTGATGGTTGCTGTTCATGTACATGGGAATGTAATATCCAAAATACTCAAAGCCTTTGTCTAAAATTCTACTTCTGATGGCATAAAAGATTAAGTCTGACCAATCCTGAGATGTTTGATTTTCAACCATTAGTAGATAATGAATATATTTCAGCTCCTTGGTTGACATCATCATCAGATCATGATAAGAAAGTACTTGGACTTGATATCCTTGTAGCATTAGCATTATCTTTTCATTTGGTCATGAGCCATCATGCTTGTCAATGATAATTTTCACAGCTTCAAGCTTGTTAAGATGATCAACTGTAATTTCCTGACCGGGTTTATCAGCTAGTGTAAAATTCACTATTCTTGAATTCATAAACTCAGCCTCATGATGCCCAATTTCAGACCTTGTATGTGGTCCTGACAGCCTAAGAGCTTCAGCTTGTCTTACACATGAAGGCATACTTTTTCTATTGTCCACAGTAGGCTTAGCTTGTCTTTCCTCCCTTAATCCTCCGGTAACAAAGTCTTGACTTCCGGTACACTTCACCTCATCAATTTTCTTCCGCTTATAGTCTAGCTTTTTAGGAAAGTAAGTCCTTTTCTTTTCTATTTTATCAACCTCTCTAGGGTATGTACTTCTCCATCTCTCCCTTCTAGATCTCCATAGAATGTTATTAAACTCATTATCTACCCTGTTCAAAATTTTTCCGACTCAGGATTCCTCTCTTCTTTCCTCCTCTTCAACTTCAGTATTGTGGGAATCAATAAATACATATAAAATTTGAATATTCAGTTCATCCAAACATGCTTTTCCTCCATCTTCAATACCACAAGGATTTGAACTTGTATCAGGATGAGGAATTGAACTGTCAGGATTAATAGTGTTAGGATTTTTTGTGTCAGGATTTGATCTTGTGTTGTCAGGAGCTGCTTCAATTTGCAGTTGCCTGGATCTTCTCACCAAAGGAATTTCGGATTCTTTAGTTGACATATTCAGATCTGAATTTATCAGTCTGATAGAATTTCTTCTAGGTTCAGGATTGAGAAATTGAGATTCAATAAGAATTTTTTGGAACCTGAGACTGAGTTGTCTCAGGAATTTCTTCAATCCTGACTCCACTAGACATTATCCTTCTTTGAGAGGGAACAATGGTTTTACATGAGCTTTGTGCTATTCCTCTACCACTTCTAGGTCCTCTAAATCTTCCCCTTCCTTTAGATGGACCTTCACTTTTAGCTTGCAACTGACTAAGAATTTCTTCCTGTTGCTTTAACATTTCTTCAAGCACCATGTCAGGAAATTCTTCAGCCAAGTGAGTAAGAGTTTTTCTTTCAAACAACTCTTTAACCCTTTTATCTTCGTGGTAGAGAGTAACAATATCACCGGCCATTGTTTTATAGGTCCTATAGAACCTTTGAGCATCATCACGATTGTCAATGATCACTTCATCTACATCAGGAATTGCAGATAAAATTTGCTTTTCCATCAGTATCTGAGAGTGAGTCACTGTCTCAGTTCATACAGTCCTTGCACCATCTCTGGGGACATGAGCTGACTGTGCGATTTGAGTTTAAGTTTGAATTCCAGTCCTAGATTATACCACAACAACTGTAAGTCATATGTCATAGCCTATTTGTATATTCGAGGATTCAACTCAACTCAAATAAGAATGTAATAAGTAAATAGTGGATCGACCGTCAAAGAGATCTCGCAAAGTAATATATGTCAAAGGATTCAGAAACAAGGTTCATCTACAGACTTGAGGAGTTAATTCACTGGAAGAAGTTCAAGAAGTTGATCATGCCTCAGTGATATAAATCAAGATCGTGGATTTAATCAAGTGACAGAGATCTCGTCAGAGTATCATTAATTACAAGGATTTAATCTGAAGAAAATCAGAGTATCAAAGTCAACACATGAAGAAACGTCACGGAAGTTAGTCACTCATGAAGCAGACAGTACATCGAGTGTCAACGTTGAAGTGGTGGAATTGATTCATAATTTTCAGTAATTTTCAGAAGATTTGCAGAAGAATGGTTGCTGCTCAAGACTAGAATTAATTCTCTATTAATTAATTAAGTCATCTAATTTAATTAAGAAAATAAATTATATCTGCGAAGAATAATTTATTTATTAATTGAATTAATTGATTAATTAATTCTGAATTAATTTTAGGAATTTTCAGAAGTTTAATTGGTTTAAAAACAGTCTTAAATCAGCAAGACAATTGAAAATGAACTAGCATGACAAGCTGGATTGTCATACCGATTGTCATGCCAAGTCATTTCAATTGTCATACCGAAAGTTACACTAGGAAGGAGATTGTCTTGCTAGTTCAACTGATTGTCATACCGATAGTCATTGTAGGTCAATCAGATTGTCTTGCTAGTACAATTGAAAGTCCTACTGAAAGTCTTGCTGAGCCAAAGAGATTGTCCTACCGATTGTCATTGCAGTTCAAGTAATTTTGTTGGATTGCATACAAAAAGAAAAAGAAGCAGAAGACATTCACTCACTGAAAAATACAAGAACACAGCAGCCGCCTAAGAAATATTTCATTGTTCTCTGCTGAAATTCAAAGATCAATTTCTAGATTGCAAAGTTAAATCCAATCAACTAGAAATCTTTATCTTGTTCTTGTGTAACAATCTAGCGGATCAAAATCCCTAGAACTTAATCTCAAATCGCGTTTAGCATTTGATTATAATTATTGCAAAAATAGAAAAAGTTCATGTCGAATTTATTCTAGATTTGTGATAATTGATTTGAGATTAATACCTTGTAATCGATACAGTTGTTGTAACACCTTTCAAGTTTAATAATATTTTTATTTAACTTGAATTTTGGTTCACATTTTTTTATTCCGCATTTATTCGATTATTTGGTACTGTTTGTATTCAACCCCCCCTTCTACAAACAAATTGGGACCTAACAATTCGTATCAGAGCCTTCTGATTAACGAACAAATCAAGATCCTAGACTTTTGTGATTTTTCAACTCCTTGAATTTTTATTCATTCAAAAATTCATAATGACTTCACAAAAAGTTGGAACCGTTAAAATTCCACAATTTGATAAAGAGAATTATATTATGTGGAAGAAGAAGATGCTATTATTTTTACAAGTTATAAATCCCAAATATTCAAACTTGTTAAAGAAGGGTATAAAAACTCCGATGGTTATTGAACCGGAGGTAATAATAGATGGTGTGGTGACTACTAAAGCTAGAACCTATCCAAAAGAGCCCGAAGATTTTACTCCTGCTGAGAAGGAAGAAGCCTCCTTGGATGCCATCCTTCAATTAATATTAATTGATTCCCTTGATCCCTTGATGAACAGACATGTGATGAACTGTAAAAATTCTAAACACATGTGGGAAACTATTGAGGTAATTGATGAAGGCACAGAGGAAGTTAGGGAGAACAAGTTGGAAATCCTAACCTCTGAATATGAACATTTCAAATCAAATCCAGGAGAAGGAATTACTGAAGTGTTTGAGAGGTACAATGCGTTGATCAACAACCTGAACATCAATGGAAAGTATTATTCAATCAGGGAGGTCAACAAAAAGTTCCTTTTAACACTGCCAGCTCATCTTGAACATAGAATCACTGCCATTAGAGAAGCTAGAGATCTGAGTGAGATTTCTTTGGACATGCTCTATGGAGTGTTAAAAACTTATGAGTTGGAGCAGATTCAACAGAAGGAAGTCTACGGGAAGGATAGAATGGTCAGCACATCTAATGCACTTATAGCTGAAGGTCAACAACAACAATCTCAACAGTTAGAAAGAATGGTACAGTTTTCCAAGGGTGAGGAAAATGAGTTAGTAGCAAAATATGATCCTCCTACTACAAATCAATCAAGTGATGATTTTTATTCCTTGGAAGAGCTGGAGCAATTGGAAGATGAATCAATGGCCCAAATTGTCAAGAGATTCTCCCATGTCAGATTCAGGAGGAATCCCAAGCTTAAGTACAAGTCCAACTATAACAAATTCCAGAAAGGTGGATCTTCATCCTCTAACACCAGCAGTGGTGGGTACAAAACAGGGATGGTTGATCGGAGCACCATTAGATGCTATAACTGCAATGAGTTGGGACACTTTGCCACAGAATGTAGGAAGCCAAACCAAGTAAGAAAGAACTCTGAAAGGGCTTATCTGGCAAAGGGAAGAAGCTGGGATGATACTGATAGTGAAGATGAAGAAGAAGGAAATCTTGCTCTTATGTCTATTGATGGAAAAGCTTCATCATCAAGAATAGAGGTAAAACTTTTTGATGCTGAAATGGTTTATCATCTAAGAGGTAACTTAGATTGTGCACGTCGTGATAATGAACTGTTAAGTTTACAGATCACAGACCTTGAGAAAGAGGTCAATGAATTAAGACTTGTGCACATTAATCAAGACAAATTAAAAGAACAGGTATCTTTTCTAGAGAATAGAGTTGACTGTTATAGAAAACTCGAAACTATTCTCAAAGACAAGATCACCGGTCTTGAGACTAAGGTTAGAGCCTACTTCAATTCTTGTTCGAAGGCTAAAGAGTTCTACAGTAAGCAAGCTGTTAATCAAACATCTGGAATAGGTTATGATTACAATGTTGCTATTGGAGAATTAGGCATAAACTCTCCTCCTCGTGTCTGTGCTAAAGGGAGGGAAGTACCACATGTGCTTAAGGGTGTTGATGAACCCCTCTATAAACCATCAATTGCTGAACCATTTGATGCGACCTCTTCTGTTATTCAAGAAGAAATACGTGCTGAAGATCATGCTAATGAGAAGATTGTTTCCAAGTCAAGTGTGTCGAAAGTTCCAGTCAAAGTTGTGAAAGCAACTGAGACTAACTCAGACACACATGAGTTGGATAACAAAAATGCCATGTCTGCCATGCATAAATTGCCTGCTATTAATCACTCTCATAAAGCATGTGGTGTTGCTAATTGTATGTCTTGTGCTTTTAATATGATGTATGCTTATTTTAATGGTAAGCATGTGTCTAATGATAAGACTACTCCTCGTCAGCATGTGAATAACATGAAGCATGATAGGTCTAAGACTGCTAGTCCTTCTAAGGCTAGAAAGGAGACATTTGTGCCTAAGCTTAAACAGAAATTTGTTAAGGCTATTGACAAGGTCAAATGTTCAGTCATTGAGGATGTTGAGATCGTTAAAATTAAAAATGTTGTTTTGCCTGACAAAGGACAATTCTACAAGTATGCCGGGCCCAACCAAGTTTGGGTTCCGAAGAAGGTCTAATCCATTTGAAGTGCAGGGCATTAAACAGGTGTAATCGGTAGTGTGGATTCTTGACAGTGGATCATCAAGACATATGACCGGAGATAGAGCCCTGCTATCAAATGTGGATTGAGAAAGCTGGCCCCCTGATTACCTTTGGAGATAACAACAAAGGTTTATCTGAGGGATATGGCTGTTTGCAAGCTGGGAATGTTATCATTGAAATTTTGTATATTGTGCTAGGTTATTATCAGGAAGCGGTATCTAACATATAGCACCAGTGACGAGACTTGAGAATATTACGACATATCAGGCACCTGCTGCACATTACACTTGGAATTGTACTCTAGTAAGATGTGTACAAGTGTACTCCTGATTGGTGAGTTAAAAGAGGAAGTCAGTGCACCACATTCATGGACTTTGCAGCTGCAGATCTATTGGACTATGCAATCTCTTCTTCACAATCTCACTTCAGGTTGGTATGAACTAGTATACTGCTCAAGCAATCGTCAAGGACATGGTATGGCACTCTAACTGCAGTTACAGTTTTATATGAATAAGTAGAGTCGTCATATTTATAACTATCTTATCACTAAGCACAATCATATTGTTTTATATGTGCAGTGATATATTGATAATGCAACATAACAATTAGTATCTAAAGTACTTGACAAGTATCGGTCAATGATATCTTGTTAACATTATGTTGCAGATATTTGTAAGCTTTTGACATGAATGAGAATTACTTAGACTTTACCCTAAGTGATCAATGTTTTATCAAAAACTCATTCATATTGAAAAACAAAATCAAACTTCTTTCTACATTAGTGATTTCTTATGTCATGTAAAATCTTTTGAAATCACTATTGTAAATCATTTTCTCTCTATTACCATATATTCTGTGTTACAGATTCAGTCTCCAATGGCTTTCTTTCATTAACAGTCATGAGGTTGAAAACCCACAACGTCTATCCCAGACTGTAAAGACAAACACCAAAACAGAACCAACCAACACTCTCTTACCACTAAATGTAGTATGAATGAGCGTGAGGGAGATAGTGCCTTAGTGCACCACATAAGGAAGGTTCTGTAGACAACCCAGTAGCTCTGTCTCCTACATAGATGAGTAGTATTTAAACCGAGACAACTGCTAGCCCCCATACATCTTCTCAAAAAGATGTAATGGCTGAAAAGGCACAAAAACAGTTACTAGATTCATTCTCTCAACAGGGTGAGTCTATTGAATTTTGCCTGTCGGCCAAGGTATCCGATGTAGTGTCACCACCTCAAATATAAACAATTCTTAATGCACAAGGAAAGGTTACACACACAAAGGATGAGTTGACGGAAACAAGAGTTTCGACCATTTTAAGGTCAGATTCGATTGTTCAAGGTTCGTTAATGGACCAATTGCCTTTACAGGTTGTTAGGAGAGGATACTGATCCAAAAGCCATATGTCAGTGGTCAGTGTCTACCTCCCCAGGCTTAAATCCCCTGGATGCATCTGCAGATAGTGGATCTGACATAGGCGCAGATCGGCAACTTGTTGACAATGATTCAGATATTACCTGATGAGTCACAAGGAAATGTCTTCACAGGCATTAGAAGGGAACTGTGATCTTTATGCTAAATTCTTTGGATCATTGTTTACCTTCCCAGAATTCAAATCTGGAACCCTAAAAGGGAAACTAGCAACTTGTAAATTATGACTCAGATTCATCTGACGAGTTTAACAAGGATGGGGATTTGTGAACTCCCATTGCACCACCTGTGACCTCCTTAAGGATGGCTAAGGTGATTTTCCTTGCAGGTACAGCTGGATTATGGAGCTATGAGAGAAGAGTGATACACTTGTGAGAATGAGTGTAAACACGAGTGGAGAGAAGAGTGAAACACATGTGAGGTACACTAAAACAGGATCACACACTCACAGTGAGGAAGAAAGAGAAACACTTGTTATTTCTTTTCCAACCAAGTGAAATATGAGAACTCCTTCAGAAGACGGCATACATTCCTTCTTTAAGGGGGAGATAAAAGCTTAAGTAATAGTTTGGAGGATTCCTCAACTAAGGGGGAGAAATAGCAGGGAGGAAGAAAAAGATCCTAAAAATGTACACTACACCACACCATTGTTGTTTGTAACTACGGATCCTATTGTATAGGAGAGGTGGTAAACACAAGGTGATTTCCTAGTAAGGGAAGAAGCTGTTAGGGGAGTACCATTGGTTTTTATCTGCGGATCCTATTGTACGGGAGAGGTGGTAAAACGAAGGTGATCTTCTTTAATCAGTTGATTCTCATAGGGGGAGAAGCAAGAGATATGGGCTTCTCAACAGGAAATGTGGTTGTACATGTGAAGATGGAACTACTTGAAGATATGTTCAGTCTAGAGGAACATCTACTTGGAATCTGGAAAATGTTAAATCTAGTCCAGAACTTTTCTACTATTTACTTTGCATTTCTGTTTATATCTTTTTCTTATTTGTTAGTTGAGTTATCCTCTAGGTATTTGTGTGTTATTGTCTAACAAACAAATAGGGGGAGATTGTAAGTCATATGTCATAGCCTATTTGTATATTCGAGGATTCAACTCAACTCAAATAAGAATGTAATAAGTAAATAGTGGATCGACCGTCAGAGAGATCTCGCAAAGTAATATCTGTCAAAGGATTCAGAAACAAGGTTCATCTACAGACTTGAGGAGTTAATTCACTGGAAGAAGTTCAAGAAGTTGATCATGCCTCAGTGATATAAATCAAGATCGTGGATTTAATCAAGTGACAGAGATCTCGTCAGAGTATCATTAATTACAAGGATTTAATCTGAAGAAAATCAGAGTATCAAAGTCAACACATGAAGAAACGTCACGGAAGTTAGTCACTCATGAACCAGACAGTACATCGAGTGTCAACGTTGAAGTGGTGGAATTGATTCATAATTTTCAGTGATTTTCAGAAGATTTGCAGAAGAATGGTTGCTGCTCAAGACTAGAATTAATTCTCTATTAATTAATTAAGTCATCTAATTTAATTAAGAAAATAAATTATATCTGCGAAGAATAATTTATTTATTAATTGAATTAATTGATTAATTAATTCTGAATTAATTTTAGGAATTTTCAGAAATTTAATTGGTTTAAAAATAGTCTTAAATCAGCAAGACAATTGAAAATGAACTAGCATGACAATCTGGATTGTCATACCGATTGTCATGCCAAGTCATTTCAATTGTCATACCGAAAGTTAAACTAGGAAGGAGATTGTCTTGCTAGTTCAGCTGATTGTCATACCGATAGTCATTGTAGGTCAATCAGATTGTCTTGCTAGTACAATTGAAAGTCCTACTGAAAGTCTTGCTGAGCCAAAGAGATTGTCCTACCGATTGTCATTGCAGTTCAAGTAATTTTGTTGGATTGCATACAAAAAGAAAAAGAAGCAGAAGACATTCACTCACTGAAAAATACAAGAACACAGCAGCCGCCTAAGAAATATTTCATTGTTCTCTGCTGAAATTCAAAGATCAATTTCTAGATTGCAAAGTTAAATCCAATCAACTAGAAATCTTTATCTTGTTCTTGTGTAACAATCTAGCGGATCAAAATCCCTAGAACTTAATCTCAAATCGCGTTTAGCATTTGATTCTAATTATTGCAAAAATAGAAAAAGTTCATGTCGAATTTATTCTAGATTTGTGATAATTGATTTGAGATTAATACCTTGTAATCGATGCAGTTGTTGTAACACCTTTCAAGTTTAATAATATTTTTATTTAACTTGAATTTTGGTTCACATTTTTTTATTCCGCATGTATTCGATTATTTGGTACTGTTTGTATTCAACCCTCCCTTCTACAAATAAATTGGGACCTAACAACAACGTCAGAGGTCCCTGTGCCTTGATTTCCACCATCATTATCAGGATTAGCATCATCCTTCCTCAATAATGATTCAGGTGTACATTTTGTCTGAGCTACCATCTCCCCCTTTTTGGCATCAAGACTCTGTAGTAAGAAGAAATTAGAATCCACTTTGTGATTTGTAGCTTATTGATTGGCCTCACACTATGCCATAGATGGCCTATTTTTATACTTTTGTATGATGTTGCCTTAGAAAATGTTACAGTAGGTATAATATTATGGCCCTATCTCAACACCCCGATTTTGGTGTTACCTTAGTCATTGAGGTATGTTTCTATAGCTAAATTGTGATAATCCCAATTTTTGTAACTAGTTAAAACCCTGATGAACAATAAATTTTGCTGATTGTGAAATATTATCAGGCGACATATATAAAAGTTCTTTTATGAAAATTCTGAGTACATATTAGTGTTCTGTAATGAAATTAAGTGTATGTAAAAGTTGTCCAAATTCGAAAACGAGCACTTTGATTTTTCCCAAAAATCCACCAGACACCGAAGAAATTAATTATAAAGCGTTAAGAATGAAGGAATTAAGTATAAAGCGTTAAGATTGAAGGAATTAAATTCAAGGATTATAAAAGAGGATGATTAAAGGAATAAAAGATATTGAGAAGGTTTTAGGGAAAGCCTAACAATAAGATAACAAATATGTTTCCTCGAATGATCAAACGAGATTAAACGACGAATGAATAACTTAACAGAGGGAAGCCAAATAAGGAAGAAATACTTGTGATAATTAGGAAAGCAAATAGTACAACATTTGGAGCATCAATGTTAAACCAAATCAAAGGATCAAGCTTGATGACATCATTAGCAACTTGATAAACAAAACACTTGGAAATGGACGAGGTAATAAAGATGACCTAAGCACTTTATTAAAGTAAAAGCTAAATATTAACCTAGTAACCAACTTATTGATCTCCACCACCCAAGCAAAGAAAATCAAGCCCCCTTTTCTTCTTCATGCTCTGGGCCCTTTGAAAAAGGAAGAAAAAGAAGATTCAAAACTCAAGCTTGGCTCCTTCATAAACTACGCCATAAGTGGGCTATTGTAATGCCTAATGCTGCTACAATAGGCCCAAAAAATGTTACATTAGGTCTATTATAACACAAGGGGGCGTTACATTTATGAGCATTACAATAGACGCCCTAATGTAACACTTCAATGATCTATTGTGGCAGAGAAGAAAATGTTACAATAGACAACTGATGTCAAACTAAAATGCCTAAATGTAACTCAAAGTGAGTGATACATTAGGTTGATCAAGACTGCATAAGTGGGATCCATTTGTGGGTCCTATATAACCTATTGTAACAATCTGTTTTATCTATTATAACACAATTTTTTTAAAATTAAGCAACACAAGAATATGTAATGTAACACTATATATAATCATATATTACACTAGAATAGAGGCTAATGTAACCGTTAATTTTAAATTTTTTGAAATATATGCTTAATTTAAAGAACAATCCCATTACCAACAAAACATCAAAGTAGTCATACATAATAGTCTTAATATCCAAACCATACTACTAAATAACAGTGTCAACTCTATACTATACTACTACTTTTCATCCAAACTAGGCCAACATTAACTACTCACACACCCGACACATATCACAACTTCTTTTACTTCTAATAAGACTTATTCTAGAACTATTGCTTTCACTAGTGACACGCGGAGGGCTTCTACTAAGAATTCGACTTCGGCTCATGCTCATGCTTCTATAAGAGGTCATGTTTCTCGTAGGGCTAATGTTGGGGCCCTTTTTCATGCTTGTTTTTGGACTGAAACATTTTCTGCTCAATATCCTTATAGGACTGATGCTTTTACTCTTGCCCATTAATGTATAATAATTACAAAATTTGAAAGAGAATTCAAAGCATAGAAACATAATTAAAAGTATTACAAAACTGTACCTATAGTTTCCAGCCATGTATTTAAGAAACCCAAATGTAATGCAATTTATTAGTACATACATGCTTAATGTCAGCAGGTAAAACATGACAATTGCAAGCAACACATGCACACTGTATATATAGGTAACCTAAATTTAATATAATGTGCTTATGCACAAACTATAAAAACCACGTACACGATGACCAAATTAGTTAACAGTGACCTCCATAAAAATATTACAGGTAGGTTTTCTATAAAACCTTTGATAATTTATATCATCTTACTTCTAAATGTATCATCTATCAATTATGTATCATTGTTAAAGCATCCAGAATAAAAAAGAGATTCCATAACATAGATGGACTCTGAGGACTCCAATTAAAAGGTGGACTCCATAGAACTTTACTCTTATAATGTATACTTGAAGCAACAAAGTGTCAATTATCATTGAAAAATGGGTATATCAGAATTCACATAACAGGATTTGCCATCACAAAAGTCCTATTAAAAACCCAACAATTGAAGTGTCAACTTTTTGTACCTGTAGATGATATTCGGTTAAGAAAAACCAAGGGAATGATTTTTGAACCCTGCCTCTAGAGCAAACTCCCCCACACAAACATACTTTAGGAGATTCTTTCTCATTACCTGTACAACAATAAATTTGCAAGAATAAACCATCAATTTTATAACAAGAACACACCCAGTTAATTTTAGAGATTTTATCCGCTGTCATATGCACAACAGCTAATAAGTTATTTACCTCATGTGTTAAAACATAAACAACTAATAGTCTCATTTCCTAAAAAAATATAACATGTTAATAAATAGCTAGAAACAAAACTAGTGTAATATCCGGAAAATATCGTGTAATTATTTTTTCAGTAAATAAATATTCTGTGATTATTATGTGAATTTTTGATGAATTATCTGTTAATTGGTATCTGTGTTTGGATGTGTAAATGTGGTAAAATTTGGGATGTTTTGTATTGTTTTGATAATGTTAATCAAATTTTTGGTCATTTATATTTCATGGATTCCTTTTATTTTTATTTTTAGTAGTTTTGGTGCATAATTTTATATTACAGTTAAATTTATAATCATAAACATCGGTTAATGACTGAGGTCTGATTATGTCTAATACATCGTTTCTATTTACAGAAGCGTTGTTGTATAGATAGAATTGACATCGTTTCTTGTCTTTTGCATCAGTTAATAACCGATGTCTTTGCATATCTAATACATCGGTTATATATCTAGAAACGATGTATTATGTGGTGTTTCACATCGGTCCAGAACCGATATGAAAAATAGGGGCCTTTTACTACACCCACATAGATATCGGTTTTTTGCATTTTTCACATCAGTGCGTAAGCGTTTTTTATTGACATTTTTCTTGCATCCAGATGAGGTTCTAGTAAGCTATAGAAGGGTTCCGGAGTTTCTAGTGAAATTCTGGGCGACTAGGCGCCTTCGGCGTCGTCCCCGACGCTGTTTCCGACAACCTGGGGGTGGTGGAGGACAAATACCGGTTTAGCCCTCAGGGTTTTACAAGTATTACAGTTAAGCCCCAAGTTTGCGAATTGTACAGTTTTAACCTTGCGACTAAAAGTTTTGAAAACTTACACTTTACCCCCTGAAAATTATATTTTTAAAGAATTGTTTTTATTTATTTACTTTAATTTCAACAACACTTTTTAATTATTTATAAATTCAGAAATAAATCTGAATTATTTAGTTAATTAATTTTAGTTAAAATTTAATAATTTTATTGGTCAATTAATTTAAATATTAATTGATTACTTAACTTAATTATTTATTAATTAATTTTAATTGGACTTAATTATTCTTTTTGATTTAAAAATTCCGAAAAAAATTGTTTCGAGCTTTAAAATATTTTTCTAAATTACATTCAAGGCTCGATAACTATTATTAAATGATTTTGAAGCCGAATTCGGGTATTCGAACTTTGTTATTTATTTATAAAATAATTCGTTGACCCGTTTTAATTCTGAAAAATGTTCAAAAACTCGTATTAAATACCAGAAATATCATTTTAACCCCGAACCTCCTTTGAGAAATTATTTTTATCGAATACCTTTCGTGTTATGTGCTACCTAATTAATTTGTTATATACTTATGTGTTTATTGTTTGACTCTTTTAGTCTTATCTTTTAATCCGTAAATCGGATTTTGGTAAAATGAAGGGTAGATAAAAGATTATGACGTCTACGTGACGAATATAATAATATGGGATTGAGTATTTATATATGCTTATGATGCCTAGAAGAGGAAACGAAGCGTAAAAAAGGAAACCAGGTGATCAATAAATAGAACCGACGCGTAGAAAGAGAAAACATGTGATCAGTGAGAAGAAGAAAGGCGTAGAAAAAGAAGACAAGTGTTTATTGAGTAGAAACGTTAGACGAGTGCAAGTGAAGTTGGAAATCAATTGTAATAAGGCAAGTGTTCTTAAACCTTCTTGAGATATATTGCTAATATACCCTGATGTTCATGTTTTATATTGTAAATGCTTTAAATATACACCTTACCATTGAACTATTGTTCATCTAATACCTGATTCTTCTACACGCTTGAAGCCATTCTTTATATATACCATTGATATACCCTAGTGATACTCATGAATTTCATTTATGAAACAAATGTCTTATCCATGTTAATTATGATTCTGTTTTATTGAATTACGATGTTTATCATATTGAATTGTCACACCAGCACTAGTATAGAAAAGACCTAAGGCGTCGGTCAAAAAAGGCCTAAGGCGTCGGTTTTTTAGCGTAATAAATGCAGGGGACGCTGTAAGTACATGCCTACAGCTTCGGTTAAATAATCGACGCAGAAAACTATTTAGCGTCGGTTAGATAACACACGCAGAAGGCAAGAAAACCGACGATATAGGTTTACAAACAGCGTCGGTCAATTAAACAACTGACGCTATAGGTTTACAAACAGTGTCGGTCAATTCAACAACCGACGCTAAATCTTAGACCTGTTGTGTCGGTCTTCTTAAAATGCCGACGCTATTGTGCTTATCAATTGTGTCGGTCTTTTTAAAAAGTCGACGCTATTGTGCTTATCAACTGTGTCGGTCTCACTAAAATGCCGACGCTAAAAGTTATAGAGCAAATGTGTCGGGTCCTAAAATGCCGACGCCTTAGGTCTATAATTGCATTTTTTTTGCCTGATCAATTTTTTTTTCCTGATCATTTTTAACCTGTTTACTACACATATTAAAAAAAGAGGTACACCCAAAAATTAAAAAAGATTCACAAATTATATTAAAATAAATTTGGAATGGTTCATAATTTTAGTTTACAACCCAATAATTACAAAAATTCATCCAAAACTAATGTTTTCATGACAAATCCCTCACACTAACACGATTCTTGATGATATCTAGACTCCTTGTAATTGTTCTGCACTCTCTTCTTGTATCTCCAAGTACCATGCCCCGAAAAAAGAAGTTTATATTAGAACATAAAATCATATATGGAATACATTATTCGAAAAAACATGAATTAATGGCAATATTTATTGTGAACATGAATTAATGACATGTACTGAAAAAAATTACCTGACTATAGACATTCAAGAGTAAAAAATTGAGCCCAAATCTTTCATATCTCACTAATTTCCTTTCTACCATAGCTTCTAGAACCAAGACTCTACCAAAAATTTAACATACTTCAAATATTAGTACTTGATTTTAAAAATTGTAAACCAATATTTACAATGTTTTAGTTTCCTTACCACTTTCCAATTCATGTTGGCATTTTTTTGAGAAAGCATGACAATGTCATACATGTACCTCATCACGAAAAAACCACATTCTCTGCCTCTTTTTTGTTGGGGACACTACACATAAATAAACAAGATTAATAAATAATAACTAAAAAGTGAGGAGCATATAATATAAGTAAAATAAACAAACCAAAGTAAGTTATACCTGAACCTCGGTGTGATGCCAAATTAGCTCTTTTCTGTTATTCTTCATTCCATCTTGAGGTACATATAATTTAAATGCCCTGTAAAATACGTATATTTTCATCATCACTTATAGGACTAGGTTCTATGTAGTAATTATACAACATGAAATTTGAAATTTTAACATACATTCATGCAGGTGTGGTCAACCGTATCTTCCTTTCTTTTTTCAACGAATCAAACACGTATATAGCACTTTCATTGAGACAAAAAAGTAGCAAAATCCAATGATCTCTACAATGAAAACATATATAATATATTAGCCGGAATATAATTATATATATATATATAGCATGACAATTACTATGATTTTATTCTTACTCTTGGATGTAAGGGGCTAGGATATAACGTTTATCCTTATTAGCAACCAAAAGACTTGTCATGTAATCAGTTGCTTCGTCCTTGCATTTTTGCTGCTCATGATTATGTGGTATTGCTAGTCTAGATGGCAACATGAATGCAAACTTATCGTCCTTCAATTATTTGCACAACTTGCTAACATACCTACAAATATTATTTATCATAATATATAAGTGTGTGCTAATAGATTCTAAAGTGAATTAGGAAGAAAGACTGAGTCTTACTTTAGAAACAGTTCCACAATGGGTATGTTTAACCAACTCATTCTTAAAAACTGATTGACATCTTCGAGTGTGATATATATTGGACCATCTCCATTTTCCTAAAAAACGAATGCATCTGATTTTTTAAAAGGGGGCCTTTTTTTGAGTAAGTAACTTAAACCTGGATAGTGATCACTCGAATTTATGTCATCACCAACGACTTGAGAGTTTTGCTTCAGAGGAGTCACCGACCCTTTACTTTCAACCTTTGATGACTTTTGAATTGGCGTCATCTCATGGAGTTTTTTCTTTTCCAATATAGGATCCTAATCAAAGACATATTTATTGGGTTATATTTAATGGAAACTTTTCATAATTGAACCAAACAAGATATACCTGTCCCAACATCACAAGGTCCTTCGGCCATTGAACAAAGCTACCAGCTGCATTTCCTATTGTCTCGTGTTCGTAACATGGAACAGGAAGTGGAGTAAGTTGGTATTCAGTTATAACATCATCAACTGATACTCTAACATTCTGAGGGGCAATCGGGTTATTATGGATCATCTCTCCCTGATTGTTTGTTGGGAAAAGAGTCCCTCTAGCTGCAACAACTTTTCCTCTTTCTGGATGTATTACACATAGCCGACAAAGTGTTGGAACCTGCAATATTTAAAAGAATTTTTCATTAGAACGAGCATTTTTATATCAGGTTCAAGTCATGTCTTTTGAGAGCACAAAATAATTCAGTCGTATAGCAAGTACTATATGTTTGATTCACTGCCGACTTGAGTCTCTATCTTGGTCTTATAGGTGACAGTAACATATTTCAACTACACTGTTGTACTATTATAACCACAAAATTATGTTGAAAGTACCTTGATAGTTGAGAAATAATCTTCTGGATCCACCGAGTGACAACTACTTCGAGCATTATCAACTTTTCGGGCACCAGCATCATTTACAAATTGATCAGCCTCGAGTGACACACCCATCTGCTTCAACTGATTGAAGATGCCTTCCAATTCTGAATTCATCATTTCCTCGCACTCTTTCTGAACTTTTTTTTCTGATTTCTTCCGTAATGGTGGCCAATTAATCTGTCGATACAAGACCACTATATCTCCTTGGCCCTGACTTAAATACATCTGTTATTTTCACGCCTCCACCAACGCCTCTAACACGTCCCCCGTGTTCTTTATTCCCAAGTGCACGTGATAATAAGTCATCATGGCCTTGTGGAGTCCATGAACCTTCTGATGCTTGATTGTGCAACTCATTCTGTAAAATAAACATTCATTAGAAACACTTCATTTCACAAGGATACCCCTGCTAATTTTAACAAGTATAGTGAATTACCATGGTCAGGCACACATCATTTGTCTTCTTATTTGGAAAGTAATGACCACCCTGTCCATCAGCTCTTGCACCTGCTCTAAGCCAATCAAAACCGCGTCCAGTACGCTCAGTTGATAGTAATAACAAATTGCTGCAATCGGGATCATTGAGAGAAGCGGTGGGGTCATCAATAGACCATTTTTTTCTTTTTGAAGCATATCTCGAAAGTCAAAAGATCATAAAATACTTGCTTCAGGATGATCCCTAAAATGATTTATAGACCACTTTGTCCAGTACCCTAAAATGCTTGCTTCAGGATGACGCCGATTTCTCACATATGCTTTTAAAATGCACAGAAACCTCTCGAAATAATACATTTGATGCACATACAAAGGACCACAAATTTTTATCTCACTCACAAGATGAGTCACTAAATGCACCATAATGTCAAAGAATGAATGTAGGAAATACATTTCAAATTCACAAAGTGTGACTATAATATCAGCTTACAATTTATCCAAAGTCAAGGGATCGATGACCTTGCTACATATAGCATTAAAGAAGAAGCACAATTTCATGATAACCACTCTCACGTGCCTCGGCAATATGCCTCGAATTTTTCCACTCTTCTCCATCCACGGGATGACTTATTTCTCCATCTTTCACATCTCTATTTTTTTTTGCTATTTTTTTTACCATCTTTCCTAGAAATATCCCGATAACGATCTTCACCACATATATCACACAAAACTTTATCCTTGTCATCTCCATAAAATAACATACAATCATTCTCACATAAATCATTTTTTTCTTCAACCCTCAAATCCTTCATAATTTTTTTCATTGCATAATAACTTCCGAGTAATGTATGTTTTTTTGGTAACACATCCGTAAAAAGTTTAAACAAACTATCAAAAGCTTTATTACTACAATGCGAGTTATTTTTAAATTCCAATAATTTGGTGGTAAAACTTAATCTTGTGTACTTTGTATTGTTGGGATAAATAGGTGCTCCATTTTCAACAATAACCTCGTACAAATTTTTAGCACTATCATTTGGAGCTTCTTCTACATTCATAGTTCCTGTATCCGTAGTTTCATAAAATTGATAATTTTCACCGGCTAAATCATGTAACTTCGCATTCAAATCTACTGGTTCTTCTACTTTCGAACGTTCCTGAACACAATAATGGTGATGTGATGTTCGACTACATTTTCTTCCTATTTTTTCACCGTGCGCCGTCCACACGGTATAACCCTCACGCATCCCTTTAGTGAGCAAATGAAATATAACATCATCAATCTTTAACCAATTCAAATTTTTACAACGTTTACACGGACACTTCATTGTACCATCTTTCATTCCATTTTCGCTAGCAAATTTTAAAAACGTTTCTACACCAATTCTATATTCCGGGGTCAATGAAATTTTATGGCTTTGCAATTGATTACCAATCCAACTTCGATCAATAGTTTCCATCTACAATAATATTTTTTAAAATTAAAAAAATTATATTTAATAAATAATTTATCATTAATCTCATAATTATTCATGTATTTTATAAAACACACACACACACACACTATAATTACAATAAATGAAACTAGCTTACAAATTATCTACTACCAAACTTCTCTTCTCATAACAAACATTAAATAAAAAAATAAAAACATTAAATACATACAACAACATTTAATACATACACCAACATAAACACACACACACTAATTACAAAATATGGAAAGAACTTACAATTTTCTAAAACTCCCCCACTTCAATCCTCAATCACTCGTGTCTTTTTAATTTTTTGCCCAAAATCAAGAAATGAGGGATATAACAAAAAAATTAAAAATAATAGGTTAAAACCGACCGTCAGCGGTCGGTTTTAGGCAGAAGAATAAAACAACACCGTTATCTCCGTAACGAGTACTTTTTTTTGTACTTTAAATTAATTTTTTATTATTCTACAAAACCGACCACCCGTTATGGTCTGTTTTAACTTACAGAATTTGTGCATATAACTGACCACATGTAGGTGGTCGGTTTTAAAAGTGACAAATCAGCAAAACGGTGTCGTTTTTTTCCAGTAAAACCGACTTCCAGTGGATGGTTGGTTTTATGTGTGTCACGTCATCGATACGGTGCCGTTTAGTTGGCATATAACCTACCACTGACGTCGGTTAGTTTTAAGGTGACCAAATCGACGTCGGTCGGTTATGTTCGTTCGATTTTACCCTGTTTTCTTGTAGTGTATGTCGACCCCGCTATTTTGATTTTTCTCTGATTTTTGAATTTTTTTATTAAACTCAGGGGTGTTCCTCTGTTGGGACCATCTATCCCAAACTTCTTTCCAAATTATTTTAGTTTGTTCATTTTTTTCCCATCGAGCTGGTGCACTCCTACACAAATTTCAGTAGTGCAATCTCACACTTAATAGCCAAGCTTCACGAACATTATCTGACATTTCTGGTTTTCATACAAAGTATTTCTACAAAATCAAATATTAAAAGTACTTTATTAAGGAAAATAAAGAAAACATCCAAATCCACGATAATAAAATGAGGTATAATTCCTAAATTTATTTACACTTACAAACAAAAACAATTATTAAGATATAATATATGAATCACCATGAACTCTTCAAAGTACAAAACTTTAGTTTTCTTTTACTAACTGCCTTCCAGCTAAACCTCTTAGGTTCCACCCACTCATACATAATATTGGTGATCTAAATGAAGCATATGTTTGATGGCTCCATCCTAAAAGTTATTCATAAATCATATTCGGGAAATTCTCATATCACTATGATGTATATACCTGTTTATAAAAATTATAACTTACACTTTATTGATCACATCAATACGAATACATCGGTTGGTATGTGTGGAGCCAATTTCCCATACATATTTTTGAGCACTGGTTAAAGATTCATTCATATTATTTGGTAGGGATTGCTTTGGTATTTGTTCTCCGTGATTACTTGAGAATTCATCAATCCCTCTCTTTTTCAACTCTATAAAACTACAAGAAAATGCTAAAGAGACATCATCTCATATACATCAGTGTCAATAATAAACGATGTTAAAGTTTATTTTATACATCCGTTATAAAAAAACTGATATCTAAACTACCTTTTAAAAAATCCAAAAAATTATGCAACCTCTTCTTCAATTTAATTAAAACGTTCCCCTTACATCTTTATCCCTCTTATCTCTAAATATTATCCCCACACTAAACTCTCTCATCTCTCTTTCTCTCTGCTAAATTTCTCTCTTTCTCACGCTCATCCACTATTTCTTCTTTCCTCAATTTTCTTTCTTTCTCAATGTCACTCTCATTCTTCAACCCAAAAT
Organism: Apium graveolens; assembly: GCF_009905375.1. Taxonomy (NCBI): domain Eukaryota; kingdom Viridiplantae; phylum Streptophyta; class Magnoliopsida; order Apiales; family Apiaceae; genus Apium; species Apium graveolens. The sequence goes on from NC_133654.1 coordinate 112,073,099, forward strand.
CAAAACTCTTACTTACTAAACCCCTAATTCGAACCCTAGATTTGAAATTCCTGATTTGAACCCTAGATTTCAAAAGGAGGTTGAAGATTGATCGATTTGTGCAAAGGAGATTGAACCCTAGCTAGACCCCGCTCTCATTTAGCAAGTGTTATTCTAATTTCTTTTAAAAATTCAATTTTTAACGGTATTGGAGAGTTCTGATTGACTTTTGGTCTCCTCATCAATTGTTGCCCAGTATTATGTCATGACTTAAATACCATACTGTAATTGTTAGTTTAAAAGTTGTATAATGTACTTATTATTGTTATAAATTGATATTAAAATAAAAGGATATATGTTGTTGTTGGAAGCCTTAATAATGGAGGTTTTAGTCTATTAGAGGCAACATTACATTAAAAGTTCAGTAACAAAGTAGGCACGTATTATAAATTTTTGTAAATTATACGCATCTCTAGATAATTTTTATGTTTTTTGATATTGTAATGTCAATGCCTATATGTTGTTAGATATTGCTTGTTTCACTTGACATATTGGTTTATAAGTCCATTTTTGTAATTCTCATGCTGGGTAGGAGAAGATGACTGTTGTACAGGCGGCAACATTTCTTGTAATTCTCAAAGGTTTGTATCTTGCAAACACCACCTTTGTAGCAAAGTTATTATTCTCAGAATCTCGTTCTTTCTTTTTACGATTGCCATATATAAAGTCTGTCGATGTACTTTATTTGTGTTGTATTATTTGACACAATATTTTGAATTTGGATGCTGCTTTTATAGAATATTTGTACTTACCTCGACTTAAATCTATACATTAATCTAAATACTCTTACTTGTCCTGAACAGTTTCTATAGCTTTCCTGTGAATGTACCTGGACTTTGATAAATGGTAAATACATTCACTTGGCCATAATACATATAGGTTTACCACAAGTAATGAAACCCATTAGCTTCTAATTGTCTACAGGTTCATTTTAATCTTCTTTCTTTTTTAAGTAAGGATGTGTTAGCAAAAGCAAGAAATGGCACTGGAAAAACCGTGGCCCTTCTGGTAAGGACTGAAATTATTCCTTTAAATTATATCTAAGCCGCTATCTTTAAATTTATTATTTGAAAATTATTTGTTAGGATTTGATAGCTGAGGCATATAATTTTTATTATTAGCTGTCTTTATGTATAGAAGAATTAGTAATGCAGGATGTTCTTATTATTATTCTAATTTCTGAAACTTAATTTCAGCTCCCCTCAATTTAATTAGTTACAAAATCACAACCTGTTGATCGTATTCAAAAGAGACCTCCAATTTCACAGTTTTTTTGTATCAGCTCTGAATTTCACAGTTTTAGTTTTTAATGATATATGATATGTTGTACAACATATCTGCCATAGAGATCTGAAGCTCGAAAATACACTGTTAGATGGAAGTTTAGCGCCACGTGTCAAAATTTGTGATTTTGGGTACTTCAGGGTAATATTTTTACAGATTACTCTGGGGTATATACCATTACAGATTACTTCAAGGTAATATTTTGGGTGGATTTGCATACTGCCAGTCATCAGTGTCGTGTCCCGTTGAACCATCTTCTTCACCTTCAACTCCTACGGCTGCTAATACTAACCCCTCTGTAATTATTTTCTTTTTTTAGATAATCAGTTTTTATTATATCTCCCCCGGGTATATTTTCATATTTCAACTTATGGGTTGTTGTGGTTACATGCATTTTTTTTGCTTCGTGTGTGTAACTGACAACTTCTATGCTCTGGATAACCTTTTCTTGAGCAATTACTGGTATGGCACTGAGACATGTTTGTGTGACATGTTTGTGTTTTGAACAACTGTAAGTGGAAATTGTGCAAAGCTGTCAAAAACTTGGTATAGGCAATGGTGGTTTTTACCATCCTGGTTATTGGAATGGTACTGAAATGAGGCTCAAATGGCATAACAATGGTGCTTTAGACCTCAAACCTACAACAATGTATACTCCAAGTTTCAGAAGCATTAAACTCTTGGTAGAGACCATAACAAGGGTGTAAATTCTCTGGTTCTAGGTGATACTTTGGTTTTCCATATATGTAATACACCGCAACACATTTTCATTGGATGTTATGAGAGGATGAACTAGACATATGGAGGGAGTGTTCCAGCTAAAAAACTAAGTGCCATGGCAGCTGTTGCACATGGAGTACAATCACCACCATTCCAAGATCTTGTATTAATCATGTAAAATTGTAGATTTTACAATTGTATATTTGAGAATTATATGTTTTTGATTTTGTCAAATTCGTATATTGGAATGCTTTTTATTAGTTTGATAATGATAATCGAAGTTTTAGTTATTTATTTGGGATTTAACTTCTTGTTTATGTTTTTTTTATAATTTTGGTATGTATTTGTGTGTGTTTATATATAAAATTAAATTTGTAGCCACAGATATCGGCTGTTGACTGATTTTTTAGTATGTTGAATACATTTTTCGATCTCCATAAGCGTTGTTTTATAGTATAATTGACATTGTTTCTTCTTTTTTACATCGGTTTCTAAATCGCTTACTAAGTGAAGTCTTAGTATATCTTATACATCGGTCTAAAAATGATGTACTACATTATTTTACCCTTTATTACACCCACGAATACATCGGTTTTTTGCATTTTTCAAATTAGTGCGTAACCGTTGTCTATTAACGTTTTTCTTGTAGTGTAAAAGATCACAAGAGATATTTGTTAGAAAAATTGGATTTTAAATCATATTTTTATTATGTTCTTGATGATAATCCTAAAATCTAATAGGAAGTTGTTCTATGATATGTGAATTTAAACTTTCATGTATGATTTTAAGAATTTTTCTTAATAAAATTCATAGAGAATTAGAGTTAAACTTAGTGGCTTGAAAAAGTTTGAAAAAAAAGAATGTATTTTGTCCCACATTGAAAATAAATAAAGGGTTATTGGCTTTATATAGTATCACACACATTGGTAGTGTACAACTACTAAGGTGTGTGATGGTGCATCATGTTTTTCTGTGTTTCACGCACGCACACACACACGCCCGCCGCCGGCCCGCCACGCACTGCACCGGACCGGACGTGGTCGGGTCGAAGGACGATTTGGGAGAATGTCTCGGCGTCTCGCGTACGAGAGACGACCCGGGCGAGGATTTTATTTATTTGTGTGATTTAATATTTTAATTAGAATTTATTTATCAGTTTGGGCTGGGTTATAACTATTGGCCTAGGTTCGGTTTCTGAATTGGGCTAAGTCACTTTGTAAGTGGGCTTAGTCAGATTTATTGAACCTGGACATTTGACAAATAACTTTGTAACTGATATATATTCAAATTAAAATTAAATCTGAAATATTGTGAGGAATAATGAATAAGCTGTTACAATTTTCATTTTCAATTCAAATTATCAATTTTGATTTATGTATTAATTGTACAGTTTAATTCTAATATTAAATGGGGTGGCAGTTTCACTTAGTCTCTACTATAAATAAAGGATTAAGGTTTTGAGTTTTTTGCACCACACCCTACATTTTTCTTCTCATCTTTATACTCTCTGCTCTCCCATATTCAAATAGTGGTTTTCCGGCGAAGTGAGGTTCCAGTCGAGGTCGAGCTTTCGAGGTGTTGTATACTCAAAGCTCAGAGCTGTTTTATGCTGGAGGAGTTGTTGCCTAGCATCCCAACGCAGCCAGGTGGGGGCAACTATCTCTTCAAGAGCATCCAGGACTTCGAGCAAAGCCTGGCAACTCAGTTGTTTCATTACTTTCTGTATTTTACCAGTTGCACATCACCGCTTTCTGTTCTTTCTTTAAGTATTAAAGCTTTGGTTACTGGTACACACTCTTGCTTTTCTTTATTCTTACAGTTTTAGTTTTTGACTTGCATGTTATTTACCTACATGTTTTTCTTTGTTAACTGTTATCTTGGCCTTGCCTTGCTAAATTCAATATATAATTGCCTTTATGTTGTTGTAATAGTTATATAGTATTATTTCCAACATTCTTGAAGAGATAGTTCGTTATATATTATTTAGCGTAATAGTGGTTAGTGAAACTGAGGTTCCCGTTGGTGGTGGTGGTGGTTCTGGTGGTGCAACTGTTGGGGCCATAGATTGGACCCCTTATAGTTTTCCACAAGCCCTTGAATGAATTGGTTTACCGTAAAAATTCAACGGTGGCATCGGCTTTTCTCGCTGGCAGAAAATGATGAAATTGTGGTTAACTATAAAGGGTTTATGGCCGGTTGTGGAATATGAGAAACCGGTTGTAGATCAAGAGAAGGCTGAAACGGTTAAGGCTTTTACGATGTGGGATGAGAAGGATGGGAAGGCTAGGGTGGCCATTTTGGCTGCTCTAACAAACACTTTGTTTGATGTCTATTCTTCTGATGCCTACTCCGCGAAACTCTTATGGGAGAAGTTGGACCAAACATATAATACTGACTCACAAGGTCTGGAAAAGTATTCTGTGGAAAGGTTCCTTGATTTCAAGCTGGTGGAAAATAAGTCCATGACTGAGCAAGTGCATGAGTTCGAGATGATAGTGCATGCTTTGAAGGAGTCTGGAATGGATCTCCCTGAGAAGTTCAAGGTTATGAGCGTGATTGAGAAGCTCCCGAAGTCTTGGGAAGAGTTCTCTCTCTCCCTGAAAAGACACAAAGGAGAGATCACCTGGACCAACCTTATGTTGGACATCTCGGTCCAAAATAACACAAGTCCAAACAGGGACATGTGATGCCAACTGAGCACAGTACCTCAAAGGTAAACGTAGCAACTGTAGGATAGAAAATGAAGGTTGTTTCTAAGAAAGTTAATAGTAATAAACCTAAGAATGACAAGGACAAGGCCAAGAAACCCAAGGCAAATAAAGAATGTTGGTCTTGCGGGCAGGTTGGGCATTGGAGTAAGGACTGCCCTACGAAGAAAGCGAAGAAAACCGAGGTGGTAGCGCAAGGGAATGATGTGCTTGGAACCGTAAGTGGGCCCGTAGTGAGCATGGTTGTTGGTGAGGCTACGGCTTCTGAAACCAACGATGACCGGTATGTATCCTACAACCCTTTAATATTTTCTACATATCTGTCAAATGAATGGTTGATAGATACTGGAGCTAATGTGCATATTTGTGCTTATATTAGTTTATTTGTATCTTATCAACAGAGTCATAGCTTGACTGTGAAGATGGGAAATGCTAGTGCTGCTCAAGTACTTGGAATAGGAAATGTGGATCTGAAGTTCCCTTCAGGACGTATACTATCTCCGACTAGAGTGCATCATGTTTCCTACATGCGAAGAAATATAATAAGTGGAAGCTGTTTAGTTTCTAGTTGTTTTGAAATTTCTTTCAAGTGTAATAAAGTAGTTTTTATTCATACGGGTACATTTTTTGGCAAGGGTTACTTGTCAAATGGTTTATTTGTTTTTAATGTTGAACACGTTTTGGGGAATTAGTTTAATAATATTATTTCTTCTGTTAACTGTGTTGAATCCTCGAATATATGGCATGCTAGACTAGGTCACTTAAACTTTGGTGCTCTTAAGAATATGATGAACTTAGAGTTGATTCCAAAATCTACCATAGAAAAGAATTCTAAATGTCAAGTATGTGTGTCTGCTAAACAAATAAGGAAACCTTTTCATAACATTGTTAGGGATTCAGACTTGTTAGATTTAGTACACACTGATATTTGTGAATTTGATGGTGTGTTGACCAAGGACCAGTTTAGATACTTCATTACTTTTATAGATGATAGTATTATATATTGTTATGTTTATTTACTTAGACATAATGATGACGCACTGAGTAAATTCATTATTTATAAAACTGAAGTAGAAAAACAAACTAGTAAGTTACTTAAACGATTGAGATCTGATAGAGGTGGTGAGTATACAAGTAACGCTTTTAATGAATTTTGTGCAAACAATGGTATAGTTCATGAAGTTACTCCACCATACACACCTGAGTCTAATAGGGTTGCTGAGCGAAAGAGTAGAACTTTTAAAGATATGATTAATAGTATGTTGATTAACTCTGGGTTGCCTAAATACATGTGGGGAGAGGCCCTAAATACGGCTTTCCATATTTTGAATAGAGTCCCTCTGAAATACATGGATAAGACACCCTTGGAGTTATGGAAAGGCAGGATGACTAGTCTTAAGTGTCTTCGTGTGTGGGGGTGCCTTGCTAAGGTATTTATTCCTGAACACAAGAGAAAGAAACTAGGTCCGAAAACTGTTGACTGTATCTTTCTGGGCTATCTTGAAACCACTATAGCTATGAGATTTTTTATTTTAAAATCTGACATAGATGGTATAGAGGCAAACACGATAGTTGAATTTTGAGGTGCTACATTCTTTGAGGATGTCTACCCTATGAAGACTGGAATACCTGGAATGACTTCTAAGGAAGATCCTACTCACACATCGAGTTTTATTCCTGATCATGTGGAAAAGATGACAAATGTTGGGGGGGGACCTAGTAGTAGCTCTATTCCTAAGGAAGTAGAGGAACCAAGGAGAAGTAAGCGTGCAAAAGTAGTTAAGGACTTTGGAGGTGATTTTATAACTTTCAATGTCGAGGACGAACCTTTAACTTTCCGACAAGCTATGGATTCGTTGGAGTCTAGGAATTGGAAGGGCGCTGTGAAGAGTGAAATTGACTCTATTGTTTCTAATAGAACATGGGAGTTGGTTGATCTTCCTCCTGAGTGTTCTACTATTGGGTGCAAATGGGTCTTTAAGAGGAAATTGAACCCTGACGGCTCAATAGATAAGTACAAAGCTAGACTGGTAGCTAAGGGTTTTAAGCAGAAGGAAGGAATTGATTACTTTGATGCATACTGTAATAACCCCAAAATTTTCAACTTTTTGTAACCCTTATGAATAGTGTTTTAGCTGAATGAGAAAACTTTTCGCGCCACACTATGTAGGGATTCTGTTATGGATATTCTGGGATATTATTAGTACTCTATGAAGTATATAAGTGTATGTAAAGATCGTCAGAATCCAATTCCGAACACTTTGGTTTTTCCCGGAAATCCACAAGGTACGGAGAGAATTGAGTATAAGGTAACAAAATAAAAAGGATTTAAATTAAAGGATTATAATAGAGGATCATAAAAAGGAATATAATGTATTGAGAAAGGTTAAGGGAACCTAAGTAATAAGATCCCGGGTATGATCCTTCAAACGATAAACGAGAACGAAAGTTAAGCGAACCGTACAACAGATCAGCGGTCATTAGGCAAACGATTAGGGAGTTAATCAAAGGGTTTAAGGGGAGTGATGTCATCCAACCAATAGAAAGGAGACAAGGAAGGGAGGATGACATCATAGGGGTGACATAAGCATGACATGGAAGGAAGGAGGTGTGGTTGATTTAGGACCACACAAATGCAAGGACAAGGTGGTAATTTGCTAAATGGAAAACAAAAACAAGCCAACCAACTAGCAATTCATTTCATCAAAATCAAAAAATCAACCAAGGCATTGTCTTCACTTTGCTCTCGGCTTTCTTGCATTTTCAAAGCTAAAAATTTCCAAAATCAAGATCCAAGCATCCTTAATTGGTAAGAAAATTCCCTAACCTTCTTTATGCTTAGTAATGGCTATATCATAAGTTTAAGCCACAAATTCTTTCTCTAGCTTCTTGATTTAATCATTGGAGAAGACAATGAATAGTGTTTTCAAGTTTTAACTTGAGTTTTTTTCTTGTTTTCTTGAAGATCCAAGCTTTCTTAAGACTACTCCAAGCTTATTAAGGCTTCCTAGCTTCACCCACCAATCCAAGGAAGGTATACCACTTTCAAACCCTAGGTTCATATATATTATAAAGTGATTTTGATGAGTAAGATGTTATGGTATCTTGTTGTTATGTTTAGAGTTGAGATTTGGAATGGTGGTGAAATGAAATGATAATTTAGTGGTTTTGATTTAAAGAAACTTAAAGCATGATTAAAGTTAGGTTAAGCATATGTATGAATGAGTAATATTGAATTGTTTGGGATTGTTATGATGTGGTAAGGATGGGTGTTTGATGTGTGTGGATTTGAGGATGGTTTGTGATGATTGTGGGTAGTTTTAAAAATGGGAAATCGCGTAAACATAGCCGTCGTAATGTCCGATTTTCTTTGGACTGTTTTGTGCATAGCATTAGGACCCGAGAACCCCCTGTTAAATTGTGACCACTGCCATGTTTAGATAGCTCATGTTACGAGCTTCGTTTTGATATGTAGTTCGTCCGATTCCGATTTACGGTTTAGGAGAAACGACCGTTTCAGGTAACGGCGTTTCACGAACGAAACTTTTTCCCTCGCCTTACTTTGGAATGTAGGTTAAAGACCAAAAAGGATTAATTAATGTGTGAAACATTTATGGTAAGTGTGTTAGGCAGTTGGTAAGTCATTCGCGAAGGAATCGCTTTAAAACTCGTAAAGGTTAAATTATTAAAAATGGTGGAGCCGAGGGTACCCGAGTGACTTAAGCAAATCGGTGAGCGTAAAACAAGCGTTAGAGTCTAAGTTAGTTAAAGTATAGATTTACAAGTGATTTTGGTTTAATTCCAACTTACTTGTTGTTTATAGGTTACCAGACTCGCCCCGAGCCTTTCTCACCCCCAAGTCGCTCAGGCAAGTTTTCTACCCGTTATACTGTTGTTGTGATGTATATATGTATATGCATTATCTTGCGATAGATGCATGATGTTTATATTAGCAAATGTTGCAATATATTGAAGCATGCTGCTATGGTATATATATGCATGCCTGTTTCATATTCTTTCAATATATATCTGTTGGTTCAGTTGATAATACCTATGCTAGAGGATAGCGGTATCTTGCATATACCCTTAGTATAGGGACCCAAAGGTGAAAATATTTTCTAAAACCGGGAGTCGAGGATCCCGAGTAGATTTTGTATATATATGGATATGGATATATATATATATATATATATATATTTATATATATATGGTTATAGTTTTCCAAACTATTAATCGAATAAGGTTTATTCGATAACTTTAAACTTTATTTATTATTGAATATTATTTGAGTATTCATTCGAGGGTTTATGACTCAGTTTCTTTTATTATTTGAATATTATCTTGAATATTCATTCGAGGACTTATGACTCTTTTATATTATTTATTGAATATTATTTGAATATTCATTTGAGGATGTATGACTCCTTTATTTTATTTAATGAATATTATTTATAATATTCATTCGAGGTATTATGACTCAGCTTATTTTATTTATTGAATATTATTTGAATATTCATTTGAGGATCTATGACTCCGATAATGTGCTGTAATATATTCTTTATTTTATTAAAGAGTAAGGTGTTAATAATCAAACTTATTTTCGATTATTCAAATAAAGATAATACTTTCATATAAGTATATCTTTGGTTATTTAATGTTTATTTCAAGTATAAGTTTTAATACTTCTACTTCAATTATTTTTATAAAGATTATTCTTTATGGGAATATTATTTAAATAATAATATTCGGATATTTTCTAATATTCTGGGGACTGATTTACTTCATTAAATCAGCCTTACTCCAAACACTCTTTAAAGTGTTTTCGAGTCTTCAAAATGATTTTTAAAAAGTCAGAGCGGATCCCAAAACTCATTTTTATATTTAAGATCTTCCTTTTTAAAGGGGATTTAAATACTCGCTCAAAACCTGGGGAATCCGGCTCTGTGGTGTATTTTATATTCGCAACGAGGTTGCAGATTTGGTAAATGAATTGATTACTTGCCCAATGTTCGGGAAGTAAGCCCATCTAATTGAGTCGGCATAAGCGACAGGCCGGGGTACGGTCTAATATTGTGTAAGTGGCTGGGTGGCAGTCCATCAACGCGTGAGGGGCCGGGGTACGGTCGAGCGCGAGGTCTTAATTATGACCAGGGTGATGACCGGTGAGGAATTCATCCATCTACAGTAGAAAAGGTTACTTATTGGTATCTGTGCCTGATCAGCAAGATATCGGGTTTATGCCAAATGTTTTCTTTTCCTTTCCAAAAATTCATTGGATGTTTCGAACTCTGTTCATACTTCACATAACAGAGGTTCCAGGAAATGTTTTCGGGATATATATATATGTGGATATATATATATATATATCGGGACTAAATAAAGTATCTCATAACTTTTTATTCAATAATATTTCAAAGATTGAATCTATTCAAGTCTTAACTTGTGGTCTCATCTATGGGATGTTTTTCTTAAAACTTATAATACTTTGAAAAGTGGTAGTTCAAGTAACTTTATATGATATAAGTGTGGTGAAGTACTGGTAGCTTCATTCCTTGTTTTTACTTATATCTAGCAAGTAATTATCTTGCATATGATAGAGATGCTATTAGGTATCCTTTTAGATACTTATATTATTGATATCACTGTATATATTATCTTGCGAGCTGTAAGGCTCACTCTTGCTTTATTTCTTCATCACACAACAACAGTTAGGAGAGATGGCCAGACTCCAGCAGACCCAGCGCAAGCGCGTGGGAAGCGTCCCGCGTCTTCCCGCTGATATTGTAGCTGCTATAGCTGTAGAGGTAGATCCATTGTAGTTTAGACCATCTACTTTTGAGAATCAAATTATGTATAATTATAACTTGTGGCAGATAATGGCAATTAACTGTAAATTTATCAAGTAATCATTTTGGGTTGTAATAATTTTAAATTGTGGATTCAAAGACTTGTACTTATTTCAATTTCATCTCTGAGACTATAACGAGTTGTGGTGTGTGTTAGTGTGGGGTCACAGCATGAGGGTATTTATTATTAATTAAGTAAAGTGATATTGTGGAAAGAAAGACCGTGACAACCCGGATTCCCGACCCCGAATCTGGGGGTGTTACAAAAATGGTATCAGAGCCAAGCGTTATAAATCTCAGAGATGATGCGACGATAAAATAATAAACTCACAAAGATAATAAGAACTCTTGCCAAGTTCATGGTCGGACTACTTAAAGTAGTACTGACAGCTAAAACCCTTACGGGAACCCTTATAAGTATCATGATAGTAACTTAGCTCGTTTAATGTGTAGGCGCCTGAGATGGAGGACCCTGAGATGTACGAGCGTGAGCATGATGAGGCATTGTTAGATGTTGAGGATCAGGAGGAGCCTGAGATGGAGGAGGATGAGGAGGACCCCCCAGAGGAGCCTGAGACGGAGGTCATTGCTGTTTCAGATGAGGAGGACCCCTCAGAGGAGTCAGAGACAGAGGTTATTGCTATTCCAGATGAGGAGGACCCGGATGAGGTCCCAGTAGCTGAGGAGTGTGTTGGACCTATGGTAGTGTATGATGGTATCCCTTTACCCACACTTCCGGTGGTCAGAGCCCCTACCCCTCCACCACTATCTTGGATTCCTGATGATGACAGCTCAGAGACCCATACTTCCGAGCCTAGGCAGACCGAGGAGGCACCCTCAGCGGCTCCGGATTCACCACCCCTTGACCCTGCCCAGAGGCAGTCTTCGTTAGCTCATGGATATGTTCAGGATGTTTTGAGGACCCGCGTGGCTGTTGCCGAGGCCCGACTGGATGAGGCCAGGAGGGAGTTGGATGCAGAGAGAGCGGGTAGGCGTACCCGAGCTTATGAGACCAGGGCTTCTATACCCCGATCCTTGAGGAGGGAGCTTACGGGGATAGAGCTCACGTCCCGAGCGAGACTCAGATCTCTCCAGGGGGACAGGCATGGTAGGATCTCCAGGCGGCAGGCCGACTATATCTTCCGTCGTGCGATGGAAAGGGTTTGGGAGCTGACCCGTTCCGGTGTGTGATTCAGGATTGATGATGGAATAGTCTAGTTGTCTAGTTAGCCGAGGCCTTAGTAAGAGCCAATTTTCCGGGATAGTTGACTTGTATATAGCATCCCTTTTTCTGACTAGACAGATAGACTCTTGTGTATCACTTTTGGGACAGATGACTGTAGCACTGTTGTACTTTTGACCAGATTAAACTATGTATTCTCGCATTATGTATATATTTGTTTCCTTTCGGTTCAGTTCCTTAGTGACGTGATCACTGTTTTATTATTATTATTACTGCACTTCGTATTAGAACTTTCTTAAAATAATAGAACTGCGTTATACGTTCTCCCCATTGTAAGAGCGGTGCAAGGCACAATGTTGTATATGATTGTGACCTAACGTTGAATTTTCTCAATAATTGTTTTTATTATTATCAGAATCATGCCGCCAAGAAAGATTGGAACTAGGGCGAACCCTGGGTCTAAGGACCAGGGAAGCCATAATCAGGACAATAGAAACCAAGAACACAGTGAAGAGGAAGATGAGGATTATGTGGAACAGGATGACCCCCTGTATGAAGAGGAAGAGGAAACATATGATGTTGAGGGATTTGAGATAGAGGCTGAAGAAGGAGAAACCGAGGTTGAGCAACCAGTACCAAACCCAGGCATGGATCCCATGGATCAGTTTATGCAACTCCTAAGACAGAATTTGGAACGTCAACCCAACCCACCCCCTCAAGGAAATAACAATGCAGTGGCAAACTCTTTCAGGGCTTTTAAGTCCCTTAAGCCCCCTGAGTTCCACGGATCAGCCGACCCAGTTGAGGCAAGGGCATGGTTAAAGGAAATGGATAAATCTTTTGAGATTTTGAGTATCGATGAGGCACAGAAAACTGTATTTGCTACCTACCTTCTGAAAGGAGAAGCTAACTACTGGTGGGAGGCCAAGAAAAACATGGAGACAGATGCTATAATAACCTGGGAGAGATTTAGTCAGTTGTTTCTAGGGAAGTATTTCCCGAGGTTTATGGAAAACCAGATGGAGCTCAAGTTCTTAGAGCTAAAGCAGAATAACTTGTCTGTAGCAGAGTACGAAGCGAAATTTACTGAGTTATCAAGGTTTGTGCCGGAGTTTGTGAGCACCGAGGAAAAGAAAGCTAGGAGGTTTCAGCAGGGACTGAAACCATGGATTCAGAATAGGGTGGCAATCCTTGAGCTTACGGACTATGCCACTCTGGTGCAAAAGGCAACGATTGTAGAAGTTGGAAGTGAACAGATACAGAAGGAAAGAGAGGAGAAAGGAATAAAGAGGAAAAGTATGAGCATGGGTGGAGGTTCCGCAGGAAGGAGCTTCCCAACTAGATTTAATCGAGGAGCAGTGTCCCTACCAGGAAGGAACACTGGGTTTAAGCGGCCAATGAGTGTGAATGTGAGCCAGGGCGGCCAGAAGTCAAGAATGTCCTATTCCAACCAATCTCGACCCCCATTGCCAGCCTGTAACATATGTGGAAGGAATCACACTGGGGAGTGTAGAGGAAGGCCAGTAACCTGTTTTAAATGCGGTCGGGAGGGCCACTATGCAAATAAGTGCCCATCATCAACCCCTGCCGTCGTTCCAACCACCAATTGTCATCAGTGTGGACGCCCAGGTCATTGGAAGAAGGATTGCCCAATGAGCAAACCAGCAGCTTCGGGAGCAAGCAGGGCTGCTTCTAATAAGCCACCTACTGCGAGGACTTTCAACATGACAGTCCAGGATGCTATGAAAGATTCAGATGTGATAGCAGGTACCCTTTCTCTAAATTCAGTCAGTGCAATTGTTTTATTTGATTCGGGAGCAACTAAATCTTTTATATCTAAGGACTTTGCTCGTAAGTTAAGACTTAAGGCTAAACCTTTGATAGAACCCTTACAAGTAGAAATAGCCAATCATGAAATTATTCCTGTTAACCAGATTCACCCCGCCTGCGAGATAGGCATAGGGGAGCAATCTTTCAGTGTTGATCTGATTCCTTTTAAATTAGGGGAGTTTGATGTGATTTTGGGAATGGACTGGCTATCTAGCAACAATGCTCAGATAGACTGTAAAGGGAAGAAAGTTAAGTTAAATATCCCCGGGAAGAAAGAAGTTATATTTAGAGGAAAGAGGCAGACGCAGAAATTTTTGACTATGGCTCAGGCCAAAAGGATGCTACGAAAAGGAAGTGAGGCTTACCTAGCCTATGTGGTGGACACACAGAAGGAGGTGCCCAACTTACAAGATATTCCAGTAGTCAACGAATTTGAAGATGTATTCCCCCAAGACCTTCCGGGATTACCACCCGATAGAGTGATTGAATTTGCTATTGAGTTGGCCCCAGGGACGGCGCCAGTTTCAAAAGCACCTTACCGGTTAGCCCCGTTAGAAATGAAGGAATTAGCTATCCAATTGCAGGAACTCTTGGATAAGGGTATGATAAGACCCAGTGTGTCTCCGTGGGGAGCACCAGTTTTATTTGTTAAGAAGAAAGATGGGAGCATGAGGTTGTGCATAGACTATCGAGAGTTGAACAAGCTAACCATAAAGAACAGGTACCCATTACCTAGAATAGACGATCTGTTCGACCAGCTAAAGGATGCTGTTTATTTTTCCAAGATTGACCTGAGAACTGGATATCACCAACTAAAGATTAAGCCCGAAGATATTTCCAAGACAGCATTCCGTACCAGGTATGGGCACTATGAGTTCTTGGTAATGTCCTTTGGATTAACCAACGCCCCAGCGGCCTTCATGGATTTAATGAATAGAGTATTTAAGAAGTACTTGGACAAGTGTGTGATAGTTTTTATCGATGATATTTTGATCTACTCAAGGACTGAGGCAGAACATGCAGAGCATTTGAGGATAGCTCTAGGAATACTCAGAGAGGAGCAGTTATATGCCAAATTCTCGAAATGTGAATTCTGGCAGAAGGAAGTACAGTTTTTAGGACATGTGATCAATAAAGAAGGAGTATTGGTCGACCCCTCCAAGATAGAGGCGGTCTCAAATTGGGAAAGGCCAACCACACCCACAGAGGTAAGAAGTTTCATAGGATTGGCCGGCTACTATCGTAGATTTGTACAGGACTTTGCGAAGATCGCAGCCCCTTTGACACGACTTACTCGTAAGATAGAGAAGTTTGAATGGACGGAGAAATGCGAGAACAGTTTTCAGGAATTAAAGAAAAGGTTGATAACGGCTCCGGTATTGGCATTGCCGGATGGAAAAGGAGATTTTGTGATATATAGTGACGCGTCGCACAAAGGATTAGGATGTGTGCTTATGCAGCACGGAAAAGTTATTGCGTATGCGTCAAGACAATTGAAGGAATACGAGGTTAGATATCCTACTCATGACCTTGAGCTCGCAGCAATAGTTTTTGCTTTAAAAATTTGGAGGCACTACTTGTATGGAGAGAAGTGCGAGATTTTCACAGACCATAAGAGCCTCAAGTACATATTTACGCAGAAAGAGCTCAACATGCGCCAGAGGAGATGGTTAGAACTAATCAAGGACTACGATTGTGAGATTCTCTATCATCCAGGGAAAGCCAATGTGGTGGCTGATGCCCTTAGTAGAAAGGAAAGACTCAGAATGATAACGACTTCGGAAGAATTGATAAAGGATTTTGAGAAAATGGAAATAGAGGTAAAGGTAACCGGAACCGGAACTGAAAAGCTTTTTGAGATCTCAATGCAGCCAGAATTATTGGAAAAGATCAGATTGTGCCAGGAGAAAACAATGAATGAAGACAGAGAGTCAATGACTGGAGAAGAGATCCATACTGAGAAAGATGATAAAGGGATAATGAGGTACTCCTACCGAATTTGGGTTCCGAATGTTCAAGAACTTAAAGATGAGATTTTGGATGAAAGCCATAGTTCAAGGTATTCCATTCACCCAGGAAGTACCAAGATGTATAGGGACTTGAAGGAATATTACTGGTGGCCCAACATGAAGAGGGACGTAGCAGAATGGGTGAACAAGTGTTTGACTTGCCAAAGAGTAAAGGCAGAGCACCAGAGACCCAGTGGACTTTTGCGACCCCTGGAGATTCCCGAATGGAAATGGGAACAGATAGCGATGGATTTTGTTGTAGGCTTACCAAGGACGAAAGCCAATCACGACGCTATTTGGGTAATTATAGACCGATTGACAAAGTCAGCTCATTTCATTCCTATTAATGAGAGATATACAGTCGATAGACTGGTGGACATTTACCTTAAGGAAATAGTGACGCGACATGGAGTCCCAGCGTCCATTGTCTCAGACCGAGACCCAAGGTTCAACTCCAGATTTTGGAGGAGCTTTCAGGAATGTGCGGGGACCAAGTTAAATATGAGTACCGCGTACCATCCCCAGACGGATGGACAGAGTGAAAGGACCATCCAGACACTAGAGGATATGTTGAGAGTCTGTGCAATAGACCTTAAAGGAAGTTGGGATGATCACCTGCCGTTGATCGAGTTTTCTTATAACAATAGCTTTCATGCTAGCATCGGAATGCCGCCTTATGAGGCCTTGTACGGAAGAAGGTGTCGATCTCCCTTATACTGGGATGAAGTAGGAGAGCGGAAGATGCTCGGACCCGAAATGGTCCAAAGGACCAAAGATATAGTGGATCTTATCAGAGGGCGACTTGTAGCAGCCCAAGACAGACAAAAGAAATATGCAGACCTAGCCCGAAAGGACAAGGAATATGAAGTAGGGGACTTAGTACTGTTGAAAGTATCCCCTTGGAAGGGATTAATGAGGTTCGGAAAGAAGGGAAAACTAAGCCCAAGATACATTGGACCCTTTGAGATATTAAGACGGATTGGGAAGTTAGCTTACGAGCTAGCCCTACCCCCTAATTTGCAACAAGTTCATAATGTGTTCCATGTGTCAATGCTAAGGAGGTATCATCGGGATGCCAGGCACATAGTGGAGTACGAGCAGGTGGATATGCAGCCAGATCTAACTTACGTGGAGGAGCCAGTAAGGATTATAGATAAGAAGGAGCAGGTGCTTCGGAACAAGGTGATCAAGCTAGTCAGAGTACTATGGCAGAATCATAATGTGGAAGAATCGACTTGGGAACTAGAGAGCGCAATGCTAGAAAAGTACCCCCATTTGTTTTCTGTTTGATTCCGGGACGGAATCCTTTTAAGGAGGGGAGACTGTAATAACCCCAAAATTTTCAACTTTTTGTAACCCTTATGAATAGTGTTTTAGCTGAATGAGAAAACTTTTCGCGCCACACTATGTAGGGATTCTGTTATGGATATTCTGGGATATTATTAGTACTCTATGAAGTATATAAGTGTATGTAAAGATCGTCAGAATCCAATTCCGAACACTTTGGTTTTTCCCGGAAATCCACAAGGTACGGAGAGAATTGAGTATAAGGTAACAAAATAAAAAGGATTTAAATTAAAGGATTATAATAGAGGATCATAAAAAGGAATATAATGTATTGAGAAAGGTTAAGGGAACCTAAGTAATAAGATCCCGGGTATGATCCTTCAAACGATAAACGAGAACGAAAGTTAAGCGAACCGTACAACAGATCAGCGGTCATTAGGCAAACGATTAGGGAGTTAATCAAAGGGTTTAAGGGGAGTGATGTCATCCAACCAATAGAAAGGAGACAAGGAAGGGAGGATGACATCATAGGGGTGACATAAGCATGACATGGAAGGAAGGAGGTGTGGTTGATTTAGGACCACACAAATGCAAGGACAAGGTGGTAATTTGCTAAATGGAAAACAAAAACAAGCCAACCAACTAGCAATTCATTTCATCAAAATCAAAAAATCAACCAAGGCATTGTCTTCACTTTGCTCTCGGCTTTCTTGCATTTTCAAAGCTAAAAATTTCCAAAATCAAGATCCAAGCATCCTTAATTGGTAAGAAAATTCCCTAACCTTCTTTATGCTTAGTAATGGCTATATCATAAGTTTAAGCCACAAATTCTTTCTCTAGCTTCTTGATTTAATCATTGGAGAAGACAATGAATAGTGTTTTCAAGTTTTAACTTGAGTTTTTTTCTTGTTTTCTTGAAGATCCAAGCTTTCTTAAGACTACTCCAAGCTTATTAAGGCTTCCTAGCTTCACCCACCAATCCAAGGAAGGTATACCACTTTCAAACCCTAGGTTCATATATATTATAAAGTGATTTTGATGAGTAAGATGTTATGGTATCTTGTTGTTATGTTTAGAGTTGAGATTTGGAATGGTGGTGAAATGAAATGATAATTTAGTGGTTTTGATTTAAAGAAACTTAAAGCATGATTAAAGTTAGGTTAAGCATATGTATGAATGAGTAATATTGAATTGTTTGGGATTGTTATGATGTGGTAAGGATGGGTGTTTGATGTGTGTGGATTTGAGGATGGTTTGTGATGATTGTGGGTAGTTTTAAAAATGGGAAATCGCGTAAACATAGCCGTCGTAATGTCCGATTTTCTTTGGACTGTTTTGTGCATAGCATTAGGACCCGAGAACCCCCTGTTAAATTGTGACCACTGCCATGTTTAGATAGCTCATGTTACGAGCTTCGTTTTGATATGTAGTTCGTCCGATTCCGATTTACGGTTTAGGAGAAACGACCGTTTCAGGTAACGGCGTTTCACGAACGAAACTTTTTCCCTCGCCTTACTTTGGAATGTAGGTTAAAGACCAAAAAGGATTAATTAATGTGTGAAACATTTATGGTAAGTGTGTTAGGCAGTTGGTAAGTCATTCGCGAAGGAATCGCTTTAAAACTCGTAAAGGTTAAATTATTAAAAATGGTGGAGCCGAGGGTACCCGAGTGACTTAAGCAAATCGGTGAGCGTAAAACAAGCGTTAGAGTCTAAGTTAGTTAAAGTATAGATTTACAAGTGATTTTGGTTTAATTCCAACTTACTTGTTGTTTATAGGTTACCAGACTCGCCCCGAGCCTTTCTCACCCCCAAGTCGCTCAGGCAAGTTTTCTACCCGTTATACTGTTGTTGTGATGTATATATGTATATGCATTATCTTGCGATAGATGCATGATGTTTATATTAGCAAATGTTGCAATATATTGAAGCATGCTGCTATGGTATATATATGCATGCCTGTTTCATATTCTTTCAATATATATCTGTTGGTTCAGTTGATAATACCTATGCTAGAGGATAGCGGTATCTTGCATATACCCTTAGTATAGGGACCCAAAGGTGAAAATATTTTCTAAAACCGGGAGTCGAGGATCCCGAGTAGATTTTGTATATATATGGATATGGATATATATATATATATATATATATTTATATATATATGGTTATAGTTTTCCAAACTATTAATCGAATAAGGTTTATTCGATAACTTTAAACTTTATTTATTATTGAATATTATTTGAGTATTCATTCGAGGGTTTATGACTCAGTTTCTTTTATTATTTGAATATTATCTTGAATATTCATTCGAGGACTTATGACTCTTTTATATTATTTATTGAATATTATTTGAATATTCATTTGAGGATGTATGACTCCTTTATTTTATTTAATGAATATTATTTATAATATTCATTCGAGGTATTATGACTCAGCTTATTTTATTTATTGAATATTATTTGAATATTCATTTGAGGATCTATGACTCCGATAATGTGCTGTAATATATTCTTTATTTTATTAAAGAGTAAGGTGTTAATAATCAAACTTATTTTCGATTATTCAAATAAAGATAATACTTTCATATAAGTATATCTTTGGTTATTTAATGTTTATTTCAAGTATAAGTTTTAATACTTCTACTTCAATTATTTTTATAAAGATTATTCTTTATGGGAATATTATTTAAATAATAATATTCGGATATTTTCTAATATTCTGGGGACTGATTTACTTCATTAAATCAGCCTTACTCCAAACACTCTTTAAAGTGTTTTCGAGTCTTCAAAATGATTTTTAAAAAGTCAGAGCGGATCCCAAAACTCATTTTTATATTTAAGATCTTCCTTTTTAAAGGGGATTTAAATACTCGCTCAAAACCTGGGGAATCCGGCTCTGTGGTGTATTTTATATTCGCAACGAGGTTGCAGATTTGGTAAATGAATTGATTACTTGCCCAATGTTCGGGAAGTAAGCCCATCTAATTGAGTCGGCATAAGCGACAGGCCGGGGTACGGTCTAATATTGTGTAAGTGGCTGGGTGGCAGTCCATCAACGCGTGAGGGGCCGGGGTACGGTCGAGCGCGAGGTCTTAATTATGACCAGGGTGATGACCGGTGAGGAATTCATCCATCTACAGTAGAAAAGGTTACTTATTGGTATCTGTGCCTGATCAGCAAGATATCGGGTTTATGCCAAATGTTTTCTTTTCCTTTCCAAAAATTCATTGGATGTTTCGAACTCTGTTCATACTTCACATAACAGAGGTTCCAGGAAATGTTTTCGGGATATATATATATGTGGATATATATATATATATATCGGGACTAAATAAAGTATCTCATAACTTTTTATTCAATAATATTTCAAAGATTGAATCTATTCAAGTCTTAACTTGTGGTCTCATCTATGGGATGTTTTTCTTAAAACTTATAATACTTTGAAAAGTGGTAGTTCAAGTAACTTTATATGATATAAGTGTGGTGAAGTACTGGTAGCTTCATTCCTTGTTTTTACTTATATCTAGCAAGTAATTATCTTGCATATGATAGAGATGCTATTAGGTATCCTTTTAGATACTTATATTATTGATATCACTGTATATATTATCTTGCGAGCTGTAAGGCTCACTCTTGCTTTATTTCTTCATCACACAACAACAGTTAGGAGAGATGGCCAGACTCCAGCAGACCCAGCGCAAGCGCGTGGGAAGCGTCCCGCGTCTTCCCGCTGATATTGTAGCTGCTATAGCTGTAGAGGTAGATCCATTGTAGTTTAGACCATCTACTTTTGAGAATCAAATTATGTATAATTATAACTTGTGGCAGATAATGGCAATTAACTGTAAATTTATCAAGTAATCATTTTGGGTTGTAATAATTTTAAATTGTG
Organism: Apium graveolens; assembly: GCF_009905375.1. NCBI lineage: Eukaryota > Viridiplantae > Streptophyta > Magnoliopsida > Apiales > Apiaceae > Apium > Apium graveolens. The sequence goes on from NC_133654.1 coordinate 112,093,895, forward strand.
GATTCAAAGACTTGTACTTATTTCAATTTCATCTCTGAGACTATAACGAGTTGTGGTGTGTGTTAGTGTGGGGTCACAGCATGAGGGTATTTATTATTAATTAAGTAAAGTGATATTGTGGAAAGAAAGACCGTGACAACCCGGATTCCCGACCCCGAATCTGGGGGTGTTACACATACTCTCCGGTTGCAAGGATGGTAACAATTCGAATGCTGATAGCATTGGCTTCCGTCCATGGTCTTATCATCCAATAGATGGATGTAAATACCGCTTTTCTTCATGGTGAACTTGAAGAAGAGATTTATATGGACCAGCCTGAGGGATTTGTTGCATCTCAAAATGAAAGGAAAGTATGTAAGTTGATCAAGTCCATCTATGGCTTGAAACAAGCTCTCAGGGATTGGCATAAAAAGTTTGATGAAACTGTATTGCAATTCAGTTATAAGATTAATGAAAGTGACAAGTGTGTCTACATTAAAGTTAAAGGTAGTGAATGTGTTATCCTGTGCCTATATGTGGATGACATCTTACTATTTAGAACCAATATTGAGATTATTAACGAGACAAAAGAATTCTTGAAAAGGTACTTTGAAATGAAGGATATGGGTAAGGCTAGTGTGATTCCTGGAATCAAACTAATTCAGTCAGCTGAAGGAATAACCTTGACTCAATCTCATTATATAGAGAAATCTATACTTGAGAAATATGGTTATTCACAGTGTAAAATCGCTAGTACACCTTATGATTCTAAAGTTGCCCTTGTCAAGAATACTTCAGGAGTGCATGTGTCTCAATTAAGGTATTCTCAGATTATTGGGAGTTTGCAGTATCTAGCTAACTGTACTAGACCAGATATTTCATATTCTGTGTCTAAGTTGGGTAGATATACAAGTTGTCCAAACAGAACTCATTGGGATGCTCTCGATAGATTACTTAGATATCTAAAAGGCACAATGTATCTTATTTTACACTATAGGAGATTTCCTGGTGTACTTGAAGGGTACAGTGATGCAAGTTGGATAGCTAAGAAGTCTGGTTCCAATGGAGTGATTGGATATGTGTTCTCCTTGGCAGGTGGAGCAATATCCTGGAAGTGAAGCAGACAGACTATAGTGACTCAGTTTATATTTAAGGCTGAGTTATGTGCACTAGATGCCACATGGATGGAGACTGAATTGTTACACGGATTTATGTATGCGATACCTTTAGTAAGCAGACTGCTTCCTGCTATTGCTATTCATTGTGATAGTCGAACAACTATCGACAAGATTAGCAGTAAAAATCATAATGCTAAAACAAAGATACACATCCAAGTTAGACTCAAGTCTATAAGGGGTTTAGTGTCTGATACAATTATAGCAATAGAGTTCATAGGAACTCGGAATAATATAGTTGATCATTTGACTAAGGGATTCGAACCTGCAGTGGTCCTCAAGTCAAGGTTGGGGATAGGACTGTCAACCCATCATAATTCATCAACAGTGGGAACCCAATAAACATGAGAGGAGATCCCTCGAAGTGTATTCAATGTGGTAATAACAAGTTGTAAGGATGAATTGGCAGTACCTTTGCTATATAGATGATACTATTGTATCTGAGTTTATCCCCTATAAACCTAGAAGATAGTAACACTACTAGAAAAGCAAGAGTGTTAAAACTCTGAATGGGATCAAGTCATTTGACGAGATAGAGGCAGTATATCTCTGGAGATGCCCAGCTAAGCGAATGTAATTGTGTGGTCACAACTAGAGGAAAGGGTTATTCCTCGAAGCATTCGACGAACAGGATCGAGACAAGACCATTAATATCTCAAAGTCGTAGATTGGCACCATAGTCGTTGACTTGTCATCGTCTATGGAACATGGTTATACTAAACGAATTAAGATTTAAGGTGAAACATTCCATCTGAATCCGGTAGCCATTGAAGTAGAGGACTTAGGAGGGTTCAAACCCGGAAGGGTACCGACTCTGAAAAACAAGTCATGATGAAAAACCTGATCGCATTTTTGTATGGATTTGTGAGGGATTGTTAGAAAAATTAGATTTTAGATCATATTTTTATTATGTTCTTGATGATAATCCTAAAATCTAATGATTGGAAGTTATTCCATGATATGAGAAATTAAACTTTTATGTATGGTTTTAAGAATTTTTCTTAATGAAATCCATGAAGAATTGGAGTTAAACTTAGTGGCTTGAAAGAGCTTGAAAAAAAGAAATATGTGTTTATCCCACATTGAAAATAAATAAAGGGGGTATTGGATTTATATAGTATCACTCACATGGGTAGTGTACAACTACTAAGGTGTGTGATGGTGCATTGTGTTCTTGTGTGCTTCACGCGCACACACACACGTGGGCGCTGCCTCCCCGCCCCGCCACGTACCACACCGCACTGCACCGGACCGTACCGGGTCAGGTCAGGTTGGGTCAAAGGGCGATTTGGGCGAATGTCTCGGCGTCTCGCGTTCGCAAGGCGACCTGGGCGAGGATTTTATTTATTTGTGTGATTTAATATTTTAACTAGAATTTATTTATCAATTTTGGCTGGGTTATAGATTGGGCTAAGTCACTTTGTAAGTGGGCTTAGTCAGATTCATTGAACCTGGACATTTGACAAATAACTCTGTAACTGATATTATTCAAATTAAAATTAAATCTGAATTAATGTGAGGAATAATGTATAAGCTGTTACAATTTTATTTTAAATTCAAATTATCAGTTTTGATTTGTGTATTAATTGTACATTTTAATTCTGATATTAAATGGGGTGGAAGTTTCACTTAGTCTCTACTATAAATAGAGGACTAAAGTTCTGAGTTTTTTATACCACACACTACATTCTTCTTCTCCTCTCTATACTCTCTACTCTCCCATATTCAGATAGTGGTTTTCCGGCGAAGTGAGGTTCCAGTCGAGGTCGAGCTTTTGAGGTGTTGTAAACTCAAAGCTCAGAGTTGTTTTATCCTGGAGGAATTGTTGCATAGCATCCCAACACAATCAGGTGGTGGAAACTATCTCTTCAAGAGCAGTCAGGACTTCGAGGAAGGCCTGGTGACTCAGCTGTTTCATTACTTTCTGCATTTTACCAGTTGCACATCACCGTTTTCTGTTCTTTCTTTAAGTGTTAAAGCTATGGTTACTGGTACACACTCTTGCTTTTCTTTGTTCTTACAGTTTCTGACTTGTATATTGTTTACCTACATGTTTTGCTTTGTTAACTGTTATCTTGGCCTTGCCTTGCTAAATTTAATATATAATTGCCTCTATGTTGCTGTAATAGTTAGTATTATTTCCAACAATATATTAACCAATTTACCTATGTGTAATTCATATATATATATATGAATTTAAAACTTTAATTTAAAATACAATTTAAAACACTAAATTCTTCTTTGTTCCATTTCACCCCAAACAAAATTATTACTAGTTATAATTAGGGTTAGTAAATAAACAATCAATAATATACTTCAAAGTCTCCAAATTAATTACCACGGAAATATATATATATATATATATATATATATATATATATAATGAATCGAATATAAACCCAAATATAAAAATGAAGTAAACAACTGGAGTGGAAAGAAGAATTCCAAACTTGCTAAGATAAAACTAACCGCTTCTTCTGTATGGGTATCGGTAAGAGAGTGAATAAGGGAGAGCTAAATACTGTGGCCCATTTGGGAAATTGGATATCATTTGAAATTCTGGATTTGATCAAATAAGTTGTTTGAGAATTTGGATTTGGATTTCATTTGAAATCGAGGACATTCAAATATTAGTATAAACATGAGAATTTGAAATAACAACTCAAATCCTGTCATTTGAAATAGCTCATTTTAAATTAAATGTAAATTTCCAAACGTCCACTAATATTTGTTTCTTCTTCTTAGCACCCACACCCTTATTTTTTTATCATATCAGGCTCATTTTACCCGACCCCTTTTTCCTTAAAATGTATCATCGTTTTTAATTTTAATTTTCAGTAATCTATTATATATATATATATATATATTACAACAACGGGGTTTGTTGAGAAAATTAATTCATATGACCATTAAGCCCCTAATAATATCTATATAATATGTATTTTACATTTATACTTAAAATTAATATATGTTAGTTGATTATCAATACCTATATAAAATTTATTACTCACAATTAATATATATTAATTGACACATCATTAATATGCTTCATAATTATCATTATATACTTTATACATTAATGTAAATGTCAAATTTATTTAACTAAATTATCATTTGTTAAAATCTATTTATTTTACATGATTAGTAAACCTAGATATATATATTTGTACATAAATTTATATATATATATATATATATATATATATACACATACGTGCACGTGTACGTGTATTTATTTGAACACTTAGGGGTCAAAAGCGAACACTCGAATTAAATATTAGTCCGAGCTACTAATTTTTACTCATCAATCACAATTTTTACATACAATATAATTCTAACTTCATTTCTAATACATAAACATAAAATAATATCAAAAAATTAATGAATTATACATATTTACATGTTAGCGCATAATTTAATATTATTTATTCCACACTTATTCTCTTAATTAACATATTCTTAATATTTATATTTTTAAATCTGAGTGAAATATCAAAATTATTTATTTTGATTTAGATTTATGTTTGAGCAGTAGGTCCATATATACATATATTTTATCAATAATAATAATATTAATCATAATAATATATCATCGAACTATACGTAACAAACATATCAAACATAAATCTAATTTAAATTAAGTATTTTTAATATTTCAGTAAAATTTAAGATTCTAATTATTAATATTTGTAATTCACTTATTTATATTATTAATTTGATAAATAATTATGTACGAGCTAGATGACAACGGAAAAAAACTATACATCGAGGATACATATATGTAATGAATTATTGCACTATTAATGCCTCTAATTAGATAAGTTATATATATTATTGTAATGCTTTAAATATTATATTTTTATGATACAAATAAATTTAAATTCAAACAAAGATTAAAAAACTTTCAAGTATAAAAGTACAATATAAACTTGTATTGACATTTGACACTAAATGTTATATGACTGATCAATCACAATTTTAAAAAAACAAATACACGAAATATTTTTTATCATATTTCTAACATATAAACAAATAAAATATTTATGAATAAATTAATATTTTATACATATTTAAAGAACGCTCGTGTATCATACTAGCTAAAAATTGTGTTATGTATAAATAATCGACCTCAGACATATTTTGTTATTATTTTCTCTATCGTCCACAATGAGTTATGTATCATTTTATTTCTCAATTGTTATTTTCTTTAAAATGTATGGTAGAAAATGAACAGTAGCGCACAAGGGTTTGCACAAGGGTTGGCTCAGTAAGTTAAAGAGGGGATAATTATCCTATTGGTCACAGGTTTGAATCCCACAGGGAGGAGAATTTATGATTATATCTTCTAAACCAGAGCATGTTGCTTAATTGCGATTTATCTTTGTTCACGTGGTTTGCAGGATATTGCGTGAGCCCGTGAGTTTTACCTAGTGCGCGCCCAAAGGGTAGCCGCTGCAGGTTTCCTATGATAAAAAAATGAACACTGACACACGTATAATTTTTAGCTTATAGGCTTAATTAAACATATGATCATTTTGTTTTATATTTGGTGTTTGGCTTCGACCTTACACATCACAACTTGAAAGAATGGTATGGACTCAAGAAGATAGTCTTAGTAATGTTTTTGTATCCAATTCATATAAAACCAAAAGGAGTCTATTATGTTCAAAACTATGTATTGATAATATTGAATGAGGGATGTGGAAATTACTAAGGTCAAGAATAAAAATTTAAAAAACAATCAAAAACAAAATTTTAAAGGTATAAACTATTATATTCTTCAGTATCTCTGTTAGGTCACACAACACTGCAGAAGGGGGTTAAATATAGTGTTTATACAATCAAATCTATTTAACACAAGTATATAACAAAGATCAAGTATATTAAATAAACTCTGTTATAATAAGAACTGTTGTTCTCTCTCAGTGATGAACAAATATCACTAAGAGCTGCTAGGTTACAATGTATAATCTTCTCGATAATGATAACACATATAGTATAAACCCTAAGACTGTATTTATATAGTACACAGTTACAAGATAACTTTTAATAAATATGGAATACAATTTTGTCTCCTAAAATATATCAATCAGATATTTTCTACAAGTCTTCCAGTCTTCTAACTCTTTCCATGCATATCTTCTTTTATTTTAGTCTTGATCTTCTACTATAAATCAGCTTCCTACCTTATATGAAAGTTTTCCCGCACTTAAGTTCTGATATGACCTTAAGTTCTGATATTAAGTTCTGACTTCCAGTAAGTCCTGATTCCAGTAAGTCCTGATTCCAGTAAATCCTGATATGTCCTATTTGTTAAGATCTGAAAACTAAACATGAATCATATTAGACATGACATCTCAAATATATCTAACAATCTCAAACAACCACAAACACTTTTACAGCAAACCCCATTGATCACCCTTAGCAGTGAACATTAATAAATATCAAAAAACAATTCTAGAACAACCCTCATAGATCGTCGTTAGCAGTGGACAACAAGAAATACCACTTTCGGGGTGTATTGTTTCACCTCAATGTCAAATTTCCAAGAACACATTCAACCCAAATATCACCACACCCTAAAAATAAATCATATACACAAATAAACACGTCGTCAATCCACTGGGCAACAACATGCATATACTGTCAATAATTGCAGTTAAAACAAATACTTATAACAATATTGCAATCATACCACTAATACTAATGCTCATATACAAAAATAAATATATCATTTATTCATCACAAATTAATATAAATATATCGTTAACAATTACAGTTGAAAAATAAATTCGATTCACGCAATATAGAGCATGCCCGCACATTGCATGAGTTATAGAGCTAGTTTATACTTATTTGACAAGATTTTGTACTTATACGAAGCTCGTACTCATGACAGAATACCATAAATAAAATATGCATAATTATATCCTACAATCATATTATATCAACGGGTCAAAATATAAATATAATTCTATACATCTATTATTTAATACTCTAGAGATTAATATGTTATAAAAATAATTTTAGGTATATTTAACTAGATAACGTGGTGTCAAAAAAATGGGTAATCAATTTTTTTTAATTATAAAAGTTGAGTTCACGGGTATCATATATACTAATTTATTATTATTATTTAGATCACTGGATAATAAACGTCAAAAATAGATTGACGATTTTTTTATAAGATTTGAGTTATTATATTTTATCATGGAAAACTACAATTTTCTTAACATATATGTTATTATCTCATTGTAACATTTTCTCTTTATTAAAAATTTCTTTTATCTTGGAAATTTATTTTTTTTCGTAATACATATTATGTGTAACATTTTTTATTTATTGAAAATATAGATTATCAAGAAAAATTATAATTTTTCTGAAAATTATACTGTATAGTTTTCACTATATGTAAAATAACATTTTCACTATATGTAAAATATATTTGAAAAAAAACTTACATACTGATTCTCAATGATTAGTAGAAGCTCAGGATCTGGCTGTCTTGGATGTCATCAGGATTTGATGTGCCATCAGGATTTGATGCTCATCAGTATCCGCAGAAACATCAGTATTTGAAGATAGTCTGTTGTGAAGATTAAGTATGTTCCTTATTTTGAGGGATGGATATCTGTTGGTTCTGAGTGATAGGACTTTGTATATTCAGTTAGAGAAATGTATCATTTTCTGTTAGTAATTGATAATGCATATCCTAGACTGATTTGTAGCAGCTGTGTATTATATAAACACAGTTTAGGTCATCACACAGTGAAGAACTTAAACATTGTACGACCTAACAGCTCTCAAGAACATCAGTATTTCTTGAGAGAGTTTGTAAAAGTTTTTATCAGAAATATAAAGAACTTTTATATTTCTATACTTGTTCGAAAAATTTATACAATTGTATCCAACCCCCCTTAAACAATTGTATCTTTACTAGGCAACAATTGTGATAGAGAATAAAATAAACCCCGATTGCGTAATTAATATCACATTAATTGTATTAACATTGGACTGACAGTTAAGCCCATTAGAAGAGGCCCAAGACCCTTGATAGGGGCCAAAAATAGCCTAGGAATATAATTGGTGTTAAAATTAATTAGACCAGATACGGTCCAATAACGAAGCCCAATTAGAAAGGGCCCAAAACCCTGATTATTAATTAATTTCATAATTAATTAATAAGGGATAAATCAGCTGTCAAGATGAGTCCCAATGAGGATATAAATCCTTGAAGATTAGCCCCCAAGGGACCTGATAGGATAAGGAATCAGTTTCCTACTTCCTAGGACTCCAAAGTCCTTTCTAATTCTGATACTTGCCCACCAAGTCTCCTAACCTAAGTCCAATTTAAGGACTCCCAACATCTATATAAGGGGCCTCACTCAATAAATCAGAACTATGTTTTGGCTTAATCCTTGATTAAGGACATACATGCCACTATGTCCTTGGTGTGCCCTCGCCGCCATAGCCCCGAGGGCATCATCAAGAACTATATTTTTTGGCTTGATTCTCTAAACTACAGAGATACGTAGGCATCTCGTAAAGGCAAAATTAAGCTACGAAACACGAGAGCAGCCATTAAAGGCCTTGAGCTCCTGAACCTTAGTAAAAAATACAACACTTAATATACCTTAGTTTTTAATCCATAACATTTGGCGCCGTCTGTGGGACAGCACAACAACAACCATGGAGAGAACACAGAGAACAATTAGAGCCCTTGAAGGAGGAACACCAACAGGGATAACCCAAGTAATTTCGTCAATCATGGAGTTACCTCCTCATTCAACTTATGCAGCCACCCAAGGAGAAGCCCAGATAGGGGCAACTGAACCTCAGCCACAAGGGAGGATTCCCTCGGCTACTCAAGGTACGAATCCCCAATTTCAACAACTACATACACATGTGAATTCTTAACCCATTGGGTATGAGTATTCAACGGTTGTGACTACTAACCCCTCATATGGGATGCCCCTTTACCCCGAGATTGGAGGAAATGGACATGCTAGACGGAGTGAAGCACGAGGGCGATCGCCCCCCTATATACAAGGTTTGGCTCCTATCCCCGAGGATTATGAATTTTCTGGTCCTTACACTGAGAGAGACTCCGAATCTTCAGATGATGAAGTGGCCCCAAGAAGGAGGCGTGCTGGCAAAGAGCCGATGCCTGATGGAAACCAACATCCTAGGAGCACCCGAGGGACGAATCCCTAGGAAGTGCAAGAGAGAATCAGGGCTCATGAGGCTGCGATTCAAAGGTTGAAGCGCGACTTGGAAGCGCACCAGGCTCCCAGGCCCCTATTACCACCAAGGGGGAGAAATCCTCCTCCAATCATAAACATGGATGGTCCGACACAAAGAAGGGCTGTATCCCCAAGAGCTGATCCAAGCAATCTTCTTCCCCTTAGAGATTCTGATGATCCTACTCCACCATTCACTGAAGAGATAATGAATGCCCATATCTCAAGGAAGTTTAAGATGCCCACTATAAGCTTATGATGGCACGGGAGATCCCGCTAATCATGTCAGGACATTCTCTAATGCACTATTGCTGCAGCCCGTGAATGACGCTATTAAGTGTCGGGCCTTTCCTCAAACCCTGTCGGGAATGGCTCTAAGATGGTATAGTCATTTTCCCATGAACTCTATTGGGTCCTTCAGAGAGTTAAGTCAGTATTTTATTAAGCAGTTCATCAGCGGGAGAGTGCATGAGAAAAGTTCAGCATCCCTCATGAGCATTGTGCAGGGAGCGAAGGAAACCTTGAGAGACTACCTGAATCATTTCACGAAGGAAGTTTTAAAATTCCCGGACCTTGATGACAAGGTAGCCATGATAGCACTGCAACAAGGAACTAGGGATGAGTTCTTAAAGATTTCCTTGGCCAAGCACCCCCTGAAAGCATGTTACAGCTCCAAGATAGAGCCGGGAAGTACATCAAGGTGGAAGAGAGCATGAGGAAGACCATAGTAAGTAACGAGCCCGCTGGAGGCAAGAAGCGGAAAACCAATCTGGAATATATTGCAAAGGACAAGTATCCTAGAACTGGGCAAAACAATGACTCAATCCCGAAGAAGGGAAGACTTGAACAAAAGTTCACTGAATATGCTAAGCTGAATGCTCCAAGAAGCCAGATTTTAATGGAAATCGAGAAAAATCGAGATATTTATTGGCCTAAGCCCTTAAAGGCTGATCCTACCTAGCTAGATAAGAGCAAGTATTGTAGATTTCACAAGGATGTTGGTCATGACACCGATGAGTGTAGACAAATGAAAGATGAAATTGAATTCCTCATTCCAAAAGGAAGATTGAACAAGTACACTGGAGAAGGAGGGGATAGGAATAACAATGGAAGAAAGAACTTTGAAGATCGTCGGAGGGACCAGGACGATCAGGAGCAAAATCGCCAGCCTAGAGGACTGGTGATAAATACAATCTTTGGAGGACCACGACCCCGAGGGCCTGTGATAAACACGATTTTTGGACGACCAACTGCTGCTGGATTATCCAAGAACTCCAGGGAAGTATATGACAGGGAAGTTATGCATATTGTTGGAGAAGCCCCGAAAAGGGCCAGGACAGGAGTAACAATGACTTTCGATGATTCTGACCTAGAGGGTGTGAAATTTCCTCACGACGACCCATTGGTCATAACACCCATAATAGGAAACGACCCGGTTAAGAGGGTCCTTGTGGATAATGGTGCTTCAGTGGATATCTTACTCCACGACACCTTTTTAAGGATGGGTTATAATGACTCCCAATTGACCCCAACCGACATGCCGATATATGGATTTGCGGGAGTGGAGTGCCTCATGGAAGGGATAATCAAGTTTCCAACCACCATAGGACAGGAACCAAGGTAAGCAACACAGATGTTAGACTTTGTGGTGGTGAAGGCTAGTTCAACTTATAACGCTATCATGGGAAGAACCGTGATACATGCCTTCAAGGTAGTCCCTTCTTCCTACTATTCAATTATGAAGTTTCCCACCCGAAATGGGATTGGAGAAGAGAGGGGAGATCAAAAAATGGGTAGAAGTTTCTATGTGGCCTCACTAAGGACATATGGAGTTGGGGGGCAGGTTCTGCCTATGCAAGATCTAGATATTCGAGAGAATGATGAGAGAAGAGGGAAGCCAGCAGAAGACTTGGTTTTGATTCCTTTAGCTCCCGAGGATCCTGAGAAAGTAACTTTCATTGGAGCCACACTAGAGGAGCCCCTTAGAGGGAAGTTGGTGAAATTTTTGCAAGAAAATAGTGATGTGTTTGCCTGGTCAGCAGCTGATATGCCAGGCATAGACCCGAAACTGATTACTCATAAGCTGGATGTGGATCCGAATCGGAAGAAAGTGAAGCAAAAGAAAAGAAATTTTGCCCCAGAGAGGCAAGAAGCTATAAACCAGGAAGTAGAGAAGCTCTAAGAGGCTGGTTTCATTGAGGAGATACAATTTCCAGAATAGTTAACAAACCCTATAATGGTGAAGAAGGCAAATGTAAAATGGAGGATGTGTGTGGACTTCACTGATTTGAATGACGCATGCCCCAAGGACTGTTTCCCGTTGCCAAGGATAGATACTTTGATAGATGCCACTGCTGGACATGAGATGCTGAGCTTCATGGATGGATTTAGTGGATACAATCAGATCAATATGCATAAGGACGACATCCCTAAGGTATAATACCCTCTAAATCCGGGGTATAGATTTGGGGCATTATTAACAACAATTACAAATTAAACCTGCACAAACGAAATATAAATATAATAATTACCCCGAACTATTACTACTCAGGATCTTTTAAGGATCGAGTTGAAAACAAGAACCACATACTACACTTTATTACAAACCCAAATAAAACAATATGTCTTAAGAACTCTCTTTGTTACAAAACTTTATTCTATCTACATTCTCACCACACAACTTTTATTCAAATTACACAAAACTTTTATTCAACCCAACAGTACTACTTATCCTGCTACACCTGATCTGGTGATTCAAAGCTCTCTTCAGTAATAGGAAGGAACACTCTTGGTATAAGAGGGTCCCGCTTCTTGACTCGCTTCTTGACTACGCGGGTCCTGATGGGTTTCATTCTATACCTTAACCGTAAAACAACAGGAATAACAATAAAAGGGGATGAGCCAAAATTGCTCAACAAGCCTGCAAAATATATATATATATATATATATATATATATATATATCAAGAGAGAGAAATAAGCGAACCAATAAGCTGCTGGTTTGAACAACCATCCGAATCTGTATAGGATAATAATTTGCCAATACTGGCGAGTACCAAATGAACAAGACTGGAAACAAGAACCAACATATGCACTATAACCCACTGATCAGTCAGGATACAGTGCGGATCTATACCCAACTGCATAGACCCAACCAACATAAAAAGTACTCAGGCAACTATGGCCTATTAAATAATGGTCTGGGTAAAACCCAGCCCGTATAGTAACCATCCAGTCCAAGGTATAGCATCCGAAATAATTGGAATGCTTTTGATACATCCCAACACCAGGATATACCAGAGTATATGTAATAAGGGTAAAAGTATTGGAATATGAATAGGGGATTCAATAAATTGGGAGAAATCAAGAATCGAAATGAAATTGAAACAAGCATTAATAATTGGGTAACAGTGTATATGAACAATGATTATCAAAGGTACCTGATATGATAAAAGGAAATATAATTCACTATTCTGAATTTAGAATAGGGGAAAAACTTGCCTTGCACGTACTTAACCTGGTTCAACTCACCGCCTTCTGTTTCTAGTTTGCTCTGCCTTGCTAACACTGAACCAATCATAGAAAGATAGTCGTTTAGATAACTTACTATATACGTGTATCGCGAATTAATATCACGTAACCTTATCAGTCTACCCATACGTTTCTATCTGACTCGCATATATACACATATAATGATATAGCACGTAAGGTTCACATAATCACGTAAAGCACATAGCACATAAAGCATATACTTAATTTTTAGACTTATAATTATATTTAGAATCGATACTAGACTCATATTTATAATAACTAACCCTATCAAATTTTATTACAATTTTTCGGGATTTATTCGACTCAATTATACCCCTAATAGGGCCTATGAACCATTAATTATCCCCAAACCACTCTCTTCTGGAAGAAATTATAACTTACAACTATTTTTATTGGGTTCGTTTCATTTTTCTGAGTCTAGGGGTCTTCGTTTCGCTCAAATCGGACTAACGGTTTAATTATTATGAATTAAACAAGATTTAATTAATTAATAATTAATTATAAATAATTAATTATAATTAAATAATCCCTAATTACACTTTTAAATAATTAATTAATAATTATTGCATTTTAAAATAATTAATCCCTAATTATTAGGATTTATTACTATTTATTACAAATTATTATTACTTATTCGATTAGATCGATTATTTACAAATAATCAATCTATACTATTAACGGATACGCTATTTATCGAATAACTACTAACTGCTCGAATTATAATCCAACTCAACGATTAATCACTCGTATAAATACGAGCTACGCACTATTCTCGAATACTACTGAACTAATATATTATTATTGAAACTTATACGCTTCGTTAATCAATTAGTTATCGGTATTTAATTATACGATACAAACAATTATTACGACATTCTTCGAATAACTAACGCTCGAATAATAACTCCAATTATCGAATCACTACTCGTAATATTAACTAATTATCAAATTATTAATCGTATTTATTAATTATTTTTAATCCTTATTTATTAACTAATTACCAAATTATTAATTAATTACCTAATTATTAATCAATTAGATAACTAATAAATAATTAGATAAATAATTAAATAATTAAATAAATAATTAAATTCGAATTTATAATTTAATAAAATAATTCAGAAATTAATAATACTATTTTTCAGAATTTAAAACTATTTTTTTTTAATTAATTATTAGAATTTTTAAAACTGATTTTCTAATTTTAGAAAATATAATAAATAATTAATATATCAGAAACACAACACAGGTTTTCAGATAAGGGTTTTTAGGATCAAACCCGGGTCGAAACCGGGTTACAAACCGGGTCGACCTCGGGTCAAGGATGAACAGCCGTCGCCGTCCCAGAATCCGGCGACGGTGACGGTTTCCAGCGAGGCGAAAACACGACCAAATCGTGTGATTCAAGTTCGTTTCTTCCCTGTTTCTGATGCACAGCAACACGGACGATGTCTCCTTCGTTCCCAGGCCTCCCTTCGTCCTCCTTCCTCGTCGAACATCACCGGAGACGAAGAACAGCGGCGGCGTCGCCGCTTTTCCGACGACCACGAAACCGAAGCCAAACACTACGAAACCGATGCCGTTCGACTCCAAAATCGACGATCTAAACGTCTATACTAACAGAATCATCAAACAACTACTCAATCACAAAACCCGAATTCAGAAATTAAATCCGAAAATACAAATTTCAATTCAATCAATCAAACATTAAAAACAATTATGTAATCGAAAACTACAGATCATAAGCTTCAAAACGAGTACTCACACGTTCGATTTGGACTCCGGAATCACGATCAAAAGTGGCTTTGATTCTCCTGCTCTGTTCTTCACCAAATCCTAATCCCTTTTCTTTTTCTGAATTTTCTGATTTTTAATTGAAATTAACTGAAAAATTAACAATAAATCAGGTATTTATATTTATGAAAATAATACCCCTAAATAAAATTAAGGGTCTAATTACACTCCTAATAAAAATATTTGGCCCCAATTTTTATAATTTTTGGGTAATAATATTGAATTTTCAAATATTTAATAAATACAAAATAAATGCTAAAAATTCCCAAAAATTGTGAATATTACAAAAATGCAAAGAAAAATGATATATGATAATTTCATGATCATATAAAAATAAAAAATGTGATTTTTGTGGGGTTTTTGGTACCTGGTAATCCATATCCTTTTTAGATAGATCTGCATATTTACGTTGTCGATTCTGCGCCGCTTCAAGTCGCTTGCGAATCAGTTCTACTTTTTCCTTGGTCTGTTGAATCAGTTCTGGACCTAGAATTTTACATTCTCCTACTTCATCCCAACAGATAGGTGATCTGCATTTTCTTCCATATTGAGCTTCATAAGGCGGCATCCCAATACTTGCTTGATAACTGTTATTGTAAGAAAATTCCACTAGCGGTAAGTGCTCGTCCCAATTGCCTTCAAAATCTATTGCGCATACACGTAGCATATCTTCGATTGTTTGAATTATCCTTTCGCTTTGACCATCGGTTTGTGGATGATAGGTTGTACTCATGTTCAACTTTGTTCCTAGACATTCTTGGAATTGTCTCCAAAATCTTGAATTGAAACGAGGATCTTGATCCGATACAATCGATACTAGTACTCTATGAAGCATTACAATTTCCTTGAGATATAGGTGTACTAACTTGTCCAATGAAAATCTTTCGTTAATCGGAAGAAAATGCGCTGATTTCGTCAATCGATCAACAATAACCCAAATTGCATCGTGATTTGCTTTCGTCCTTGGAAGTCCCACTACGAAATCCATAGCTAAGTGCTCCCACTTCCATTCCGGAATGTCTAGTGGCTGTAGTAGTCCGCTCGGGCGTTGATGTTCATCTTTCACTCTTTGGCACGTATAACATTTGCTGACCCATTCCGCTATTTCTTTCTTCATATTCGGCCACCAAAAATTTTCCTTCAGGTCTCTGTACATCTTCGTACTTCCGGGATGAATTGAATATCTTGAACTATGAGCATCTTGCAAAATTTCCGCTTTCAGTTCCGGTACGTTAGGTATCCAAATCCTTGAAGCAACACGAAAAATTCCTTTAGCATCCTTCTGACTGGTAATCTCTTCTCCTGATAAATTGTCAATATCCTGGTCCATTACTTCTTCCTGACACTATCTTATTTTCTCCAATAGTTCTGGCTGAAAAGTCATAGCGTAAATCATTTCGGTAGAACTTTCTGGTACTCGAACTTCAATCTCCAATCTATCGAATTCCTTGATTAAGTCCTCTGAAGACGTTAACAAGTTCAATCGTTCCTTTTGACTTAAGGCATCTGCTACTACATTGGCCTTGCCTGGATGATAATTGATTGATACGTCGTAATCCTTAATTAACTCTAGCCAACGTCGTTGTCGCATGTTAAGTTCCTTCTGGGTGAAAATATACTTCAAGCTTTTATGGTCCGTGTAAATCTCACATCTTTTACCGTACAGATAATGTCTCCAAAGCTTCAGTGTGAACACAATAGCTGCTAGTTCAAGATCGTGCGTCAGATATTTCTGTTCATGCGGCTTTAGCTCTCTAGAAGCATATGCGATCACATTTCCATGTTGCATCAAAACACATCCTAGCCTGCGATACGAAGCGTCGCTGTATATGACAAAGTCTCCTTGATCATCAAGTAAAACAAGCATAAGTGCAGTTATGAGTCGATTCTTCAGTTCTTGGAAACTTGCTTCACATTTCTCGTTCCATTCGAACTTTTCATTCTTCCGCGTCAACTTCGTCAATGGTGTGGCTATCTTTGCAAAATCTTTAACGAATCTTCGATAATAACCAGCTAATCCCAAGAAACTTCTGACATCAGTTGGCGTCTTTGGTCTTTCCCAATTTAAAATAGCTTCAATCTTTGCTGGATTCACTTGAATTCCTTCAATACTGATGATATATCCTAGAAACTGCACTTCCTTCAACCAAAATTCACATTTCGAAAATTTTGCATAAAGCTGCTCCTTTCGTAATATCTCTAGTGTCGTTCTTAAGTGCGCTGCATGTTCTTCTTCCGTCTTTGAATAAATCAAGATGTCATCAATAAATACAATGATAAACTTATCCAGATACTTCTTGAATACTTGATTCATCAAGTCCATAAATGCTGCAGGTGCATTCGTCAATCCAAAAGCCATTACAAGAAATTCATAGTGTCCGTATCTCGTTCTGAATGCTGTCTTTGGAATATCTTCTGCCTTGATCTTTAACTGATGATAGCCTGATCGTAAGTCGATTTTTAAAAACCATGCTGCTCCTTTTAGTTGATCAAATAAATCATCGATGCAAGGTAAAGGATATTTATTCTTGATAGTTAACTTGTGCAGCTCACGATAATCAATACACAGTCGCATACTACCATCCTTCTTTTTTACGAACAATATCGGTGTGCCCCATGGGGATACACTTGGCCTTATAATTCCTTTGTCAAGAAGTTCTTGCAACTGCTTTGCTAATTCCTTCATTTCAACAGGTGTCATTCGATATGGAGCTTTCGATATTGGTTCAGTCCCTGGCATCAAGTCAATAGTGAACTCGATTTCTCGATCCGGTGGAAGTCCTGGAAGTTCATCTGGAAAAACATCAAGAAACTCACAAACTACAGGAATATCTTCAATCTTCGGAATACCTTTGTCAGTATCCCGTACATAGGCTAAGTAAGCTTGACATCCTTGGCGTAGCGATCTTCTCGTCTGCATCATTGTTAGGAATTTTTGCTTTTGCTTCTCACCTTTAAATATTACCGTTTCATTTTCTTCAGTTTGCAATTTCACTTTCTTATTCGCACAATCAATCTGAGCATTATTACTAGCTAACCAATCCATTCCTAAAATAAAATCAAACTCTCCTAGCCTGAAAGGTATCAAATCAATTGAAAAATGACATCTCCCTATCTCAATATCACAACTTGGGCATACTCGATCTACTGTAACCTGATCATCATTTGCTAATTTTCTGACTAACACTTCATCTAACCATTGAACCTCACAGTCTATCTTAGAGATAAAATCTTCAGAAATAAAAGATCTAGTAGCTCTTGAATCAATAAATACTAGAGCATTTACGGAATTTACAGGAAGTGTACCTGCAACCACATTCAGACTCTGTACTGCTTCATTCATGGACATGTTAAACGTCCTTGCCCTGGGCTGATTTTGTTGTGGTAGTGGAGGTGGAGGTAATGCTAAAACTCTTGGAATACCAGCGGCCATTGCAACTCCTCTGCAGTCTTTGGCAATATGTCCTTTTCTTCCACACTGGAAATAAGTGACTTCTACTCTTCCCATCGGGCATTCTCCAGAATAATGTCCCCTTTGCTTGCACTTGAAACATGTGACATTTGGCCTGTTGCAAATTCCCGTATGCTTTTTACCACACGTTCTGCAATCAGGTATAGGCGGTCGAATAAGTCTTTGCTGAGTTGGGGCAGGAAGTCGATTACCCATCCTCTGGTTGTTTTGTTCTGGTCTCCTGAAGTTTGCTTTTCCCCGAGCTTGAAATCCCGGCCTTTTGTTGAAATGATTCCGAAAATTTCCTGGTCCTTTCTCTTTCTGAGCTGCTTCACTTTCACCTTCAATAATCATGGCCTTCTGAACAACAGCCGTATAAATCGTCAGCTTAAACACAACTACTCTGCTATGAATCCATGGTTTCTGTCCTTGCTGGGATCTCTTGGCCCGTTTCTCATCCGTATCCACTTGCTCTGGAACAAATCTAGCCAATTCAGTGAACTTGGTCTCGTAATCCGCAACTGATAATTTATCTTGCTTCAGCTCCAGGAACTTGATCTCCATCTGGTTCTTCATAAAGCGGGGGAAATATTTCTCTAAGAAAAGATCAGTGAATCTATCCCAGGTCACCACACCTTCTCCTTCCAAAGCTTTCTTCGATTCCCACCAGTAATTGGCTTCGCCTTTTATAAAGTAGCTAGAAAAATCCGTCTTCTGTTCTTCCTCAACTTTCACCAATGAAAAAGCCTTTTTTATCTCCTTCATCCAAGCTCTCGCCTTTATAGGATCTGTGGAACCAGTAAATTCCGGAGGCTTTACCGACTAAAATTGCTTGAAAGTGACCGTAGGTGCTGCTGGTGGTACTTCATGTCCTGGATGAGCGGCTTATTGTAACATCTGTTGCTGGAACTGCTACTGTTGCATTTATTGTTGCATCATTAACATCTGATGTTGCATGAGATTAAACATCTGATCCATCTGGTTTTTATTGTTTTGGCCCTCGGTATTTCCATTTGATGAATCGGGTCGTGCTTTTCTTTTAGGTGCCATCTTTCTGGTGATAAAACAATGGGTTCTCTTTAATAACAGTATATTAAATAGGTGTTATGGAATGGAAATAATCTTTATAATATTAAAACAGTGTTAAAACAGTTGATATGGGAAAATAAAACAGTTTATTAAATAGCCAAATAAATAAAATAGTATGATGTGTAAATAAATCCCTTTTTAAAATACTTTAAAAATCTTTTTGAAAACATAAAGGGTACAACATGATTGTAAATAAAACAACATTTATAAATATGCAACGGTAAAATAATGTAAATAAATGTAAATGCTTAAATGACTGGAAATAAAATAAAGAAAACGTGCAAAAGACCATCTCATATATATATATATGGGTAGAACACCAGCTGCAGGTGTCAGTGCTTGATACAAAAACCTATGATATATCGGTCGTATTGGTACTACTATCAGTCAAAGTTAGTAGCAACACTCATACAAATTAGTCATACAATATTATGCTGCCTCTATCTACAAAATGTACATGATACAACACTCCTCTATATGCTAGTCTCAGAATCCTGGTGGCACGTGACTCAACTCCTCCTGCAACGCCTCTAGCACTACCTCGGTAAGTCCCAAGGCTCTCCAATATGTGGCCTCTGCACTAAGATCCTGCTGTCTCAAATCCATAAGCTGCTGAGAACTAATCCGGTGAATATGACGTATCCTCTCCGTCAGTATGTAATCTGATCGTAATGCTCGGACGGGACCATCTGCCTACGTCTCAAACAATCCAAGGATCTCTCTATACTGGTTCTGCCATCAAATCCTCTCCTCTCTCTCCGCCTGAAAGCGCTGATAAGTCACTGTATAATGCTCACGAAGATCCGTGCTAGAACCTTGAGAAGGTAACGACCTATCTACTACTATCTCATCCATAGACTCGGGCTGTGGGAACTGATATACTCCAGGAACAGGGGCATAAATAGCTAATGGGGCAGGAAATAAGACAGGCTGCTCCATAGGTGCATACACTGGTGGCTCTGCCTCTGGCTCCATCTGTGGAATATCTGGAATCTCAGGCTGCGGTACTGGAATCTGCGGCTCTAAGTCATCCCACTGTGGAAGATCAATCATATCAGGAATATCAAACATCGGTAACTCCAAAGGTGGAAAGTCAGGCATCTCCGACTCAAAATAAGGGAAATAATCAACAAAGTCTGGTACCTCTGGTGGAGGTGGTATCTCTGGCACTGATCCAGGTGGCAATGGTGGAGGTGGTGGCAATGGAGGAAACATATGTACTGATACTGGGGCTAACACTGGTGCTGCTACTGGGTTTGACTCAGTCCGCTCTGACGAAGAAGCCATCTAATATACATAACAATAATAATACAAAACAAATCAAACCACATTCCTAAAATCATAACTTCTAATCACATAAACAGACAATCATAACACTCTTACTTCTATCCTATCTAATTTTCCTATCCTATCTTAATCCTAATATTCTTGTTTTCAAGGGTCAATCCTAAGCTCTGATACCAACTATAACACCCTCCAAATCCGGGGTATAGATTTGGGGCATTATTAACACCAATTACAAACTAAACCTGCACAAGCGGAATATAAATATAATAATTACCCCGAACTATTACTACTCAGGATATTTTAAGGATCGAGTTGAAAACAAGAACCACATACTACACTTTATTACAAACCCAAATAAAACAATCTGTCTTAAGAACTCTCTTTGTTACAAAACTTTATTCTATCTACATTCTCACCACACAACTTTTATTCAAATTACACAAAACTTTTATTCAACACAACAGTACTACTTATCCTGCTACACCTGATCTGGTGATTCAAAGCTCTCTTCGGGAATAGGAAGGAACACTCTTGGTATAAGAGGGCCCCGCTTCTTGACTCGCTTCTTGACTACACGGGTCCTGATAGGTTTCATTCTCTACCTTAACTGTAAAATAATAGGAATAACAATAAAATGGGATGAGCCAAAATTGCTCAACAAGCCTGTAACAATATATATATATATATAAAGAGAGAGAAATAAGTGAACCAATAAGCTTGCTGGTTTGAACAACCATCTGAATCTGTATAGGATAATAATTTGCCAATACTGGCGAGTACCAAATGAACAAGACTGGAAATAAGAACCAACATATGCACTATAACCCGCTGATCAGTCAGGATACAGTGCGGATCTATACCCAACTGCATAGACCCAACCAACATAAAGAGTACTCAGGCAACTATGGCCTATTAAATAATGGTCTGGGTAAAACCCAGCCCGTATAGTAACCATCTAGTCCAAGGTATAGCATCCGGAATAATCGGAATGCTTTTGATACATCCCAACACCAGGATATACCAGAGTATATGTAACAAGGGTAAAAGTATTGGAATATGAATAGGGGATTCAATAAATTGGGAGAAATCAAGAATCGAAATGAAATTGAAACAAGCATTAATAATTGGGTAACAGTGTATATGAACAATGATTATCAAAGGTAACTGATATGATAAAAGGAAATATAATTCACTATTCTGAATTTAGAATAGGGGAAAAACTTGCCTTGCGCGTACTTAACCTGGTTCAACTCACCGCCTTCTGTTCCTAGCTTTCTCTACCTTGCTAACACTGAACCAATAATAGAAAGATAGTCATTTAGATAACTTGCTATATACGTGTATCTCGAATTGATATCACGTAACCTTATCAGTCTACCCATGCATTTCTATCTGACTCGCATATATACACATATAATGATATAGCACGTAAGGTTCACATAATCACGTAAAGCACATAGCACATAAAGCATATAATTAATTTTTAGACTTATAATTATTTTTAGAATCGATACTAGACTCATATTTATAATAACTAACCCTATCAAATTTTATTACAATTTTTTGAGATTTATTCGACTCAATTATACCCCTAATAGGGCCTATGAACCATTAATTATCCCCAAACCACTCTCTTCTGGAAGAAATTATAACTTACAACTATTTTTATTGGGTTCGTTTCATTTTTCAGAGTCTTAGGGTCTTCGTTTCGCTCAAATCGGACTAACGGTTTAATTATTATGAATTAAACAAGATTTAATTAATTAATAATTAATTATAAATAATTAATTATAATTAAATAATCCCTAATTACACTTTTAAATAATTAATTAATAATTATTACATTTTAAAATAATTAATCCCTAATTATTAGGATTTATTACTATTTATTACAAATTATTATTACTTATTCGATTCTATCGATTATTTACAAATAATCAATCGATACTATTAACGGATACGCTATTTATCGAATAACTACTAACTGCTCGAATTATAATCCAACTCAACGATTAATCACTCGTATAAATACGAGCTACGCAGTATTCTCGAATACTACTGAACTAATATATTATTATTGAAACTTATGTGATTCGTTAATCAATTAGTTATCGGTATTTAATTATACGATACAAACAATTATTACGACATTCTTCGAATAACTAACGCTCGAATAATAACTCCAATTATCGAATCACTACTCGTAATATTAACTAATTATCAAATTATTAATCATATTTATTAATTATTTTTAATCCTTATTTATTAACTAATTACCTAATTATTAATTAATTACCTAATTATTAATCAATTATATAACTAATAAATAATTAGATAAATAATTAAATAATTAAATAAATAATTAAATTCGAATTTATAATTTAATAAAATAATTCAGAAATTAATAATACTATTTTTCAGAATTTAAAACTAATTTTTTTTAATTAATTATTAGAATTTTTAAAACTAATTTTCTGATTTTAAAAAATATAATAAATAATTAATATATCAGAAACACAACACAGGTTTTCAGATTAGGGTTTTTAGGATCAAACCCCGGTCGAAACCGGGTTGCAAACCGGGTCGACCTCGGGTCAAGGATGAACAGCCGTCGCCGTCCCAGAATCCGGCGACGGTGACGGTTTCCTGCGAGGCGAAAACACGACCAAATCGTGTGATTCAAGTTCGTTTCTTCCCCGTTTCTGATGCACATCAACACAGACGATGTCTCCTTCGTTCCCAGGCCTCCCTTCGTCCTCCTTCCTCGTCGAACATCACCGGAGACGAAGAACAGCGGCGGCGTCGCCGCTTTTCCGACGACCACGAAACCGAAGCCAAACACTACGAAACCGATGCCGTTCGACTCCAAAATCGACGATCTAAATGTCTATACTAACAGAATCATCAAACAACTACTCAATCACAAAACCCGAATTCAGAAATTAAACCCGAAAATACAAATTTCAATTCAATCTATCAAACATTAAAAACAATTATGTAATCGAAAACTACAGATCATAAGCTTCAAAACGAGTACTCACACGTTCGATTTGGACTCCGGAATCACGATCAAATGTGGCTTTGATTCTCCTGCTCTGTTCTTCACCAAACCCTAATCCCTTTTCTTTTTCTGAATTTTCTGATTATTTTCTGATTTTTAATTAAAATTAACTGAAAAATTAATAATAAATCAGGTATTTATATTTATGAAAATAATACCCCTAAATAAAATTAAGGGTCTAATTACACTCCTAATAAAAATATTTGGCCCCAATTTTTATAATTTTTGGGTATTAATATTGAATTTTAAAATATTTAATAAATACAAAATAAATGCTAAAAATTCCCAAAAATTGTGAATATTACAAAAATGCAAAAAAAAATGATATATGATAATTTCATGATCATATAAAAATAAAATTGTGATTTTTGTGGGGTTTTTGGTACCCGAAGGGGTCCGGAAAAGTCATTTTTCGCGAAAAAGGTCAATTTGTAAAACGTTTAGGGGTTCAGAATAGCAATATGGTATAGGGCATTTTTAACAAAATAGGGCCAATGATTTTGTTTGAAATACAGGCTTTTAAAACATGGTTTTGAGCTGTACAGGTTTTGATATAAATTATGTAACTAACGATAAAACGCTCAATAAATATCCAAAACACGTTTGGATCAAAACAGACAACACGTAACACATAGCAGTTAGGGTTTAATGACTTAACACATTTAATCACATAATAATACACATAATTTATCTTTATTATGATATAATACAAGCGTAATTTCTCGGTCGTTACATAAGGTATCATTCATCACTGACTTTGGTGTTTATTGTTATCTTGTTATGGCAATTGGTCTCAAGAATGCAGGAGCCACCTATCAAAGGTAGGTAAATTAAATTTTTAAGGATCTTATCGGCAAGACCATGGAAGTTTATGTTGATGACATGTTAGTCAAGATTCTAGTAAAGACAGATCATATAACCCATTTGAGGGAAGCCTTCGAGGTCCTGAGGTACCACAAGATGATGTTAAATCCTACGAAGTGTGCTTTCGGAGTAGGGTCCGGAAACTTTTTGGGATTGATGGTCTCCAAGAGAGGAATTGAGGCCAATCCCGATAAAATAAAAGCAATCATGGACATGGAGCCACCAAAAACTATCAAAGATGTTCAGAAGCTCACTGGAAGGGTTTTTGCATTGGGACGATTCATCTCCAAGTCTGGAGATAAGTGTTTGTCATTCTTCAAGTCTTTAAAGAAGTTTAAGGATTTTGTATGGAGTGAGAAAAGCCAAAAGGCATTTGAGGAATTAAAGAAATATATGGCCGAGGCCCCGTTGTTGGCCAATCCAGATTTGAATGAAGTTTTATACTTGTACTTGGCCGTTTCAGAGAATGCCTTAAGCGCTGTATTGGTTAAGGATCAACTGAAAACCCAGAAACCCGTATACTATGTCAGTAAAATTCTGCATGAAGCTGAGTTGAATTATTAAACTATTGAGAGGCTTGCTTTAGCTTTAGTAATGGCTTCAAGAAAGTTACGTCCTTACTTTCAGGCTCATCAAATTGAGGTGCTAACAAATTAGCCCCTGAGAAATATCATTCATAGTCCCAAGGCTAGTGGAAGGTTGATCAAGTGGGCAATAGAGCTAGGAGAATTCGATATCAAGTATAAGCCATGAACGGTAATAAAAGTCAAGGCATTGGCTGACTTCGTGGTGGAATGTACCATATCCAACCAAGAAGTCGGGGGGCAGGAGGATACCATACCTCAACACAAGGAAGTTGATAAGGGGGACAAATAATAGGAAGATAAAGAGAAAGAATATTGGGTTCTCTATTTTGATGGAGCATCAAAAACAAATTCAAGTGGAGCAGGTTTGGTTTTACAAAGCCCTGATGGGTTCTTGATTGAGTATGTCATGAAGTTAGACTTCCCGACCACAAATAATGAGGCAGAATATAAAGGTCTGTTAGCTGGCCTCGGCCTAGCAGGGACACTGAGAGTCAAGAACTTGAAGGTCTGTGGAGACTCGAAGTTGGTTATATCCCAAGTGAAGGGAGAGTTTGAGGCAAGGGATGACACGACGCCTAAGTATGTTCGCCTAGTAAGGGTTGTGATGACTCAGTTCGATGAATGCCATGTTGAGCACATCCCAAGGGAGGAAAATGCTAAGGCAAATGCATTGTCTAAATTTGTTTCATCTGAGATAGAGGAAAGTTCAGGAAGTGTATACTTCTGCATTCTGAAGACAATGAGCATTGATGTTAAGCTTGTAGCTCCTATAGGTCTGGGGACATCATGGATAGATTACATCAGGACCCATATTCAAACCGGTTGGTTGCCAAATGATGCTACTGAAGCACGGAAGTTGGTTGTTCGAGCACTGAGATACTCCTTGATAGATGGAATTTTGTATAGAAGATCTTATGTAGTTCCTTACTTAAGATGTCTCAGGACCGATGAGGCACGCTTGGCTCTTGAAGAAGTGCATAAAGATATCTGTGGACAACACTTGGGGGGCAGAGCACTAGCTCATAAGATAACTCGTTTAGGCTTCTATTGGCCATAAATGATGGCTGATGCCAAAGTGTATGTGAAGAAGTATGACCGCTGTCAGAAGCATACACCTGTCGTTAGACAATCCCCCGAGATGTTGACCTCCATCAACTCACCTATCCCCTTTGCTATGTGGGGAATGGATATACTTGGGCCTTTCCCCGTGGCTATGGCACAAAGGAAGTTCCTGATTGCAGCCATTGACTATTTTACTAAGTGGGTTGAAGCCACGCCTTTGGCCAAAATCACAACTAAGCAGGTTGCACAATTCCTGTGGGAAAATATTATGTGCCGGTATGGAATTCCCCGCATCCTAGTCACTGACAATGGAATACAATTCAACAATGAGGAATTCAAGAAGTAGTGTGAGGAGAATAAAATTGAATTACGATTCACCTCTGTGGCTCACCCACAAGCCAATGGGCAAGCGGAAGTGGCGAATCGAATAATCCTGGATGGACTAAAGAAGAGGATGGAGAAGTCGAGGAATAACTGGGTGGATGAAATACTCCCAATACTATGAGTCTATAGGACTACATGTAGAGTCACGACTGGAGCAACTCCCTTCATGTTAGCATATGGGGCGGAAGCGGTTGTTCCTTTAGAAATATCACATTTCTCTCCCTGGATTCAAGCTTTCAATGCTGAAGAAAATGATGAAGGGCAAAGGTTAGCCCTTGATCTAGTCGACGAGGTCAGAGATGAGGCCAACGCCCACAATGCAGAGTATCAACGAAGAGCCTCCCTCTATTTTAATAAAAGGGTTAAAGAAAGGTTCTTTTACCAAGGAGGCATTGTCTTAAGAAAAATTGAGGCTTCAGGAGTTGAAGAGAAAGAAAAGCTAATCCCTAACTGGGAAAGACCGTATAAGGTCGAGAAAACATGAGGACGAGGATCCTACAAGTCAGAAACCCTGAGCAGTACCAAAGTGCCTCTTACGTGGCGTATTTCGAAGCTGAAGGTTTAATATGTTTAGGACATGAAAGACATGTTCCTGGTACTTAGTAGTAAATGGAGGAATAAGGTCGACCAATGTACGAGCATCCAATGAATAAAATTCCCGAAGGACCAAAGTACTGAAAATAAAAGACAAATATGAAATCAAACTACAAATACAGGAGATCCTGAAGGATCAGAAATCAAGTCGTGATGAACAATTAGGTTACACACATTAACACCCCCAGATCTGGGGTCAGGGATCCGGGTCGTCACGGTCTTTCTTTCCACAATATCACTTCACTTAATTAATAATAGTTAACCTTACGCTGTGACCCCATACTAACACACACCACAACCCGTTATAGTCTCAGAGATGAAATTGAAATAGGTACAAGTCTTTGAATCCACAATTTAAAAGTTATTACAACCCAAAATGATTACTTAATAATTTTACAATTAATTGCCATTATTTGCCACAAGTTATAATTATACATAATTGATTCTCAAAAGTAGAAGGTCTGATCTAAAGATAGATCTACCTCTGCAGCTATAGCAGCTATGATCTCAACGGGAAGGCGTGGGGCGCTTCCCACGCTCTTGCGCTGGGTCTGCTTGAGTCTGGCCATCTTTCCTAACTGTTGTTGTGTGATGAAGAAATAAAGCAAGAGTGAGCATTACAGCTCGCAAGATAATATATAGTGTAAACAATAATGCAAGTATCTAAATGGATAACTTACTAGAATCCTTTATCAAGTGTAAGATAATTACTTACTGGATATAAGCAAAAACAAGGGATGAAGTTACCAAATACTTCACTATACTTATATCATTTATAAAGCTACTTGAACTACCACTGTTCAAAGTATAATGAGCTTTCAACAGTTCATCACATAGATGAGACTACGAGACAAGATTTGAATAGATTAAATCTTTGAAGTATTTTTGAAGGAAATGAAGTTGTGATATACTTCATTAAGTTCCGATATATATATATCCACATATATATCTTCTTTATACAGTTCCTGAAAACCTCTATCATGTAAAGTATGAACAGAGTTTGTAACATCCAATGAATTTTTGGAAGGGAAAAGAATTGTGGCATAAACCCGATATCTTGCTGATCAGGCAAAGATACCAATAAGTAACCTTTTCTACTAGTAGATGGACGAATTCCCCACTGGTCATCACCCTGGTCACAATAGGACCTTATGCTGGACTACCACTCAGCCACTTACGCATTTGATGGACTCCCACTGAGCCACTTACACTATCATGGACGCCCAATGAGCCCATGTTGCTTATGCCGACTCGATAGATGGACTTACTTCCTGAACGTTGGGTAAGTAATCAATTCAGTTACCAAAACCGCAACCTTGTTGCGAATATAACATACACCACAGAGCTGGATCCCTCTGGTTTTGAGCGAATATTTAAATCCCCTTTAAAAAGGGAGATCTTAAATATATAAAAATGAGTTTTGGGATCCGCTCTAACTTTTAAAAATCATTTTAAAGACTCGAAAATACTTTAAAGAGTGTTTGGAGTAAAGCTGATTTAATAAAGTAAATCAGTCCCAATATTTTAGAAAATATCTGAATATTATTATTTAAATAATATTCCCATAAAGAATAATCTTTATACAAATAATTGAGGTAGAAATTGTAAAACTTATACTTGAAATGAGTATTAAATAACCAAAGATATACTTATACGAAAGTACTATCTTTATTTGAATAATCAAAGATAAGTTTGATTATCGACACCTTATTCTTTAATAAAATAAAGAATATATCTCAGCAAATAATCGGAGTCATAGATCCTCAAATGAATATTCAAATAATATTCATTAAATAATATAAACTGAGTCATAAGCCCTCGAATGAATATTCGTAATAATATTCATTAAATAAAATAAAAGGAGTCATAAGCCCTCGAATGAATATTCGTAATAATATTCATTAAATAAAATAAAAGGAGTCATAAGCCCTCGAATGAATATTCGTAATAATATTCATTAAATAAAATAAAAGGAGTCATAAGCCCTCGAATGAATATTCGTAATAATATTCATTAAATAAAATAAAAGTTATCGAATAAACCTTATTCGATTAATAGTTTTAAAAACTATGTCAATATATATATATATTTAAATATATATAGATATAATATACTCGGGAACATCGACTCCCGGTTTTAGAAAATGTTCACCTTTGGGTCCCCTATACTAAGGGTATACACAACTACTGCTTATCTCTAGCATAGGTATTATGCAACTAATAAGCATTTGAACCAACAGATATATAAATCAAGAATACGGAACAGGCATGCATATATACCATATCACATGCTACAATATATCGCAAGAATTTGCTAATAACAAATATGCATTTATCAGAAGATCATGCATATACACATATACATCACAACAACAGTTATACGGGTAGAAAACTTGCCTGAGCGACTGGGGGTTACAAAT
The DNA here is from genome assembly GCF_009905375.1 of Apium graveolens. Lineage (NCBI taxonomy): Eukaryota > Viridiplantae > Streptophyta > Magnoliopsida > Apiales > Apiaceae > Apium > Apium graveolens. The sequence continues at coordinate 112,123,432 of NC_133654.1, forward strand.
GGCTCGGGACGAGTCTGGTAACCTATAAACAACATATAAGTTGGAATTAAACCAAAGTCACTTGTAAATCTATACTTTAACCAAATTAGACTCTAACGCTCGCTTTGCACACTGATTCTCTTAAGTCGCTCGAGTACCCTTGGCTCCACCATTTTTAATAAATTAAACATTATGAATTTTAAGGCGATTCTTTCTCGAGTGTCTTACCAACTGCCTATTACACTTTACATAAATGTTTCATACTCCAATTAGTCATTTAAGGTCTTTAACCTGTGTTTCAAAGTAAGGCGAGGGGTAATGGTTCGTTCGCGAAACGTCGTTACTTAAAACGGCCGTTTCTCCTAAACCGTACATCGGAATCAAACGAACCACATATCAAAACGAAGCTCGTAACATGAACTATCTAATCATGGCAATGGTCAAAACCTAGCAGGGAGTTCTGGAGTTCTAATGTTATGAACAAAAGCAGTCTAAAGTAAATTGGACATTACGACGGCTATGTTTACGCGATTTCCCAAATTTAAAACACTCCAATTCACATCAATCCAACTACCAATCAATAACAACTCAAGATACACATCAAAGCTACTGATTTTAGTCATAATAAGCTCAAGGATCTCAATCCAATCATATATTATAACATCTCCAAATTCAACTAAACTACTTAACAATTAAGCTTGAATCATGCGTATCATTCAATTTACTACTCATCCATCCAAACCATCTCCAAACTTCAACATTAAAACTTATTACTAAAGGGTGAGAAGATTTATACCTTTCTTGGAGGGTGGAAAGTTACTAGGGAGCCTTAAAGAACCTTGATCTATCCTTATATAACCTTGATCTTGCAAATGAAATCAAGAAACACAAAGTTAAAATTTTGAAAACACTATTCACCCTATTCTTTGGTGAATTAATTAGATATGAAAATCATGGAATCTTGAGCTTAAACTTATGGCTCATCTAAGCTATGAATTATGGAAGCTAAAGAAACAAACCTCTTGATTTTTGAAGGTGTGTAGCTAGGGTTTTGAAATTTTCCTCCTTGGTTTAAGAAGAAAAAGCCGAGAGCTTGTTCTTGAAGAAGAGAAGTGAATTTCTATTTTTGATGAAATGAATTCTTTTTGGCTTGGTTGATTTTGATTTGTTTTGTTTTGCTTCTTACCTTTTTACCATGGTAATTATTGTGTAGTTCTCAATCATCCAACAATTCCTTCCCTTATGTCATGCTTATATCATCATGTGATGTCACCCTCCCTCCTTTTTCCTCTTCTCATTGTTTGGATGACATCATCCCCTCTAATCTCTTTGATTAGCTTCTAATTACTTGGCTAATGACCGCTGATCTGTTATACGGTTCGCTTAAATTTCGTTTTCATTTATCGTTTGAGGGATCATACCCGGAATCTATTACTTAGGTTCCCTTAACCTTTCTCAATACATTATATTCCTTTTTATGATCCTCTTATTAAAATCCTTCAATTTAAATCCTTTTATCCTGTTACCTCATACTCAATTCTTTCGATAACTAGTGGATTTTCGGGAAAAATCAAAGTGTTCGGATTTGGATTCTGACGATCTTTACATACACTTATATACCATATAGAGTACTAATAAAATCTCAGAATATCCATATAAAAACCCCTACATAGTGTGGCATGAAAAGTTTTCTTGTTCAACAAAAACACTATTCATAAGGGTTACAAAAAGTTCAAAATTTGGGGTGTTATTACTGTCTCCCCTCCTTAAAAGGATTCCGTCCCGGAATCAAATAGAAAACAAATGGGGGTACTTTTCTAGCATTGCGCTCTCTAGTTCCCAAGTTGATTCTTCCATATTATGATTCTGCCATAGCACTCTGACTAGCTTGATCACTTTGTTCTGAAGCACCTGCTCCTTTTTATCTATAATCCTTACTGGTTTCTCCACGTAAGTCAGATCTGGTTGCATATCCACATGCTCATACTCCACTATGTGTCTGGCATCCCAATGATACTTCCTTAGCATTGACACATGGAACACATTATGAACTGGTAAGGCTAGCTCGTAAGCCAACTTCCCAATCCGTCTTAGTATCTCAAAAGGTCCAATGTATCTTGGGCTTAGTTTTCCTTTCTTTCCAAATCTCATTAACCCCTTCCAAGGGGATACTTTTAGTAGTACTAAGTCCCCTACTCCATACTCCTTGTCCTTTCAGGCTAGGTCTGCATATTTCTTCTGTCTGTCTTGGGCTGCTACCAGCCGTCCTCTGATGAGATCCACTATGTCTTTGGTCCTTTGGACCACTTCGGGTCCGAGCATCTTCCGCTCTCCTACTTCATCCCAGTATAAGGGAGATCGACACCTTCTTCCGTACAGGGCCTCATAAGGCGGCATTCCGATGCTAGCATGAAAGCTATTGTTATAAGAAAACTCGATCTACGGCAAGTGATCATGCCAACTTCATTTAAAGTCTATTGCACAGACTCTCAACATTTCCTCTAGTGTCTGGATGGTCCTTTCACTCTGCCCATCCGTCTGGGGATGGTACGCGGTACTCATATTTAACTTGGTCCCCGCACATTCTTGAAAGCTCCTCCAAAATCTGGAGTTGAACCTGGGGTCTCGGTCTGAGACAATGGACGCTGGGACTCCATGTCGCGTCACTATTTCCTTAAGGAAAATGTCCACCAGTCTATCGACTGTGTATCTCTCATTGATAGGAATGAAATGAGCTGACTTTGTCAGTCGGTCTATGATCACCCATATGGCATCATGGTTGGCTTTCGTCCTTGGTAAACCGACAACAAAATCCATGGCTATCTGTTCCCATTTCCATTCGGGAATCTCCAGGGGTCGTAAAAGTCCACTGGGTCTCTGGTGCCCTGCCTTTACTCTTTGGAAAGTCAAACATTTGCTTACCCATTCTGCTACGTCCCTCTTCATGTTGGGCCACCAGTAATATTCTTTCAAATCCCTATACATCTTGGTGCTTCCCGGGTGAATGGAATACCTTGAACTATGACTTTCATCTAAAATCTCGTCTTTAAGTTCTTGAACATTCGGAACCCAAATCTTGTAGGAATACCTCATTATCCCCTTATTGTCTCTCTCAGTATGGATCTCTTCTCCAGTCATTGACTCTCTGCCCTCATTCATCATTCTTTCTTGGCACAATCTAATCTTTTCCAATAACTCTGGCTGCATTGAGACCTCAAAAAGATTTTCAGTTCCGGTTACCTTTACTTCTATTTCCATTCTCTCAAAATCCTTTATCAATTCTTCCGAAGTCGTTATCATTTTGAGTCTTTCTTTTCTACTAAGGGCATCAACCACCACATTGGCTTTCCCCGGGTGATAGAGAATCTCACAATCATAGTCCTTGATTAGATCTAACCATCTCCTCTGGTGCATGTTGAGCTCTTTCTGCGTAAATATATACTTGAGGCTCTTATGGTCTGTGAAAATCTCGCACTTCTCTCCATACAAGTAGTGCCTCCAAATTTTTAGGGCAAAAACTATTGTCGTGAGCTCAAGGTCATGAGTAGGATATCTAATCTTGTATTCCTTTAGTTGTCTCGACACATACGCAATCACTTTACCGTGCTGCATAAGCACACACCCTAATCCTTTATGCGACGCGTTACTATATATCACAAAATCTCCTTTTCCGTCTGGCAATGCCAACACCGGGGCCGTTACCAACCTTTTCTTTAATTCCTGAAAACTGTTCTCGCATTTCTCCGTCCATTCAAACTTCACTGTCTTACGAGTAAGTCGTGTCAAAGGGGCTGCGATCTTCGCAAAGTCCTGTACAAATCTACGATAGTAGCCGACCAATCCTATGAAACTCCTTACCTCTGTGGGTGTGGTTGGCCTTTCCCAATTTGAGACCGCCTCTATCTTGGAGGGGTCGACCAATACTCCTTCTTTATTGATCACATGTCCTAAAAACTGTACTTCATTCCGCCAGAATTCACACTTTGAGAATTTGGCATATAACTGTTCCTCTCTGAGTATTCCTAGAGCTATCCTCAAATGCTCTGCATGTTCTGCCTCAGTCCTTGAGTAGATTAAAATATCATCGATAAAAACTATCACACACTTGTCCAAGTACTTCTTAAATACTCTGTTCATTAAGTCCATGAAAGCCGCTGGGGCGTTGGTTAATCCAAAGGACATTACCAAGAACTCATAGTGCCCATATCTGGTACGGAACGCTGTCTTGGAAATATCTTCGGGTTTAATCTTTAGTTGGTGATATCCAGTTCTCAGGTCAATCTTGGAAAAATAAACAGCATCATTTAGCTGGTCGAATAGATCATCTATTCTAGGTAACGGGTACCTGTTCTTTATGGTTAGCTTGTTCAACTTTCGATAGTCGATGCACAGCCTCATGCTCCCATCTTTCTTCTTAACAAATAACACTGGTGCTCCCCACGGAGACACACTGGGTCTTATCATACCCTTATCCAAGAGTTCCTGCAATTGGGTAGCTAATTCCTTCATTTCTAATGGGGCTAACTGGTAAGGTGCTTTTGAAACTGGCGCCGTCATTGGGGCCAACTCAATAGAAAATTCAATCACTCTATCGGGTGGTAATCCCGGAAGGTCTTGTGGGAATACGTCTTCAAATTCGTTGACTACCAGAATATCTTGTAAGTTGGGCACCTCCTTCTGCGTGTCCACCACATAGGCTAGGTAAGCCTCATTTCCTTTTCGTAGCATCCTTCTGGCCTGGGCCATAGTAAAAAATTTCTGCATCTGCCTCTTTCCTCTAAATATAACTTCTTTCTTTCCTGGGATATTTAACTTAACTTTCTTCCCCTTACAGTCTATCTGAGCATCATTGCTAGATAGCCAGTCCATTCCCAAAATTACATCAAACTCCCCTAATTTAAAAGGAATCAGATCAACATTAAAAGATTGCTCCCCTATGCCTAACTCACAGGTGGGGTGAATCTGGTTAACATGAATAATTTCATGATTGGCTATTTCTACTTGCAAGGGTTCTATCAAGGGTTCAGCCTTAAGTCTTAACTTACGTGCAAGGTCCTTTGATATAAAAGATTTAGTTACTCCCGAATCAAATAAAACGTTTGCACTGACTGAATTTAGAGAAAGGGTACCTGCTATCACATCTGAGTCTTTCATAGCATCCTGGACTGTCATGTTGAAAGTCCTCGCAGTAGGTGGCTTATTGGAGGCAGCCCTGCTGGCTCCAGAAGCTGCTGGTTTGTTCATTGGGCATTCCCTCTTCCAATGACCCGGGCGTCCACACTGATGACAAGTGGTGGTTGGAATGACGGCAGGGGTTGATGAAGGGCACTTAGTTGAATAGTGACCTTCTCGACCGCACTTAAAGCAGGTTACTGGCTTTCCTTTACACTCCCCAGTGTGCATCCTTCCACAAGTGTTACAGGCTGGCAATGGGGGTTGAGACTGGTTGGAATAGGACATTCTTGACTTATGGCCGCTCTGGCTCATATTCACGCTCATTGGCCGCTTAAACCCAGTGTTCTTTCCCGGTAGGGACACTGCTCCTCGATTAAATCTAGTTGGGAAGCTCCTTCCTGCGGAACCCCCACCCATGCTCATACTTTTCCTCTTTATTCCCTTCTTCTCTCTTTCCTTCTGCATCTGTTCACTTCCGGCTTCTACAATTGTTGCCTTTTGCACCATAGTGGCATAATCCGTAAGCTCAAGGATTGCCACCCTATTCTGAATCCATGGTTTCAGTCCCTGCTGAAACCTCCTAGCTTTCTTTTCCTCGGTGCTTACAAATTCCTGTACAAACCTTGATAACTCAGTAAATTTCGCTTCGTACTCTGCTACAGATAAGTTATTATGCTTTAGCTCCAAGAACCTGAGCTCCATCTGGTTTTCCATAAACCTCGAGAAATATTTTCCCAGAAACAACTGACTGAACCTCTCCCAGGTTATGATAGTATCTGTCTTCATGTTTTTCTTGGCCTCCCACCAGTAGTTGGCCTCTCCATTCAGAAGGTAGGTAGCAAATACAGTCTTCTGTGCCTCATCGGTACTCAAAATCTCAAAGGATTTCTCCATTTCCTTTAACCATGCCCTTGCCTCAATTGGGTCGGCTGATCCGTGGAACTCAGGGGGCTTAAGGGACTTAAAAGCCCTGAAAGAGTTTACCACAATATTTTTATTTCCTTGAGGGGGTGGGTTGGGTTGACGTTCCAAGTTCTGCCTTAGTAGTTGCATGAACTGGCCCATGGGATCCATGCCTGGGTTTGGTATTGGTTGCTCAACCTCAGTTTCTCCTTCCTCAGCCTCTATCTCAAATCCCTCAACATCATATGTTTCCTCTTCCTCTTCATACAGGGAGTCATCTTGTTCCACATAATCCTCATCTTCCTCTTCACTGTGTTCCGGGTTCCCATCGTCCTGGTTATGGCTTCCCTGGTCCTCATATCCAGGGTTCGCCCTAGTTCCAATCTTTCTTGGCGGCATGATACTGATAATAAAAAAAATTATTGGGAAATTCAACGTTAGGTCACAATCATACACAACATTGTGCCTTGCACAGCTCTATAATGGGGAGAATGTATCTCGCAGTTCTATTATTTTATGACAGTTCTAATAAGAAGTGCAGTAATAATAATGATAAAAATAGTGATCTCGTCACTAAGGAACTGACCTGAAAGGAAACAAATATATACATAATGCGAGAAATACATAGTTTGATCTGGTCAAAAGTACAACAGTGCTACAGCCATCTGTCCCAAAAGTGATACACAAGAGTCTATCTGTCTAGTCAGAAAAAGGGATGCTATATACAAGTCACCTATCCCGGAAAATTGGCTCTTACTATGGCCTCGACTAACTAGACAACTAGACTATCCCATCGTCGGTCCTGAATCATGCACCGGAGCGGGTCAGCTCCCATACCCTTTCCATCGCACGACGGAAGATATAATCGGCCTGCCGCCTGGAGATCCTACCATGCTTGTCCCCCTGGAGCGATCTGAGTCTCGCTCGGGACGTGAGCTCTATCCCCGGCAGCTCCCTCCTCAAGGATCGGGGTATAGCAGCCCTGGTCTCATAAGCTCAGGTACGCCTACCCGCCCTCTCCGCATCCAACTCCCTCCTGGCCTCATCCATCCGGGCCTCAGCAACAGCCACTCGGGTCCTCAATACATCCTGAACATAGCCGTGAGCTAACAAAGACTGCCTATGGGCAGGGTCGAGAGGTGGTGAATCCGGAGCCGCTGGGGGTGCCTCCTCGGTCTACCAAGGCTCGGAAGTATGGGTCTCTGAGCTGTCATCATAGGGGATCCAAGATAGTGGTGGAGGGGTAGGAGCTCTGACCACCGGAAGTGTGGGTAAAGGGGTACCAGTGTACACTACCATAGGTCTGACACGCTCCTCAGCTACTGGGACCTCATCCGGGTCCTCCTCATCTGAAATAGCAACAACCTCTGTCTCTGACTCCTCTGAGGGGTCCTCTTCATCCTCCTCCATCTCAGGCTCCTCCTGATCCTCGACATCTAGCAGTGCCTCATCATGCTCACGCTCGAACATCTCAGGGTCCTTTATCTCCTGCGCCTACACATTAAACGAGCTAAGTTACTATCATGATACTTATAAGGGTTCCCGTAAGGGTTTTAACTGTCAGCGCTACTTTAAGTAATCCGACCATGAACTTGGCAAGAGTTCTTATTATCTTTGTGAGTTTATTATTACACCGTCGCATCATCTCTGAGGTTTATAACGCTTAGCTCTGATACCATTTCTTTAACACCCCCAGATCCGGGGTCAGAGATCCGGGTCGTCACGGTCTTTCTTCCACAATATCACTTCACTTAATTAATAATAGTTAACCTTATGCTGTGACCCCATACTAACACACACCACAACCCGTTATAGTCTCAGAGATGAAATTGAAATAGGTACAAGTCTTTGAATACACAATTTAAAAGTTATTACAACCCAAAATGATTACTTAATAAGTTTACAATTAATTGCCATTATCTGCCACAAGTTATAATTATACATAATTGATTCTCAAAAGTAGAAGGTCTGATCTACAGATAGATCTACCTCTACAGCTATAGCAGCTATGATCTCAACGGGAAGGCGTGGGGCGCTTCCCACACTCTTACGCTGTGTCTGCTTGAGTCTGGCCATCTTTCCTAACTGTTGTTGTGTGATGAAGAAATAAAGCAAGAGTGAGCATTACAGCTCGCAAGATAATATATAGTGTAAACAATAATGCAAGTATCTAAATGGATAACTTACTAGAATCCTTTATCAAGTGTAAGATAATTACTTACTGGATATAAGCAAAAACAAGGGATGAAGTTACCAAATACTTCACTATACTTATATCATTTATAAAGCTACTTGAACTACCACTGTTCAAAGTATAATGAGCTTTCAACAGTTCATCACATAGATGAGACTACGAGACAAGATTTGAATAGATTAAATCTTTGAAGTATTTTTGAAGGAAATGAAGTTGTGATATACTTCATTAAGTTCCGATATATATATCCACATATATATCTTCTTTATACAGTTCCTGAAAACCTCTGTCATGTAAAGTATGAACAGAGTTTGTAACATCCAATGAATTTTTGGAAGGGAAAAGAATTGTGGCATAAACCCGATATCTTGCTGATCAGGAAAAGATACCAATAAGTAACATTTTCTACTAGTAGATGGACGAATTCCCCACTGGTCATCACCCTGGTCGCAATAGGACCTTATGCTGGACTACCACTCAGCCACTTACGCATTTGATGGACTCCCACTGAGCCACTTACACTATCATGGACGCCCACTGAGCCCATGGTGCTTATGCCGACTCGATAGATTGACTTACTTCCCGAACGTTGGGTAAGTAATCAATTCATTTACCAAAACGGCAACCTTATTGCGAATATAAAATACACCACAGAGCCGGATCCCTCTGGTTTTGAGCGAGTATTTAAATCCCCTTTAAAAAGGAAGATCTTAAATATATAAAAATGAGTTTTGGGATCCGCTCTAACTTTTAAAAATCATTTTAAAGACTCGAAAACACTTTAAAAAGTGTTTGGAGTAATGCTGATTTAATAAAGTAAATCAGTCCCAATATTTTAGAAAATATCTGAATATTATTATTTAAATAATATTCCCATAAAGAATAATCTTTATACAAATAATTGAGGTAGAAGTTGTAAAACTTCTACTTGAAATGAGTATTAAATAACCAAAGATATACTTATACGAAAGTACTATCTTTATTTGAATAATCAAAGATAAGTTTGATTATCGACACCTTATTCTTTAATAAAATAAAGAATATATCTCAGAAAATAATCGGAGTCATAGATCCTCAAATGAATATTCAAATAATATTCATTAAATAATATAAACTGAGTCATAGCCCTCGAATGAATATTCGTAATAATATTCATTAAATAAAATAATAAGCATATCAATATAGGCTTATTCGATTAATAGTTTTGAAAACTATATCAATATATATATATATATATATTTAAATATATATATATATAATATACTCGGGAACATCGACTCCCGGTTTTAGAAAATGTTCACCTTTGGGTCCCCTATACTAAGGGTATACACAACTACTGCTTATCTCTAGCATAGGTATTATGCAACTAATAAGCATTTGAACCAACGGATATATAAATCAAGAATACGGAACAGGCATGCATATATACCATATCACATGCTACAATATATCGCAAGAATTTGCTAATAACAAATATGCATTTATCACAAGATCATGCATATACACATATACATCACAACAACAGTTATACGGGTAGAAAACTTGCCTGAGCGGCTGGGGGTTACAAATGGCTCGGGACGAGCCTGGTAACCTATAAACAACATATAAGTTGGAATTAAACTAAAGTCACTTGTAAATCTATACTTTAACCAAATTAGACTCTAACGCTCGCTTTGCGCTTACTGATTCTCTTAAGTCGCTCGAGTACCCTCGGCTCCACCATTTTTAATAAATTAACCATTACGAGTTTTAAGGCGATTCTTTCGCGAGTGTCTTACCAACTGCCTATTACACTTTACATAAATGTGTCATACTCCAATAAGTCATTTAAGGTCTTTAACCTATGTTTCAAAGTAAGGCGAGGGGTAATGGTTCGTTCGCGAAACGTCGTTACTTAAAACGGCCGTTTCTCCTAAACCGTACATCGGAATCAAACGAACCACATATCAAAACGAAGCTCGTAACATGAACTATCTAATCATGGCAATGGTCAAAACCTAGCAGGGAGTTCTCGGGTTCTAATGTTATGAACAAAAGCAGTCTAAATTAAATCGGACATTACGACGACTATGTTTACGCAATTTCCCAAATTTAAAACACTCCAATTCATATCAATCCAACTACCAATCAATAAAAACTCAAGATACACATCAAAGCTACTGATTTTAGTCATAATAAGCTCAAGGATCTCAATCCAATCATATATTATAACATCTCCAAATTCAACTAAACTACTTAACAATTAAGCTCGAATCATGCTTATCATTCAATTTACTACTCATCCATCCAAACCATCTCCAAACTTCAACATTCAAACTTATTACTAAAGGGTGAGAAGAATTATACCTTTCTTGGAGGGTGGAAAGTTACTAGGGAGCCTCAAAGAACCTTGATCTATCCTTATATAACCTTGATCTTGCAAATATAATCAAGAAACACAAAGTTAAAATTTAGAAAACACTATTCACCCTAATCTTTGGTGAATTAATTAGCTATGAAAATTATGGAATCTTGAGCTTAAACTTATGGCTCATCTAAGCTATGAATTATGGAAGCTAAAGAAACAAACCTCTTGATTTTTGAAGGTGTGTAGCTAGGGTTTTGAAATTTTCCTCCTTGGTTTAAGAAGAAAAAGCCGAGAGCTTGTTCTTGAAGAAGAGAAGTCAATTTCTATTTTTGATGAAATGAATTCTTTTTGGCTTGGTTGATTTTGATTTGTTTTGTTTTGCTTCTTACCTTTTTACCATGGTAATTATTGTGTGGTTCACAATCATCCAATAATTCCTTCCCTTATGTCATGCTTATATCATCATGTGATGTCACCCTCCTTCCTTTGTCCTCTTCTCATTAGTTGGATGACATCATCCCCTCTAATCTCTTTGATTAGCTTCTAATTACTTGGCTAATGACCGCTGATCTGTTATACGGTTCGCTTAAATTTTATTTTCGTTTATCGTTTGAGGGATCATACCCGGAATCTATTACTTAGGTTCCCTTAACCTTTCTCAATACATTATATTCCTTTTATGATCCTCTTATTAAAATCCTTGAATTTAAATCCTTTTATCATGTTACCTCATACTCAATTCTTTCGATAACTGGTGGATTTTCGGGAAAAATCAAAGTGTTCGGATTTGGATTCTGACGATCTTTACATACACTTATATACCGTATAGAGTACTAATAAAATCTCAGAATATCCATATAAAAACCCCTACATAGTGTGGCATGAAAAGTTTTCTTGTTCAGCAAAAACACTATTCATAAGGGTTATAAAAAGTTAAAAATTTTGGGGGTTATTACACACACTGAAGATGTTCAAGTCCATGAAGGACCGCAAATAGATAAAAGCCACGCACGGCAAACAAAGCCATGCAAGGCCTAAACACTGAAGGACAATCTATAGTCCAAAATCAGATGATTAACCAATAATGGTAACCTCAGAAACAACCCAAAGGATAGGAAAGCCCCGCAAATTTACCATATCAGGGTAAGAGCTATGAACAGAGCCAATGGACATATTTACGGAGCGCACCTCATCATCATGGGTGTCCATCATCTTGAATAAGTCTTCTGACTGTCGATAAACGCTAAAGAGCTCTAGAATCCCCGTCCTGAAACTTTCTCTCAAGTTTCTTCATCAATGCCGCCAAAGCCATGTGCTCGCTCCTTCCTTTTCCACTCCTAGTGCAAGAAGCTGCGAAGTAGGCGTGGCCTAATAAGAAAAAGATATTAGAAAGCTAACCTACCAAAAGAGGCTGATCAGCCTCAAGAGAAAGCCTTTGACCAACTGGAGATCCCTCGGAAAGGGCTCCAGCAGACCGGCCTCCAAGGGATGCCTTAATCCAGCCAGGCTCCTCCTTTAATTTGTGAAGTATTGAAAGTTCTAAAAAGAATAGATGTACCAAATACAAGGCATGAGCCCCGCACATCCCCGCCTCAGGAAGTTGTTCGCCTAATTGGAACAAACTTAACCAATGGGAAAATAAGAGGGGTTAGGCCAACTTTAACAAGGTTCCTTTGAATTATGAGGATCCATCAAGAACACGAAAGTGATAGTTTATGTTCGAGGTCCATCGAGACATGTTGTCCAAGAAAGCAAAAATGTTTCCCCTTGACCGACCAGAGGAGGTCGAGTAGCCATCCATGAAGATCTTTGACTGTCTAAAGTGTCCTTGGATGAGGTCCCCACCCGGCAAGGCACTTCTTCGAAAAAAAAGAGAGAAGTCTAATCCAAGAATTGATATTGAGAATATTGAAGTTCAAGAACTTCCACGAAATATGATCCCAAAGGGCCAAGAAGCTCTAGACATTAAGGTTACGGCCAACAGGGCCTTAAGGGCTTGGTCTCATGGTCGACCAAGAGTCCTTGAAGCGGACCCCTCCACATGGAGGGTTAGGCCGACTAGGACGTCCTTGAAGGAATGTCTACAAATGTCCGGAACTAATAGGGATGACCCCTAAGAGAAGGTTCCAAGAAAACCATGAACTAGAGCCAAGGGATGCTCCTAGTGAAGAGTAGAACGTTCACGAGAACAAGTACATAACGCTCACTAAAAAAAGGGCCAAACATCCAAAAAGAGCAGAATTTGCCGACCAGGCCACGTGGAGGCCTCATAGCCGACCGGAACCCATGTAGGGTTGATCCAGACCCTCCTAAAGGTTTTCTGGTGGAACTCCTATGAAAATTCTTGAGAATTCTTGAAAAATTAGGCGCCCAACGAGAACAAGTTTGAAGACTAGAACGCCCATGAGAACAAGTTCTGCGAAGGCTAAAGAGTCCATGAGAACAAATTTCGTGAAGACTAGGACATCCACGAAAACAAGTTTCATGAAGAATAGAACGTTCACTAGAAAATGATTAGAAAAGCCTGGTTGAGGCTAAACAATAAATCGATAGTCTTAAGGGACGATTATGCCAAAAAAACCAGGATCTAAGTCACGATCTTGGTCGTAAATCTTGGATGAATTAGTTCTAATAGGAGCCTAAAGATTAGCAAAATTTCGACCAAGACCCGGATCGTAAACTCTACTAGGATCCAGGTCGAAATCCTGGTTGTGAATCCTAGTCGAAGTTTCACGAACAGGTGTCAAAAGGTGGCATGAATTTCAACCAAGACCCAGGTCGTAAACTCGACTAGGATCTAGGTCATAAACTCGACTAGGATCCAGGTCGAAATCCTGGTCGTGAATCCAAGTCGAAGTTTCACGAACAGGAGTCAAAAGGTGGCATGAATTTCGACCAAGACCCATGTCGTAAACTCGACTAGGATCTAGGTCGAAATCCTGGTCGTAAATCCTAGTCGAAGTTTCACGAACAGGAATAATGTTGCGGCCAAAATTTTGACCAGGATCCAGGTCGTAAACTCGACTAGGATCCATGTCGAAATCCTGGTCGTGAATCCTAGCCGAAATTGTTCGACCAGGGCTCAGGAGCAGGCCCAAATTCGACTAGGATCCAGGTCAAAATTTCAGAAAAATCCCTGAAAAATTAGGGAAAATTTGAAAATAATTTCAAAAATTAATTTTGATAAAATATTTTTGAAATATTAAAGAAGTAATATCTGTGAGTATCAGAATATTCTTGAAAATTAGGAAAAAATCCCAGAAATTAAGGGAAAATTCCTGAAAAATACCAGAAATTTCCTAAAGAAAGGGAAAAAGGTGAGAAAATAATAGGGAAGTTCTAAAAACAACCCTGAAGCCGTGTACAAGGCAAATCGTTGTAAATGTGTAGGTCGCTCCACACTTTACGCCAAAATGATACCCTGTAAGGGAACAAATGAACTTAACTTCTACGAAATCTTTTACGATTTCCCAGAAGTTGGGGGGAAAATGATAGGGAATAAAATAAACCCTGATTGCGTAATTAATATCACATTAATTGTATTAATATTGGGCTGACAGTTAAGCCCATTAGAAGAGGCCCAAGACCCTTGATAGGGGCAAAAAATAGCCTAGGAATATAATTGGTGTTAAAATTAATTAGACCAAATACGGTCCAATAACGAAGCCCAATTAGAAAGGGCCCAAAACCCTGAATATTAATTAATTTCTTAATTAATTAATAAGGGATAAATCAGCTGTCAAGATGAGTCCCAATGAGGATATAAATCCTTGAAGATTAGCCCCCAAGAGACCTGATAGGATAAGAAATATGTTTCCTACTTCCTAGGACTCCAAAGTCCATTCTAATTCTGAGACTTGCTCACCAAGTCTCCTAACCCAAGTCCAATTGAAGGACTCCCAACATCTATATAAGGGGCCTCACCCCACAAATCAGAACTATGTTTTGGCTTAATCCTCGATTAAGGAAATACAGGCCACTACGTCCTTGGTGTGCCCTCGCCGCCATAGCCCCGAGGGCATCATCAAGAACTACGTTTTTTTGGCTTGATTCTCTAAATTACAGAGATACGTAGGCATCTCGTAAAGGCAGAATTAAGCTACGAAACTCGAGAGCAACCATTAAAGGCCTTGAGCTCCCGAACCTTAATAAAAATACAACACTTAATATACCTGGATGGTCCGACACAAAGAAGGGTTGTATCCCCAAGAGTTGATCAAAGCAATCTTCTTCCCCTTGGAGATCCTGATGATCCTACTCCACCATTCACTGAAGAGATAATGAATGCCCATATCTCAAGGAAGTTTAAGATGCCCACTATCAAAGCTTATGATGGTACGGGAGATCCCGCTAATCATGTCAGGACATTCTCTAATGCACTATTGCTGCAGCCCGTGAATGACGCTATTAAGTTTCGGGCCTTTCCTCAAACCCTGTCGGGAATGGCTCAAAGATGGTATAGTCGTTTGCCCCCGAACTCTATTGGGTACTTCAGGGAGTTAAGTCAGGCTTTTATTAAGCAGTTCATCAGCGGGAGAGTGCATGAGAAAAGTTCAGCATCCCTCATGAGCATTGTGCAGGGAGCGAAGGAAACCTTGAGAGACTACCTGAATCGTTTCACGAAGGAAGTTTTAAAATTCCCGGACCTTGATGACAAGGTAGCCATGATAGCACTGCAACAAGGAACTAGGGATGAGTTCTTAAAGATGTCCTTGGCCAAGCGCCCCCTGAAAGCATGTTACAGCTCCAAGATAGAGCCGGGAAGTACATCAAGGTGGAAGAGAGCATGAGGAAGACCATAGTAAGTAACGAGCCCGCTGAAGGCAAGAAGCGGAAAACCGATCTGGAATATATTGCAAAGGACAAGTATCCTAGAACTGAGCAGAACAATGACTCAACCCCGAAGAAGGGAGGACCTGGACAAAAGTTCACTGAATATGCTAAGCTGAATGCTCCAAGAAGCCAGATTTTAATGGAAATCGAGAAAAATCGAGATATTTGTTGGCCTAAGCCCTTGAAGGCTGATCCTACCAAGCTAGATAAGAGCAAGTATTGTAGATTTCACAAGGATGTTGGTCACGACACCGATGAGTGTAGACAAATGAAAGATGAAATTGAATTCCTCATTCCAAAAGGAAGATTGAACAAGTACACTGAAGAAGGAAGGGATAGGAATAACAATGGAAGAAAGAACTTTGAAGATCATCGGAGGGACTAAGATGATCAGGGGTAAAATCCCCAGCCTAGAGGACCGGTGATAAATACAATCTTTGGAGGACCACGACCTAGAGGGCCTGTGATAAACATGATTTTTGGAGGACCAACTGCTGCTGGATTATCCAAGAACTCCAGGGAAGCATATGCCAGGGAAGTTATGCATATTGTTGAAGAAGCCCCGAAGAGGGACAGGACATTAGTAACAATGACTTTCGATGATCCTGACCTAGAGGGTGTGAAATTTCCTCACAACGACCCGTTGGTCATAACACCCATAATAGGAAATAACCCGATTAAGAAGGTCCTTGTGGATAATGGTGCTTCAGTGGATATCTTGCTCCACGACACCTTTTTAAGGATGGTTTATAATGAATCCCAATTGACCCCAACCGACATGCCGATATATAGATTTGCGGGAGTGGAGTGCCCCGTGGAAGGGATAATCAAGTTTCCAACCACCATAGGACAGGAACCAAGGCAAGCAACACAGATGTTAGACTTTGTGGTGGTGAAGGCTAGTTCAACTTATAACGCTATCATGGGAAGAACCGGGATACATGCCTTCAAGGCAGTCCCTTCTTCCTACCATTCAATTATGAAGTTTCCCACTATGTGGCCTCACTAAGGGCAGATGGAGTTGGGGGGCAGGTTCTTCCTATCCAAGATCTAGATATTTGAGAGAATGATGAGAAAAGAGGGAAGCCAACTGAAGACTTGGTTTCGATTCCTTTAGCTCTCAAGGATCCTGAAAAAGTAACTTTCGTTGGAGCCACACTAGAGGAGCCCCTTAGAGGGAAGTTGGTGAAATTTTTGCAAGAAAATAGTGATGTGTTTACATGGTCAGCAGCTGATATGCCAGGCATAGACTCGGAATTGATTAATCACAAGCTGAATGTGGATCCGAATCGGAAGACAGTGAAGCAAAAGAAAAGAAGTTTTGCCCCAAAGAGGCAAGAAGCTATAAAACAGGAAGTAGAGAAGATCTAAGAGGCTGGTTTCATTGAGGAGATACAATTTCCAGAATGGTTAGCAAACCCTTTAATGGTGAAGAAGGAAAATGTAAAATGGAGGATGTGTGTGGAATTTACTGATCTGAATGACGCATGCCCTAAGGACTGTTTCCCGTTGCCAATGATAGATACTTTGATAGATGCCACTGCTGGACATGAGATGCTGAGCTTCATGGATGGATTTAGTGGATACAATCAGATCAATATGCATAAGGACGACATCCCTAAGGTATCATTCATCACTAACTTTGGTGTTTATTGTTATCTCGTATGGCATTTAGTCTCAAGAATACAGGAGCCACCTATCAAAGGTAGGTAAATAAAATTTTTAAGGATCTTATCGGTAAGACCATGGAATTTTATGTTGACGACATGTTAGTCAAGATTCTAGTAAAGACAGATCATATAACCCATTTGTGGGAAGCCTTCGAGGTCCTGAGGTAACACAAGATGATGTAAAATCCTACGAAGTGTGCTTTCAGAGTAGGGTCTGGAAAGTTTTTGGGATTGATGGTCTCCAAGAGAGGAATCGAGGCCTATCCCGATAAAATAAAAGCAATCCTGGACATGGAGCCACCAAAAACTATCAAAGATGTTCAGAAGCTCACTGGAAGGGTTGCTGCGTTCGGACGATTCATCTCCAAGTCTGGAGATAAGTGCTTGTCATTCTTCAAGTCTTTAAAGAAGTTTGAGGATTTTGTATGGAGTGAGGAAAGCCAGAAGACATTTGAGGAATTAAAGAAATATATGGTCCAGGCCCCGTTGTTGGCCAAGCCAGCTTTGAATGAAGTTTTATACTTGTACTTGGTCGTTTCAGAGAATGCCTTGAGCGCTGTATTGGTTAAGGATGAACTGAAAACCCAGAAACCCGTATACTATGTCAGCAAAATTCTGCATTAAGCTGAGTTGAATTATTTAACTATTGAGAGCTTTGCTTTAGCTTTGGTAATTGCTTCAAGAAAGTTACGTCCTTACTTTCAGGCTCATCAAATTGAGGTGCTAACAAAGCAGCCCCTGAGAAATATCATTCATAGTCCCAAGGCTAGTGGAAGGTTGATCAAGTGGGCAATAGAGCTGGGAGAATTCGATATCAATTATAAACCATGAACGGTAATAAAAGCCCAGGCATTGGCTGACTTCGTGGCGGAATATACCATATCCAACCAAGAAGTCGGGGGGTAGGAGGATACCATACCTCAGCACAAGGAAGTTGATAAGGGGACAAAGAATAGGATGATAAAGAGAAAGAATATTGGGTCCTCTATTTTGATGGAGCATCAAAAACAAATTCAAGTGGAGCAGGTTTAGTTTTACAAAGCCCTGATGGGTTCTTGATTGAGTATGCCATGAAGTTAGACTTCCCAACCACAAATAATGAGGCAGAATATGAAGCTCTGATAGCTGGTCTCGGCCTAGCAGGGACACTGAGAGTCAAGAACTTGAAGGTCTGTGGAGACTCGAAGTTGGTCATATCCCAAGTGAAGGCAAGGGATGACACTGCGCCTAAGTATGTCCGCCTAGTAAGGGCTGTGATGACTCAGTTCGATGAATGCCATGTTGAGCACATCCCATGGGAGGAAAATGCTAAGGCAGATGCATTGTCTAAATTTATTTCATCTGAGATAGAGGAAAGTTCAGGAAGTGTATACTTTCGCGTTCTGAAGACAGGGAGCATTGATGTTAAGCTTGTAGCTCCTATAGGTCTGGGGACATCATGGATAGATCCCATCAGGACCCATATTCAAACCGGTTTGTTGCCAAATGATGCTACTGAAGCATGGAAGCTGGCTATTCGAGCACTGAGATACTCCTTGATAGATGGAATTTTGTATAAAAGATTTTATGTAGTTCCTTACTTAAGATGACTCAGGCTTGATGAGGCACGCTTGGCTCTTGAAGAAGTGCATAAAGGTATCTGTGGACAACACTTGGGGGGCAGAGCACTAGCTCATAAGATAACTCATTTAGGCTTCTTTTGGCCAGAAATGATGGTTGATGCCAAAGTGTATGTGAAGAAGTATGACCGCTATCAGAAGTATGCACCTGTCGTTAGACAACCCCACGAGATGCTGACCTCCATCAACTCACCTATCCCCTTTGCTATGTGGGGAATGGATATACTTGGGCCTTTCCCCATGGCCATGGCACAAAGGAAGTTCCTGATTGTAGCCATTGACTATTTTACTAAGTGGGTTGAAGCCAAGCCTTTGGCCAAAATCACAACTAAATAGGTTGCACAATTCCTGTGGGAAAATATTATATGCCGGTATGGAACTCCCCGCATCCTAGTCATTGACAATGGAACACGATTCAACAATGAGGAATTCAAGAAGTATTGTGAGGAGAATGAAATTGAATTACGATTCACCTCTGTGGCTGACCCGCAAGCCAATGGGCAAGCGGATGTGGCGAATCGAATAATCCTGGATGGACTAAGGAAGAGGATCGAGAAGTCAAGGAATAACTGGGTGGATGAAATACTCCCAATACTATGAGCCTATAGGACTACGTGTAGAGTCACGACTGGAGCAACTCCCTTCATATTAGCATATGGGGCAGAAGTGGTTGTTCCTTTAGAAATATCACATTCCTCTCCCTGGATTCAAGCTTTCAATGCTGAAGAAAATGAGAAGGGCAAAGGTTAGCCCTGGATCTAGTCGACGAGGTTAGAGATGAGGCCAACGCCTGCAATGCAGAGTATCAATGAAGAGCCTCCCTCTATTTTAATAAAAGGGTTAAAGAAAGGTTCTTTTACCAAGGAGGCCTGGTCTTAAGAAAGATTGAGGCTTCAGGAGTTGAAGAGAAAGAAAAGCTAATCCCTAACTGGGAAAGATCGTATAAGGTCGAGAAAACATGAGGACGAGGATCCTAAAAGTCGGAAACCCTGAGCAGTAACAGAGTGCCTCATACCTGGCGCGTTTCGAAGCTGAAGGTTTAATATGTTTAGGACATGAAAGACATGTTCCTGGTACTTAGTTGCAAATGGAGGAATAAGGTCGACCAATGTACGAGCATCCAATGAATAAAATTCATGAAGGACCAAAGTACCGAAAATAAAAGACAAATATGAAATCAAACTACAAATGCAGGAGATCCTGAAGGATCAGAAATCAAGTCATGATGAACAATTAGGTTACACACTGAAGATGTTCAAGTCCATGAAGGACCGCAAATAGATAAAAGCCACGCACGGCAAACAAAGCCATGCAAGGCCTAAACACTGAAGGACAATCTATAGTCCAAAATCAGATGATTAACCAATAATGGCAACCTCAGAAACAATCCAAAGGATAGGAAAGCCCCGCAAATTTACCATATCAGGGTAAGATCTATAAAAGGAGCCAATGGACATATTAACGGAGTGCACCTCATCATCATGGGTGTCCATCATATTGAATAAGTCTTCTGACTATCGATAAACGCTAAGAGAGCTCTAGAATCCCAGTCCTGAAACTTTCTCTCAAGTTTCTTCATCAATGCCGCCAAGGCCATGTGCTCACTCCTTCATTTTGCACTCCTAGTGAAAGAAGCTGCGAAGTAGACGTGGCCTAATAAGAAAAAGAGATTAGAAAGCTAACTTCACGAAATGTATATGGTCATTTGAAGTCCACATTACAAACTCTAGCCTACCAAAAGAGGCTGATCAGCCTCAAGAGAAAGCCTTTGACCAACTGGAGATCCCTCGGAAAGGGCTCCAGCAGACCGGCCTCCAAGGGATGCCTTAAACCAGCCAGGCTCCTCCTTTAATTTGTGAAGTATTGAAAGTTCTAAAAAAAATAGATGTACCAAATACAAGGCATGAGCCCCGCACATCCCCGTCTCAGGAAGTTGTTCGCCTAATTGGAACAAACTTAACCAATGGGAAAATAAGAGGGGTTAGGCCAACTTTAACAAGGTTCCTTTGAATTATGAGGACCCATTAATAACATGAACGTGATAGTTTATGTTCGAGGTCCATCGAGACATGTTGTCCGAGAAAGCAAAAATGTTTCCCCTTGACCGTCCAGAGGAGGTCGAGTAGCCATCCATGAAGATCTTTGACCGTCTAAAGGGTCCTTGGATGAGGTCCCCAACGGGCAAGGCACTTCCTCGAATAAAAAAGAGAGAAGTCTAATCCAAGAATTGATATTGAGAATATTGAAGTTCAAGAACTTCCACGAAATATAATCCCAAAGGGCCAAGAAGCTCTAAACATTAAGGTTACGGCCGACCAGGGCCTTAAGGGTTTAGTCTCATGGCCGACCAAGAGTGCTTGAAGCTGACCCCTCCACATGGAGGGTTAGGCCGACTAGGACGTCCTTAAAGGAACGTCTACAGACATCCGGAACTAATAGGGATGGCCCCTAAGAGAAGGTTCCAAGAAAACCATGAACTAGAGCCAAGGGATGCTCCTAGTGAAGAGTAGAACGTTCACGAGAACAAGTACATAACGCTCACTAGAAAAAGGGCCAAACGTCCAAAAGGAGCAGAATTTTCTGACCAGGCCACATGGAGGCCTCATAGCCGACCGGAACCCATGCAGGGTTGATCCAGACCCTCCTAAAGGTTTTCTTGGTGGAACTCCTATGAAATTCCTTGAGAATTCTTGAAAAATTAGGCGCCCAACGAGAACAAGTTTGAAGACTAGAACGCCCATGAGAACAAGTTTCGCGAAGGCTAAAGAGTCCCTGAGAACAAATTTCGTGAAGACTAGGACATCCACGAAAACAAGTTTCATGAAGAATAGAACGTTCAATAGAAAATGATCAGAAAATCATGGCTGAGGCTAAACAATAAATCGATAGTCTTAAGGGACGATTATGTTAATTATGACCTCTAAGATTCTTAACGATTTCTTTGATTCTTAATGAATTTAGAAATATAAAGGCCCCAGTCAAGGTTCAAATTCAAAGAATCAAAGCCCAAATCCAAATAGGATTTGAAAATATAGAGGCCTAAATCCAAAGAGGATTTGGAAATATGAGAGGCCCGAATTAAAGCCCAAGTACAAAGAAGAGCCAAAAAAACAGGATCTAAGTCGAGATCTAGGTCGTGAATCCTGGACGAATTATTTCGAATAGGAGCCTAAAGATGAGCAAAAACAGGATCAAGACCCGGGTCGTAAACTCGACTAGGATCCAGATCGAAATCCTGGTCATGAATCCTAGTCGAAGTTTCACGAACAGGAGTCAAAAGGTGGCATGAATTTCAACCAAGACCCAGGTCATAAACTCGACTAGGATCCAGGTCGAAATCCTGGTCGTGAATCCTAGTCAAAGTTTCACGAACATGAGTCAAAAGGTGGCATGAATTTCGACCAAGACCCATGTCGTAAACTCGACTAGGATCTAGGTCGAAATCCTGGTCGTGAATCATAGTCGAAGTTTCACGAACAGGAATCATGTTGCGACCAAAATTTCGACCAGGATCCAGGTCGTAAACTCGACTAGGATCCAGGTCGAAATCATGGTCGTGAATCCTAGCCGAAATTGTTCGACCAGGGCTCAGGAACAGGCCCAAATTCGACTAGGATCCAGGTTGAAATTTTGACTAGGATCCTGGTCGAAAAAGGGCTGAAAATTTTAGAAAAATCCCAGAAAAATTAGGGAAAATTTGAAAATAATTTCAAAAATTATTTTTGATAAAATATTTTTGAAATATTAAAGAAGTAATATCTGTGAGTATTAGAATATTCTTGAAAATTAGGAAAAAATCCCAGAAATTAAGGGAAAATTCCTGAAAAATACCAGAAAATTTCTAAAGAAAGGGAAAAAGGTAAGAAAATAATAGGGAAGTTCTAAAAACAACCCTGAAGCCGTGTACAAGGCAAATCGTTGTAAATGTGTAGGTCGCTCCACACTTTACGCCAAAACGATACCCTGTAAGGGAATAAATGAACTTAACTTCTGCGAAATCTTTTACGGTCCTGTAACGAAGCCCAATTAGAAAGGGCCCAAAACCCTGAATATTAATTAATTTTGTAATTAATTAATAAGAGATAAATCAGCTGTCAAGATGAGTCCCAATGAAGATATAAATCCTTGAAGATTAGCCCCCAAGGGACCTGATAGGATAAGGAATCAGTTTCCTACTTCCTAGGACTCCAAAGTCTATTCTAATTCTTAGACTTGCCCACCAAGTCTCCTAACCCAAGTCCAATTCAAGGACTCCCAACATCTATATAAGGGGCCTCACCCCATAAATCAGAACTACATTTTGGCTTAATCCTCGATTAAGGACATACATGCCACTACGTCCTTGGTGTGCCCTCACCACCATAGCCCCGAGGGCATCATCAAGAACTATGTTTTTTGGCTTGATTTTCTAAACTACAGAGATATGTAGGCATCTCGTAAAGGCAGAATTAAGCTACGAAACACGAGAGCAGCCATTAAAGGCCTTGAGCTCCCGAACCTTAGTAAAAAATACAGCACTTAATATACCTTAGTTTTTAATCCATAACAAATTGGTATCAGAGCGCACTAATAAATTTACAATCAGAAGCAATCTAAACATGTCTTTGAACAAGTATGAAAGTATTAAAATCCCCATTCTGAAAAATACTGAATATCCTACATGAAAGGTGAAGATGCTCATGCACTTGGAGGCTACAGATCAAGACTATCTCGACATAATTAATAATGGACCCTACATGCCAACAAAACTGGTGCCTGCAACTCCTACTGTGGCTGAACACTATCAGTTGAAGGAGAAGAGTGAGTGGACACAAGAAGAGAAAGTACATGTGCTGAAAGATGCAAAGGTAAGAAACATTTTACATAACAGTCTTGATTTTGTGATGTCAAAAATGGTTATAGCTTACAAGACTGCCAAGGAGATCTGGGATGCTCTTAAAACTCAATGTCAAAGAACCATGGCCATCAAGAAGAACAGAAGGGTTGTTCTGATTCAAGAATATGAACACTTTGAGGCAAAGCCTGATGAAAGTCTCACCGACATCTATGATAGATTTCTCACCCTGCTCAACAATTTATCTTTGGTGAGAAAGGTGTATGATCGAGAGGATTCAAACCCTAAGTTTCTGAGAGCCTTGAATGAAGAATGGAAGACTCGGACTTCAATCATACGACATCAGATTCGGGATCAAACTCTAATGGACTGTCAAATCCTGATGATCAAAATCCTGATACTTCTTCATATTCTAAAGATAATCATTGTACTAATGAACCTGCACAAGTTGAGGGGAGCAACAGCAAGGTTCAACTGATGGTACTAACACTAAAGAATCAACTCAAGATTCTTCTCAATCTGGTCATTCAGAATCCAGTGCTGATTCAACTTCAGATAAACATTATTCAAGTCCCAAAACTTCATCAGGAGATAACAACACAGATTCAGGAGGAGCCTCGGATATATTTGATGAAGCATATAATCCAGGGGGAGCATCTAGCTCCAGAAGAACACTTCCCAGTGCCAGAAAATGGACTAAAGATCATACTCCTGATCTGATCATTGGAAATCCCGATGAAGGTGTAAAGACAAGGAGTGCAACTCAAAACGAATTTTTATATCACAATCTACTTTCAAAAGAAGAGCTAAAGAAAGTAGAAGATGCACTCAAGGATGTAGATTGGGTCATGGCTATGCAAGAAGAGTTGAATGAGTTTGAAAGAAATGAAGTGTGGAAGCTGGTGCCTAGACCTAAAAATTGGTCAATTGTAGGCACAAAGTGGGTCTTTGGAAATAAGACTGATTCTGATGGAATAATTATCATAAACAAGGCAAGATTGGTGGCTAAAGGATATTCTCAACAGGAAGGTATTGACTATGATGAAACATTTTCTCCAGTTGCTAGGCTGGAAGCTATCAGAATTTTCTTGGCATATGCTGCACACAAGAAATTTAAAGTCTTTCAGATAGATGTCAAGAGTGCATTTCTCAATGGAGAACTTGAAGAGGAAGTCTATGTTGAATAGCCACCAGGTTTATGGATCCTAAACATCTTGATTATGTTTATAGACTTGACAAAGCACTCTATGGACTAAAGCAAGCATATAGGGCATGGTATGAGACTCTTGCTCAGTTTCTGCTGGAAAGTGGATTCAAAAGAGGTACAATAGATAAAACTTTATTTTATCTGAATCAAGGTAAAGATCTGCTTTTAGTTCAAATTTATGTGGATGATGTCATTTTTGGATCAACTAATCAAAAAATGTATGATAAGTTCTCAAATATGATGCAATCAAGATATCAATGAGCATGCTGGAAGAGATGAGTTACTTCTTGGGATTGCAAATTAAATAGACTAATAATGGCATCTACATTAATCAGTCAAAGTACACAAATAATCTGCTGAAAAGGTTTAATATGCAAGATAGTGCAACAGCAATACTCTAATGACAACTGCTACAAAGCTTGATCCTCATGAAGGTACAACAATTGATGTCTTAAATTACAGAGGTATGATTGGTTCTCTTTTATACTTAACGGCTAGTAGGCCAGACATTATGTTTGCCACCTATCTGTGTGCAAGATTTAAGGCAAATCTAAGGGAGCCACATCTTATTGCAGTAAAGAGAATTTTCAGATATCTTAAGGGTACTGTTTCACTTGGTCTCTGGTACGCAAGGGAAGCTGATTTTGAATTATGTGGTTATTCAGACGCTGACATTGCTGGCTGCAAAATAGACAGGAAGAGTACATCTGGGAGCTGTCAGTTTTTGGGAGGCAGATTAGTCTCATTATTCAGTAAGAAGCAGAAATCTATTTCCACTTCAACTACTGAGGCAAAATATATTGTAGCTGGGAGTTGCTATGCGCAGTTGTTATGGATGAGAAATTAGCTCATGGACTATGGATTATCATTTTCTAAAATTCCTATTATATGATAATGAAAGTGCTATTGCTATAACAGGAAACCTAGTGCAACACTCTCTTACTAAACATATCAGCATCAAATATCATTTTATAAGAGAGCATGTCATGGAAGGGATGATTAAGATTCATTTTGTTCCCACTGAGCAGCAGTTGACTGATATCTTCACGAAGCCATTACCTGAAGCAACATTTACAAAGCTTGTCAATGAACTTGGTATGATTAGTTGGGAAATATAAATTGTTTTAAATTTATATTTGATCAAATCCTGATATATCCTAAATGTTGTTCAAAATATTAAACTGGGTATTTGTGATGTAATTTATTATATGCATGATAAATTAAGTGAATTTATTTTCTAAATGTGCATGTATGAATATATATCATTGTCATCATTGCAAATCAGTCTAGGAAGACATGCCTTAATAAGACATCTTTTAGTTAAATTATTAAGTTAACTCTACGCTTAATAATCAATCAGTCTCCTAGCCCCTTGATATTCCCTCAGTTATTTAAACCGTAATTCCTGTTCAGTCCAATCATCCCTTCCAACACACAAACCACTCTTTTCACTTTCATGTCTCATATTTCTTCTTCTCTATCACAAACATGGTTCTTTACAATATGTTCTTGAACTATGAAAACTTCAATATGGAATTCAGCTGTGTAAACTGACAGCAGGAATGGCATATCACTGCCAATCCTAATGAAGTATGGAACTCGGTTCCACAGGAGATTCTGACAAATCTCCTGTTCTTTGAGATGGATTATCGTCTCCATCTTGATCATCTCGAGGAAGAAAGACGAGAAGTTATTTGTCAGCAAGAACATATCATTCGTCTTTCTATGCTCTTCGTGGAGAGTAAGAGGAACTAATAAACATTATCATGTTCTTCTATTTAGACTAGGATTTTCTTGTAATCATCTTTTTCATGTAATCAAAAATTTCATGAAATGTACTTCTTTGATATGTTAATGAAATTCCTTTTGTGTACAAGATTTAGTCTATGTTCTTGGATGTGTATGCATGTGAATATTTTTAGTGTAGCCTGTTAATCTCTATATCACACTATTAACTTCTATTCTTTAATGATTCTTGAGATTAAAATTGTTGTCTTTTGATAAGCTTGAGTGTTTTTGACAAATACTGATGAATTTGAATAGTCAAATCCTGACGATGTCAAATCCTGACAGATAAGAGGTACCAAATACTGATGACATGTCAGCTTATTTTAATTTAAAATATTATTAACAAATGATTTCTGAATTTTTTAATGCTGAAAAAGTGATTATCTTCTTAATTATTGTTTAAAAGTGGATAAACTGTTGAACAAAGTCACATATTGATTTACTATAAGAGCAGTGCATTCTTTGTTGCTGATTCCGCACATTACTCCACTTTCCACTCTAATTTTTCAGTAATTATCCTCCATCAGAAGTCTAATTCACCAAAGCTTCCTTCTCCAAGTGTTTTACATCCAATTAAGCTTTGCAAACTTATATTTGTACTAGAACCTCTGTGACATATATTATCATACACACAACTTCACTATTCATATCTAACGAAAACATCCTTCCTCAATACCTACAAATATCATGTCATCTTCTGAGCTTTCACCCCTTTTCAGTCAAACCACCATTATTCATGGAAACACTTTTAGAACCAACAACTACTTGGCTCCACTTACACATCAGCAGTTTGCTCAATCTTTTCATGATATACAGGATTTCTTACTCCAATGTCCAATTGGATATGCTCTCACAAATCCTACTAAGGTATCATACAGGGCTGTAATGCAGGTATAGGATACAGCTCTAGTTAATGCAATAAATACTAGTTTCTCTTTTGAATTTAAGGGACCCAGGTGTGAGGTTAATGCAGATGTTCTTGTTCAAGCACTAAGATTTCCTGTGCTCCTTATAATTATACAACTGAGCAGTTGTTTGATATGCTCAGAACTCTGAACTACAAAGTTGATATCACAACAATTTGGAAATTGACAAGAACAAAGTTAAAGAGAGAATGGAATTTCTTCTTTGATTGCATCAGAAGATGTTTCTTGAATAAGACAACAAATTTTGATGCTCTTCCCTCCACTTCTTTGAAAATTGGGTATTCTCTTCTCCATTCTGGTAATTTTGACTATGGTAACACAATTCTTTAAATCATAATTGCTAGGAGAACAGATGCATCAGGTGTAATAAGGTATACCAGATTTCTTCAACTGATTTTTAATTTTCTTTGCCCTAATGTTGAATTTGATAATGATGAATTGCTTCCTGTATTTTAAATTTCTGAGGAGGGTATTACAGATCATATCAAAAGAGATGAAAAGAGTAAGTTTTCAGGACTTCCCTTCCTGCCTCAGGAGGTCAGGCAATTTCTATTCAGAAATAGACCTACTTCTTCACAAGTGCCTGCAAATCCTGATGCTGGCACCTCTGTTCAAATTCCTAATGCTGTGGAACAAGACACTACCCATCTTGTTTCTAACCCATGCATTCCTTCTACCAAACAGAACTCCACTCCAGCTCCTAAATTATCTTCCTCTGTTGTCTCCCAAAAGACATCAGTTGTACTAAAGAAAAGGCTGGATAAGAAATATGTTCATTCTAAACAGAGAGCTCAACTGGCCGCACTGAGTGAGAGTGAGAAGAAAGGAGAATGCTTTCCAGATCAAAAAAGAAGGCTGATCATGAAAGATGATTCTAACTCTGATGATCAGATGCCCATTGGGCCAAGAATGAAGACAAAGAAATCAACAGTAGCAATTCATAATGACTCTATTGAAACAACTGGAACTAAAGAGCAAACTACTGATGTTAGTGCTCTGATCAAAAATGAAATATCCGGGAAATATCGTGTAATTATTTTTGCTAATAAATAATTATTATCAATATTTAGTGTTTATTCTGTGAATTATTTGTTAAGTGTTAAATGTGTTTGGATGTTTAAAAATAATATTAATTGATTATTTTAATATTTATATGTCCAAAATAAAATATAGATAATTGTCATATCTTCTTAATTATTTTTATATTGATTTATGATTTGATAGGAAATATATGGATTTTATAAAATCTTTTTTCGATTATTTAAAAACTATTTTATACAAACGGGAACCAACCGACGTCATCCGTTTTTACATTTTTATAACCCGAAACTCTTCTGAGAACTCCTTTCTAACCCAATTGCAATATTCCGAGCATTTTCCATATTTCGACTTTTTCGATCCGGCGTACGGTTTGTCCTGCGCGGGTCCTGGCGCAACATTTTCGATACATTATTTGTTTCGGTAAATCAATAAAACTCGTATTTTCGATAAACAGGATCTTTTTATTTAACTATCACAATTATCACCTCGTAATACGTGTAACTAGGCGCTGAGACCAAGACCGCAGTACAAATTGTACTGGTTTGGATAATTATCCCGAAAACCGGTACCGTTTGGATTAGTTTTTATAAATAAACGTACCATTTTATATCCGAAATGATCCAACGAGATACTAATTTTCCGTAATTATAAATAGCCTTTAACATATTTTATTTCGTACCAAAAATCATTTGCAGGCAGTAATTATATAATTTTCCAGAGAAAATTCATATATTCATAAACCTTTCTCAGAATCAAACAGCAATTCGAATGTGTTAGCGATCTTTGTTTTCAACGCTCGAGTAACCAAATCAAAGGTCTTGAAGAGTACTATCAGAATCTGTGATCCATACACCTGCAGAATCAAAGGTTTATTTTCTGTAAATTTATTTATTTTCGAATTATTTTAATTAAAATTATTAATTTTTGTTCGGATGATTGTTTGAATGATTTGATGATTGCATGTTGTAAAGCTTGTTCTCCTAATGATTTTGATATATTATATGACTGATTTGGAGTTCAATAACATGTTCAAAATTGAGTTTGATTTTCGAATTTTGAAATTAGGGTTTATAACCCGTATGAATGTTCTTAATTGAAATTTGGGGCTTTTTGATTTAGGGGTTATTAGCTGTTGTATTATAGTGGGTTGTGTTCCTTATGAAATTTGCAATCGATTTGTGTATAGCTCGTTAAAAGAGGATTAATGCATCAAAGGGAGTTATTAATGTGTTTTGATTGCATGAATATATTCCTGGTTGTCTGTAGATCATATCTGGAGCTTGTGGTGGGGTGAGGATGCCGGGAACGTGTTCTCCGGCCATCCAGAAAGTTTTCCGGCGACCCCCTGTCAAATTACAGTTTAGTACCTGGACCTTTGGGGACGATGCAGTTTGGTCCCTGAAGTTTCCACAGTTTGCAAGAATAGGATTCCTCTTTTAAAATTGTTTAAAAATCATATTCTCCATTTATTTTAATTATAAAAAATTTGTTTTTAATTTCTAAAAACTCCAAAAATTATTATTTTAATTCAAAAAATTATTTTTAATTCGAAAATAAATCTGAATTAATTAGTTAATTAAATTTTGTTAATAATTAATTGATTAATTTTTCAATTAATTCAAAAATTAATTGATTAATTGATTTAATTAATTATTAATTGATTTTAATTAATTACATAATTAGATTTAATTATTTAAAAATGATTTAAAAATTCTGAAAAATAGTTTCGAGCTTTAAAATATTATTTTAAATTGGTTTCAAGGCTCGATAATTATTATAAAATTGTTTTGAAGCCAAAATTGGTCAACCGTACCCTGTTTATTACTTTAAAATTGATCCAACGACCCGTTTTAATTCCGAAAAATGTTTTAAAAATCATTTTAAATACCCGAAAGCCTGTTTATAACTCGAGGCTTCTTTATAAATGATATATCATTAACTGTTTGACATGTTATTTGCTATATGTGACTCGATGGTTGACTATCAGTCTATATGTTCGATGTTTACTTGTTATTAGTGTAACTTTCAATCCGTTAATCGGATTTGGGTAAACCGAAGGGTAAATAGAAGTGTATGTCAATTGGAATCATATGAGTTGAATATTTATAGATGTTTATAATATGTGAGCAGCAGAGGCAAGGCGTAGGAAAGGGAAACAGATAGTCGAGGAGTAGACGGTTGTGATTGGAAGTTAGTGCAATGTAGCAAGCTAGTACCAGGCCAGTGTTCTGAATTTTGTCAAGATATATTATAGTTGATTGATAGTCCTATTTTATATGGCAAGTGCTTTGAAGCACTGAACCTAAAATTCTGATTCCAGTTATTAATCTTGAGCCGTAAACCTTATTCTTTCTAAACCATTGATTGTTGTACACCCAAAAACGAACCACAAATATACGATACTACTCCACAAAATACATACAAACTAAATACCAAACACTGAATCGAATTACTTACATACTTAAACCATTGTACCTTATGCTTTGAAAGACCAATTCCTAGTAACCCTGAAACATTGATTCCTTTTTTATCCAATTATTTCATTACTTAACAGTCAAGCTTTGAAATTGCCATACTGATCCCTTGTAAAGATTGAAACCATTTCCCTATCGAACATTCAATGTTGTTTATGATTCTGTTTATTGCTTTACATTGTTTATTCTGTTATTATAGAATTGGATTGTTTTTTTTATAAAATTGTGGACCAGATTCGTGGTCAGATCATATTAATGGTCAAGTTAGGCCAATGTGTGCCTTGGATCCAGTAGTTAGAGCAGTGTTGTGTGCTTTGCTCAGGGTTAGTGCGTGACTGATCAGCAGCCTAACCTTGGTTTTTAAAATGAATATAATATCCAATTCTAAATCATAATTCATTGTTCACTTGATATCATTGTAACTTGCTGAGCTAGTTAGCTCATTTGTGCGATGTTGTTTATGTTCTTTTCCAGTTAAGAAGGAACCAGTTGGTAGCGAGGATCCCCAGTCCAGCACGAGAGCTAGGGGTTCAGGTTGATCGAGTTAAGATAGTAGGCATCTTTTGAGATAATTTAAGTTTGTAAAAGTTTGTAATAATGTTTAATACTCAGTTCTGAGTTTGAATAGTTGGGATTTGGACGTTTGTAATATAAAGTATGTGTGTGGCTTGTGTGCATACTTTAACCTGTTATGGTCCGTGGTAGTTGGTAAGTAGGGTCACTGCATATTATTATTATTATCTTTATTATTGTTATAAGCAGGTTATAAATAAAGTGTGTGGACCCCAAACTTCTGACCCGGGTTTGGAGGGCGCCACAAAAAAGGTTCTAATGAACAAAGAATCTGCTGAGCCCAAGAACACTGCCACGAGTATGCAGAAAAGAAAAGTTGAAGATGTGGTTAGATATATTAGAAAGATGAAAAAGACTCAGTCCTCTGCTATGGATGTCAGTCCACAAGAACCTAAGTCTCAAAGGGACTTAGCAACTGAGGATCATCTAGTCCCATAAGAACCATCTTCTCAAAGGGAAGATGTAGACAAAGAAGTTGCACAAATAATTGTTGATTTTGCTCACGGTGATCTTCTTGTTGATTCCGAACAACTGTTGCAAGAGAAGAAAGCTCATCAGGATGTATTGTCAAAGGTGAATGCAGTTATTAATGATCTATGTTTGAGGAGAGTACACAAGAACCTCCACCAATGATTACTGAAGCAGCTCATATTCCCCCGGCCCCACAAGAACCATCAGTTCAAAGTACTGATGCTGGTCCAGTGCATTCTCCTGACAAATCAAATCCTAATACTACAATAAATTCTGATGTTGACCAACTTTCCATTCAAGCAGCTCCTATTGATGATTCATTGCTGCTAGCTAGTTTGTCAAAGCATCTTGATGCATTATTTGTTACTCCACTATCATCACTACCACATGAGGACACACCTTTAGGATCTCATCAGAAATATATAATTATTGCTAAGGATCCTCTTAAAGGCAAATCAATTCTACCAAGCTCTGCAAATTCTTCTGATGTTCTGTCTTGCTCTGACTCTGATGAAAATAGTGATCCTGATGATCCTGACACAGCTCAGCTGAAGACTACCATTGATGCATCTAAGAAGTCCAATGTTGGTTCGTCTTCACATTTCAATGCTGATCCCTCTTATTACAATGCAAATGCTGAGCATTTTTGAATAGCTGAATGGGATTTCGCATGGAGAGATGCACATACTTCTATCTCCTCAACTGTTGGTATGCAACATGTACAATTTCGCATTTTCGAAAGGCTGAATTCTTTCTGAGGTTGTTGCTATGAAGACATCTCATGCTACTTTACAGACTAAGATTAATGCTTTTATTATCAATCTACTTACCTCAGCTGAAATTATAAGTGTAAAAATGGCTGTTAAAGATATGGTTCAATCTCAACAAAGCATGGATACTCGATTCTCTTCCTTGGAAAATAAAGTGTCTTCGATGGCTGATAAACTGACTCTATTCAGGATAACTGTCATAAAATGTACACCTGACTCTATTCAGTTGAAAGATAAAGATTATTAGATATATTTGATAATGTCATGACTAATGTGATTTATGTTTAGTTTTCAGATCTTACTTAAACAGGACAAATCAGTACTTAACTGAAATCAGCACTTATACTGAAGTCAGAACTTAAGTCATCAGTACTTAAGGTTCAGGAGATATTTATCAGAAGATAATATCAGGACTTAAAGGAAACGTTCAGATAAGGAAGGCAGCTGATTTACAGGAAGAGAAGATCGAGACAAATATAAGAAGAGATAAGCATGAAGAAGGAATTTTATGAAGAATAGAATACTTGGAAGAAAAGATATCTGATTGATGTATTTTAGGAAGCAGAATTATATTCCATATCAATTAGCGATTATCTTGTAACTGTGTAGTATATAAATACAGACATAGGGTTTACACTATAAGTGTTATCATTATCAAGAAGATTATTCATTGTAACCCTAGCAGCTTTCATGATATTTGTTCATCACTGAGAGAGGACAGTTCCATACTGTAACAGAGTTTATTGTTTTGAATAAAGTTTGTTTTCTGTTACTTGAGTTATTAAAGTTCGATTTGATTGTACTATACACTGTATTTACTCCCCTCTGCAGTGTGTGTGACCTAACAAGTGGTATTAGAGCCTATCTGTTAACACACAAACAGTTTAAGATCTAAAAACAATCATGTCCAAAGTAGAAGCTCCAACTAAGCCCACCAAAACTGAAGAACCTCCAAAGACACAAATTCAAAGCCAATATGAGACTATTAGGGTTCCCATATTGAGACCATCTAAATATCCCATATGGAAGGTGAGGATGACAATGTTTCTAGAAGCTACAGATCCAGAATATCTTGATAGAATCAAGGAAGGGCCTCACAAACCAACCAATCTCGCAGTTGCAGTTGTAGGTGAAGCAGCAAAGTCAGTACCAAAGGAAAAGAGTGACTAAACTGCTGAAGATATCGCATCAATTGCTAAGGATGCTAAGGTACGACACTTACTGCATAGTGCCATTGATAATGTAATGTCAAACAGGGTAATAAACTGCAAGACTACAAAGGAGATATGGGATGCCTTGGAAACAAGATGTCAGGGAACTGATACGATTAAGAAGAACAGGAAGACAATACTCACTCAAGAGTATGACCACTTTGACTCAAAGGCTAATGAGTCATTGACTGATTTATAAGATAGATTTGTCAAACTCTTGAATGATTTGTCACTGGTTGATAAGGAGTATGATCTTGAAGATTCAAACCTTAAATTCCTGTTGGCTCTTCCTGAAAGCTGGGATTTGAAGGCAACAATAATAAGAGACAACTATAATCTTGATGACAAAACTCTTGATGAAATCTATGGGATCCTCAAGACTCATGAACTTGAGATGGAACAAAGAAGCAAGAGGAAAGGAGGAAAGTCAAGGACAGTTGCTCTTAAGGCTGAAGAAGAATTCCCCAAGGCAGCTACCTTAAGGAAAGGCAAGGGTAAAGCTCTCTTCACAAAGTCTGATACTGAGTCATCAAGTTCTGATAATAATGATGACTCAGAATCTGAAAGCTTGCCTGAGACGGATGCTGATGAAGAGATGATGAAGCTGTGTGCTCTTATGGTGAAAGGAAACACAAAGATTGTATACAGGAAGTTCAGGAAGGGAAAGAAGTTTTCCAGGAAAGGTGCAAGTTCTGATAAGAAGAATTTCATAAAATCTGAGGGCAAAGGAGGAAAGTATGACAGAGGAGATTATACAAATGTCAAATACTACAACTGTGGTGAGAAAGACCATATATCTCCTGATTGTAAGAAAGTGAAGAGTGACAAAGGAAAGGCTCTTGTCACAAAGAAGAAAAGCTGGACCGACACTTCAGATTCTGAAAGTGAGGAGAATTATGCCTTGATGGCAAATGCTGATATGGCAAGTGCTCAAAGTAGTTCTGAAGCTGCTGAGTTAAAGGTACCTCAAACTACTTATGCCTTTCATACTGATGATATTAATGAGTTGAGAAGATATCTTAAAACCATATTCATTAGTTATATAGATCAAACTTTAACATGTGAAAGATTAACTTCTGAAAATCTTGCTTGCAAAAAGAGGAATGATTATTTAGAAAAAGAGTTAGTCATGTTCTATCAAACTCAGAAAGATAGAGATGATGCTTTCTATGTTAGGGATTTAAGTGCTTAAAATGAATGAATCTCTAAAAGCTGAGTTAGAAAAGGAAAGAGAAATTTTCAGGACTTGGACTAACTCTGGCAGAACAACTCAGAATTTGTTAAGTAGTGAAAACTGGAAAGAGGACCTAGGTTATGGAGATGATAAGAATGATAAGGGAACTGTAGATATTAAGCCTATAATTGTTAAAAAAAAGCCCAAGTTAAAACCTGTTAAGTTTGTAGCTGTAAAATCTGACACTGAGAAATCAGAAGTTTAAAAGGAATTAACTTCTGACAAACTAAAACAGGAAAAGACAACTGAAGTAAACGTAGGCTTAATGACAAAGAAACAGCTTAAGCATAAGCTGAAAGATGTTAAGAATGCAAACAAGGTAAAATCACCTAGGAAAAATAGGAATGGAAAAGAAGGTGTGAATAAAAGCAATGATTATAAGTCTGTTCCTTATGCTCCTAGAAAAACATGTCATAACAGTGGAAGTTCTAACCATCTGGCTTCTTTTTGCAGGAAGAATAAGAATATAAACTCCTTACCCTCAAAGTCAGGAGTTAAGAGTCAGTTTGTTAGATATAAGCCACAAAATCCTTGTTTTCATTATGGTAGTTTATGGCATTCCATTTATACTTGTAAGGAATATCATAGTCTGTACTATGATTATTATCAAATAAAACCTTCTTTAAAGAAAGTTAGCATTGTTCCTTCTAGTGTAAGTTATAAGTCTGATAGTGTAAATTCTGATAAGAAAAATGTTAACATAAACTCTGATGCTAAATCCGCTGCAAATGTTAACAAACATAATAAGGTCAAAAGATCCAAGCAAGTCTGGGTCCTTAAAACTAATCATTAGTGGTCTTTGTGATTGCAGGGCAACAGGAAAAACATCCTAGTTCTGGATTATGGATGTTCAGGATATATGACTGGAAATAAAGCCCTGATATCAGACTTTGTGGAGAAGGCTGGCCCATGTGTTTCTTATGGAGATGGCAACATTGGAAAAACATTGGGATATGGAAATATCAATCTCGGGAATGACATCATTAAAGAAGTAGCTCTGGTCTCAGGACTTATACACAATCTGCTGAGTGTTAGTCAAATCTGTGATAGAGGTTATCATGTGGATTTCTTTGAAGAACACTGTGAAGTTGTAAGTAAATCTACAGGCAAAGTTGTTCTGAAAGGATACAGGAGTGGTAACATCTATGAAGCCAAGCTTTCAACAAGTACTGATGGTTCTGCAATCTGTCTGATGAGTAGAGCATCAATTGAAGAAAGCTGGAATTGGCACAAGAAACTCTCTCATTTAAATTTCAACAATATAAATAAACTAGTCAAGAAAGATCTTGTGAGAGGACTGCCAAAGTCAGTATTTGCTCCTGATGGCCTTTGTGATTCTTGTCAGAAGGCTAAACAAAGGAAATCCTCATTCAAGAGCAAGACTGAATCATCAATTATTGAGCCTTATCACCTACTGCATGTTGATCTATTTGGTCCAGTAAATGTCATGTCTATTGAAAAGAAGGAATATGCTATGGTCATAGTGGACGAGTTCACCAGATACACATGGGTGTATTTCTTGCACATAAAAAGTGAAACTGCATCTATCATGATTGATCATGTCAGGCAACTGGATAAATTGATCAAAGATTCTGTGAAGATAATAAGAAGTGATAATGGTA
This sequence comes from Apium graveolens, assembly GCF_009905375.1. Lineage (NCBI taxonomy): Eukaryota > Viridiplantae > Streptophyta > Magnoliopsida > Apiales > Apiaceae > Apium > Apium graveolens. The sequence goes on from NC_133654.1 coordinate 112,160,303, forward strand.
CTGAGTTCAAGAATTTGATAATGGAAGAGTTCTGCAAAAACCATGGAATCAAGCAGGAATTTTCTTCTCCTGGAACTCCACAGCAAAATGAAGTTGTTGAAAGAAAGAATAGAACTCTCATTGAAGCTGCACGTACAATGCTTGATAAAGCAAAGCTTCCAATCTATTTCTGGGCTGAAGCTGTGCAGACTGCTTGTTTTACTCAGAATGGAACACTAATTAAAAAGCATGGAAAGACACCATATGAGATGGTGAAGAAAAAGAAGCCAAATCTGAAGTATTTTCATGTATTTGGATGCAAGTGTTTTGTTCTTAAGACTCATCTTGAACAGCTATCCAAATTTGATCTAAAAGCTGATAAAGGAATCTTTGTTGGATATCCACTTTCCACAAAAGCCTTCAGAGTCTATAACTTGAGAACAAGAGTGGTCATGGAATCTATCAATGTCTCTTTTGATGATAAAAAGATTACTGGACTTGAAGATTTCAATGATCATGATCAGTTAAGATTTGAAAATGAAGACTTAAATTCTGATACTGAAAATCCTGACAGTCTAAATCCTGATACTGCAAACTCTGATGGATTAAACTCTGATGTTATTGAAACTGTGGTGACTACGCCAAAGGAAGATGCACCTATGCAGGGGAAGCATACTCAAGATACAACCACATCTCAAGAAGCATCAGAACATACATCTGGCTCTTCAATTTCTGATTCGTCAAGTTCTGATAAGCCAAGTTCTGATAATTCTGAAAACTTAAATTCTGAAGAATCCAACTCAGAGAGCACAGTTTCAGGGGGAGCATCATAAAATGTTGATGAAGATAGCATGGATCATGTGGGAGCATCCATTCTAGAGAAAACCTTCCATCTGCAAGGAAGTGGACTAAATCACATACACCTGACTTAATAATTGGAAATCCTGATGCAGGTGTCAGAACTAGAACAGCTACTTCAAGTGAATGTCTTTACAATTCTTTTCTCTCTCAGACTGAACCAAAGAAAGTGGAAGAAGCTCTTCAAGATGCTGATTGGGTGCAAGCAATGCAGGTGGAGTTAAATGAATTTGAAAGAAACAAAGTCTGGACCCTAGTGCCAAGACCAAAGAACAGATCTGTTGTTGGTACAAAGTGGGTATTCAGAAACAAAACTGATAGTGATGGCATAATTACAAGAAATAAGGCAAGGTTGGTTGCAAAAGGATATTCTCAACATGAGGGAATTGACTATGATGAAACATTTGCACCAGTAGCTAGATTGGAAGCCATAAGGATATTTTTGGCTTATGCTGCTCACAAAAAGTTTACTATCTTTCAAATGGATGTGAAAAGTGCTTTTCTCAATGGAGAATTGGAGGAGGAAATATATGTTGAATAACCTCCAGGCTTTGTAGATTCCAAATATCCTAATCATGTCTACAGGCTTGATAAAGCACTTTATGGCCTTAAGCAAGCTCCAAGAGCATGGTATGAGACTTTAGCTCAGTTTCTTCTGGAAAGTGGATTTAGCAGAGGAACTATAGACAAAATACTGTTCTACCTCAACCATGGAAAGGACTTACTTTTGGTTCAGATATATGTTGATGATATCATCTTTGGATCTATAAATGACAGACTTTGCAAGAAGTTTGCCAAACTGATGCAGTCAAGATATCAAATGAGTATGATGGGGGAACTTAGCTATTTTTTGGGCCTTCAAGTCAAGCAGAATGAAGAAGGCACTTTTATTTGTCAAACCAAGTACACTAGAAATTTGCTGAAGAAATTTGGAATGCAAGATTGTTCAAGTGCATCCACTCTCATGGCCACTGCAACAAAACTAGATAAGGATACTGGTAAATCAGTAGATATCACTGATTATAGAGGTATGATTGGCTCTCTACTCTATCTAACTGCTAGTAGACCTGATATCATGTATGCTACCTGTCTTTGTGCAAGATTTCAAGCAGATCCAAGAGAACCTCACTTAACAGCTGTGAAAAGAATTTTCAAGTATCTTCAAGGAACAGCTGATCTGGGATTGTGGTATCCCAGAGAATCAGATTTTAAACTAATAGGTTACTCAGACGCATATTTTGCAGGTTGCAAAATTGACAGGAAAAACACAAGTGGAAGCTGCCAATTTCTTCGAGGCAGATTGGTTTCTTGGTTTAGCAAGAAACAAAAGTCAATTTTCACATCTACTGCAGAAGCAGAATACATTGATGTAGGAAGCTGTTGTGCACAGATTCTTTGGATGAAGAATCAGTTACTGGATTATGGGTTAACATATTTTAAAATCCTTATTTACTGTGATAATCAAAGTGTTATTGCTATGACAGGTAATCCAGTTCAACACTCAATGACAAAGCACATCAGCATTAGGTACCACTTCATATGGGAACATGTGGATGAAGGTACAGTGGAATCACACTTTGTTCCAACAGATCAACAACTAGCAGATATCTTCACAAAACCACTGTGTGAAGCTACTTTTACAAGATTGCTAAATGAACTTGGAATGGTTTCAGATTCTTTCTCTAAATCTGCCTAGCTTTTGTTCTGATGCATCAGTTTATGATCAGTATTTACAGAAATTACACTCTTTGTGTATTCCGTGCTTAATTGAAATTTGCTTAAGTACTGATTGTTGTCTGATGTGAATTTCTAAACTCTGATAGTGATATGTCTATTTATGTGACTATTCTATCCTATGAGGATAACTGTGCTAGATGCTGACCTAGTAGTCTTCAATATACTAGAGATCCCATATTAGAAGTAGTTATTTATGTGGAAATCCATTGACACGAGCAAATTCTGATATTGAGCTTAGTTAAGTTTACTTTGTCTATCTTATTACTAAGTCAAAAACTAGAAGAATGCTTCTCATCTATTAAGTTCTGATGTTAGTAAATCTGTTGAATGTACTAAGTGTTGATAAACCTCACTTATCAAAAGAAAAAGGAGAAGAAAAAAAAATAAATAAAAATAAAAATCAGGTACTCCTTTGAGGTCTAGAGTACAAATGTGGAAGGGACGACCCAAGTGCATTGCTGGTATTAAGTAATATGCATCAGAAAAGCAAATAATTATTTTTCTTGGTGACTTTTCACACTCTATGATTACTGGAGAAATACTCTGTAAATAGCATAAATTCTGACACGCAGTCGTGACTCACTTACACTGAGAAGCCACTATAAAATGGAATTTCAAAAGATGCATAAAACAAGCACAAAACAGTTGAGGTGAACTCATGCATGAACTCATTCAATAGTAGGCTTCAGAATAATGACAGATTTTAAGTAAAGTTTTAGTTATGCCTTATTTCTAAGATGTACTGAAGTGAATCAGACTTTACTCTTTGTCTGATATTTAGCTTAATGCATACACTAACACTTCATATGAATGATGAAAATTATTGTGGTGATCAATGTTGTTTTAGATGAACAGTTTATGTGTCAGATTGCATAAATTCTGAGGATAAGTTTCGATGGAAGTTCTGATAAATAAGTCCTGAAGAACCGAAATCAGCATTTGTGTGCAGAATCACAAAGATAGGCATTCATTTTTCGAGTTAAGAAATCATGTTCTGATGACTGTTAAGTTCTGATATTAGTCTATGTTCTGATATTAAATTCTGATCCTTTACTTGACTTATTTGTGGTTAAAATCTGAAACAGACTCATTTTAAATCAGAATATGTTTGGGTGGAATATTAACAGTCAATCTAATTAGGGATAGTGGTACACGTACATGCACAGTATCTTTTTACTTGTTTCTTATGCGCATTAAACCCTGTTTTACACTTTCAATGACTGTTTTTCTTCTTCCCAGTCTAGGGAGACGAGGTAGAATTATTTCTACCTGTCAACATTAAATTTCCTTGCGTCTCCTGGCATTCTCTTGCCTATATAAACCAACACCTCAAATCAGCCTACACATCATTTCTTTTCTCACATACTCACTCTTCTTTCCTTCATACCAACACAAACATGGTCAACTACAATATGTTTTTGAACTATGAGACCTTCAAAATGGAGCTGAGCTGTGAGGACTGGCAGCAGGAATGGCATGTAACTGTCATTCCTGATGAGATTTGGGACTCGGTTCCCCAGGAGGTTCTCACACACCTCTTGTTCTTTTACATGGACTACCATCGCCATCTAGAGCGATTGGAGGAAGAAAGGCTGGAAGCTCTCCGCCAACAAGAGCGAATCATACGACTCACTATTCTTTTTGTAGAGAGTCGGAAGAAGAAATAATTTTTTTTCTTCTTCCTGTTTTTCTTCATCGTCAACTTTGTCCGGCTTCTTAGCCAAGGACAAAAGCAGTTGATGTTAGGTTTAGTAGCTTAGGAAAGTCTTGTAATGCTCATATGTAATTTCAATTTCATGAATGTATTCTCTTAATATATTAATGGAATTTTATATTTTTGCAAGATTCTATCTCTGGGATGTTTGCAATTTTACTGCACTGTTAAATCCTGATATATCCATATTCTGATGACCATTTTAATTATTGATTTAAATTAAGTTCTGATTTTAAAATATCAGTACTTGTTTACTTGATTTAATTTTGGTCATTCTCACATTCGAATTTTTTTTGAATATTGGTTTTGCAGTGAAAATAATTAAATATGTGGAACAGTTTAAATTTTGAATTAAAACTGACTTACCACAATTAATGGGATTACTGGGTAAGTGGAACGATTTTTCCTTGAAAAACTGCATGTGCTAAGTAATAATTACTGTTTTCCCGTGCCCATTAACTATTTATTATTGCTGCATGTCTGATAGTGAGGAACAGGTTTCTGCATCAGAACCTGTTGTTACAGAAGCTGAGAAGGTTCCTTCTCAGAAGGATTCTGGAATTGGGGGATCTAAGCTTCTCAAAAGGCTTAGAAGAATGACTTCTGCTGAACCTCCCAAGGACTCGCCACCTTCAAAGAGATACAAGAAACAGGGAGCTAAAAGGCCAACTTCAGATGATGAGGAAGCAGCAGCTAAGGAAGGAGATCAGGAATCTCTGATCTCAAAAGAACCAGAATTTGCTGAAGCTACTGCATCTCCCTCTCCATTGTCCCCAACTCAGGAAGCTGCTACAGATAAGGCAAACACACCATCTGTGTCTCCTGTACATGAAACTGTATCTCCTGTAGACCCAGGCACAAGTGCTGAAATTGATATTCAAAACCTGGTTGTGCCCGAGGTTCTCTACTTAGAAGCTCCAACAATATTTAATCCTTCAACAACACCTTTTCCTGATGTTACTCAAACTCCAGAATTGTCTACAACACCTTCTCTGCATCTAGATGTTGATGATCAGAATATAGGTGAGCATCAGGATATGGCTGTTGATCAGAACTTGGAAACAGATCAGCACTTAGAGGATGATACTGAAGCCTCGATTGCTTCTCATACTGTTGTTTTATCAGAAGATGCTGATTCTGTAAGTTCTGATGCTGCCAATACTGATGATACTGGTGATGCTGCTCCAAATGCAGATGCTGATGAAGTTGGTCCTTCAGGACATGCACCTCCACAAACTGTTTCTAAATCTGAACTAGTCAAGAAGTTTGTACGAGGAGAAGCACCAGTACCTTGGAGTGAAACTCCTAGAGGACAGGAGTGGACTAAGGAATGGAACTCAGTTACCTTTGTTCCATCTGAAAAGATTCTTGCTGAGCACTTGGACAAAGCTGATCAGATGTTAATTAATGATGATTTCAAGACACAGCTTCGAGTCACTGCATTGAGTACTAGACATCTTCAAGGTCTCCACTCAACAACTCATGCAGACTTACATAAAATTCAGGAAGAATTGCTCAAGCAAGAAACAGTTAAGAAACTTGAAAAGAAAAATTTCTTTCAACCTACCTTTGACAGAGTTGCTTACATTGAGAAGACCCAAGAGAAGCAACAGTCTCAGATTGATGATATTTTGAAAAATCAAGCTTCTCAGCAATCTCAACTCGATGAAATCCAAGCTTCAATGGACTTGCTTGTCTCTCTTCTTTTACCCGATGATGCCAAAAAGGGGGAGAAAGTAATTAAGTCCAAATGCAAAACTGATCAGACACTGGAGGGGAAGGATGATGAAAAAGATGACCAGGGAAACTCTGGAATGGGTGGAGGTCATGGTCAAGGTAGAAGTTTCTCATCAAGAAGAGTTGAAACTACAAGTCATAGGAAAAGTTCTGATACTGGAAAAAGAATTACTTCTGCTACTGGTAAAAGGATAAGTTCTGATGAACTTTTGGATCTTGATGAAGAATTATTAAGATAGTTATTTCTTAAGGAGAATCCAGGAATGGACTTGGAAAGTCTGATGGAAGAAGAAGCTAGACTTAAGTCAGAAAAAGTCAAATCTAAATCTGAAGCTTCTGTTGGTAAAAAGAAACTTCCAAAAGTCAAAGGCATTGTGATAAAAGAAAGAACAAATCCTGAAACAACCAAGGCTAAATCAAAATTGCAGATAGATCCAGGGTCTAAGGGCAAAGAGAAAGTTGGTGAACCTATCAAGGTTTATGTGCCTCCTGTGGATGAAGAAATTACTGTTGAAGATGCTGATCTTGCTCTGACTTCAAGAAAAATTTCTAAGAAAACCTCTAACATGGCTCAAGTTGTTCAGAGTAAAGATAGAGTTAGTTCTGATATCTCAAAGAAGCAAGTAACCTCTGACATAGCTCAAGTTAACTTGATATCAGAAGATAAATCAAAGGAAACCTCTGACATTGCTCATGTTAAACCTTCAAATATACTCCTACCAGGATTCACCAAAGCCAAACAGACTCAACCTTTGAAGACTGCTGCAAGTGGTTTTGAAGCAAGAGTGGTTACTGGAAAGGAAGGAAGAGATAAAACTGGATTGGGAAGTGCTTATGAAAGAAGAATATAGAACACAACCAATGATCCAACTTCCTTAAGTGAACCAGGCTGTGGAATTCAATCTTGAGTCTGACAAGGCGTATTTGATCAGACTGGATCAGGACATAAAGAAAGCTAAAATTAATGATCTCAGGGCTGCAATCTTTCAAACTGGTGAAGATTCTGCAGAACTTAAAGATGCTAAAAGGAGGATGATTGATGAACTCAAATATGCTCAGAGATGTTTGCTAAAGAACTATCTCAGAACAACTCCTGACATCAGAGAGATCAGAAGATGAAGCCAAGTCAAGATCTACAAATGCTCAAATTCTGGTATGTATACAGACTGAAGTTGTTATCAGAAGTTAAAGTTAGTAAAGCTTTAAGGACTATGAGTTGTAGTTATCTAGTCAAATTCTCAAGCATTTGTACTTAATGTTTTTGACATCATCAAATATCTGTTAACTTGTATATTATGCTAATTTACAAGTTGGGGGAGATTGTTAGATATATTTGATAATGTCATGACTAATGTGATTTATGTTTAGTTTTCAGATCTTACTTAAACATGACAAAATCAGTACTTAACTGAAATCAGCACTTATACTGAAGTCATAACTTAAGTCATCAGTAGTTAAGGTTCAGGAATATTTATCAGAAGATAATATCAGGACTTAAAGGAAACATTCAGATAAGGAAGGCAGCTGATTTACAGGAAGAAAAGATCGAGATAAATATAAGAAGAGATATGCATGAAGAAGGAATTCTATGAAGAATAGAATACTTGGAGGAAAAGATATTTGATTGATATATTTTAGGAAGCAGAATTATATTCCAAATCAATTAGTGATTATCTTGTAACTGTGTAGTATATAAACACAGACATAGGGTTTACACTATAAGTGTTATCATTATCAAGAAGATTATTCATTGTAACCCTAGCAGCTCTCATGATATTTGTTCATCACTGAGAGAGGACAGTTCCATACTGTAACAGAGTTTATTATTTTGAATAAAGTTTGTTCTCTGTTACTTGAGTTATTAAAGTTCGATTTGATTGTGCTATACACTGTATTCACCCCCTCTACAGTGTGTGTGACCTAACAAAGATAATGATGATGATGGCGATAAGAATCCAGTTGCTAATGTTCAAATTTCTCCTGTTGCTCGACAACCTCAATATTATAGAAAATCTGGTTTAGGACAAGAAAAGTCTACTCGTGCTCATGAAGTTAAGCACAAGACTAATGCTGATGATCCTAAAACTAGTGATGTTACAATCTCTAACATAGCCGATGCTAAATGATTATTCTATCCTTACAGACACAAGAAAACAGGTGAAGAGTTTGCTCTATACTACAAGGATAAGAGGTTTGAGAAAAAGAATGCCAGAAGTGCACTTGGGTTGATAACTGAAGAATTTCATAATCTAACAACTGAAGAAACAATTATGCAACAGAAGGAACTATTGGCTCAAATTGAAGCTGAAGCAAACACCTTTAAATGAAGAGGAAAAAGAGGTGAAAGAACTACAAGAGCCAGAGGAAGAAGAGGAAGAGGAAGAATTTCTAATTCAAATCGAGGTTCCTCAATTGATTCTACATTTCTGAATGTTCTATTCAAAGAAGGTTTTGTTCCCGTGCAAGGAAATGATGTAAAAGAAGAAGCTGAGGATACTGAAAAATTGATTGTCTCCGAAAAGAATAAATCAACTACTGATATTGCTCAAGTTGATGTAACTAATGCAAATATGTCTCTTGAAGCAGACACAAATCCTGAGAAAAAGGCAGATCCTGATGGTGTGAATCTGAAAGCTGACTTTGATACTGATGAGAAGAAGATCAAAGTATTGGATGAAACAGTTCTTAATACAACAGTTGTTTATCATAAACCAGAGGTTGATGAACAAGAAAGAACTGACAAAAGGAGAGCTGATCAAGCATGTAATGTCTATGTGCAAAGAATTCGAAATTCAAGGAGAGAGCAATGTCAGAAATTAAAAGGGAAGATTCATGATTTATCCACGGGGTATTCTCCTCTCAGCAAGAAGGATAAAAGATGGAAAGATATCGATTCATTCAGTTATCCTAGAGGATTCAAGCATATTGAATTTGTGTCAGCAGGAATTAGGGATTCTATTTCAGAACAGGAGGATATTGATAAGTCCATCAAGAAATCGTCTTGGGTAGAACATAATGAAAAGCTAAAGCTTATCAAAACTCGTACTAGAGGATGTATTGGTCATTCTGGAATGGAGACTCTAAGATCTAATTTACTTGACATAGATATTTTGACTAACAATCTTGGTGAGAAAATTACTCCTTCACATCTTGAAAAAGTTGAAGCTGTGAAGATTGTATATAGAAAGATAAATGATAATGATATCAGAGAAAAGATTATGTACTTCTTGAGAGATGGTAAAGTGAAAAGCTTTACATTGCAGTAACTCTTTATGAAGAATGTGATAGAGTTAAAATATATTCACTATCTTCTTAGAGTTGAGGACAAAGTCACCAGAAACTGGTCTTCTATGATACTTGAGAGTATCAGAAGAAGAGTCATGAACAAAGAAGACAAATACAATGGTGATTATATGCTATGTACAGAACTTACACTAGTCAAGAAATGAAGATGGAAAAGGGAGCTGCGGTTCTGAAAGTTTTTCTCAACAATCCTTAGTTATCTGTTAGTCATGATCATAAAGATGTCAGCTTAAGCCTTATGTTAATTGGTGATCTTAAAATAAACAAAAGTTCAATTTCTAAATTAAGATCAGACATTTATCAGCTTGGGGAAGATACTGAAGAGAAGAAAGAGTTGTAGAAAAAGCTTGCCAATATCCTTCAAGACAAGGTGGAAGAAAGGTTAAACAAATTTCTGGAGACAACTGTCAGTTATCTTAGGATACTGAAGTAAACCTTATTCCTTGTACATTTTGTAAATTGGTTTTGGAATTATTGAGAATGGAAATTATGCTTCATTATATTAAGCATAAATTGGGGGAGATTGTTATGTATTGATTCTCAATGATCAGGAGAAGCTCAGGATCTCGCTGTCTTGGATGTCATCAGGATTTGATGTGCCATTAGGATTTGATGTTCATCAGTATCTGCAGAAACATCAGTATTTGAATATAGTCTGTTGTGAAGATTAACTCTGTTCCTTATTTTGAGGGATGGATATCTGTTCGTTCTGAGTGATAGGACTTTGTATATTCAGTTAGAGATATGTATCATTTTTTGTTAGTAATTGATAATGCATATCCTAGACTGATTTGTAGCAGCTGTGTATTATATAAAAATAGTTTAGGTCATCACATAGTGAAGAACTCGAGCATTGTATGACCTAGCAGCTCTCAAGAACATCAGTATTTCTTGAGAGAGTTTGTAACAGTTTTTATTAGAAATATAAAGAACTGATATATTACTATAATTATTTGAAACATTTATACAATTGTATCCAACCACCTTAAACAATTGTATCTTTACTGGGCAACAAAAATAAAACAAAAAACTACATTTAGATTAATGTTTATTTATTTCTAACACAATTACATAAAAATATGTAAATGTATAATATTGTATAACTTCAATCATCACACTCACTATCATAATAATAGCTATCATCTATTTGTGAAGATTCATCATCTTCAAAATCATGTGACTCTTCTTCTTCGGAAAATCCTTCATCATCAACATCATCTAAATCCACACCTTCACATTTTTCATCATTTGGATGTGTTGGGATATCCTCCGCATTAGTCATATCTAATAAGTTTCCTGGTACGTCATCTTAAAATGCATCTTGATGTGATTTTGGTAGTCGAGTCACTTCAATAAGTGGGCGCGCCTTGAATTTGTATACGACCAACTGATCTCTTTTGACACATTTAAGACTTGGATATCAATAAAAATAAACCTGTATAGCCTGCATTGGTAAAATAAGTAGTTCATACAAGTTCAAGTTTTTTCTTTGATTCACCTCAACTATATTGTGTGGTCGATGGGTTCTAGTTTCACTGGATATTGGATCAAACCAATCACACTTAAACGATAACGTTCTTTTTATTGGAAGATGAGGATATTCAATGATCAGTATTTTTTCAATTATTCCGAAATAGTCATATGTGTCGCTATAATTTGATTATTTGATGCACACTCTGCTGTTAAATGTGGATCTATTAGCCCTATATTTGAGTGTATAAATTTGTACCCAGTTACGTAATAAATTGGTACTGATTTAACTGAGCGAAGAGGTCTAGAAGCAAGATCTTGAATGAATTCATTTGGAGCTAATGACATACCTAGAGCCTGAAATAATAGTGATCAATGATTAAAAAATTAGAAAAAATAACAAATATTAAAATATTAAAATATAACATTAACTTACATATTTCTTAAACCATTAAGCGAAATCACTTTCCAAACTTTTATCAAAATCAACACTGTTGATATTTGGATTCTCTTCCTGAAGCTGGTCTATGAAGATTTTATTCACAAAAACAAAAATTTTAATAAAATAAATTTATAATAAACTAAGAGTCATATGAATTTTTGTATGTCTATGTGTGTGCATATTATATGTATATACAATTTTGTTAAAAGTGTGACTTACTGAATATATCCAAACAATTAAATAATACATAATTAGTTACTGCCATGTATTCTAAATAATCAAGATAACGAGGTTTTACATTCCTGTGTGTTTGTCCAGGATGGGAAATATTGAAATATTGAAGGTTTCTGCACTTCCACTGGAATCATTCCTGGGGACTATTATATATATATTGTCTGAACATGTTGTTCAAAGTAATATGAACAAAAAGTCAAAGCCTCTTCTACCTGAAAAGCATAGCATATCGATCTCTCTAGTTAAGCTTTATTTTTTACATTATTTTTCAAGTGGCGCGAGTACATTTCAATAGTATACATCCAGTGTTACCGTACAGGTATGTGATATGTGTTCCATATGGTAACTACATTAAAAGATGCTTAATGGAGTCAAATAATGCCGGTGGAAATATGCGCTCTAACTTGCAAATTATAAAAAGAATTTGTTCTTCCAGTATCAATATTTCACTAATTTTCAAAGACACTGAGGTGAGATCTCGAAAAAAAAACTTAATTATGTCACAACTTCCCAAAAATTATTTGGAAAAAATTCACGAAAATAAATCGGAAGAAGTTGTTGCATGAACACGTGAAAATCATGGCATTTAATTCCAAATCACATATATTTTCTCATGTCAATCAACGTCCCATATTTGACACATATCCATCTAGAAATTTCAAATCTTCCAAGCATTGGCACACTACTTCTTTACCCTTTTTATCTAAACTATAAGAAGCTTTTAGATATTTTTTTGTTATTTTATAAAATGCTAACTCTGGTTTTCGACAAATCATTGCAATATCAGCTCTTGCCTTAACCTTATCTTTGGGTTTTCCTTCAATCACCATCAATATACATGACTTCAAGTATTACCGGTTGTTTCATTAATTTTATTTTATTTTTTTAATCACTTTCATTTTAATTTATATTTTCAAAAAATAAATAATTACTTCTTAGACTTAATATATGATGTCAAAGTTAAATTACAGTTCACGAAATTCTAGCTGCTTTTAATAGTATGCTTGGAATAATTTTCAAATTATATTTGTATTAGTACATTATTATGTTGATTAAATATGAATTTGACATTTCGTTTACCTATTATTTATTAAATTGTAATTATGTGTAAATTTGAACTAGTAACGCCATATTTAATCATGAGAATAAGGATCTTAACGTTTACCTTAGAAAAATTTTCTAAGATAATGGTCGATTTTAATTTATTATATTTGTTCTAAAATTGCTTTTTTTCTAATTCAAGGACATGAAAAATATATGGTAAGTAAATATTTAATAGTAAATGATTAGGATTATTTTTTTACATGTACTTGTGGTGACCTTAGGAAAAATATCCTAAGGTTAACCTTAGGATCCTTGTTCTCTTTAATTATTATTATATATTATTTATTTATTTATATATATTTGTGTGTGTGTGTTTATTACAAAGTTGTACGACAAGTTCTTTTTTAAGAAGCAATGAACTTACTAGTGTATTGCTAGCTAGCCTAAAATCCCAACAAGGGGTACCCAATTACTCAACTCTGTTAATTTGATAAGTTATTTAGGAGCTATCTTAAGGTTATGTGAAGAATTTTATATATTAGTATTTTATATGTAAGTTTTGATATTATATTTTTGATTATGCAACAAATTTTAATTTATCTTATTAAGTCTCCTACTACGAAAACTATTTCAATTATGTTTTAAAGATTTTATTAAGTTAAATTTCTTTTTAATTTGAACTCTTAATATAATAATATAATAATAATAGTAATAAAAAATTTACTTGTCTATTGTGAACTTTTATTACAATATTTAAATACGAAATATACGTGTTTTGAAATAAAAGTTAGGGTTGTGATTATAATTAATGCTAGGGTTTTTTAGTTTCAAGGTTTAATGGATGTTCTCGTGGTGGGGATTAGTTGTCCTCGCAAGATTCATAAGTATCTCTATGTTGTAAAGAATCAAGACAAAAACATAGTTCTGGGTTGAGGGGTAGAGCCTTTTATATCGATGTTGAGTATAGGGTTAGACTAGAGTAGGGAGACTTGGTGGACAAGTCTCCTACTTAGATGGTAAGTAGACTCTACTAGAAGGTGGATTCTAGATTCTTCCTATGAGCATTCTATTTCTATGTTGGATACCATGTTGGTGTCATTACGGATCTTATTCTCAGGCATGCTCGGCAGGCTTATCACGTAGCTGATTTTAGTTAGTGGGCTACATGATCCACATTGGGTATTGGCCTTCATAATCTGCTTGAACTATCAAAACTCATATTGGGTCATGACTGTGATGACCTACTTTGGGCCCTGACGTCATGGGTTTGACTAGTAAACTTTAGGACATAATTAATTCAGCATTAATTGTGTCTTCACGGATTACTTCATTCATATCATTTTCCCCCAACTTCCGGGAAAACTTCTTAAGTTTTTGTGCAAGTTATAATTGTCTAATCATGACTCGGAGGTGGTTTCGTCCTATCTTGGGTTCGGTCTTATTATGAAGTGTGGACGGACCTACACATTCACAATGACTTATTCATTTTTAAGTGATATTTCACTTTTTAGGCCTTTACGAGCCTAATTGACTAGAGTTTAATGCTAAATTTCCCTAATTAGGGCTATCTGTTGGGCATTGATCACCTTTTAACCTTCGTTAACGTTAATTATAAGGTGAAAACCACTAACATGTCCTAATCGAGGATAATTGGGGTTAATTCCAGGATAACAATTGCTAAATAAGCTCAAGATAGCCTAATTATGAGCTAAAGTATGCTAGTTGGCCTTAAACATGTTAATTGGCCCTAATCCGGGATAATTATTGAGCATAAATTGCTAATTATCCTTAATGTAGGCTAATAATAAGCTATATTACGATAATTTTCCTTAATCGAGGCTAATTAGCCCTAATCAAAACTAATTTTGTCTAATTTTCAATAATCATCTCTAATTAATGCTAATTAGCAAATCTGAAAAATTCAATTTTTCGTCGAAGAATTATTAAAAAATTTCGTCCGTGTTCGCCTTGATGGACCAAAATTTTCGTTCGTGGTCGCGACGGGGGGAGCTGATTTTCCACCGTCTCAGTGACAGAGGACCGAGGGCTCCCCTAGAGCCTACTCGACCTGTTCCAGTCGGCTGACAGGCTCCATGGTGGGGGCCTACTCGGCCAAAAACTCATTTTTTCATTACCATCTGGGAGACGGTGTCCAAGGGGCTCCTTTGTAGGCCACTCGGCTTAGTCCACTTGGCCGGGGTTCGCCACCATGCCCCCCACGCAGGTAGAGGGGGTGGGCGTGGCCTCCTTGGCTGAAAATTCCCCTTGTTTTTTTCATTGCTGTTTAGGAGATGGTGGACGTGGGGCTCCTCCGGAGCCCACTCGACTCACTTCAGACAGTCGGGGGTGGCCACCATACCCGCCACTCGGTTGGAGGGGAGTGGCTCTGGCTTCCTTGAATGAAACTCCCCCCCTATTTGTTTTGTCATTGCTGTCTAGGAAACAATGGCCGAGGGCTCCTCTAGAGATCACTCGACCTTGGCTGATTTTTCAAAAAATCATTATACTTTTTGTTGGCTGGTCATCTCCTACTCTGCCGGGGAGCTCTTATGGAGCCTCCTCGGCCAAGGATACCAGACCTCAAAGCTTTGCCATTGTTGCGATGCTCTTATATGGCTAAAATTCCTTCAAACATAATCCTACTCTTCTGAGTCCACTTTTCTGAGAGTGCTCAAGATAACTACCATGGCTGAAAAATCTTTAAATATAAACTTACTCTTCCGAGTCGACTATTCCGAGAGTGCTCGGTATGACTGCCATGGCTGGAATGTCTTCAAATGTAATCTTACTCTTTCGAGTCCACTCTTCCGAGAGCGTTCGGGGTGACTATCATTTATAAAAAGCCTTCAAATGTAAACATACTCTTCCGAGTCAATTTTTCCGAGAGCACTTGGGGTAAGTACCACTACTGAAACCCTTCAATTATAATGTTACACTTCCGAGTCCACTCTACCAAGAACGCACGGGGTGACTACCGCGGCTGAAAATCCTTCAAATGTAATCTTACTCTTCCAAGAGCGCTCGGGGTGACTACCACGGCTGGAAAGCCTTCAAATGTTTGAAATTAGTTTTCCTGGAAATTCATTTCCAAGTTTCCTAATTTATTTTCCTAATAAGGGAGATTAGCAATGTTAATCGTAATTAGAGACTAGCCCCTGATCTCAAATTTAATTAAGGGTACTCAAGACTGTTTACTTGAATTCAGCTATTGCTCCCCTAAATTCTTCCCCAGTGGAGCTTTTAGTCGTTATTTAGTTACTTTTCCTATTTTCTTCCGGTAGTTTTAGTCGTCTATAAGAATTTAACCGGTAAACAACCTAGAAACACGAACCAAGTCTATTAAGCTTCCATTAATTTTCATTTCCCAACTTCTCAAATTCTCTCTAGTTTTATCTTCTTCAAGTCTCTCAAGCTTTACTCAAGCTCTTCTCGGAGATGTCTGAGGACACAACGGCCCTTCTCATGATGGCAACAACAACAATTATTTGAAACCTTGTTCAACAGCTTTTAGTTCATCAAATATGTTCCAAGACTTGGCCGTGGAGTTCCCATCAAGTGTTCATCTTGAACATTTTATCCAAGTTAGTGAACTCAAGAAGAAGGAGTTCAGGCATATAAAACAAACATATAGCTCCCCTCATGGGATGAAAGTTCGTATGGCCCGTAATAACGACCGTACTTGTCACCGGAGTCCAACTGGCTTATGTGTACTAAGAGCTCTATCATTTTGGGACTAAGGTTTCCCATTCATCCTTTTATCGTGGAGCTGCTTTCAGAGACAAAATCTCATCCTTGCAAACTCTACCCAGTGCATAGACTTTAATTATTGTGTTCATAATAAAAATTAAAATTGTGATTTTGATCATTTATGATAAATTCCATTAACAAGAGTGTGTGGTGAAATTTAGAATGATGTTTAATTATACTTTCTTGGTTAAAATATTCGAGATCTAATGATTAAAATACATTTATTTTTTTCTAAATATTTTATCATATCAATAAAATATATAGATCATATTATCTATAAGATTGGATCAGTTATAAACATCTTTTAAAAAATCGAAACATCTTTATGGGATTAAACACTAGTAACAAGTAGTGGTCAAACTACTACTTCATTGTTAAAATAGAATACCAAATACATTTAGTTTTTTCTAAAATTTTATCATTTCACTAAAATATATAGATATTGACATCTGCAAGGTTGGATCATTCAGAAATATTTTTTAAAAAATTAAAATATCGATATTGAACTAACCCTATTAAGAAATACTCGTCAAACTACTAGTTGACTGTTAATATATGAAACCAAATACATTTATTTTTTTCTAAATTTTTTAACATATCACTAATATATATAGATCTTAATATCTATAAGGTTGGATAAGTCATAAACATCTTTTAAACAAATCGAAAGATTGTTATGGGACTAAACACTACTAAGATATAATTGTCAACTATTAGTTGATTGTTAAAATATCAAACCATATATATTTATTTTTTCTGAAATTTTATCATATCACTAAAATATATACATATTTATATATTTAAGTTTAGATCATTCATAAATATTTTTTTAAATAATTTAAACATCGAAATTGGACTAACACTAGTAAGAAATACTAGTCAAAGTACTATATGATTGTTAAAATAGTAAACTAAGTAAATTTATTTTTTTCTATTTTTTATTCATATTAGTAAAATATATAGATATTGACATCTGTAAGGTTGGATCATTCATAAATATTTTTTAGAAAATTGAAATATCGATATTGGACAAACACTAGTAAGAAGTACTGGTCAAACTACTAGTTGACTGTTAAAATATCAAACCAAATATATTAATTTTTTTCTAAATAATTTATCATATAACTAAAATATATAAATATTGAAATCTATAAGGTTGGATCATTCATAAACATTTTTTAAAAAATTGTAATATCGATATTGGACTAACACTAGTAAGAAAGTTCTAGTCAAACTACTAGTTGACTGTTAAAATATCAAACCAAATACATTAATTTTATTTCTAAATATTTTATCATATACCTAAAATATATAAATATTGACATCTATAAGGTTGAATTATTCATAAACATTTTTAAAAAAATCAAAATATCGATATTGGACTAACACTGGTAAGAAGTACTAGTCAAAATACTATTTGACAGTTAAAATAATAAACCAAAATCATTTATTTTTTTCTAAATTTTTTATCATATCACTAAAATATATACATATTGACATGTGTAAGGTTGGATCATTCATATGGAACTTCTTACTAGTAGCAAGTCATGGTCAAACTATTGATTAACTATTAAAATAATAAACTAAATTTAGTTATTTTTTCTATTTTTTATCATATCACAAGAATATATAGATTTTAGTATATGTTTCCCAAATAGCTCGGTTTACAAACAACTCTAGTGAAATCTTTGTGCACTCATTTTGATCCAACAGTTGGAGTACAAAGTTACCAAGTTACTCAATTAATTATTTTTTTAAAAAATATTATGAAAATAAAAAATATAACGGAATGTAGTTATAATAGATAAATACAACTATTTTTAGTAAAATTACAATTTTCAGAAAGGCGGGAAATATCACCTCACTTTTGTAGCTATTTATTTAGAAAGGCAGAAAATTTCCCACCAATTCAAATTATCAAATTCGACCAAAATCGGTTGAATTTAGAAATGGCAAAAAAACTGGCTTGCGGTAAAATTCCCCCCATTTTTTTGGTAAGGCTAAATTTGACCGGATGTGGTTAAATATAGGAGTACGGCTAAATTAAACCATATATGGTCAAATATGTTACTAAATTCAACCCCCTAAATAAGACTATATATAAATACAACCTCATGCGGTTGAATTTAGCCGTGTCCTTAAATTCAACCGAAAATGATTGAATTTGATCCCGGTTATATTTATGCAATTATATTTAGCCTTGTCTTCTTGTAGTGATTGTACTAAAATTTGTCATCTATTTATACATGCAGGACCAAAAAAAAGAGTCATAAATTAGGTGCTTTAAAACAAAACCATACGGTTTTGCCAATATTTCACCGAATTGTTTATTAAAAAATTAAGTACAAAAATTCCAACCCCATTGTTTCTTTGCCTTCTAGTGTGGCAATTCCTACCAAAGCCACAAAAACTAAAATTCCAAAACACAAGTCAAAGAAAACCACCTCTGTTATTTCTCAAAAGACAACAGTTGTAACAACTACCATAAACTCTGAAGGGAGTTAACAGGGTGTGAGTGGTGAGGGGAGGGGTGAACATCAAGAAACCCCCCAGGATAAGGTGGGAGAGGTGAGTGGTACCCTAGCCAGCTAAGCCACAGTTTCTCAAAAGACTGTGGTGGTTCAAAAGGATTCAAACACATCCCTAGTTGCATCATCCCAAAAGGATGCAGCTATTGAAAATAGTCCCCAACCAGGGACACAGAACAAAAGAGGGAGGGACACTGAAGCCACACATTCACCTATCAAAGCCTTTTCAAGAAGAAAGAAGGCTAAAACCCCAGTTTCAACACAGGGGGCACACACTGCACAGATACATCCACCTGTATCTTTGCCTTCTCAAATTCAGCTTGATGTGGCTCCAGCAAATGTGGAGTCACAGCCCCATTCTCTTATAATATACATACATCAATCACCAAATTCTCCATCACCATCTCTGGATGTGGATATGATATTCACATCAATTCCTGATTCTCCCTCTTTAAAACTCAGGGAGGAGCCCCACTCAAATCCTGGTGATCATCATCTTTTAGATGAAGAATCTGTGTCACCTCACTTAAAATCAATATACACAGATTCAACAATTATGTCACTTTCAATATCTATATCTTTTCCTTCTTCAACGGATATCGCTCATCCGTTGACAAGTGGTTGTTCTTCGACGGATAAGCTTAACAGCAGTTATCCGTTGATATCATCAGTTTCTACTTCAACGGATACTCCCTATTCGTTGATGGTCTCTACACATATAACTGAATCAATTCCAAATGTAGAAGACATGGTTACTGTACAATCACTTCTAGGATTGAGGGAAGGGAGTGATAATTTGAGTGAGAGGCTGGGTTGCTCCCAGGAAAAAGGAGAGGTTGAGAGTCAAAATATGCATGTTATTTCTTCCAGCATGGCAAAAGTGAGTGAGAGGAGTGCCACCTTAGTAGGTGAGGGTGAGGGTGTGAGGGTGTGTGTGAGCCAGGGGGAGCCCCTGATGCAAGAATATAGAGAAATTGAGAGAAAAGTAGGTACAGAAGCTATAAGGGTGGATCCAGCCATTGCTAGTGAGTCAATGATTGTGGATGATGCTGAAAAGGAAAGACAATTTCAGCAACATTACAAAGCTGTAATTGATAACATTTCCTTGGATGCTGACACTTTTACTCATCCTGTTTCAGCCTATCAACTGTTGGCTGCTCAGGGCAATGTGGAGGCAGAGCAGAATTTGAACATAGTGCACACCTCAGAATCTCTTCAAAGAGATAAAGCTGCTGTTAATAGGATGCCTTCTCAAGCTGGTGAGCCATCTAAAGAATTTGAAGTAAATTCTCATGATGATGACTCAGATTCTTTGGATGGAAGCATGAACTTAGGGGGAGATGAAGGCCCAAGTTTTGTTCCAAATTTACCTGCGTGGGCATGGACAAAGAAATCTACACCAGGACAGTTTGGTGTAACTTTGGTCAAGCAGGTCATGGATATTCAAAAGACCCTTCAGGCAACTTCAGATGCTGGTACCAAGGCTATTCTTCAAGCTCATCTAGACTCTCTGCATCTCCTGCAGTTGCAGCACATCAGACAGAATTTGAGTGTGGATGAACTCAAAAAGGATATTGCTGACTTGAAAGCCTATAGTTCTGAGAAGTTGGATTCAGTCATGCCTTATAGTACAATGCAAGATTTGTTGCTGAGACTGAGGAGAGAATCTGATGCTAACAAGAGGCTGGCCAAGTTGGAAGACAGAGTTCAAGTCATTGAAAACTCCGTGGTCACCATTCTTCAAAATCAACAATCTCAGACAAGTCTACTATTGCAGCTGGCAAAAGCACAAGGCTTGACCCCTATTCTTGATGATAACAAAAAGGGGGAGAATAAAGGGGAAGGGGAAGGAGAGCCATCAACAAAAGTTCAAATATCTAAAGTGCTAGTTCCTGCCATCACCACTTCTCCAACACTTCAAATCAAAGGAAAGCTTGATGGAATTGATCTAATCCAAATAGCAGCAGCTGAGATGAAAGTCAAAGAGAAAAGGAGGAGAATTGATGAAGGATGCAACAAATTTTTTGTTCTACAACTTCAAAATCACAATCTGTGAAGCATAACACAAAGGTGGAGCCAATCATTATGGAGCTCAAGCCAGTAAGGAGGAATAAGATTGGAGAGACTTCTTCCAAGCATCTGAAACCTATGGTTCTCAAGCCCAACAACAGATCCAACAAGGACTCTACAAAGAACCCTTTAAGCCTTGCTCAGTTGAAAGGAGTGGATTTTCCTCTTCTAAAGCCTGATGAAGACAAGGTTTTAGGTGGTAATATCATAAAGCATAAGGAGACCAAGGATGTGGTTGAAAGAATGAACATAGCTATTATCTTCAGAGAGGGAAAAAGTATCTGTGTGATACAAGGACATCCCAAATTCTCAATAGCCAAGAGGGAAGAAACCAGAAGGTTGAAGGAAGAAGCGGAAAAGCTAAAGGCTGACAAAAGAGCACAAGCAAAGCTTGAAAAAAGCTAAAGTCAAGTCAAGCTGAAGAAAAGAAAGAAATTGAAGACAAGGGTGAAGATGTAGGTATGGGGAACATGTTTAGTGATGATGTGGAAGAAAGAAGTGAGGAAAGAAAGGAATGGAAAAAAAGGAATAGAAAGAAGGTCAATGCGAAAAGGAAGATTGTAGATGAAACTGAAGAAACCCAATCAAAATCCAAACCACTACCTTCTATTCCTGAACCTATTGTGCCTGACCCCTTCATAAACATCCATGGTGAAACAATCACTCCTAAGGAGGAACCAATTGATTGGGACACCATCAAATTTCCCACCTTCTTAACCACTTCTCCACCATCAAAGAAACAGAAAAGAAAAATCAAATCAACACCTCCCCTAACCTCAATCAAATTCACTCAGAAACTCAAGCCTAAGCCACAAGCCTCAAAGGATGATTATGTTCACATTTGTGACATAAAGGAATTTACAGACATTGAACTCTATCTGGATGAGCTGGAGGAAGTAAGGGGAATAGATGCCTACAGACAACTTCTAGAAAGACTAGTGTTCAAATATAAAGGAAGTAGGGAAAGGACTTGGCCCCTTTACCGAATTCTGGATGAAGGCTATTCTACCTTGGTTAGAGTCTACTCAGCTATAAAAAGGGATTCTGGCTTTACCAGGACTGCCAACACTGAGATTCTCAACAAGATTGCCAGCATAAGGAAAACTTGGTGGGAACCCAATGCCTTGCCTAGAACATTACTCATCCCAGAGCATGGAGTTACAGTTCATAAATCACCTCATTGGTTGATGGAGTTCAGAGACAATAAAGGAGTCAGAAGATTTTTCAGACTTGAAGATCAACTCAAGGTTTCCAGTAATGAAACTCTCAAGGACATGCAATCTAAGTTGGACATCAATGAAGAAGATGAAGCTGAATTCTACAGACAACTCCAACTCCAAATAGAGGAGAATGACAGGAGGCTAGGGAAGAAAATAAGGGATCAAAGGAAAAGGAATTAATCTGCTCAGGCTAAAGGAGCACCCTTGGAAACAATGTAATTCTTCAATTCTATCTCAGTATATACACTTTTGCAGCACTTTTGAATTTCTACTTTATTTCAGTTCATATGTTTATTAAGTGTTTTGTTATCATCAAGTTAAACCCAAATTTATGCCTACAGTTCTAGTAGACATAAATAGGGGGAGATTGTTAGAAATATGTGTATTAGTTTGATGGTAAGTTCAACAAAACACTTAAGTAGAAATCTGGTGTTTGTAGCCTCAACGGATAAGACCATTCTGGCTATCCGTTGAAGGAGTAGCTTTACTCAGAAATAAGTTTAGTATCGTAGCACATTTTATTCTCTGTATTTAAGTTGTAATTCTTAGTTGTTATGGGAAATTATGAGTCATGTTGACTACTAGTGGATATGCAAATATGAGGGCTAATTGTAAATATTTCATGCCTTGTAATTTTGTATAAGTGAAGTAGTATCAACTAATACTAAAGGCCTTCAACGGATGAGAAACAAAGCTTCAATGGATAACATCCATCAACGGATGAGTGCATCAACGGATAAAGCTTCAACTACTAATGCATCAACGGATAAAGCTTCAACTGCTAATGCATCAACGGATAAAGCTTCAACGGATAAAGCCATCAACGGATGAAAGCTTCAACGGATGCTAAGTTCAATAGCAGTTGATAGTGACAATTCATAAGCTGAGAGAGGCACATGGGTTGACAGAGACAAACTGAAATGTGGTAGCCTCTTGGAGGAATCAAGAAAAAGCAGCATTTCCATTCTGGTGCAAACAAGAAAGTATTCAAAGATTCACAGCTAAACCTAAATTGCATTAGATAGAGAAATGAAGAAGAAACATGTGGAGAATCTTTTAATTGTATTTTACAGTTTTGTCTTCACTTGTAAACTTGGTGATATATAAACCAAGTAGCAGCTAGTAATTAGAAGGTGAATTTTCCAGAGCTGTTTAGAAAAATCCAGATAGAAAATCATCTAGTTTGTACTAGGATGCAGCTGTGATCAATTCTTTGATTCACAGATTTTCTAGAAATAACACATCTCTGGTGGAACAACAAATCCACCAGAAAAGTTTTTAAGTTCTTTATGTTCTTTACATTTGTGCTTGAATATATATCTGTTTGTATTAGCTTAAAGCAATTCACACACATTTGTTCATCAAAACACTTAGTCTTAGAAACTGCTCAAAACTTGAAAAAGTTTTGAGATTTACATTCAACCCCCATTCTGTAAATCTCATTGTTAGTCCACTGGGAATAACAAAGATTTAAGAAGAAACCTGAGTTTTTTCCAGAAGGACGGCGCGCCCGCGCTGTGAAAGCGTGCGACCGCGCCAGGGTTCCAAAAATTCAGCGCGCCCATGTTGTGATAGCGCGCGCCTGCGCTGTGATAGGGCGCACCCGCGCCAAGGCCGAATTTCAGCATCCTATTTCTATTACAATTCTAAAAGAGAAGGCTTCCAGATTGTTGAGGGCTGCTATATAAATAACTTTAGGTCGTTTTTCATAATATAACACGTCAGAGAGGACCAGAGCGCAAGGAGAAGATGACAAGAGACCTTTAGCACAATTCAACAAAGGCGAAGATGATCTAGTTTATTCTTGTGAATCTTTATTTTAGTTATAATTTGGATGCTTGTTTCTTATTTTGCTAAACATATGCCCTTATTTGTACTTGGTTTAATTATTCGTATAAAGACTACATTTGCTATATCATGTTTTCATCGGAACCCATGTTGATGATGAGTCTGATTATGGGTTAATCATTATCGTGGGGTTCTAGCAGATTTATTTATGGATTTCTTTAGTTAAATTGTTTAATGCCTTAGTATGTGGTGATTGTTTGATAACCTAGTATTGGTTGTGCGTATTCGTCTTATGAGCGTCGCGAACTTATAAGATAGTGTGTTAATTCTTAATGAAGCGAAAGTGAATTTAATGATTTAGAACTTGCCATGCTAGCATAGGTTCATGTATTTATCATGCATGATTCGTAGGTAATTTTAACCATTTTACTTGCCCTATGTAATCAAGATAGATAACTTGTGCTTAAACCGGTTTGTTGTCAAATTCTATAGACATATAGGGTCTCAATATAATTGGTGCCTATTCAGCTTCTATCTCTTTTGTGGATGTCTGGTAGAATGATACTCGTGCAATGAAAGTTGGCGTTTATCAGTTTCGTGTTATCTGATTAGTATCATCACCATTGCATGCTAAGGTTAAGAATAATAAGGCTATTGAATGAAGTATTTAATGAAGTTAGAATCCCATGTTTGTCATATACATCAATTCAGTTAATTTTATTCACGGAGTTATAAATATTAGTAAATTCTTAGTTATAAAAAATCTCAATTTGTTATTGTCCTAGCATTGGATAATAACCATACATTGTTGCTTAGGTGCATAAATTAAATAGTTAACCAATACAGTCTATGTGGGAACGAACTAGAAAAGGTTCTATACTAATTGCAAACTCGTATAATTGCGTGTATTATTAACCCGTGTATAGCAACTAACAACTATTACTCCTAATCCTCTTTTACAGACCTCAACACAACCTATATTTAGTATGGAATACTTGTTCCTCACCTCACAAGACTTACAAATGCAATGCACCCTACTTATCTTACCCGAATGCATACCTTGGCACCAATTTTGTGCCTTGGCAAAATTATGAATTTCTACCTTGGGCCTTTGCTAAATTCTGTATCCTATGACTTCTTATGACCTTAATCTAACTTTATCAATTTGTTTGACACCAAGGCCTCACTAAAGATACACAAATGCAATGCACTTCTCTAATGTCCCCAAAGGCAACTGTAATAACCCCCAAAATTTTGAACTTTTTGTAACCCTTATGACTAGTGTTTTAGCTGAATGAGAAAACTTTTCATGCCACACAATGTAGGGATTCTGTTATGGATATTCTGAGATTTTATTAGTACTCTACATGGTATATAAGTGTATGTAAAGATCATCAGAATCCAATTCCGAACACTTTGATTTTTCCCGGAAATCCATTAGATACGGAAAGAATTGAGTATAAGGTAACAGGATAAAAAGGATTTAAATTAAAGGATTATAAGAGAGGATCATAAAAAGGAATATAATATATTGAGAAAGGTTAAGGGAACCTAAGTAATAAGATCCCGGGTATGATCCCTCAAACGATAAACGAAAACGAAAGTTAAGCGAACCGTATAACAGATCATCGGTCATTAGGGAAACAATTAGGAAGTTAATCAAAGAGATTAGTGGGGATGATGTCACCCAACCAATGAGAAGAGGACAAGGAGGGAAAGATGACATCATAGCATGACATAAGAATGACATGGGAAGGAAGGAAATGTGGTGGATTATTAACCACACAAAATCAAGGGCAAATAGGTAATTTACCAAAACAAAAACAAAACTACAACCAACCAAGCCAAATAATTCATTCTTCATCAAAACAAAAAAAACCAAGGCATTATTTCTTCATTGCTCTCGGATTTTACTATTGCAAAGGAAGAAGAAATTCAAAACTCAAGATCAAGGCTTCCTAAATTGGTAAGATAATTCCCTAATCATCCTTATGCATAGTTATGGCTATATCATGAGTTTAGGCACCCCATTCATTCTCAATCTTCTTCAATAAATCAATGAAGAAGACAATGAATAGTGACTTCAAGAATTTTAACTTGATTTTCTTGTTTTTCCTTTAAGATCCAAGCTTTCCTAAGACTCCTCAAGGCTTCTTAAGGCTTCCTAGCTACTCCCACCACTTCAAGGAAGGTATATCATCTCCAAACCCTAGATTCCTTTGTATTATAAGATGATTTTGATTATTATGGTGATATAGTAGCTTAATGCTTATGGTTTAGAGTGTGGGTTGGAGTGGTAGTGAAATGGAATGGTGAATCTTGTTATTTTGGTTAAAAGAACTTAAGTATAGTTAAATTCAAGCTTAGGCATAAGTATAAATGTATTATTTAATTGATTGGGGCTGTTATGATGTGATAAGGATGGACTTTGGTTGTATGAATGGATTGAGGTTGAATTGTGATGGTTTTTGAATGGTTTAAATTTGGGAAATCGCGTAAACATAGCCGTCGTAATGTCCGATTTACTTTAGACAGCTTTTGTTCATAACATTTGGACCCGAGAACTCCCTGCTAGATTATTACCATTTCCATGTTTAGATAGCTCATGTTACGAGCTTCGTTTTGATATGTAGTTCGTTCAATTCCGATGCACGGTTTAGGAGAAACGACCGTTTCAAGTAACGGCGTTTCGCGAACGAAACTTTTCCCCTCGCCTTACTTTGAAACATAGGTTAAAGACCAAAAAGGGTTAATTAATGTATGAAACAATTATGGTAAGTGTGTTAGGCAGTTGGTAAGACACCCGCAAAAGAATCGCCTTAAAACTCGTAATGGTTAATTTATTAAAAATGGTGGAGCCGAGGGTACTCGAGTGACTTAAGAGAATCAGTAAGCGCAAAGCGATCGTAAGAGTCTAATTTGGTTCGAGTATAGAATTACAAGTGACTTTGGTTTAATTCCAACTTACTTGTTGTTTATAGGTTACCAGACTCGTCCCGATCCATTCGTGACCCCCAGTCGCTCAGGCAAGTTTTCTATCCGTTATACTGTTGTTGTGATGTATATATGTATATGCATTATCTTGCGATAGATGCATGTTGGTTAATTAGCAAATGTGCGATATATTGAAGCATGCTGATATGGTATATATATGCATGCCTGTTTCGTATTCTTGCCATATATATCTGTTGGTTCAGTTGATAATACCTATGCTAGAGAATAGCGGTAATTTGCATATACCCTTAGTATAGGGACCCAAAGGTGAAAACATTTTCTAAAACCGGGAGTCGAGGATCCCGAGTAGATTTTATATATATATATTTATATATATATGGTTATAGTTTTCCAAACTATTAATCGAATAAGGTTTATTCGATAACTTTATTTTATTATTGAATATTATTTGAATATTCATCCGAGGACTTATGACTCCTTTATTTTATTTAATGAATATTATTTTAATATTCATTCGAGGACTTATGACTCTGTTTATTATATTTAATGATTATTATTTGGATATTCATTGGAGGATGTATGACTCCGCTTATTATTTAATAATATTCTTTATTTTATTAAAGAATAAGGTTTCGATAATCAAACTTATTTTCGATTATTCAAATAAAGATAGTACTTTCATATAACTATATCTTTGGTTATTTAATATCCATTTCAAGTATAAGTTTTAAAACTTCTACTTCGATTATTTTTATAAGGATTATCTTTATGAGAATATTATTTAAATGATAATATTCAGATATTTTCTAATATATCAGGACTGATTTATTTTAATAAATCAACAGTACTCCAAACATTCTTAAAAATGTTTTCGAGTCTTCAAAATGATTTTTAAAGTTAGAGTGGACCCCAAAACTCATTTTTTTTTATATTTAAGATCTTCCTTTCAAAGGGGATTTAAATACTCGCTCAAAGCCTGGGGGATCCAGCTCTGTGGTGCATTTTACATTCGCAACGTGGTTGCTGTTTTGAGAAAACAAATGAATTGATTACTTACCCAACGTTCGGGAAGTAAGCCCATCTAATTGAGTTGGCATAAGCGACAGGACGGGGTACGGTCTATCAAAGTGTAAGTGGCTGGATGGCAGTCCATCAATGCGTAAGAGGCCGGGTGGCGGTCCAGCACAAGGTCCTTATGTGGCCAGGGTGATGACCGGTGGGGGATTCATCCATCTACTAGTAGAAAAGGTTACTTATTGGTATTTTTGCCTGATCAGCAAGATATCGGGTTTATGCCAAAATTCTTTTCCTTCCAAAATTCATTGGATGTTACAAACTATGTTCATACTTTACATAACAGAGGTTCCAGGAAATGTTTAAGAGATATATATGTGGATATATATCGGGACTAAATAAAGTATCTCGTAACTTTATTTCATTCAATAATATTTCAAAGATTGAATCTATTCAAGTCTTAACTTGTGGTCTCATCTATGGGATGACTTTTTTTTAAAACCTATAATACTTTGAACAGTGGTAGTTCAAGTAGCCTTATAAATGATATAAGTATAGTGAAGTATTTGGTAACTTCATCTTCTTTTAAGCTTATATCCAGTAAGTAATTATCTTACTTTTGATAAAGGTTTTCAGTAAGTTATCTATTAGATACTTGCATTATTGATTACACTATATATTATCTTGCGAGCGGTAAGGCTCACTCTTGCTTTATTTCTTCATCACACAACAACAGTTAGGAAGGATGGCCAGACTCAAGCAGACCCAGCGCAAGCGCGTGGGAAGCGTCCCGCGTCTTCCTATTGATGTTGTAGCTGCTATAGCTGCAGAGGTAGATCTATTGTAGACCAGACCATCTACTTTTGAGAATCAATTATGTATAATTATAACTTGTGGCAGATAATGGCAATTAATTGTAAACTTATTAAGTAATCATTTTGGGTTGTAATAACTTTTAAATTGTGGATTCAAAGACTTGTACTTATTTCAATTTCATCTCTGAGACTATAACGGGTTGTGGTGTGTGTTAGTGTGGGGTCACAGCATAAGGTTATTTATTATTAATTAAGTGAAATGATATTGTGGAAAGAAAGACCGTGACGACCCGGATCCCCGACCCCGGATCTGGGGGTGTTATAGAAATGGTATCAGAGCTAAGCGTTATAAACCTCAGAGATGATGCGACGATATAATAACAAACTCACAAAGATAATAAGAACTCTTGCCAAGTTCATGGTCGGACTACTTAAAGTAGTGCTGACAGTTAAAACCCTTACGGGAACCCTTATAAGTATCATGATAGTAACTTAGCTCGTTTAATGTGTAGGCGCCTGAGATAGAGGACCCTGAGATGTTCGAGCGTGAGCATGATGAGGCACTGCTAGATGTTGAGGATGAGGAGGACCCCTCAGAGGAGTCAGAGACAGAGGTCATTGCTATTCCAGAGGAGGAGGACCCGGATGAGGTCCCAGTAGCTGAGGAGCGTGTCGGACCTATGGTAGTGTATGCTGGTACCCCTTTACCCACACTTCTGGTGGTCAGAGCTCCTACCTCTCCACCACTATCTTGGATCCCTTATGATGACAGCTCAGAGACCCATACTTCCGAGCCTAGGCAGACTGAGGAGGCACCCTCAGCGGCTCCGGATTCACCACCTCTTGACCCTGCCCACAGGCAGTCTTCGTTAGCCCATGGCTATGTGCAGGATGTACTGAGGACCCAATTGGCTGTTGCTGAGGCCCGACTGGATGAGGCCAGGAGGGAGTTGGATGCGGAGAGGGCGGGTAGGCGTACCCGAGCTTATGAGACTGGGGCTGCTATACCCCGATCATTGAGGAGGGAGCTGACGGGGATAGAGCTCACGTCCCGAGCGAGACTCAGATCTCTCCAGGGGGACAGGCATGGTAGGTTCTCCAGATGGCAGGCCGATTATATCTTCCGTCGTGCGATGGAAAGGGTATGGGAGCTGACCCGCTCCGGTGTGTGATTCAGGATTAACGATGGAATAGTCTAGTTGTCTACTTAGCCGAGGCCTTAGTAAGAGCCAATTTTCCGGGATAGTTGACTTGTATATAACATCCCTTTTTCTGACTAGACAGATAGACTCTTGTGTATCATTTTTGGGACAGATGGCTGTAGCACTGTTGTACTTTTGACCAGATCAAATTATGTATTTCTCGCATTATGTATATATTTGTTTCCTTTCGGTTCAGATCCTTAGTGACGAGATCACTTTTTTATCATTATTATTACTGCACTTCGTATTAGAACTGTCATAAAATAATAGAATTGTGATATACGTTCTCCCCATTATAAGAGTTGTGCAAGGCACAATGTTGTATATGATTGTGACCTAACGTTGAATTTTCCAATAATATTTTTATCAGAATCATGCCGCCAAGAAAGATTGGAACTAGGGCGAACCCTGGATCTGAGGACCAGGGAAGCCATAATCAGGACAATAGAAACCAGGAACACAGTGAAGAGGAAGATGAGGATTATGTGGAACAGGATGACTCCCTGTATGAAGAGGAAGAGGAAACATATGATGTTGAGGGATTTGAGATAGAGGCTGAAGAAGGAGAAACTGAGGTTGAGCAACCAGTACCAAACCCAGGCATGGATCCCATGGGCCAGTTCATGCAACTCCTAAGGTAGAACTTAGAACGTCAACCCAACCCACCCCCCTCAAGGAAATAACAATACTGTGGCAAACTCTTTCAGGGCTTTTAAGTCCCTTAAGCCCCCTGAGTTCCACCGATCAGCCGACCCAGTTGAGGCAAGGGCATGGTTAAAGGAAATGGAGAAATCATTTGAGATTCTGAGTATCGATGAGGCATAGAAGACTGTATTTGCTACCTACCTTCTGATAAGAGAGGCTAACTACTGGTGGGAGGCCAAGAAAAACATGGAGACAGATGCTATTATAACCTGGGAGAGATTCAGTCAGTTGTTTCTGGGAAAGTATTTCCCGAGGTTTATGGAAAACCAGATGGAGCTCAAGTTCTTGGAGCTAAAGCAGAATAACTTGTCTGTAGCAGAGTACGAAGCGAAATTTAATGAGTTATCAAGATTTGTGCCGGAGTTTGTGAGCACCGAGGAAAAGAAAGCTAGGAGGTTTCAGCAGGGACTAAAACCGTGGATTCAGAATAGGGTGGCAATCCTTGAGCTTACAGATTATGCCACTCTGGTGCAAAAGGCAACAATTGTAGAAGCTGGAAGTGAACAGATGCAGAAGGAAAGAGAAAAGAAGGGAATAAAGAGGAAAAGTATGAGCATGGGTGGAGGTTCACCAAGAAGGAGCTTCCCAACTAGATTTAATCGAGGAGCAGTGTCCCTACCGGGAAAGAACACTGGGTTTAAGCGGCCCATGAGCGTGAATGTGAGCCAGAGTGGCCAGAAGTCAAGAATGTCATATTCCAACCAGTCTCGACCCCCATTGCCAGCCTATAACACTTGTGGAAGGATGCATTCTGGGGAGTGTAAAGGAAAGCCGGTAATATGCTTCAAGTGTGGTCGAGAGGGTCACTATTCGGACAAGTGCACTTCGCCAACCCCCATTACCCGCCCAACCACCACTTGTCATCAGTGTGGACGCCCGGGTCATTGGAAGAGGGAATGCCCAATGAACAAACCAGCAGCTTCGGGAGCAAGCAGGGCTGCTTCTAATAAGCCACCTACCGCAAGGACTTTCAACATGACACTCCAGGATGCTATGAGAGATTCAGATGTGATAGCAGGTACCCTTTCTATAAATTCAGTCAGTGCAAATGTTTTATTTGATTCGGGAGCAACTAAATCTTTTATATCAAGGGACTTTGCGCGTAAATTAAGACTTAAAGCTGAACCCTTGATAGAACCCTTACAAGTAGAAATAGCCAATCATAAAATTATTCCTGTTAACCAGATTCACCCCGCCTGTGAGATAGGCATAGGGGAGCAATCTTTTAGTGTTGATCTGATTCCTTTTAAATTAGGGGAGTTTGATGTAATTTTGGGAATGGACTGGCTATCTAGCAATGATGCTCAGATAGACTGTAAAGGGAAGAAAGTTAAGTTAAATATCTCAGGGAAGAAAGAAGTTATATTTAGAGGAAAGAGGCAGACGCAGAAATTTTTGACTATGGCCCAGGCCAGAAGGATGCTATGAAAAGGAAATGAGGCCTACCTAGCCTATGTGGTGGACACGCAGAAGGAGGTGCCCAACTTACAAGATATTCCAGTAGTCAACGAATTTGAAGATGTATTCCCACAAGACCTTCCGGGATTACCACCCGATAGATTGATTGAATTTGCTATTGAATTGGCCCCCGGGACGGCGCCAGTTTCAAAAGCACCTTATCGGTTAGCCCCGTTAGAAATGAAGGAATTAGCTATCCAATTGCAGGAACTCTTGGATAAGGGTATGATAAGACCCAGTGTGTCTCCGTGGGGAGCACCAGTTTTATTTGTTAAGAAGAAAGATGGGAGCATGAGGCTGTGCATCGACTATCGAGAGTTGAACAAGCTAACTATAAAGAACATGTACCCATTACCTAGAATAGACGATCTGTTTGACCAGCTAAATGATGCTGTTTATTTTTCCAAGATCGACCTGAGAACTGGATATCACCAACTAAAGATTAAACCCGAAGATATTTCCAAGACAGCGTTCCGTACCAGATATGGGCATTATGAGTTCTTGGTAATGTCCTTTGGATTAACCAACGCTCTAGCGGCTTTCATGGATTTAATGAATAGAGTATTTAAGAAGTACTTGGACAAGTGTGTGATAGTTTTTATCGATGATATTTTGATCTACTCCAAGACTGAGGCAGAACATGCAGAGC
This sequence comes from Apium graveolens, assembly GCF_009905375.1. Classification (NCBI taxonomy): domain Eukaryota; kingdom Viridiplantae; phylum Streptophyta; class Magnoliopsida; order Apiales; family Apiaceae; genus Apium; species Apium graveolens. The sequence goes on from NC_133654.1 coordinate 112,192,972, forward strand.
ATTTGAGGATAGCTCTAGGAATACTCAGAGAGGAGCAGTTGTATGCCAAATTCTCGAAGTGTGAATTCTGGCGGAATGAAGTACAATTTTTAGGACATGTGATCAATAAAGAAGGAGTATTGGCGACCCCTCCAAGATAGAGGCGGTCTCGAATTGGGAAAGGCCAACCACACCCACAGAGGTAAGGAGTTTCATAGGATTGGCCGGCTACTATCGTAGATTTGTACAGGACTTTGCGAAGATCGCAACCCCTTTGACATGACTTACTCGTAAGACAGAAAAGTTTGAATGGACGGAGAAATGCGAGAACAGTTTTCAGGAATTAAAGAAAAGGTTGGTAATGGCCCCGGTGTTGGCATTGCCGGACGGAAAAGGAGATTTTGTGATATATAGTGACGCGTCGCACAAAGGATTAGGGTGTATGCTTATGCAGCACGGTAGAGTGATTGCGTATGCATCGAGACAACTGAAGGAATACGAGATTAGATATCCTACTCATGACCTTGAGCTCGCGGCAATAGTGTTTGCCTTAAAAATTTGGAGGCACTACTTGTATGGAGAGAAGTGCGAGATTTTCACAGACCATAAGAGCCTCAAGTACATATTTACGCAGAAAGAGCTCAACATGCGCCATAGGAGATGGTTAGAACTAATCAAGGACTATGATTGTGAGATTCTCTATCATCCAGGGAAAGCCAATATGGTGGCTGATGCCCTTAGTAGAAAGGAAAGACTCAGAATGATAACGACTTCGGAAGAATTGATAAGGGATTTTGAGAGAATGGAAATAGAAGTAAAGGTAACCGGAACCGGAACTCAAAAGCTTTTTGAGATCTCAATGCAGCCAGAGTTATTGGAAAAGATCAGATTGTGCCAAGAGAAAATAATGAATGAAGGCAGAGAGTCAATGACTGGAGAGGAGATCCATACTGAGAAAGATGATAGAGGGATAATGAGGTACTCCTATCGGATTTGGGTTCCGAATGTTCAAGAACTTAAAGATGAGATTTTGGATGAAATCCATAGTTCAAGGTATTCCATTCACCCGGGAAGTACCAAGATGTATAGGGATTTGAAGGAATATTATTGGTGGCCCAACATGAAGAGGGACGTAGCAGAATGGGTAAACAAATGTTTGACTTGCCAAAGAGTAAATGCAGAGCACCAGAGACCCAGTGGACTTTTACGACCCCTGGAGATTCCCGAGTGGAAATGGGAACAGATAGCGATGGATTTTGTTGTAGGCTTGCCAAGGACAAAAGCCAATCATGACGCCATATGGGTAATTATAGATCGACTGACAAAGTCAGCCCATTTCATTCCTATCAATGAGAGATACACAGTCGATAGACTGGTGGACATTTACCTTAAGGAAATAGTGACGCGACATGGAGTCCCAGCGTCCATTGTCTCAGACCGAGACCCAAGGTTCAACTCCAGATTTTGGAAGAGCTTTCAGGAATGTGCGGGGACCAAGTTAAATATGAGTACCGCGTACCATCCCCAGACGGATGGGCAGAGTGAAAGGACCATCCAGACACTAGAGGATATGTTGAGAGTCTGTGCAATAGACCTTAAAGGAAGTTGGGATGATCACTTGCCGTTGATCGAGTTTTCTTATAACAATAGCTTTCATGCTAGCATCGGAATGCCGCCTTATGAGGCCCTGTACGGAAGAAGGTGTCGATCTCCCTTATACTGGGATGAAGTAGGAGAGCGGAAGATGCTCGGACCCGAAGTGGTCCAAAGGACCAAAGACATAGTGGATCTTATCAGAGGACGACTAGTAGCAGCCCAAGACAGACAGAAGAAATATGCAGACTTAGCCTGAAAGGACAAGGAATATGAAGTCGGGGACTTAGTACTGCTAAAGGTGTCCCCTTGGAAGGGATTAATGAGGTTCGGAAAGAAAGGAAAACTAAGCCCAAGATACATTGGACCTTTTGAGATATTAAGACGGATTGGAAAGTTAGCTTACGAGCTAGCCTTACCCCCTAACTTGCAACAAGTTCATAATGTATTCCATGTGTCAATCCTAAGGAAGTATCATCGGGATGCCAGACACATAGTGGAGTACGAGCAGGTGGATATGCAACCAGATCTGACTTACGTGGAGAAGCCAGTAAGGATTATAGATAAGAAGGAGCAGGTGCTTCGGAACAAAGTGATCAAGCTAGTCAGAGTACTATGGCAGAATCATAATGTGGAAGAGTCAACTTGGGAACTAGAGAGCGCAATGCTAGAAAAGTACCCCCATTTATTTTCTATTTGATTCCGGGACGGAATCCTTTTAAGGAGGGGAGACTGTAATAACCCCCAAAATTTTGAACTTTTTGTAACCCTTGTGAATAGTGTTTTAGCTGAATGAGAAAACTTTTCATGCCACACTATGTAGGGGTTCTGTTATGGATATTCTGAGATTTTATTAGTACTCTACATGGTATATAAATGTATGTAAAGATCATCAGAATCCAATTCCGAACACTTTGATTTTTCCCGGAAATCCATTAGATACGGAAATAATTGAGTATAAGGTAACAGGATAAAAAGGATTTAAATTAAAGGATTATAAGAGAGGATCATAAAAAGGAATATAATATATTGAGAAAGGTTAAGGGAACCTAAGTAATAAGATCCCGGGTATGATCCCTCAAACGATAAACGAAAATGAAAGTTAAGCGAACCGTATAACGGATCAGCGGTCATTAGGCAAACAATTCGGAAGTTAATCGAAGCGAGTAGTGGGGATGATGTCACCCAACCAATGAGAAGAGGACAAGGAGGGAAAGATGACATCATAGCATGACATAAGCATGACATGGGAAGGAAGGAAATGTGGTGGATTATTAACCACACAAAATCAAGGGCAAATAGGTAATTTACCAAAACAAAAACAAAACTACAACCAACCAAGCCAAATAATTCATTCTTCATCAAAACAAAAAAAACCACGACATTATTTCTTCATTGCTCTCGGCTTTTACTATTGCAAAGGAAGAAGAAATTTAAAACTCAAGATCAAGGCTTCCTAAATTGGTAAGATAATTCCCTAATCATCCTTATGCATAGTTATGGCTATATCATGAGTTTAAGCTTCCCATTAATTCTCAATCTTCTTCAATAAATCAATGAAGAAGACAATGAATAGTGACTTCAAGAATTTTAACTTGATTTTCTTGTTTTTCCTTTAAGATCCAAGCTTTCCTAAGACTCCTCAAGGCTTCTTAAGGCTTCCTAGCTACTCCCACCACTTCAAGGAAGGTATATCATCTCCAAACCCTAGATTCCTTTGTATTATAAGATGATTTTGATTATTATGGTGATATAGTAGCTTAATGCTTGTGGTTTAGAGTGTGGGTTGGAGTGGTAGTGAAATGGAATGGTGAATCTTGTTGTTTTGGTTAAAAGAACTTAAGTATAGTTAAATTCAAGCTTAGGCATAAGTATAAATGTAGTATTGAATTGATTGGGGCTGTTATGATGTGATAAGGATGGACTTTGGTTGTATGAATGGATTGAGGTTGAATTGTGATGGTTTTTGAATGGTTTAAATTTGGGAAATCGCGTAAACATAGTCGTCGTAATGTCCAATTTACTTTAGACTGCTTTTGTTCATAACATTTGGACCCGAGAACTCCCTGCTAGATCATGACCATTGCCATGTTTAGATAGCTCATGTTACGAGCTTCGTTTTGATATGTAGTTCGTTCGATTCCGATGCACGGATTAGGAGAAACGACCGTTTCAAGTAACGGCGTTTCGCGAACGAAACTTTTCCCCTCGCCTTACTTTGAAATATAGGTTAAAGACCAAAAAGGGTTAATTAATGTATGAAACAATTATGGTAAGTGTGTTAGGCAGTTGGTAAGACACCCGCGAAAGAATCGTCTTAAAACTCGTAATGGTTAATTTATTAAAAATGGTGGAGCTGAGGGTACTCGAGTGACTTAAGAGAATCAGTAAGCGCAAAGCGAGCGTTAGAGTCTAATTTGGTTAGAGTATAGAATTACAAGTGACTTTGGTTTAATTCCAACTTACTTGTTGTTTATAGGTTACCAGACTCGTCCCGAGCCATTCGTGACCCCCAGTCGCTCAGGCAAGTTTTCTATCCGTTATACTGTTGTTGTGATGTATATATGTATATGCATTATCTTGCGATAGATGCATGTTGGTTAATTAGCAAATGTACGATATATTGAAGCATGCTGATATGGTATATATATGCATACTTGTTTCGTATTCTTGCCATATATATCTGTTGGTTCAGTTGATAATACCTATGCTAGAGAATAGCGGTAATTTGCATATACCCTTAGTATAGGGACCCAAAGGTGAAAACATTTTCTAAAACCGGGAGTCGAGGATCCCGAGTAGATTTTATATATATATATTTATATATATATATGGTTATAGTTTTCCAAACTATTAATCGAATAAGGTTTATTCGATAACTTTATTTTATTATTGAATATTATTTGAATATTCATCCGAGGACTTATGACTCCTTTATTTTATTTAATGAATATTATTTGAATATTCATTCGAGGACTTATGACTCTGTTTATTATATTTAATGATTATTAATTGGATATTCATTGGAGGATGTATGACTCCTCTTATTATTTAATAATATTCTTTATTTTATTAAAGAATAAGGTTTCGATAATCAAACTTATTTTCGATTATTCAAATAAAGATAGTACTTTCATATAAGTATATCTTTGGTTATTTAATATCCATTTCAAGTATAAGTTTTAAAACTTCTACTTCGATTATTTTTATAAGGATTATCTTTATGAGAATATTATTTAAATGATAATATTCAGATATTTTCTAATATATCAGGACTGATTTATTTTAATAAATCAGCAGTACTCCAAACATTCTTAAAAATGTTTTTGAGTCTTCAAAATGATTTTTAAAGTTAGAGTGGACCCCAAAACTCATTTTTTATTTATTTAAGATCTTCCTTTCAAAGGGGATTTAAATAATCGCTCAAAACCTGGGGGATCCAGCTTTGTGGTGCATTTTACATTCGCAACGTGGTTGCTCTTTTGAGAAAACAAATGAATTGATTACTTACCCAACGTTCGGGAAGTAAGCCCATCTAATTGAGTCGGCATAAGCGACAGGCCGGGGTACGGTCTATCAAAGTGTAAGTGGTTGGATGGCAGTCCATCAACGCGTAAGAGGCCGGGTGGCGGTCCAGCACAAGGTCCTTATGTGGCCAGGGTGATGACCGGTGGGGGATTCATCCATCTACTAGCAGAAAAGGTTACTTATTGGTATCTTTGCCTGATCAGCAAGATATCGGGTTTATGCCAAAATTCTTTTCCTTCCAAAATTCATTGGATGTTACAAACTCTGTTCATACTTTACATAACAGAGGTTCCAGGAAATGTTTAAGAGATATATATGTGGATATATATCGGGACTAAATAAAGTATCTCGTAACTTTATTTCATTCAATAATATTTCAAAGATTGAATCTATTCAAGTCTTAACTTGTGGTCTCATCTATGGGATGACTTTTTTTTAAAACCTATAATACTTTGAACAGTGGTAGTTCAAGTAGCCTTATAAATAATATAAGTATAGTGAAGTATTTGGTAACTTCATCTTCTTTTAAGCTTATATCCAGTAAGTAATTATCTTACTTTTGATAAAGGTTTTCAGTAAGTTATCTATTAGATACTTGCATTATTGATTACACTATATATTATCTTGCGAGCTGTAAGGCTCACTGTAAGAACCCTGATTTTTGTAATATTTTAAAACTTCTGTGAATAATAACTTGAGCTGATTAAGTAATACGTATGGGGATCATCATAAAATGAATAGTGGAATTTTGAGAATCCGAGATCATATTCTTGTTTATCAAGGAAAATAAGTGAATGTAAAAGCCGACGAAATTCGAAGATTTACGATTATACTACGTGTTTTCGTATCCGTAAAGAATGGCGTAGAACCGGGAATACTACATGAAATAAATAATATATCAAGGTGTTTCTATGATCAAGAGAAGGAATGGAATTGGTTATAGGATTATAAGCGATAAAAGAAATCGCTACGAAATAAGTCGTTATACGTGGAAACTATCGGAATGGAACGACGATTGCGTTTACGATAAATAAACGAATGAAAAATTAAATCCCATGCAAGTTGGCCATGCATAACCAAGTCCTAACTAGTGGTTAGGAGTGTAACTAGATGATTAGAAGTTAACTAGAATAGTTAGTGGAATAGTGTTGAATAATGATGGGAGATAAACAAGTACACAGGCCATACTTCTCCGTTTTCTCACTTCACCACACAATCAAACCAACCCATACCTTTGCCAAATTATTTTCAAATCTGCTGCATACATCCCATATATTCATTATACACTCCCACACTTTAGCCACAAAAGAAAATAACCCCTTTTCCCTCACTTAAAGCTCTCCCATTTTCCATTCCAGCAGTTCGGGTTTTCTGAGCAAGGGAGAAAGAAAAATTCATAACTCAAAATATACTCATTCAAATATCATGAAAGTTTTATCAAAGCTTCTATATACCATGGGTAAGCTTAGTACCAAATTTCAGCATCAAATTATTTGTTTTCAATTTTATAAAAATGTTTGAATGAGGCGCTGAAAGGTAACTCCGAAATTCTAACTTGTTTCTTGGTTTTGTTTCTTAAGGATCTAGCCCTTCTAAGTTTTTTCTAAGCAAACAAAGCCTCAATCATCCTATCACTAACCTTCCTAGTGTCCAAGAAGGTATAACTTTCAACCCTTTAAGGTTTTATGGTTGGATTTAAGAGTTATGTTTGTTGTAGTGTTAAGATCCAAAGGATTGTGTTTGTTTGAGTTTGTATTGATTATGTTCTTGCTAAAGGCTTGAGATGTTGAGTTGTAATCCATGTATGTGGTACTAGATAGAGCATATAAGGTGTATTTGGGTGGATCTTGAGAAGTACTTGTGTTTATGATGGTTATAGGTAGTGATTGTGTTAAGATCAAGTAGTAGAAATTGAGTTTGGGCATTCTTGCACTTGATCTGTTTTCTGCAGGACATTCGGCCATGAAAATGGTTAAAATTTGAAAACCACTGGCCATGAATAGATAGATATTGTTTAGTAGTTTCTATACATGTGTAGATTATCATGAGGAGATTTACGGTTTAGGAGTTATGGTCATTTTAGTGTAAAACATTTCTGCAATTAGCCAACTGCACTTAAGTCCACTTGCATAGTGATTTTGAAGGACTTAAAATAATTTCGAGATTCTGGAAAAAATATGAAAAATGGATATGACAGTAGAGAAGACTGTCCAAAACGAATTTTGAGAAAATATTAATTTTTCGATTTTATAAAAATATTTTCGTAAAGCGAGCGCAAGCGAGAAACACATAAAAACCTAGTTTTGACGCGCGTTTTCTCACGTTCGAGCTTAAAACTCGAAATGGACTTTCTAAAGCGAACGATCGATTTCAAAACTCGACCATGTTATAAAGTGAGAATATAAGTGTTGAGAATATGACGATCGGAGATTCGTTATACTTGAGTAGTTGCGAAAGTTGCTTAATAAAAGCGAGACGTTAATCGCGTACTAACTTAGACCATTGGTTCTTGTTTATAGATCCCAACCAAACACCAGAGACCATACCACTTCGATTACCCGAGGCAAGTTTTCGAAACCCTATCTCATACTATCCATGCTATATATATACTGTTGTGATATTGATGTCATGATTTACAATTCAAATATATATGCTTGTCTATGATATCAATGCATACGAATTATGCGATTGTTTACGAAAACAAATTTCGTTTTACACGAGTATGAGAAATTGAAACGTATTTCAAATATAATATATGATAATGGGAGTCAGAGATATTTTAATAACGATTTAATTTCGGAGAGATCCGGACGTGAAAGATTTCTATTTCGATAAACAAAGTACGTTCGTGTAATATATATATATATATCAAGTGAATGATTGAGATTTTGACTTAAACTTCGAGAAATATTGGTTTATTCATTTAAGGGACACCCTTACTTGATTGATTATTTTATAAAGCGATACTCAAGGGATTATTAAATATCCATAAAGTATTTAAAAATATACTGAATAGTTTATAAATCATTTCACGTTATTTAATAAAGATTTAACTATTCAAAGAGCAATTATAGGATACCAAATCCTCTTTTGATTATTTGATTAAGGTGTCTCCATTTGTTGGACCTTATTCAGAAATATTTTGTATTTAAGTTTTTTTTTATTAATTCATTGAACCTTAATTAGAAATACTTTGTACTTAAGATTTTATCAATTCATTGAACCATATTCAGAGATATTTTATATATAAGGTTTTCATCAATTCATTGAACCTTATACAGAGATGTTTTATTTATAAGATTTTATCAATTCATTGAATCCCTCTTAAATTATTATGAGACCTTAGATACTTTCTAAATTATTCAAAACTCTTGAAAGAGATTAATCATTTGAAACGTATCAAAACCTTAGGGAACTTAGTCTAGAAGCATAAGAGTTTTGCTTCCTCGTTCAATAAATAACAAGTGAGTAATATATGTGTCACCCTACTACAGATAGGGATTTGAAAATGATTTTAAATTCAAAACTTCGACAACTCCCAAAGATTCAATTGAGTTAAAAGTGATGAATATATCATCTTATTTAAAGGTCAACTTTTAACGACCTATTCCTTCGAAAAAGGATTTTTAGAAAAAGATATAATTATTTTGGGACTGGAATGTGGCCTGCCCGGCACGGAGTGGTATCGGGCAGTGACCAGGCGCGGAGTGGCGCATTATGCAAGCGCGGAGTGGCGCATTGTACGGTTATATGGTCTATGTGACCATTGACTTTCGGACTTGCACGACAATGGGCAACCACCGTGCAGTGTCTTGATGAGCCCAAAGGCGGCTAGGTTTGTATTCCTTCTACTAGTAGAGAAAATTTCGTATTCGGCTGATCACCGATACGTGGTTTATTCCAGTATAGTCCCTTTCTTCCATTTTGGAAAAACTGTTGTGAAGTATACAACAGAGAGCCGATAAGGCTGAGTTTTAAATAAGGATATTGATGAATATATATCAAATCCATTTGAGAAATCTGTCGATAAGGCTGAGTTTAAATAAGGATGTTGATGATTATATATCAAATCCATTTGAGAAATCTGCCGATAAGGCTGAGTTTTAAATTGGGATGTTGACGAACATATATCACACCCATATGAGAATCTTGGTTCGAGTAACATCTTGAGATTTTGAAATAAAATGAGTACGAGTATAAAATGATTTTGAGAAAGAGATGAATACAAGTACTCAGTGGATATGCTATTGTAGTTGATTTTGAGAATATTATAAATTTGATAAGCATATAAACTTTCAGAATGCTTTGGAGATACAAAGTATAATTATTGGTTTTATTTATCCTTATATACCTAATTATGGGGATATATACCTTGCTGAGCTTTAATGCTCACCCTTGCTTTTATATATCATATCACAACAGACTACCAGCATGGATCTGACCAGGACTGCTGTCCTTAGGCGGGTAAGGAACGCTCGTGAGTTCCGTAGGCTTTTTGTGCGCCAGCCCCGTCAGGTAGATAAGTGGAAATGATTTATTTGATAATGTTTCCAAGCATATAACCTGTGTGTATGTGAGTTTGAATAAAAGGTCGAGTAATATTGTGAAAAGAGAATTATTTAATTAATAAGTGATCGTAACGACCCGAATTCACGGCCTTGGATTTGGGGGTGTTACAAAAATGGTATTAGAGCAAAGGGTTATAAGTCTTGGAAACAGTAAGAGTAAAATGGGTAGACTGAGGATCTAAAAGTTAACAAGAACTCTCATCGAGTTCGTAGTCGGATTACCATGGAGTAGTCGCGACGGTAGTACCCAAGGGGACCTTAGCCTTAAGAGTCGAGGCATTGGTTGAGTTATTAACAGTCGATTGAAAAGCTAGCATTAAGGGAAGAGAATGAGTTGTAGCACTCAGAGAAAAGAGTGCTCAGAGTTATATGCAAAAGAGAGTCCATTGGTTGAGCCGATAGAGTTTGTTGATGGACTACCAGGAGTTATATTGAAGTGTTTATGTGAAGTGTTATAAATAAATTGATGGAATCGTTTAAGATCGACAGAATGAGGAAAGGAGAAAATTGTACATGATTTTTTTATAATGTTGATATAGAAGTGGAGCTAAGTCTCCGGAGAAAGCGGGGTGAAGACGATACCCCAATACCATGGGTTGATTGGAAAACCCAAATCTTGCCACTCATAGCTCTTAATAGAGTGTCCTTGAGAAGACATATTAGGCAAGAATCAAGATGCTTAATTCTTTACTATTAAAGTTATTACGTTACTTGAATTGGTTGAAAGTATTGTTCCGATAATAAGGGTTCAATACATGATGAACAACGATTCTACCAACAAGGGTATTCGCTATACCATTGAGGAATCTATCTCCTATAAGGAAGATTTTAGCGCATCCCAAGATTAGAATGCTATGCGATAATACGAAATCATTTCGTCCGTTAAGCCATTATGGTTCGGCACGGAAAGCGAGAATCAACAGAATAATTTTTGAAAAGTTTCATGCTCCTTCAATCAACGCAGCAAGCTCCGAACTACTGGAGGAGAAGACCAATAAGTCTGACGCAGAATTCCAATAGTGGGATGTCACTAGGAGTTACGTGTATATTCTCGAAAGGATGTCGTCTTTTGTTAACGCATCAAATCAGGTGCGTGGGCACAACGTTGCGAGTAACTAAAGAGGAATGAAGAATGTATTTGTGACAAAGCGAGTTATTAAGCGACTTTAACATAATGAGTAGAGACGCGAATAATGTTATATTGGTGATCTTTTATATTAGCATAACGATGCCACCCCGACATATTGAGAAACTAGAGCAAACCCTGCTAAATTAGTAAACCAAAATAACCAAGAACACGAGGAAGTCGAATATAATGAATTCGGCTTAGAGGATTACAATGAAGACGAAACTATGGATACTAACGAGGGGGAAGGCCAGAGCGGAAACCCCATTGACCATATTATGAATCTTCTTCGAGAGAATTTAAATTGTCACCCGCAACCCAGGTTGATCATGTTCCAGTTACTAATGTCTTTAAGGCCTTTAAGTTGTTAAAACCCCCAGAAATTTCAAGGGACTGCTAACCTGTTAAGGCCAGAGCTTGGCTGAGAGAAATGGAAAAGAGCTTTGAGATAGTGCCCATTGAAGAGACGCAAAAGACCGTGTTCACCAATTATATGTTGAAAGGAGAAGCAAATTATTAGTGGGAACCTAAAAGAACCCTGGAGACTGATGTGATTATCACTTGGGGAAAAGTATTTCCCAGGTTTATGGAGGCTCAGATGGAGTTGAAGTTTCTAGAGATTTAGTAAGATAAGATGTCAGTGGCTGTGTACAAAGCCAAATTTATTGAACTGTCGAGTTTCGTGCCGGAGTTTGTGAACACGAAGGAGAAAAAGGCAAGGAAATTTCAGCAAGGGCTGAAATAATGGATTCAAGACTGAGTGTCATTACTTGAGATAACAGACTATGTATAAAAAGGCCTCGATTGTAGAGGCAGAGAGTGAGCAAAATCAAAAAGAGGAAGAGAGCAAGAAGAGGAGTTCGGAAGCCAAGGCGGCAGAGCGATAAACAGAAGTTTCCGATTAGCACTGAGAGGGGAGCGGTGTCCCAACCCGCAGTAGGTACCAGGTTTAGCGAACCGGTAAGTAAGAGTATCGCCCAGGGAGGTGGTCAATATAAGACTACGTTTCATAACCAGTTTTGGTCACCCCTACCAGATCATAAGTCATGTGGGGAGAAACCTCCCGGGGTATGTAATTTGGGAAAAGAGCTACTGAGGTGCTTTAATTGCAACCAACCAGGACATTATTCTAGCAACTGCCCAAACCCAGCTAGGGCGTGATAGCAGGTAACCTTTTACTCAATTTGGTTACTGCAAATATTCTGTTTAATTCTGAAGCAACTAAGTATTTTATATCGCGAGATTTTTGGCCAAGTTAAAACTTATTGTGATTCCAACGCGAGAATTATTACGAATAGAAATAGTGAATCGAGAGGTTGTTCCAATTAATGAGATTCATCTAATCTGCAAGTGGGAACTAGGAGGGAAGGACTTTAAGTTGGACTTAATTCCTTTCAGGCTGAGAGAATTTGGTGTGGTCTTAAAAATGGATTGGTTGTCGAGCAATGGTGCTCAGATTGATTATAAAGGAAAGAAAGTTAAAATCCAAATGCCTAACGGCAAGGAAATTGTGATTAAGGGTCACGTCAGACCCAGAAATTTTTGAATATTGCTCAAGCGAAGCAATTATTGAGGGAAGATAGCAAAGCGTATTTAGCATACGTGGAGGGTACCAAGAGAGAAGCCCCGATGTACGTGACATACCAGTTGTTAACAAATTTGAGGATGTGTTTTCCAAAGACCTTTCAGGATTATCACATGACCAAGAAATAGAGTTCGCTATCGAATTAGCATCAGGAATGACATCAGTTTCAAAAAGCCCCATATAGGCTAGCCCCGGTTGAAATGAAAGAATTGACTTCATAGTTGCAAGAACTGTTGAACAAAGGAATGATGAGACCTAATGTGTCACCATGGGGCACACCAATGTTGTTTGTCAAAAAGAAGGATGGCAGTATGCGATTGTGCACAGAGTATAGGGAACTGAATAATCTGACTATTAAGAACAAATACCCTCTCTCTAGAATTGACGATTCGTTTGACCAACTTGAAGGAGTGGTACACTTTTTGAAAATCGATCTAAGAACGGGATATCACCAACTGAAGATTAAAATAGGGGACAAATACCGTATTTCGCACGAGGTATGGACATTATGAGTTTTTGGTGACGTCGTTCGGGATAAAGAATGCCCTAGTAGCTTTCATGGACTTTGTGAATCGAGTGTTTAAAAAGTATTTGGACGTGTGCGTCATTATTTTTATTGATAATATTTTAGTCTATTCTAAAACAGAAGAAGAACATGCGGAATATCTGAGGATAGTGGTAGAAGCATTGAGAAGAGAAAAGTTGTTTGCCAAATTCTCAAGGTGCGGATTCTAGCAAAATAAAGTTCAGATCTTAGGACAATTGATGAGAAGTGAAGGAGTGTTAGTTGACCCTACCAATGTTGAGGCAGTATTCCAATGAGAAAGAATAACCACACCTACGGAAGTAGGAACTTTTTGGGAATTAACCGGTTTTATGAGAGGTTTGTACAGGATTTCGCTAAGATATCAGGACCTTTGACTAGGCCTACTTGCAAAACGGAAAAGGTTGTGTGGAACGAAAAATGTGAGGAAAGTTTTCAGGAATTGAAAAGGAGCTTGGTAACAGCCCTCGTGCTGGCATTGACCGATGGAAAGGGTGATTTTGTGATCTATAGTGATGCGTCACATAAAGGATTAGGATGCATGCTCATGCAGCATGGGAAAGTGGTTGCTTATGCCTCACGGCAGCTGAAGGAATATGAAGTAAGATACCCTACTCATGAATTAGAATTAGCAGCAATAGTTTTGCTTTGAAAAATTGGAGATAATATCCATACAGAGAAAATTGTGAGATCTACACTGACCATAAGAGCCTTAAGTATATATTTACTCAGAAAGAACTCAACAGGAGACAGAGGAGATGGTTAGAGTTAATGAAAGACTATGTCGGTGAGATTTTATATCACCCAGGGAAGGCCAATATGGTGGCCGATGCCCTTAGTAGTAAAAAAGACTCAAGATGTTGACAACGCCGGAGGAACTAGTGAGAGAACTCGAGGAGATGGAGATAGAGATAGAGGTGAAGTCACCGGTAAAGGGACTGATGGACTATTTGAGATCAAATTAGAACCGGAATTGTTAGAAAAGATGGAACATTGTCAGGAAGAGAAGACGAATGAAGAGCGAGAATCTTTGACTGAGAAGAAGTCAAATGTGAGAAAGATGAGAAGGGAATTATGAGGTATGCGAATCGGATTTGGATTCCGAATGTTCGAGAATTAAAAGATGAAATTTTACGCGAAGGACATAATTCTAGATATTCAATTCATCCTGGAGGTACCAAGAAGAACCGAGATCCAAAGGAATATTATTGATGACCCAACATGAAAAGAGACGTGGCCAATTGGGTCAGTAAGTGTTTGACCTGTTAAAGAGTGAAGGTGGAACATCAGCGACCGAGGGGACTCCTACAACCCTTAGGAATTCCGATGTGAAAGTGAGAACAAATAGCCATGGATTTTGTGGTTGGATTTCCCCGAGCTAAGGCTAACCGTGATGCAACATGAGTAATTATATATCGACTGACCAAGTCAGCATACTTTCTTCCAATCAAGAAAACCTACATGGTGGATAGATTAGAATAGCTATACATCAAGAAAATTGTGATAAGACATGGAGTGTCTGTAGCTATCGTATCTGACAGAGATCCCCGATTCAACTCCAGATTTTTTTGAGGAGCTTTCAGGAATGCTTATGAACCAAACTGAATGTGAGTACTGCATACCATTCCCAAACCGATGGACAAAGTGAGTGAATCATTCAGACATTGGAGTACATGTTGAGAAATTGTGTAATTGATTTTTAAGGTTATGGAGATGAACACCTATCTTTGATAGAGTTCGCCTACAGTCATAGTTATCATGCGAGTATAGAAATGCCCCCACATGAGGCACTGTATGGTCGGAGGTGCCATTCACCCTTGTACTGGGATGAAGTTGGTAAAAGAAAGTTACTAGGTCCTGACTTGGTGTAAAGAACGAGGGACATAGTTGAGTTGATCAGAGGATGCTTAGCGGCAGCCCAAGATCGACAGTGTAAATATGCCGACTTAGCACGAAAAGACAGAGAGTATGAAGTGGGTGACCAGGTATTTTTTTTGAAAGTGTCACCATGGGAAGGACTGATGAGGTTTGGAAAGAAAGGGAAGCTGAGTTCTCGATATATGGGTCCTTTGAGATTTTGTGACGAATAGAACCGTGGCATACGAATTGGCTTTACCTCCAAACCTTCAACATGTTCATAGTGTTTTTCATGTGTCAATGTTGAGAAAGTATAATGCGGATACCAAGTATATAGTGAAACATGAGTAAGTACTAGATATGTCCTACATTGAGCAACCAGTTGAAATCATTGGTTGAAAAGAGCAAGTACTCAGGGACAAAAGTGTCAAGCTATTCAGAGTATTGTTGAGACATCCCTAGGTCGAGGAGTCGACTTGGGAATTAGAGAGCCACCTGCGAGAAAGGTACCCCCATCTATTTGTGAGTTGATTCCGGGACGGAATCCTTTTAAGGGGGGGAGACTGTAAGAACCCTGATTTTTGTAATATTTTAAAACTTCTGTGAATAGTAACTTGAGCTGATTAAGTAATACGTATGGGGATCATCATAAAATGAATAGTGGAATTTTGAGAATCCGAGATCATATTCTTGTTTATCAAGGAAAATAAGTGAATGTAAAAGCCGACAAAATTCGAAGATTTACGATTATACTACGTGTTTTCGTATCCGTAAAGAATGGCGTAGAACCGGGAATACTACATGAAATAAATAATATATCAAGGTGTTTCTATGATCAAGAGAAGGAATGGAATTGGTTATAGGATTATAAGAGATAAAAGAAATCGCTACGAAATAAGTCGTTATACGTGGAAACTATCGGAATGGAACGACGATTGCGTTTACGATAAATAAACGAATGAAAAATTAAATCCCATGCAAGTTGGCCATGCATAACCAAGTCCTAACTAGTGGTTAGGAGTGTAACTAGATGATTAGAAGTTAACTAGAATAGTTAGTGGAATAGTGTTGAATAGTGATGGGAGACAAACAAGTACACAAGCCATACTTCTCCCTTTTCTCACTTCACCACACAATCAAACCAACCCATACCTTTGCCAAATTATTTTCAAATCTGCTGCATACATCCCATATATTCATTATACACTCCCACACTTTAGCCACAAAAGAAAATAACCCCTTTTCCCTCACTTAAAGCTCTCCCATTTTCCATTCCAGCAGTTCGCACACTTTAGCCACAAAAGAAAATAACCCCTTTTCCCTCACTTAAAGCTCTCCCATTTTCCATTCCAGCAGTTCGGGTTTTCTGAGCAAGGGAGAAAGAAAAATTCATAACTCAAAATATACTCATTCAAATATCATGAAAGTTTTATCAAAGCTTCTATATACCATGGGTAAGCTTAGTACCAAATTTCAGCATCAAATTATTTGTTTTCAATTTTATAAAAATGTTTGAATGAGGCGCTAAAAGGTAACTCCGAAATTCTAACTTGTTTCTTGGTTTTGTTTCTTAAGGATCTAGCCCTTCTAAGTTTTTTCTAAGCAAACAAAGCCTCAATCATCCTAGCACTAACCTTCCTAATGTCCAAGAAGGTATAACTTTCAACCCTTTAAGGTTTTATGGTTGGATTTAAGAGTTATGTTTGTTGTAGTGTTAAGATCCAAAGGATTGTGTTTGTTTGAGTTTGTATTGATTATGTTCTTGCTAAAGGCTTGAGATGTTGAGTTATAATCCATGTATGTGGTACTAGATAAAGCATATAAGGTGTATTTGGGTGGATCTTGAGAAGTACTTGTGTTTATGATGGTTATAGGTAGTGATTGTGTTAAGATCAAGTAGTAGAAATTGAGTTTGGGCATTCTTGCACTTGATCTGTTTTCTGCAGGACATTCGGCCATGAAAATGGTTAAATTTTGAAAACCACTGGCCATGACTAGATAGATATTGTTTAGTAGTTTCTATACATGTGTAGATTATCATGAGGAGATTTACGGTTTAGGAGTTATGGTCATTTTAGTGTAAAACATTTCTGCGATTAGCCAACTGCACTTAAGTCCACTTGCATAGTGATTTTGAAGGACTTAAAATAATTTCGAGATTCTGGAAAAATTATGAAAAATGGATATGACAGTAGAGAAGACTGTCCAAAACGAATTTTGAGAAAATATTAATTTTTCGATTTTATAAAAATATTTTCGTAAAGCGAGCGCAAGCGAGAAAAACATAAAAACCTAGTTTTGACGCGCGTTTTCTCACGTTCGAGCTTAAAACTCGAAATGGACTTTCTAAAGAGAACGATCGATTTCAAAACTCGACCATGTTATAAAGTGAGAATATAAGTGTTGAGAATATGACGATCGGAGATTCATTATACTTGAGTAGTTGCGAAAGTTGCTTAATAAAAGCGAGACGTTAATCGCGTACTAACTTAGACCATTGATTCTTGTTTATAGATCCCAACCAAACACCAGAGACCATACCACTTCGATTACCCGAGGCAAGTTTTCGAAACCCTATCTCATACTATCCATGCTATATATATACTGTTGTGATATTGATGTCATGATTTACAGTTCAAATATATATGCTTGTCTATGATATCAATGCATACGAATTATGCGATTGTTTACGAAAACAAATTTCGTTTTACACGAGTATGAGAAATTGAAACGTATTTCAAATATAATATATGATAATGGGAGTCAGAGATATTTTAATAACGATTTAATTTCGGAGAGATCCGGACGCGAAAGATTTCTATTTCGATAAACAAAGTACGTTCGTGTAATATATATATATTTATATATCAAGCGAATGATTGAGATTTTGACTTAAACTTCGAGAAATATTGGTTTATTCATTTAAGGGACACCCTTGATTGATTATTTTATAAAGCGATACTTAAGGGATTATTAAATATCCATAAAGTATTTAAAAATATACTGAATAGTTTATAAATCATTTCACGTTATTTAATAAAGATTTAACTATTCAAAGAGCAATTATAGGATACCACATCCTCTTTTGATTATTTGATTAAGGTGTCTCCATTCGTTGGACCTTATTCAGAAATATTTTGTATTTAAGTTTTTTTTTATTAATTCATTGAACCTTAATTAGAAATACTTTGTACTTAAGATTTTATCAATTCATTGAACCATATTCAGAGATATTTTATATATAAGGTTTTTATCAATTCATTGAACCTTATACAGAGATGTTTTATTTATAACAAGTGAGTAATATATGTGTCACCCTACTACAGATAGGGATTTGAAAATGATTTTAAATTCAAAACTTCGACAACTCCCAAAGATTCAATTGAGTTAAAAGTGATGAATATATCATCTTATTTAAAGGTCAACTTTTAACGACCTATTCCTTCGAAAAAGGATTTTTAGAAAAAGATATAATTATTTTGGGACTGGAATGTGGCCTGCCCGGCACGGAGTGGTATCGGGCAGTGACCAGGCGCGGAGTGGCGCATTATGCAAGCGCGGAGTGGCGCATTGTACGGTTATATGGTCTATGTGACCATTGACTTTCGGACTTGCACGGCAATGGGCAACCACCGTGCAGTGTCTTGATGAGCCCAAAGGCGGCTAGGTTTGTATTCCTTCTACTAGTAGAGAAAATTTCGTATTCGGCTGATCACCGATACGTGGTTTATTCCAGTATAGTCCCTTTCTTCCATTTTGGAAAAACTGTTGTGAAGTATACAACAGAGAGCCGATAAGGCTGAGTTTTAAATAAGGATATTGATGAATATATATCAAATCCATTTGAGAAATCTGTCGATAAGGCTGAGTTTAAATAAGGATGTTGATGATTATATATCAAATCCATTTGAGAAATCTGCCGATAAGGCTGAGTTTTAAATTGGGATGTTGACGAACATATATCACACCCATATGAGAATCTTGGTTCGAGTAACATCTTGAGATTTTGAAATAAAATGAGTACGAGTATAAAATGATTTTGAGAAAGAGATGAATACAAGTACTCAGTGGATATGCTATTGTAGTTGATTTTGAGAATATTATAAATTTGATAAGCATATAAACTTTCAGAACGCTTTGGAGATACAAAGTATAATTATTGGTTTTATTTATCCTTATATACCTAATTATGGGGATATATACCTTGCTGAGCTTTAATGCTCACCCTTGCTTTTATATATCATATCACAACAGACTACCAGCATGGATCTGACCAGGACTGCTGTCCTTAGGCGGGTAAGGAACGCTCGTGAGTTCCGTAGGCTTTTTGTGCGCCAGCCCCGTCAGGTAGATAAGTGGAAATGATTTATTTGATAATGTTTCCAAGCATATAACCTGTGTGTATGTGAGTTTGAATAAAAGGTCGAGTAATATTGTGAAAAGAGAATTATTTAATTAATAAGTGATCATAACGACCTGAATTCACGGCCTTGGATTTGGGGGTGTTACACTCACTCTTGCTTTATTTCTTCATCACACAACAACAGTTAGGAAGGATGGCCAGACTCAAGCAGACCCAGCGCAAGCGCGTGGGAAGCGTCCCGCGTCTTCCCGTTGATGTTGTAGCTGCTATAGCTGCAGAGGTAGATCTATTGTAGATCAGACCATCTACTTTTGAGAATCAATTATGTATAATTATAACTTGTGGCAGATAATGGCAATTAATTGTAAACTTATTAAGTAATCATTTTGGGTTGTAATAACTTTTAAATTGTGGATTCAAAGACTTGTACTTATTTCAATTTCATCTCTGAGACTATAACGGGTTGTGGTGTGTGTTAGTGTGGGGTCACAGCATAAGGTTATTTATTATTAATTAAGTGAAGTGATATTGTGGAAAGAAAGACCGTGACGACCCGGATCCCCGACCCCAGATCTGGGGGTGTTACAGCAACTCTAATGGTGACTCTCGGGTGCTTTGGTGGAAATAAGGTATCTCCACCCTGGGCCTTCACTCCAAACTAACACTCAAGGGTTTTTAAGACTCTAAACTGACTCTCAAAGTTGGAATGACTCAAAGGCCTCACTTAGGCCTCCCTAGGGCTCGAGTGGAAGTTGACACAAAACTGCCTTCCCTGATTTCCAAACTGCCTTGTTTTTACAAACTTAAAACTCATATATCTAGTTCAATTACTGGTTTTAATGACTTTTTAAGCTTCCTAAGACTTCATTCTATATATTTATACCAAGGACCTATGAAGGCCTAACCTATGACATGATAATAATCAACTAAAAGTCAAGTTTACCCAAATATGCCCTGCTCTGAGTTGCTCTCGAGTTTGTGTGTGTGTGCCTAACCAAATGCAAGTTTTAACTCAATCTAAAGTTACTGGAATTAAGTATAAACCAAGTCCCAACTCCCTTGAACTTAGGCCTACCAAGGCCTTGCTAAAACTCAATTAAACTAACCTAAACCTCTAGTACAAAAATATGTCCAATTATAACCAATGCAACTCCCTCCACCTTAACTCCCTTCATTACACCAAAACCAAACATCAACCAACCAAGGAAAGTACTAACATACCTTAGTACCTACTTACTATCAAAATATATGGCTTATTTACAATCTATTTAGTATGTAAATCAATTATAAGGACAAGTAAAGTAACACATCACAAGACAAACCATCACTTAACATTTTAAAGCAAAAATTCGAAGCAATCATGCATGATTACATCATGACACCTACTGACCTTAAGCTCATATCATTATATATAATCTAAAATAGCATTTTATCAAAGGAATCATGGCATGCAACTAAAAAAATCAAGTATCGAGAGGTTAAAAGAACAACTGCAATAGCAATATCTTGTCCTCAAGTTTTAAGCAAAAATTCGAACCATATATCCAAAATAATCACTTGATATCTACTGAATATAATCACACATCATCATGAAATACTTCATCTAGCATTTTATAACCAAAAACTACAACATGCATCTCATACAAGTCAAGCACCAAAGCACAAAATTAACAAGTATAGTCTCTACTTAGAAAATCACTTGTAAATCAACATGCAAACACTATATTCAACATGTAAGTGCAAAATCAACATGCAAGTACTAAACTTAAGGTATCTTGTTGAAAAAATATCATGAAAGGGTTTAATGTTTAACAAAACAACTTTTATAAGGAGTAAGACTTTAAAATCAACATGCATGGTCATTTTTTATAATAACTTCCCAAAATCAACACTTCACATTCGGCTCCTAAAAAATCATTGTCAAATGTTGATGAACAATGAATATGACTTGGTGTAATAGAAGTGTAACACCTCTCCAAGATCATATCTTGCTCATTTCTATAAGCCACCATGGTTGTAACCTTGAATTCATAAGAATCAAGGCCTCAACCTCGGCTTTATTAACATGCACACACAAAACTCACCTTAAAATGATGTTACTCCACTAAATGATGAAGATGCTGGCTTGACTAGCTTGATAAGTGAAAGAAGATAAAGAAAATTGAAGAAAATGGCAAGAATGGGGGTGGGAAGTGAGTTCGTCCGAGAGGGAGAAAGGAGAGGAGAGAGTGAGGTGTGTGCGGAAAAAATGAGAGCACTCACTTGGTTTTTGTTACTAAAATGTGATAGTGAAATGGAGAAAGTACATATTTATCCCCCTTGCTAGTAGTGATAAAAATGCATGCAAGGTTGAAGAGGTAATCTTGAAAGTTAGTGGGGTTAGAATTGACGGTCTTAGCCATGGACCCTATTGTAAGCTAAAATGCATGCAAAGGGTATGCTAGTAATTCAATAATTAATAAAAGTATGATTAAAAAGAATGAATTTTAGTTAATAAAATATAGCTTCATAAATCACAAAATTAATACCATAAATACTATGAAATTTTATAAATTTTATAAAAGTGTTTTCAAAATTTTGAACAAGAATATATTTTTAAAGAATTTTTCAAAGGTCAATGCTCTATTAAACAAACCATAATAAATATTCTAAGCAACATAAGAAAATGCAAATAATTTGATTCTAAGCCGAATAATAATCTATCGCTTAATCGCAACTACAACAACTCAAATATTATTTACTCGCGTAATGAAATTTGCTTGCGTTCATTTAATTATACGCTTATAAATAATCTAATAATGCGACACAACGAAGAACATATACGAACACATTGAATTCTCATGATTCCTGTCATCCAATACACAAAAAAATTATATAGCAGGAAACAGAATATTATATTACAATCATATCAAATATTTACAGGCATTACAACCTCCCTCGTTTAAGGATTCTGTCCCCAAAATCTAAGCAAACAGATGATGAGACTTATCTAACATATCACTTTATAATTCCCATATTGACTCTTCAACTTTGGGATTTCTCCATAAAACTTTCACTAAAGGAATTATCTTATTCCTTAACACTTTATCCTTTCTATATAAAATGCTAACCGACTCCTCGACATAAGACAAATCTGGCTCAATCTCCACTGGTTCATTCTCTATGAAACATTTGGCATCGGGGTTGAACTTCTTAAGTAATGATACTTGAAAAATGTTGTAAATGTGTTGCATTTGAGGCGGTAAGGCCAACTCGTATGCCATTTTACGACTTTACCCAAAATCTCAAAAGGTCCGACAAATCTTGGACTCAACTTCCCTTTCTTTCCAAATCTAGCTATCCCTTTCCAGGGCGACACTTTCAACATAACGGTTTTTGCTATTTCATACTCTACGTCCTTTCTGCATGGATCAGCATACTTTCATTGTCTATCCTGAGTCGCGATCAATCGATTTCGAATCAAATCTACCGCTTCTTTCGTTTGTTGAATCAGTTTGGGGCCAATTACCTTTCGCTCTCCAACTTCATCCCAATAAATAGGTGATCTACACTTCTTTCCATAAAGTGCTTCGTACGGGGGCATTCCAATACTGGCATGAAAGCTATTGTTATACAAAAACTCTACCAAGGGAAAATGTTCATCCCAGTTTCCTTTGAAGTCCAAAGCACAAGATCTCAATATGTCTTCTATGGTCTGAATCGTACGCTCACTTTGTCCATCTGTCTGTGGGTGATAAGCAGTGCTCATCTTGAGTCGAGTTCCCAAATGTTCTTGAAATTGCTTCCAAAATATGGAGTTGAAATGAGGGTCTCTATCTGATACAATAGATACTGGGACTCCATGGCGAGTAACAATTTCCTTTAGATACTTATGAATCAGCTTATTCATTGAGAATCTCTCGTTAATCGGTAGAAAATGAGCCGACTTAGTCAATCGATCAATTATTACCCAAATAGAGTCGTGATTATATTTTGTCCTTGGTAATCCAACTATAAAGTCCATCGCAATGTGCTCCCACTTCCATTCAGGTATCCCTAATGGTTGAATTAGTCCACTCGATTTCTGATGTTCGGCTTTTACCCTTTGGCAATTGTAACATCTACTAATCCATTGTGCAATCTCCTTCTTCATATCCGGCCACCAAAAGTTCTTCTTTAAATCTTGGTACATTTTTTTGCTTCCTGGGTGAATAGAAAATTCGGAGTTGTGAGCATCCTTCAAAATCTCATTATTCAATTCTTCCACATTCGGTATCCAAATCTTTGATGAGAATCTTAGAATTCCTTGATTATCTTTTTGGGTGCAAATCTCTTCTCCAGTCAACTCATTTATCCTTTGATTCATTACTTCTTCTTGGCACTTCTTAATATTTCATAATAATTCTGGTTGAAAAGTCATCTTATAAATCTTTTCTAGGCACACTTGGAGCTCGAATCTCAATTGCCATCTTCTCAAATTCCTTTGATAACTCTTGGGCCATAGTCAACATATTCAATCTCTCTTTACGATTTAAAGCACCCGCTACTACGTTTGCTTTCCCGGGATGATAATTGATTGAGCAGTCGTAGTCCTTAATCAACTCTAACCATCTTCATTGTCTAACACTGTAGAAGGGGGTTGAATACAGTGTAGAATACAATCAAATCGATTTAGAACACAAGTAACAGAAAACAGATGTATTCGATATAATAAACTCTGTTATAATGGAACTATCCTCTCTCAGTGATGAACAAATATCACGAGAGCTGCTAGGTTACAATGTATGATCTTCTCGATAATGATAACACATATAGTATAAACCTATGTCTGTGTTTATATATCAATCAGATATCTTATATAATTCTTCTAGTCCTCTAACTATTTCCTTGCATATCTTCTTCTATATTAGTCTCGATCTTCTACTGTTAATCAGCTTCCTTCCTTAACTGTAAGTTCTCTCGTACTTAAGTTCTGATATGACCTTAAGTCCTGATATGACACTAAATCCTGACTTTCAGTAAGTACTGATTCCAGTAAGTACTGATATTTCCTGTTTGTTAAGATCTGAAAAATAAACATGAAACATATTAGACATGACATCTCAAATATTT
Source organism: Apium graveolens (assembly GCF_009905375.1). Lineage (NCBI taxonomy): Eukaryota > Viridiplantae > Streptophyta > Magnoliopsida > Apiales > Apiaceae > Apium > Apium graveolens. The sequence continues at coordinate 112,217,206 of NC_133654.1, forward strand.
CCAACAATCTCCCCCAACTTGTAAATTATGCAAGAATGTACAAGTTAATAGATTTGATGATGTCAAAAACATTTAAGTTCAAATGCAATAAGAGTTTAATAAGACTATCAATTACAAATTACAGAACATCCAGCTTTAACAACATTACTGGATCAATCTGATTCCATAATGATTCCTAACAAAATCTTTCACCAGCTTATCTTCAGCTTTCCTCAGAACTTCAACTAACTGTGCTTTGACCTGCTTCAGTTCTTCTTCTTTACTATCACCAATTTGATAAATGGCTGTTCAGAGAGCTTGAATGGATGTTCTTTCAAGTCCATCACCAAGTCTGATAACTTTAGAATGTGATGAGTTTTCATTATAACATAAGCATTTTCCTTTCAGAATTACTTCCACCTTAGCAGAATTCTTCAGCATAGGAATTTCTCTTCCATCATCTTCAGTAATCATTGGAATGTAATGAAAAGTTTTTGTACCAGAGATTCTGAGTAGATCTTTTATAGCCTTCAAAATATATTTTGACCATCTTCTTGTAACATCAGATTTTACTTCCAGAAGATAGTGAATATGTTGAAGCTCTCTGACAGAATTCTTTAGTACATCAGTATCAGCTAGTCTATAAGGCCTTCCATCATTGAGAAATAAGATCATTTCTCTTTTAGATTCTACTTATCATGAGCATGTATCACAACTTTAGCAGACAATACCTTGTCAAGGTGCTTTTGTTTCATTTGTTCATATGGTTTGTCTGTCAACATGAAAGGATCTCTTAGAGTAACTTCTACTCATGTTTGAATCTTCTCTTCATCATAACCTAATCCAGCTTTATCTCTAGGTTGCTTGGCTCTCAACCCAAATGTAGCGAGTTGATTAATCATGAGATTGGATTTTGGTTCAACTGGAGTAGCTTTCTTCCATAACAACTTCTTCTTATGAGCAATTGTCATTTTATTCAAATTAACTTGATCAGAATTTGTTGTTTCTTCTATAACTTGTTGTCCTTCATTCTAAACAACTTGAGCAATGTCAGAGGTTGTTTTAGATTCTTCAATTATCTTTCTTCTTTTCAGAATTTGAACAGTTTCATCTTCAACAAGATTATCATCAGTTACTTGAACCATTTTGCATACTGGTTTCATCAGATCTTGAGAAATTTTCATCTCCAGTGAGTTGATTGGTTCAGTAACTTTTCATTTCCCTTTGTCTTTAGGATTACTCTCAGTCTGTGATCTTTTCTTGAACTTTGAAATTTCAGAATTTGACTTCTTCCTTGATCACAATGCCTTTTTCCTTAGGCCTTGGAGATTTCCTTGCATTAGAAGCTTTAGACTTAAGATTTGTCTTCTCAGTTGTAAATCTAGCTTCTTCCTCCTTGAGAGCTTCTAAATCCACTCCTGGATTGTATTTCAAAAATAATCTTCTTGCTATCTCCTCATCAAGTGTCTGGATTTTAGGATCTTTGTAATAAATAGTAGTATGCTTCCCTTTTAGCTTCAGAGTTTGCATAAACTTTTAAGAGTCTTTTGATCCTGACTGAATCAGAATATCAGAACTTGACATCAGACTTTGTTTATCAGCACTTGACTTCAGACTTCGAACATTCACAGCATCAGAACTTGACTTGTTATGTATAGAAGATTTTCCTTGAACTTTTCTTTGACCTCTGCTCTTTTCAGAGTTTCCCTGGTCATCACCTTTATCATCCTTCTTCTTCAGTACTTGAGTAGGTGGGCATTTGGACTTAACTACCTTCTCCCCCTTTTTGGAATGATCAGGAAGTAAGAGAGAGAGAGAAGAAGTTCAACTGAAGATTGGATTTCATCCAATTGAGCTTTCTGAGAAGCTTGATTAACCAGAACCTCAGCAATTTGGGCCTGTTGCTCCTCTTGAACCTTCTCAATTGCTTCAATTTTCTCAAGAGTAGGTCTGACATACCTATTCTTGTCAAGCTTAAGCTGTAGATCTAGCTTATCAGCTTGTTCCCTGAGTGTATCTACTTTAGAATGAGTAACAGAATGTAGACCATGAAGACTTCATGTACTCATAGCTGTAACCTTAAGTTGAGTCTTGAAATCAGAATTTGATAATAACTCATCAGCTTTTGATACATACTCTGTCAGAATTTTGGTGCATGGAATAAAATCTGATTCATTCCACTTCTTGGTCCACTCAACTCCCCTGTGAGTTTCTTCCCAATGTACAGGAGCATCCTCTCTAACAAATTTCTTCACCAAAGCTTCCTTTTCCAGAATAGGAACTGGAGTTTCAACAGAAATACTGTCTTCAGAACTTGGGGAAGTTTCATCATTTTCTGATAGTACAAGAGTGTGTGATGCAACTGGAGATCCAAGAATAACATCATCTAAATTCTGATCATCAGAATTTATCTCCAGAGAAGGTCTCTTTGATGTAGATGGTATCTCAGCCTCTAAGATTGGAGATTTGACTGTAGATGGCTGAGCTTCAGTAATTGGAGCTTCCAGATAAAGAACTTGAGGTATATTCAAATTGTAAATATCTATCGCAGAATTGTCGGTTTGTTCTTTAGCATCATCTGAAACTTTTATTGGAGAGTCAGGAGGGGTAACCACTATATCAGTAGCAGTGTATGTGGCTTGAGCTGAAGAAATCAGAGCTTTAATAATGATTGGTTCTTCTGATATCAGAGATTCCTGATCCCCTTCCTCTGCTTCTTCATTGTCTTCTGATGAAGATTTAGCCAAATACCTCCTAGCTTTCATTTTCTTCAATCTCCTTGCCAAAGAAGGAGTTGTTGTTGCAGCATCAGAATTTACAGATTTCCTTTTCAAAGTATGAGAACTTTGAGCTGCTGTTTCTTTCTGAGAAGTAACATTCTCAGCTTCATTTATCACAGGTTCTGATGCAGGAACCTGTGCTTCAATCGTTTTCTCCTCAAATCAACAAAATTTATTATTAACCATAATTGTAATCAAAACATTCATCACAGGATAAAGTTAAAAATAGATGAAGTAAAGATTAGGAAATTGCAATTAAACATGCATAGTCACATAAATTGAGAAACGGAGACTAAATATTGCAATTAAAGGAAATTTCATTAATATATCAGATGCGTACATTTCATAAAATTTATCAATTACATGCAAAAATTACAAGATAGTCCTATGCTAAAATGCTTAACATCAACAACCTTAGTCCTAGTCTAAGGAGCCTGAAAAAGCTGACGGTGAAGAGAAACGGATGGATGATAATTAATTCTTCATCCTACTTTCAACAAAGAGAACAACAAGACGAATGATTTGCTCCTGCTTTTTAAGAATACGAAGATAAACTTCTCTTTGGAAAGATAACAAATCATTTTTAATGATGTCGGGAACTTGAATCCAGATGTCGAATGGAATGTTGTTGATAGAATATGAAGTCGGAATTCCATTTCTAAAAATGGTCACAGTGTCTATGCCATAGCAGTAAAACCAACTAAAATGAGCCATTGTTTGAGAGAAATGAAAAGATGTGATTTTACTGATGAATGATCAGTCATTTAAATAGCTAATGGAATACCAAGGGACTCCAGGACTGGTTAAATATTACAAGTAAAAATAATGATCCCTCGACTCCCTAGACCGATGTGTAATAATAGTCAGTAAAAAGTTAAAGCAGGAGTTAATGGGCACAGGAAATAATTTACAATTATTGTGCACATGCTGTTTTTCAGGACCAACACGTTCACTAACCCATAATGATTATGACTGTTTTAATTTTACCCAAATATATTCTGATTTAAATATGACTATTTTAGATTTTACCACAAATAAGTCAAGTAAAGAATAATGCCACATAAGCATCAAAGATTCCATTAGGATTCAATATCAGAACTTAACTTATATCAGATTTTACCAGTCATCAGAATTTGGCTTCTATACTCAAAAAGTGAATGTTTGTTTCTGTAATTCTTCGTACAAAGACTGAATTGTTTTCTTTAGAGTTTTATCATCAGAACTTTCATCAGAACTTGTCCTCAGAATTTATGCAAATTACACTAAACTGTTTGTCAAAAACAAGTTAATCACCACAGTAATTTTCATCATTCATATGGAGTTAAAGTGTGTGCATTTAGCAAAATATCGGATAAAGATTAATGTCTGATAAACTTCAGTACATCTTAAAAATAAGGCATAACTCAAAAAAGTGCTTAAAATCTGTCATCAATCATGAAGTCTACTATAGAACAAATTTATGCATTAGTCCACCTCAACTGTTTGTGCTCATTTTATGCATCTTTTGAAATTCCTTTTTATAGTGGCTTCACAGTGTAAGTGAGTCATGACTGCTTATCAGAATTTATGCTGTTGTCAGAGTATTTCTCCAGTAATCATAGAATGTGAAAAGTCACCAAGAAAATTTATTTGCTTTTCTAATGCATATTACTTAATACCAGCAATGCACTTGGGTCTTCCCTTCCATATATTTCTCTAGATCTCAAAGGTGTACTTGAATTTTCTTTTCTTTTCTTTTCTTTTAATAAGTGAGGCTTATCAGCATGTAGTTCATCCTTAAGATTTACTGACATCAGAATCTAACAGATAAGAAGCAATAATCTAGTTTGTGACTTAGTAATAAGATACACAAAGTAAACTTGACTAAGCTCAAAATCAGAATTTGCTTGTGTTAATGAGTTTCCACATAAACAACTAATTCAAACATGGGATTTCCCGTATGTTAAAGACTACTAGGTTAGCATCTAGCACAGTTATCCTCATTGGATTGAATAGTCACAAAACATTCAAAACACTTATCAGAGTATAAAGATCCACATCAGATAACAATCAGCATTTAATGAATTTTCAAATATTAAGCACAGATTACATAGATATAATACAATCTGTAAATACTGATCATAAAGTCTGATGCATGAGAACAAAAACTAAGCAGATTTGGAGAAAGAACCTGAAACCATTCCATGTTCATTTACCAATCTTATAAAGGTAGCTTCACATAGTGGTTTTGTGAAGATATCTGCTAGCTCTTGATCAGTTGGAACAAAATGCAATTCCACTGTACCTTCATCCACATGTTCCCTTATAAAATGGTACCTAATGCTAATGTGCTTTGTCATTGAGTGTTGAACTGGATTACCTATGATAGAAATAGCACTTTGATTATCACAGTAAATAGGGATTTTAGAAAATTCTAACCCATAATCCAGTAACTGATTCTTCATCAAAAGAATCTGTGAACAACAGCTTCCTACAACAATATATTACACTTCTGCAGTTGATGTGTAAATTGACTTCTATTTCTTGCTAAACCAAGAAACCAATCTGCCTCCAAGAAATTGGCAGCTTCCACTAGTGCTTTTCCTGTCTATTTTGCATCCTGCAAAATCTGCATCTGAGTAACCAATTAGCTTAAAATCTGATTCTCTAGGATACCACAATCCCAGATCAGCTGTACCCTTAAGGTACTTAAAAATTCTTTTCACAGCTATTAAGTGAGGTTCTCTTAGATCAGCCTGAAATCTTGCACAAAGACAGGTAGCATACATGATATCAGGTCTACTTGCAGTTAAATAGAGTAAAGAGCTAATCATACCTCTGTAGTTAGTAATATCTACTGATTTACCAGTATGCTTATCTAACTTGGTTGTAATGGCCATGGGAGTGGATGTAGTTGAATAATCTTGCATTCGAAATTTCTTCAGTAAATTTATGGTGTACTTGGATTGAAAAATAAAAGTGCCTTCTTCATTTTGCTTGACTTGAAGGCTCAGAAAATAGCTGAGTTCTCCCATCATACTCATTTGATATCTTGACTGCATAAGCTTTGCAAACTTCTCACATAGTTTGGCATTTGTAGAACCAAATATGATATCATCAACATATATCTGTACCAAAAGTAAGTCCTTTCCATGGTTGAAATAGAATAAAGTCTTGTCAATTGTGCCTCTGTGAAATCCACTTTCTAGAAAGAATTGAGCTAAAGTCTCATACCATGCTCTTGGAGCTTGCTTAAGGCCATAAAGTGCTTTGTCAAGCCTATAGACATGATTGGGAAATTTAGGATCTACAAAGCCTGGAGGTTGTTCAACATATACCTCTTCTTCCAATTCTCCATTCAGAATAGCACTTTTCACATCCATTTGAAAGACTTTAAACTTTTTGTGAGCAGCATAAGCCAAAAAGATCCTTATGGCTTCTAATCTAGCAACTGGTACAAATGTTTTATCATAATCAATACCCTCCTGTTGAGAGTAGCCTTTAACAACCAGCCTTGATTTATTCCTTGTAATTATGCCATCACTATAAGTTTTGTTTCTGAACACCAATTTTGTGCCGACAACAGATCTATTCTTTGGTCTTGGCACTAGGGTCCAGACTTTATTTCTTTCAAATTTATTTAACTCCTCCTGCATTGCTTGAAACCAATCAGCATCTTGAAGAGCTTCTTCCACTTTCTTTGGTTTAGTCTGAGATAGAAAGGAATGATAGAGACATTCATTTGAAGTTGCAGTTCTAGTTCTGACACCTTCTTCAGGATCTCCAATGATTAAATCAGGTGTGTGTGATTTAGTCCACTTCCTTGCAGATGAAAGTTTATCTCTAGAACTGGATCCTCCCCCATGATCCATGCTGTCTCCATCAGCATTTTCTGATGCTCCCCCTGTAGTTATGCTCTCTGAGACTTTAGAATTTGAATTTGATTTTTCAGGAGTTGAAGAATCAGAGCTTCCAGAATTATCAGAATTTAGCTCATCAGAACTAGATGAATCAGAACTTGAAGAGCCAGTGTCAGGTTCTGATGCTACTTTGGAGTCTTGAGATGTGGTAGAATCTTCAGTTTGCTCCCCCTGGACAGGTGCATTTTCATTTGGAGTTAATACCATAGATTCAATGACATTAGTAGTTACAGGTTCAGAGTTTAGGTCGTCAGAATTTACAGAAACAGAATTTAAGTCTTCATTCTCAAATCTCAGCTGATCATGGTCATTGAAATCTTCAAGTCCAGTAATCTTCTTATAATCAAAAGAGACATTGATAGATTCCATGAAAATCCTTGTTCTTAAATTTTAGACTCTGAAGGCTTTTGTGGAAAGTGGATATCCAACAAAAATTCCTTCATCAGCTTTTAGATCAAATTTTGACAGCTGCTCAGGATGAGTCTTAAGAACAAAACACTTGCAACCAAATACATGAAAGTATTTCAGATTTGGCTTCTTTTTCTTCACCATCTCATATGGTGTTTTTCCATGTTTGTTTATGAGTGTTGCATTTTGTGTAAAACAAGCAGTCTGCACAGCTTCAGCGCAAAAATAGGTTGGCACCTTTGCTTTATCAAGCATAGTTCGTGTAGCTTCAATGAGAGTCATGTTCTTTCTTTCTACAACTCCATTTTGCTATGGAGTTCCAGGTGCAGAAAATTCTTGTTTGATTCCATGCTCTTTGCAGAACTCTTCCATAATCGAATTCTTGAACTCAGTGCCATTATCACTCATTATTATTTTAACAGAATCTTTGACCAACTTATCCAGCTATCTCACATGATCAGTTAGAGTAAATGAAGTTTCATTCTTCTTGTGCAAGAAGTACACCCAAGTGTACCTTGTGAACTCATCCACTATAACCATGTCATATTTCTTCTTCGCAATAGATATGACATTGACTGGACCAAATAGATCAACATGCAGTAGGTGATAAGGCTCAAGAATTGATGACTCAGTTTTGCTCTTGAAAGAAGATTTTCTTTATTTTGCCTTTTCACATGAATCACAAAGGCCATCAGGAGCAAATATTGATTTTGGCAGTCGTCTCACAAGATCTTTCTTTACAAGCTCATTTATGTTGTTGAAATTCAAATGAGAGAGTCTTTGTGCCAATTCCAGCTTTCTTCAATTGATGCTGTACTCAACAAACAGATTGCAGAACCATCAGTACTTGTTGAAAGTCTGGCTTCATAAATGTTACCATGCCTGTAACATTTCAGAACCACTTTACCTATAGAATTGCTTATAACTTCACAGTGTTCTTCAAAGAAATCCACATGATAACCTATGTCACATATTTGACTTATACTCAACAGATTGTGTTTAAGTCCTGAGACAAGAGCTACTGATTAAATGATGACATTCCCAAGACTAATATTTCCATATCCCAGAGTTTTTCCCATGTTTCCATCTCCATAAGAAACTTCTGGGCCAGCTTTCTTCACAAAGTCTGAGAGCAGGACTTTATTTCCAGTCATATGTCCAGAACATCCACTATCCAGTACTAGGATGTTTCTCCTGTTGCCCTGCAATCACAAAGACCGCTAATGGTTAGTTTTAAGGACCCAGACTTGCTTGGATCCTTTGGCCTTATTAAGTTTGTTAGCATTTGCAGTGGATTTAATATCAGAGTTTATGCTAACATGTTGTTTATCAGAACTTATATCAGACTTTGCTTCATATTTTACACTAGAAGGAATTAAAGCAACTTTCTTTAAAAAAGGTTTTATTTGATAATAATCATAGTATAAACTATGATATTCCTTACAAGTATAAATGGAATGCCATAAACTACCACAATGAAAACAAGGATTTTGTGGCTTAAACCTAATAAACTGACTCTTAACCGCTGACTTAAGAGATAAAGAGTTTATATTCTTATTCTTCCTGCAAAAAGAAGCAAGATGGTTAGAGTTTCCACAGTTATAACATTTCCTTCTAGGAGCATTAGGAACAGGAATATAATTATTGCTTTTCTTCACACCTTCCTTTCCATTCCTTTTTTTCCTAGCTGCCTTAACCTTGTTGACATTCCTTATTTCTTTCAGCTTATGCTTAAGCTGCTTCTTTGTCATGAAGCCTATGTTGACTTCAGCTGGTTTATCCTGTTCTAATTTGTCAGAAGTTAACTTCTCCTTAACTTCTGTCACAGACTCTTTCATCTTTTCAGAATCAGACTTTACAGTTTTAGCTACAAACTTAACAGGATTTACCTTTGGCTTAATAGTTTGTTTAACAATAATTGGCTCAATTTGTTCAGTTCCCTTTTCACTTTTGTCATCTCCATAACCTAAGTCCTCTTTCCAGTTTCAACTACTTAATAAATTCTGAGTTGTTCTGCCAGAGTTAGTCCAAGTCCTAATAATCTCCTTTTGTTTTTCTAACTCAGTTTTTAGAAATTTATTCAATTTCAGCAATTCATCTATAACATAAAAAGTATCATTTCTCTTTTTCTGAGTTTTATGGAACATAACTAACTCCTTTTCTAAATAATCATTCCTTTTCTTAAAAGCAATTTTCAGAAGTTAATCTTTCACATGTTAAAGTTTGATCTCTGTAGCTAATAAACATGGTTTTAAGATATAATCTCAACTCAGTAATATCATCAGTATGAAAGGCATAAGTTGTTTGAGGTACCTTTAACTCAGCAGTTTCAGGGCTGCCATCAGCATTTGTCATCAAGGCATAGTGCACCTCATCTTTAGAATCTGAAGTGTCTGTACAGCTTTTCTTCTTTGTGACAAGTGCCTTGCCTTTATCACTCTTTCCTTTCTTGCATTCAGGAGATATGTGGCCTCTTTCACCATAATTGTAGCATTTGACATTTGAGTAATCTCCTCTGTCAGACTTTCCTCCTCTGCCTTCAGATTTTCTGAATCCCTTCTTATCAGAACTTTCACATTTCTTGAAAAACTTCTTTCCCCTTCTAAATTTCCTGTAGGCTATTTTGTGATACCATTCACCATAACAGCACACAATTTCATCATCTCTTCATCAGCATCTACTTCGGGTAAACTTTTTGTTTCGGAATCATCATCATCAGAACTTGATGATTCTGAATCAGACTTTGTGATGAGAGCTTTTCCTCTGCCTTTCTTTGAGACAGCCACTTTGGGGAATTCCTCCTCAGCCTTAAGAGCAACTGTCCTTGACTTTCTCCCTTGTCTCTTGCTTCTTTGATCCATCTCAAGTTCATAAGTCTCGAGGATACCATAAATTTCATCAAGAGTAGTTTCATCAAGAGCATAGTTGTCTCTTATAATAGTATACTTCAAATCCCAACTTTCAGGAAGAGCTAAAAGGAATTTTAGATTTGAATCTTCAAGATCATATTCCTTGTCCGTGAAGGGTTTTTAGCACATAAACGCAACGAAAAAGTAAATTTAAATCTTAAAAAAAACGAAACCCTCCGCAGTATCCATGCGAAAAATAATATTTAATTCGTAGTTCAGTATGTTTACCTTAAGAAGCTTTACGTTAGTGGAAAGATGGAGGTCTTTAATAGCGATCCAAGAACGATGAACGAAAATCCCTAGTAGCTGCTCCTCAAGTGTGAAGCACTCCACCGATATCCACCAAGAGTACAATGTGATGGAGGAGGAAGAGGTTGAGAGAATTAGTTGCCTCCCTCTTGTTCTACTTTAGAATTAGGGTTAATTATTTGGGTTGAGGCAAATAGGGTTCATAATAGTATATTTATAGGCAAAATTTTCAGCTGAAAATTTTCCATAAAATATTATAATTATTAACCCTTTAATTGATTATTCTTATTAACCAATTAACTAATAATTAAAACCCCTTTTAATCATTAATCCTTTTTCTAAACACTTTAGAAAAATAATTATCTCACTTGATTTAATTTCCAAAATTAAATTCTTAATTAATAATATTAAGAATTAATTAAATCTCATTTAATCAATTATTAAATCTGCTAATTAATTATTTATTTCACAAATAAATAATTACCAGCCATTATTAATTAATTCCTCCACCATTAAATCATTCTCTTTTATGGTGTGACCCTGTAGGTTCAATATTAAGCCGGTAGTAGAAATAAATAATAATAAAACTATTTTATCATTATTTATATAAATTCTCTAATTCATTTAATATGATTAATTAATAAATTAATCATATTTATTCTATATCGTGAGGGATACTTCTCAACATATCGCGACTATCCGGATAATACGAATTCACTGCTTAGAATACCAAGAACCTATTCAGTGAGTAGTTACTGTACAATCAATTCCTTCTACCCTGCAATGTCACGATTAAATACAAGGCATGGAACTCATGTCAAGTGTATCTTATTTAATCATTTGCTTTCCCATTCACTATGCTTAGTTCTATTTAATGTAAATTAGAAACTCCTTTCTAATTTCATTCACTCTGGCCAGAGTTTCCTGAACTAGCATAAGTGGATCGGCATTGAACATTCTCTTCCTTCACTCGAAGGGGTAGATCCTTTATTGATCATACACTATCTTCGTGTACAAATTTCTATACCTAGTAGAGCCCTTATAATTGTCCCTGGAGATTAAGAACTAAACCAAAGCATAGTTCAGTGTACACAAGATGACTATGATGACCTCAAGTCAAAGGATACTTGTACAACTATCACTATGTGTCATATACACTTCCTCTTCAAGTTTCCTATTGAGGATGCTGTTTTCACGTCCATTTTCCAGATCTCATAGTCGTAGTAAGCAGCAATCGCAAGCAAAATCTGAATTGATTTTAACAGGGCTACAGGCAAAAAAGTTTCATCAAAGTCAATCCCTTGCCTTTGTCTGAATTCTTTTGCAACGAGCCTGGCCTTATAGGTCTCCACCTGCCCATCTGCTCCAATCTTTCTTTTGTATACCCACTTGCACCCAATAGGCTTAAAACCTTCAGGCGCCTCAACCAGAGTCCATACTTGGTTGGTATACATAGATTCCATTTCGGATTTCATGGCACTATGCCATTCCTCTGAGTTAACACTACTCATAGCCTCATTATAGGTCACAGGGTCGTCATCATCAATGATTGACAACTCATTGTCATTCTCAATGACAAGGCGATAATACCTCTCAGGTTGGCGAGACACTCTCCCTGACCTACGAATGGGCTGTTCCACAGAAGGTTGTTCAGTCTGAACAAGTGTTTCCACTTGATCCGTAGTAGTTTATGCTTCTTGAACTTCATCAAGTTCAATTTTGCTCTCACTGTTTCCTTCAAGGATAAACTTCTTTTCCAAGAAGGTAGCATGTCTGGAGACAAACACCCGATGATCGGTGTAAAAGTAATACCCTAAAGTCTCTTTAGGATATCCCACAAAATTACATTTTACAGATCGAGATTCCAGCTTATCTGGGTCAACTTTCTTGACATAAGCTGGACATCCCCAAATCTTAACGTGTTTAAGACTCGGTTTCCTTTCTTTCCATATCTCATATGGAGTTTAAGGAACAGATTTGGAAGGTACCTTATTCAGTAAATATGTTGAGGTTTCCTGTAACACCCCCAAATCCGGGGTCGGGGATCCGGGTTGTCACGAGTTCCATTCCCCTTAATAACACCCAATCTTAATACACAATCGACTACTCTGTACTGTGACCCCACAATAAACACACACACCACAAGTTATAGTCTCAGAGATGAATATCCAAAAAATAATCACAAGTCGTTTTATTCCACAATTATATGCCAATGCACCTTAAACAGGTTTCTGAATAAATTTACATTTCTTTTCCATTATTACAATTCATAATATACATAAGTCTGGTACATTATTAGTTGAAAACTTAGCCTATTGGTAATTTCTACCTCAGCTACAGCGTCCTCAACGCTTCCAGAAAGCTGCGGACCGTTTCCTAATCGCTTGCGAATCGGGAGCTTGGTCATGTTCATCTTTTTTATCTGTTGTTGTGTGATGAAAGAAGAAAGCAAGGGTGAGCAGCAAGCCCACCAAAATAATATGTATAATGATTAACAATATATGAGCCTTCTCATAGTACTCATGAAGTCTTGGTCAAAAGAAATGAACCAAGTTGATATCTTAATGTGATGAAGTCGCAAAATATTCAGTATATATATATATATACATATATACTTTTCAAAATATGGGAAGTCCTCTTCCATGCATAATACACACAGAGTTCCCGTGTATAACTGTATAAAAATATCGTTGCAAGGTGATCTCATATATCTAACCTTGTCTCAACGTTTTTCTGAAAATCTTTGTCATGCATAAGATAATCATTTACTAGATATAAGTTTAAAAGATGAAGTTACAAGATACTCCAATATACTTATCTCTTTTCCAAATACTACTTGAACTACCACCGTTCAAGTTATAATTAGTTTCAAAAGTTCATCACACTGATGAGACTACAAGATAAGACTTGAATAGATTCAATCTTTGAAATATTTTGAAGGAAATGAAGTTATGATATACTTCATTAAGTCCCGATATATATATCCACATATACATCTTCCTTATACAGTCCCTGAAAACCTCTGTCATGTAAAGTATGAACAGAGTTTGAAACATCCAATGAATTTTTGGAAGGGAAAAAGAATTGTGGCATAAACCCGATATCTTGTTGATCAGGCAAAGATACCAATAAGTAACCTTTTCTACTAGTAGATGGACGAATTCCCCACTGGTCATCACCCTGGTCGCAATAGGACCTTATGCTGGACTGCCACTCAGCCACTTACGCATTTGATGGGCTCCCACTGAGCCACTTACACTATCATGGACGCCTACTGAGCCCATGTTGCTTATGCCGACTCGATAGATCGACTTACTTCCCGAACGTTGGGTAAGTAATCAATTCATTTACCAAAACAGCAACCTCGTTGCGAATATAAAATACACCACAGAGCCGGATCCCTCAGGTTTTGAGCGAGTATTTAAATCCCCTTTAAAAGGAAGATCTTAAATATAAAAATGAGTTTTGGGATCCGCTCTAACTTTTAAAAATCATTTTGAAGACTCAAAAACACTTTAAAGAGTGTTTGGAGTAATGCTGATTTAATGAAGTAAATCAGTCCCAATATATTTAGAAAATATCTGAATATTATTATTTAAATAATATTTCCATAAAGAATAATCTTTATAAAAATAATTAACGTAGAAGTTTTAAAACTTATGCTTGAAATGAATATTAAATAACCAAAGATATACCTATACGAAAGTACTATCTTTATTTGAATAATCAAAAGTGAGTTTGATTATCGACACCTTATTCTTTAATAAAATAAAGAATATATCTCAGCAAATAATCGGAGTCATAGATCCTCAAATGAATATTCAAATAATATTCAATAAATAAAATAAGCTGAGTCATAAGCCCTCGAATGAATATTAGAAATAATATTCAATAGATAAATAAGCTGAGTCATAAGCCCTCGAATGAATATTATAAATAATATTCATTAAATAAAATAAAGGAGTCATACATCCTCAAATGAATATCCAAGTAATATTCAATAAATAATATAAAGGAGTCATAAGTCCTCGAATGAATATTCAAGATAATATTCATTAATAAAATAAAGTTAAAGTTATCGAATAAACCTTATTCGATTAATAGTTTTGAAAACTATAACCATATATATATATAAATATATATATTATACTCGGGAACATCGACTCCCGGTTTAGAAATATGTTCACCTTTTGATCCCCTATACTAAGGGTAAACTCAAAACCGCTTATTTCTAGCATAGGTATTATGCAACTGTAAGCATTTTAACCAACAGATATATAATCCAAGAATATGAAACAGGCATACATATATACCATATCACATGCTACAATATATCGCAAGAATTTGCTAATCACAAATATGCATTTATCGCAAGGTCATGCATATACACATATACATCACAACAACAGTATAACGGGTAGAAAACTTGCCTGAGCGACTGGGGCTTACGAATGGCTCGGGACGAGTCTGGTAACCTATAAGCAACAAGTAAGTTGGAATTAAACCAAAGTCACTTGTAAATCTATACTCTAAATAACTCAGACTCTAACGCTCGTTTTGCGCTTACTGATTCTCTTAAGTCACTCGAGTACCCTCGGCTCCACCATTTTTAATAATTTAACCATTATGAGTTTTAAGGCGATTCCTTCGCGGGTGTCTTACCAACTGCCTATTACACCTTAAATAAATGTTTCATACTTCAATTAGTCCTTTAAGGTTTTTAACCTATGTTTCAAAGTAAGGCGAGGGGTAAGGGTTCGTTCACGAAACGTCGTTACTTAAAACGGCCGTTTCTCCTAAACCGTTCATCGGAATCAAACGAACCACATATCAAAACGAAGCTCGTAACATGAACTATCTAAACATGGCAATGGTCAAAACCTAGCAGTGTGTTCAAGGGTTCTGATGTTAAGAACAAAAACAGTCTACGGTAAATCGGGCATTACGACGGCTATGTTTACGCGATTACCCAAATTTAAACCATTCCAAAACAACCCATAATCAAGCCACAATCATATCCCAATCCAAACTCCATCCAAACCACATCATAACAGCCCCAATCAATTCAATATTAACATTTATACTTATGCTTAAGCTTGAATTTAACTATACCTAAGTTCTTTTAACCAAAACAACAAGATTCACCATCCATTTCACTACCACTCCAACCCAAATTCTAAACCAACAAGAATTAAGCTACTATATCACCATAACAACTAAAATCATCCTATTTAACAAAGTAAAGCTAGGGTTTGGGATGATATACCTTCGTTGAAGTGGTGTGAGTAGCTAGGAAGCCTTAAGAAGCCTTGAGATGACTTAGGGATGCTTGGATCTTAAAGGAAAAACAAGAAAATGAAGTTAAAATTCTTGAAGTCACTATTCATTGTCTTCTTCATTGATTTCTTGAAGAAGATTGTGAATGATTTGGAGGCTTAAACTCATAGAATAGCCATAACTATGCATAAGGAATACTAGGGAATTATCTTACCAATTTAGGAAGCCTTGAACTTGGATTTTGAAAATTCTTTTCTTTGAAATAGTAAAAAGCCGAGAGTAAATCTTGGAGAAGATGAAATGTTTTGTGTTTTTGTTTTGATTTGTTTTGGTTGGTTGCTTATTTGATTTGTTTTAGGTTAATTACCAAATTAACCTTGGTTTTGTGTGGTTAATATTCCACCACATTTCCTTCCTTCTTATGTCATGCTTGCATCACTTTGTGATGTCATCATCCCTCCTTTGTCCTCTTTCTATTGGTTGGATAACATCATCCCCACTAATCTCTTTGATTAGCTTCTAATTGTTTGCCTAATGACCGCTGATCTGTTATACGGTTCGCTTAACTTTCGTTTTCGTTTATCGTTTGAGGGATCATACCCGGGATCTTATTACTTAGGTTCCCTTAACCTTTCTCAATATATTATATTCCTTTTATGACCCTCTCTTATAATCCTTTAGTTTAAATCCTTTTTATCCTGTTACCTTATACTCAATTCTTTCCGTATCTAGTGGATTTCCGGGAAAAATCAAAGTGTTCGGAATTGGATTCTGACGATCTTTACATACACTTATATACCACATAGAGTACTAATAATATCCTAGAAGATCAATAACAGAACCCCTACATAGCGTGGCATGAAAAGTTTTCTCATTCAGCTAAAACACTATTCACAAGGGTTACAAAAAGTTCAAAATTTTGGGGGTTATTACAGTCTCCCCTCCTTAAAAGGATTCCGTCCCGGAATCAGATAGAAAATTAATAGGGATACTCTCTTAGCATTGCACTTTCTAACTCTCGAGTAAATTTTCCCACATTGTGGTCCTACCACTAAACTCTGCCTAGTTTAATAACCTTTCTCCTAAGCACTTGTTCCTTTTCACTCCATAACCCTTCCTGGTTGCTCCATAAAGGTTACGTCGGGTTGCATGTCTATGCGCTCATATGCCCCTATTTATCTGGCATCCGAATTACACTTTATTAACATTGATACGTGAAACACGTTATGAACTTGCTACAGGTTCGGGGGTAGGGCTAGCTCATATGCCATCTTCCCAATATATTTTAGTATATCCAAGGGTCCGACACATTGTGGACTTAGCTTTCCTTTCTTTCCGAATCTCATCAATCCTTTCCGAGGGAATATCTATTACAGCACTAGGTCCCCTACTTCCTATTCCTTGTCCTTTCGTGTCAAATCAACATATGTATCATGTCCATCTTGGGCTACTATCAGCCGTCCTCTGATTAGATCTATCATATCCTTGGTCCTTTGGACCACTGCTGGTCCGAGCATTTTGCGCTCTACAACTTCATCCTAACATAAGGGAGATCGACATTGTCTTCCCTCAAGGATCCCATAAGGCGATATCTCAATACTGACATATGATCTATCATCGTAAGAAAACTCAATCCGTGATAACTGATCATTCCAAATTATTTCAAGTCTATTGCACAGTCTCTCATTATAGCGTTTAGCATTAGAGCTTTTGCTTCTCAATACCCATTCTTTTCCAGTTCGTAATCGCTACAACCTTCCGTTCCTAATATTATACTAGTTATACTTTTGCTCGTTAGCGTTCTATAACCTTTTAATACCCATGTCAACCTTAGTATCACGAATGTGTTTCCATTCCGAATACCACCGCAACTTTATTACACCTTTTTCAGCTGTTTCTATTTCCCAAAGTTTGATCAATCATATAGAAGTAAAGGAATTTGTTGAGAGATCACTATGATCATGAACACTTGTTCTATTGCATAGTTAGTACAGAAGGTGGCCAGCCTTTAGTACTTGACAAGCAATTAAACAACATGTGGTATCCTACTAGGCTTCTATCACAAAGATAGATAGTCATTCGGCAATATCTCCCCTTCTGGAAGGGTTGTTCTTCTCAGCTTACATGAAATGAAAAGTAGAGAAAAGAACGAACTGAAGAGAATTGTATATATGTAAAAATATTGCCATAAAATATCTGGCTTGGAATCTACCTTTGAACTATAGAGGTTTGTCATAGGAGAACAAAACATATATGTATTTATATCAACATCAAGTATTATAGCATCGTATTTCACATGCCTAAATATTTTCGCTATCCCGTCCATCATTCTATGGACCTATGCTCTTCCTCGAGCTTATACACAATCACCTTTGAAACTCCCTCGACATCGAAAATCAAATCTGGGATCTCATTCTATATATCACCGTTACTAGGATTTTATGCTCGTACCGCAACCTTCCTCATATAGTAATACGACTCTCTATTGATAAGAAGGAATAAATATTCAATAGGTAGATACTCTACTTAATTAGTCTATCAATGATAACTTATACACTACCACGACCCGATTAGTGGTACTTAATCTCAACATCCATTCCAATACAACTCTCATGGTTGTAATCAGCTCATTACTCGTAGAATCATTGCTGCCTTACTATGGTCCACCACTGACCTACTGTCATCATTCACTTTCCATGAAATCTTAATATCTAACCATACGGAGTCCATATATGTCGTATAAAATTCTTCTAAAGAGGTAACCTAATCACCATTCATGATTCATGAAGAACACTCCTGATCCTGACATACATACATGACATGAAGTAGATAAAATTGCAGAAGAGTTTCAGTCAAAGCAACGATAGCAGGTGAATACCATTCTTAATCGTATGCCTTAAATAGAAGACTTAACTCAAGGTTCGTTTAGTCCTTTTTTTGAAATATGATCCTGGATTATTCTCAAGATAGTACCTTCTGAGATAGATAGCCCGCTCATGGCGATTACACGAATTAACCTTTACCAACCACTATTACGGTTGGGTACACAGTCATCAGAAGGAATGTCAATCTTCCAAACCATAATACAACCTGCATAGCTTTAACCATCATCACTGTATTCCTTTGGCACAAGCGCCTATAATTATCCTCTTACCTTTAAAGTGTCGGCTACCTCTTTGGCCTTTCCTGATAGTAAAATTTCCTTACAGTCAATGTCATTTTAACCACCTCCAAATAAATTTTCTACCTTATTTCAATCACAGCTTATGTGAAGATGTTTTCCTTAAAATCTGATGAGTAAAAAAAAAATTACCATTTTTCCATAAGTTATTGCCTCAGTCTTTAGAGGTTAATCACTGTCATGACTGACTCTCAATCATAATTAGAACATCTTTTATCTTAAGTCCTAATTGCCCTGAACAATTTCGACCATTACTGGTTCGATCCATAGCTTCTCGTGGTTTAACACGTGCCTCACTTGGCATCAATATAATTACGTCATATTTCCTTTATCAACATTTCTATTCTTGAAAATTTTGAATTTTACCTTTCTCCTTGTAAAACCTCTAAGGTTATCCTTGAATCGTTCCTCCTGTATTCCCTAGATACAGGGCATATCAAAATACCATTTACTAATACTATAACCATTGTCTATGTACTTCTGAAAAAATTTCTACTGATCTTTAAAGGTTGTTGTTGCCTTAATCCTTCATTCCGTATTACCCAAACTCATAATGTCCCTATTAAGGGTGAAATGCCATCCTTTATGCATTCCTCTATGGTTCATCTCAAGTTATCGAGGTTAATAGCATAAAAGGGATTCTAATTGGGGCCATCCTTAATTCCACCTTTTAAAAAGGTACTTGCATCCTTCCATAGATAAATCAAGTCATGTATCCCTGATAAGGGTGTCTTATTTCAATCATTCCCACCTCGATAGTCTATATCTAATTTCATAATAGCATCCTTATTCAAATTGAGGTCAATCCATATGGCCTCCAAAAGATAACAATGGTTATCTGCTTTTCTTTCTTGATTTGGTAATGATCACATGGATGTTCTGGAAGATATTGGTCGTGTTCAACGTGAACTTCTTCTTAATAAATCCTTATTTACTTTTGTTGTTTATCTCAACAGTCATCTCAATGTTGGGATATCTTTTGTACTTGGTGTCTCCCTTTTGGGTATCAAGTCACAGGTGTTACATACACTTTCCATTTTTTTTAAGGTTACTTCCTTCATCCAATTTCCTAATTTCTTACTTTCTTGTCTCTTCCACCTATTCGCGTCTCATTATTTATCCTTCGAAATATCTCAAGGTTTCCTCGAATCCTCCCAACTTAAAGGGGATAAAATATATGTATCTCTTATTCCTTCAATCATCAACTTTAACTCATGGTGAATCACCCTCATCCTGACGATCACATACTTTTCTATTTCTATTGTTACGAGTATTTAGAGTTTCCTCATACCCAACTCCCTTATCATTCCTCAAACTATATTGCCTTTTTATTCCTTTCCACTTCAGTTTCTTTTTATTTTCCTTTCTCTTATCATTAATTCATGAACCCACTAATCATTGACTTCAAACATCACATCGTTCTGGGATTCTTGTCATCCGAACGAATCTTGACAACTTTTACAACTTAGCTTCATATTTCATCATACTCGTCCGCCTTTGTTCTGGCTCTAAAGATTTTACACTATCTCCATAACCTTGGGAATTACTTTCCCGAAAACAATTAACTAACTTTTATTCAGTTTATTCTAACCTCTGGCTCTGTGCCTTTCTTGGTCTTTCACCAGCGGGTGGTCTCTCTATTAGGAGGGTAAGTGACAAAAATAGTCTTTTGTGGTTCGTCAATCATTTAGAATCTCAAATGATTCCTATATTTCCTTTAGCCAGGCTCTTGCCTCGACTGGGTCAACTTGTTCCTTGGAACACTGAGAGCTTAGCGATTTAAAGGTCCTGAAAGAATTTCCCACCGCACTGTCTCCTCAGGGTGGTGGTTAGGGATAATAGTCTAAGTTCTCTTGAGACAGGTCCATGAATTACCGTATAGGAGTACCATCTCGGTTCTCCTTTCCTTACTCGACTTCTGTTTCCTTAGTCTGAACGTTTCCTCCTCCTCCCCGTACTTGGGGTTATCTTATACGTTAAAATCCTCATTTTCCACTTCATTATGTTATGGGTTCCTTCTATCTTGATGGCGTCCTCCCTGACTATCACATTCAGGGTTTGCCCTAAATCTTATTCCTTGAACTATGACTTTCATCTAAGATCTCATCTTTAAGCTCTTAAACATTTGGAACCCAAATTCTATAGGAATACCTCATTATTCCCTTATCATCTCTCTCGGTATTAATCTCATATGTATTTGTTGGCTCTCTGCCTTCATTCATCACTTTTACTGGCACACTATGTTCTTTTCCAATAATTCGGTCTCTATTGCAATCTCAAACAGCTTTTCGGTACCGGCTCCGGTTACCTTCACTTCTATTTCCATCTTCTCAAAATCTCTTATAAACTCCCTCAAAGACATTATCATCTTAAGTCTCTCCTTTTTACTAAGGGCATCAGCCACCACATTGGCTTTCCCCGAATGATAAAGAATCTCATAATCGTAATCCTTGATTAGCTCTAACCACCTCATTTGGCACATGTTGAGCTCTTTTCTGCGTGAAAATGTACTAGAGCACTTATGGCTTAGGTAATTCTCGCACTTCTCTCCAAACAAGTAGTGCCTCCAATCTTTAGGGCAAAACTATTGCCATGAGCCCAAGCTCATAGGTGGGGATATCGAATTTTATATTCCCTTAATTATCTTGACGCGTACGCGATTACCTTGCTGTGCTGTATAAGAAGCACCCTAATTCCTTATGCGAAGCGTCACTACAATTCACAAAATCTCCTTTTTCATCCGGCAACGCCAACATATAGGTCGCCACCAACCTTTGCTTTAGTTGTTAAAATCTTTTCTCATATTTCTCTGTCCATTCAAACTTCTTAGTCTTACGAGTAAGCCGCTTCAAAGGGGCTACTATCTTTACAAACTTGAACGAACCTCCGGTAGTGACCGGCCAATCCTACCTCTGGTAGTCGACCTAACCATGGTCATCAATTCATCAGTGGTCCTTTATTCATTCTTGTCAGGATCCTCCATGGGATCCTCCTCAGCAACTATCCCTTCTAGGACAATATCCTCAATCGCTACATCATCCGGTCCTGCGTTAGGACGCTCTATCGGATCCATAATCCGATCTCCAATTAGTAATAAAACATCATCGCGTTGTTACTCCTCAACCTCAGGGTTAGGTGTCCCGCTACCATATACGATAACGAACTACGCTTCTATCACGATATTTATAAGGGTTCCTATAAGGGTTTTAACTGTCAGTACTACATTAGGTAGTCCGACTATGAACTTGGCAAGAGTTCTTATTATCTTAGTGAACTTATTATCTTAACGTCACATCATCTCTGAGGTTTATAACGCTTAGCTCTGATACCATTTCTGTAACACCCCCAAATCCGGGGTCGGGGATCCGGGTTGTCACGAGTTCCATTTCCCTTAATAACACCCAATCTTAATACACAATCGACTACTCTTGACTGTGACCCCACAATAAACACACACACCACAAGTTATAGTCTCAGAGATGAATATCCAAAAAATAATCACAAGTCGTTTTATTCCACAATTATATGCCAATGCACCTTAAACAGGTTTCTGAATAAATTTACATTTCTTTGCCATTATTACAATTCATAATATACATAAGTCTGGTACATTATTAGTTGAAAACTTAGCCTACTGGTAATTTCTACCTCAGCTACAGCGTCCTCAACGCTTCCAGAAAGCTGCGGAACGTTTCCTAATCGCTTGCGAATCGGGAGCTTGGTCCTGTTCATCTTTTCTATCTGTTGTTGTGTGATGAAAGAAGAAAGCAAGGGTGAGCAGAAAGCCCACCAAAATAATATGTATAATGATTAACAATATATGAGCCTTCTCATAGTACTCATGAAGTCTTGGTCAAAAGAAATGAACCAAGTTGATATTTTAATGCGATGAAGTCGCAAAATATTCAGTATATATATATATACATATATACTTTTCAAAATATGGGAAGTCCTCTTCCATGCATAATACACACAGAGTTCCCGTGTATAACTGTATAAAAATATCGTTGCAAGGTGATCTCATATATCTAACCTTGTCTCAACGTTTTTCTGAAAATCTTTGTCATGCATAAGATAATCATTTACTAGATATAAGTTTAAAAGATGAAGTTACAAGATACTCCAATATACTTATCTCTTTTCCAAATACTACTTGAACTACCACCGTTCAAGTTATAATTAGTTTCAAAAGTTCATCACACTGATGAGACTACAAGATAAGACTTGAATAGATTCAATCTTTGAAATATTTTGAAGGAAATGAAGTTATGATATACTTCATTAAGTCCCGATATATATATCCACATATACATCTTCCTTATACAGTCCCTGAAAACCTCTGTCATGTAAAGTATGAACAGAGTTTGTAACATCCAATGAATTTTTGGAAGGGAAAAAGAATTGTGGCATAAACCTGATATCTTGCTGATCAGGCAAAGATACCAATAAGTAACCTTTTCTACTAGTAGATGGACGAATTCCCCACTGGTCATCACCCTGGTCGCAATAGGACCTTATGCTGGACTGCCACTCAGCCACTTACGCATTTGATGGATTCCCACTGAGCCACTTACACTATCATGGACGCCCACTGAGCCCATGTTGCTTATGCCGACTCGATAGATGGACTTACTTCCCGAACGTTGGGTAAGTAATCAATTCATTTACCAAAACAGCAACCTTGTTGCGAATATAAAATACACCACAGAGCCGGATCCCTCAGGTTTTGAGCGAGTATTTAAATCCCCTTTAAAAGGAAGATCTTAAATATAAAAATGAGTTTTGGGATCCACTCTAACTTTTAAAAATCATTTTGAAGACTCGAAAACATTTTAAAGAGTGTTTGGAGTAATGCTGATTTAATGAAGTAAATCAGTCCCAATATATTTAGAAAATATCTGAATATTATTATTTAAATAATATTTCCATAAAGAATAATCTTTATAAAAATAATTGACGTAGAAGTTTTAAAACTTATACTTGAAATGAATATTAAATAACCAAAGATATACTTATACGAAAGTACTATCTTTATTTGAATAATCAAAAGTGAGTTTGATTATCGACACCTTATTCTTTAATAAAATAAAGAATATATCTCAGCAAATAATCGGAGTCATAGATCCTCAAATGAATATTCAAATAATATTCAATAAATAAAATAAGCTGAGTCATAAGCCCTCGAATGAATATTCGAAATAATATTCAATAGATAAATAAGCTGAGTCATAAGCCCTCGAAAGAATATTATAAAATAAGTTGAGTCATAAGCCCTCGAAAGAATATTCAAGATAATATTCATTAATAAAATAAATTTAAAGTTATCGAATAAACCTTATTCGATTAATAGTTTTGAAAACTATAACCATATATATATAAAAATATATATATTATACTCGGGAACATCGACTCCCGGTTTAGAAATATGTTCACCTTTTGATCCCCTATACTAAGGGTAAACTCAATACCGCTTATTTCTAGCATAGGTATTATGCAACTGTAAGCATTTTAACCAACAGATATATAATCCAAGAATATGAAACAGGCATGCATATATACCATATCACATGCTATAATATATCGCAAGAATTTGCTAATCACAAATATGCATTTATCGCAAGGTCATGCATATACACATATACATCACAACAACAGTATAACGGGTAGAAAACTTGCCTGAGCGACTGGGGGTTACGAATGGCTCGGGACGAGTCTGGTAACCTATAAGCAACAAGTAAGTTGGAATTAAACCAAAGTCACTTGTAAATCTATACTCTAACCAACTCAGACTCTAACGCTCGTTTTGCGCTTACTGATTCTCTTAAGTCACTCGAGTACCCTCGGCTCCACCATTTTTAATAATTTAACCATTATGAGTTTTAAGGCGATTCCTTCGTGGGTGTCTTACCAACTGCCTATTACACCTTACATAAATGTTTCATACTTTAATTAGTCTTTTAAGGTTTGTAACCTATGTTTCAAAGTAAGGCGAGGGGTAAGGGTTCGTTCGCGAAACGTCGTTACTTAAAACGGCCGTTTCTCCTAAACTGTTCATCGGAATCAAACGAACCACATATCAAAATGAAGCTCATAACATGAACTATTTAAACATGGCAATGGTCAAAACCTAGCAGTGAGTTCAAGGGTTCTGATGTTAAGAACAAAAACAGTCTACGGTAAATCGGGCATTACGACGGCTATGTTTACGCGATTTCCCAAATTTAAACCATTCCAAAACAACCCATAATCAAGCCACAATCATATTCCAATCCAAAATCCATCAATACCACATCATAACAGCCCCAATCAATTCAATATTAACATTTATACTTATGCTTAAGCTTGAATTTAACTATACCTAAGTTCTTTTAACCAAAACAACAAGATTCACCATCCATTTCACTACCACTCCAACCCAAATTCTAAACCAACAAGCATTAAGCTACTATATCACCATAACAACTAAAATCATCCTATTTAACAAAGTAAATCTAGGGTTTGGAGATGATATACCTTCCTTGAAGTGGTGTGAGTAGCTAGGAAGCCTTAAGAAGCCTTGAGATGACTTCGGGATGCTTGGATCTTAAAGGAAAAACAAGAAAATCAAGTTAAAATTCTTGAAGTCACTATTCATTGTCTTCTTCATTGATTTCTTGAAGAAGATTGTAGATGATTTGGAGGCTTAAACTCATAGAATAGCCATAACTATGCATAAGGAATACTAGGGAATTATCTTACCAATTTAGGAAGCCTTGAACTTGGATTTTGAAAATTCTTTTCTTTGAAATAGTAAAAAGCCGAGAGTAAAGCTTGGAGAAGATGAAATGTTTTGTGTTTTTGTTTTGATTTGTTTTGGTTGGTTGCTTATTTGATTTGTTTTAGGTTAATTACCAAATTAACCTTGGTTTTGTGTGGTTAATATTCCACCACATTTCCTTCCTTCTTATGTCATGCTTGCATCACTTTGTGATGTCATCATCACTCCTTTGTCCTCTTTCTATTGGTTGGATAACATCATCCCCACTAATCTCTTTGATTAGCTTCTAATTGTTTGCCTAATGACCGCTGATCTGTTATACGGTTCGCTTAACTTTCGTTTTTGTTTATCGTTTGAGGGATCATACCCGGGATCTTATTACTTAGGTTCCCTTAACCTTTCTCAATATATTATATTCCATTTATGACCCTCTCTTATAATCCTTTAATTTAAATCCTTTTTATCATGTTACCTTTGTTAGGAATATGTGTATTAGTTTGATGATAAGTTAAGCAAAACACTTAAGTAGAAATCTAGTGTTTGTAGCCTCAACGGATAAGACCATCTTGGCTATCCGTTAAAGGACTAGCTTTACTTAGCAATAAGTTTAGTATTGTAGCACATTTCACTCTCTGGTATCAAGCTATAATTCTTAGATGTTGTTAGGAAATAATCAGTCATGTTGACTACTAATGGATGTACAAATAGGAGGGCTAATTGTAAATGTTTCATGCCTTGTAATTTTATATAAGTGAAGAAGTGTCAACGGATATTGAAGACCTTCAACGGATAAGAAACAATGCTTCAATGGATAATATCCATCAACGGATAAGTGCTTCAACGGATAAAGACTTCAACTGATAATGCATCAACGGATAAAGCTTCAACGGATAAAGCCTCAACGGATAAGGCATCAATGGATGAAAGCTTCAACGGATGCTTAGTTCATTAGCAGTTGATAGTGACAATTCACAAGCTGACAGAGGCACATGGATTGACAAAGACATACTGGAATGTGGAAGCCTCTAGGAGGAATCAAGAAAATACAGCATTTCCATTCTGATGCAAACAAGGAAGTATTCAAAGATTTACAGATTACTCTAGATTGCATTGGATAGAGAAATGAAGAAGAAACATGTGAAGAATCTTTTCAATTGTATTTTACAGTTTGTCTTCACTTGTAAACTTGGTGATATATATAAACCAAGTAGCAGCTAGTAATTAGATATGAATTTTCCTTGAGCTGTTTAGAAATATCAAAAGAGAAAATCATCTAGTTTATACTAGGAAGCAGCTGAGATTTAATTCTTTGAATCACAGATTTTTCTGAAATAACACATCTCTGGTGGAACAACAAATTCACCAGAAAAGTTTTTTTAAGTTCTTTGTGTTCATAACATTTGTGTTTGAATATATATCTGTCTGCATCAGCTTCAAGCAATTCACACACATTTGATCACTCAAACACTTAGCCTTAGAAACTGCTCAAAACTTGAAAAAGTTTTGAGATTTACATTCAACCCCCCTTTTGTAAATCTCATTGTTAGTCCACTGGGAATAACAATTGGTATCAGAGCAAGCTCTTAACATACAAAGAGTTTAAAGATCTATTATGCTAACATCATGAGTGCACAGAAGAATCCTCCTGCTAACATCATGAATAGGAAGGATATTGGTGTAAAGATCCCAGTCCTGGAAAAAGATAATTATCATCACTGGAAAGTGAAGATGCATTTACATCTTCTTTCTCAAGATGAAAGCTACATCAACTGTATTGAAAATGGTCCTCACATCCCTCACAAAGTAGCCACAGCTGCTACTGCAACAGTTGCTGTTGGACAGTCCATTCCCAAGCCAAAAGCAGAAAGGACTATTGAAGACATGGAAGAAATCCGCAAGGATAAGAGAGCCATGAACATTTTGTTTAATGGCTTAGATCAAGATATGTTTGACAATGTCATCAATAGCCAAACGGCAAAGGAAGTTTGGGATACTGTACAAATCATCTGTGAAGGTACTGAGCAGGTCAGAGAAAATAAGATGCAGCTTCTTATTCAACAGTATGAATATTTTCACTTTGAAGAAGGTGAATCATTAAATGATACCTTCAACAGGTTTCAGAAACTGTTGAATGGATTGAAGCTGTATGGTAGAGTGTACCAAGTCAAGGATTCCAACTTAAAATTTCTTAGGTCTCTGCCAAAGGAGTGGAAGCCCATGACTGTCTCTTTGAGAAATTCTCAAGATTATAAGAACTTCACACTTGAAAGATTATATGGAATTCTGAAGACTTATGAACTTGAAATGGAGCAGGATGAGCTGTTGGAAAAGGGAAAGAGAAAAGGAGGAAAAGTTGCTCTTGTAGCTGACAGTGAGAAGATGGAAGCCATGAATGAGGAGAAGACAATGCCAAGTCTCAAAATTGGTACAAGCAAATCAGAATCAAGCAAGGGTAAAGAGCAAGTTGCTGAGGATGAAGACAATTCCAGTCAGGATGAATCTGATGATATTGAAGAACATTTGGCCTTTCTGTCCAGGAGGTTTGCAAAAATGAAGTTCAGAAAAAACACAAAGTTCACTAAGCCAAACGAAAACATGGTGGACAAATCAAAGTTCAAATGTTACAACTGTGGCATTAGTGGACACTTTGCAAGTGAGTGTAGGAAGCCAAATTCTGAGAAAAAGAAATTTGAGCAAGTTGATTACAAAAAGAAGTATTTTGATTTGCTCAAACAAAAGGAAAGAGCTTTTCTCACTCAAGATGATTGGGCAGCAGATGGGGTAAATGAAGATGATGATGTGGAATATGTCAACCTAGCCCTGATGGCTAATTCTGATGAAAATGAAACTAGTTCATCAAGCAACCAGGTAATTACTACTGATCTCTCTCAGCTTTCTAAACATGAATGCAATG
Organism: Apium graveolens; assembly: GCF_009905375.1. Classification (NCBI taxonomy): domain Eukaryota; kingdom Viridiplantae; phylum Streptophyta; class Magnoliopsida; order Apiales; family Apiaceae; genus Apium; species Apium graveolens. Next base: position 112,245,559 of record NC_133654.1, read on the forward strand.
AAGCCATAAATGATATGACCAATGAATTATATCATTTGCGTGTTTCCCTTAAATCACTAGCAAAAGAAAACACTAGGATCAAGGAGAATAATGTGTTTTTAAGTGATAGGAATGCTGTGTTAGAGGATCAGGTAATTGAGCTTGAAAAGATGAAACTTAAATGCTTGACTGTTGAGAGTGAACTAGCAGAAGCTGTTAAGAAAGTAGAAATTCTTTCTACACAGTTAGAAAGTGAGCAAGAGGTAATCAAGGCCTGGAAAACATCTAGGGATGTTAGTGTTCAGATTGCAAAGGTTCAGGGAATTGAATCATTCTGTGAGGATGCCTGGAAGAAAAACAAAAAGGAGTTAGAATTAATTGATGGATTGTCAACGGATGTGGAATCAACGGATGATGAAAGTTATCCGTTGAAGAAGAAAAGGAGCACCCGTTGAAGGCTCGTCAATTAAAACAGGCAAGTTCTTTTAAAAATAAAAGTCTCAATAAAAAGAATGATTCAACTCTCAAGAACTTTGTCAAAGAAGGAGCTAGCACATCCAGAGATGTCAGTAAGGTGAATATAGGACACATGACTTTAGATCAGCTAAAAGATAGGCTCAAGTTGGTTGAGGATAAGAAGGAAACTAAAAGAAAATCTAAAAGAAATGGGAAGGTAGGGATTAATAAACATAACAATTACACACCTGATAGGTATGCTCCTAGAAAAAGCTGTGTGCATTGTAAAAGTGTTAATCACCTATCTGATAATTGCAAATCTGTTAAGAATGCTCCCATGCCTTCAAATCCCTCCATGCCTAAAATGTCTATGTCACCTCTGCATGTTATGCCTGTTATGTCTCACCAGAATCCCCATGCACATTTTTCAAACATGCCATATATTAACAATCCTTATTTTACTGCATTTAGTATGCCTCAAATGCCATACAATATGCCTATGTGGAATAACATGTTTGCACAACCTATGCCTTATCAAATTCAAACAAATGTGTTAAATGATTCTGTGGCTAACCCTACACTTCAACCAACCACATCTGAGACCAAGGGTGACCCAAAGTTACCTAAGTCAAAAGATGCAGGAGGAATGAAGCCTAGGAAAAAGACTAACAAGGCTGGACCCAAGGAAACTTGGGTACCAAAATCAACTTGATTGATTTTGTTGTGTGAATGGACAAAGAAGAAATCTATGGTACTTGGACAGTGGTTGTTCAAGACACATGACAGGAGATTTCACCCTGCTCACAGAGTTTAAGGAAAGAGATGGCCCTAGCATAACCTTTGGAGATGACAGCAAAGGATTCACTATGGGATATGGCTTGATTTCAAAAGAAAATGTCATCATTGATGAAGTTGCATTGGTTGATGGTCTCAAACACAATTTATTGAGCATCAGTCAACTATGTGACAGAGGGAATACTGTTTCCTTCAATTCTGAAGCCTGTATTGTCACAAGTAAAAAGGACAATAAAGTGGTTCTAACTGGAGTTAGAAAAGGGAATGTGTAATTAGCTGATTTCAACTCTACAGATGCAGAATCCATAACTTGTCTTCTCAGCAAAGCAAGTCCAGTTGAAAGTTGGCTATGGCACAAGAAGCTGTCCCATTTGAATTTCAAGATAATGAATGATCTAGTCAAAAAGGACTTAGTTAGAGGAATGCCTCTAGTGGAATTCACAAGGGATGGGCTGTGTGATGCTTGTCAGAAAGGAAAGCAAAAGAAAGTATCATTCAGTAAGAAGCTTGAATCTGCAATTGATGAACCACTACAACTTCTACACATGGATCTTTTTGGACCAGTCAATGTATTGTCAATTTCAAGGAAAAGATACTGCCTAGTGATTGTAGATGATTTCTCAAAGTTTTCATGGGTTTATTTTCTTAAATCAAAGGATGAAGCTAGTGAAATCATCATCAATCATATCAAGCAAGTCAGCAATCATCCTGATTTCAAAGTAAGGAATATTAGGAGTGACAATGGAACTAAGTTCAAGAATTCAACCATGAAGTTGTTCTGTGAAGAAAGTGGGATCATGCATGAGTTCTCAGCTGCAAGAACTCCACAACAAAATGGTGTGGTGGAAAGGAAGAATAGATCACTAATTGAAGCTGCAAGGACAATGTTTGAAGAGTCAAAACTCCCAACTTATTTTTGGGCTAAGGCTGTCAACTGTGCATGTTACACTCAGAATATTTCTCTAATCAATCAGGCAAAATGCATGACTCCCTATCAATTATTCAAGAGAAGAAAACCAACTTTAAACTTTCTACATGTCTTTGGTTGCAAATGCTACATCTTAAGGAATCAATCTGATCACAAAGGGAAGTTTGATGCAAAGGCTGATGAAGGAATATTTGTTGGTTATTCTGCTGGAAAATCATATAGGGTCTACAATCTAAAAACTAACATTGTCATGGAATCTGTACATGTTGTGTTTGATGATAAAAAGATTGATGGACTAACAGATGAGGGACATCATGAAGGACTCAAATTTGACAACTTTGAGATATACTGTGATGATAGTGAAAGTGAGAATGATGAAGAAGGCATCTCAAGAAGAATTCAGAATCTGCCTTTGGATAATGCACAGAATGCTACATCCGTTGAAAGTCATAATTCAGCTTCCGTTGAAAGAAGCATTGCAGCATCCGTTGAAAGACAAAGTGCATCATCTGTTGAAGTTCATAATGAAACATCCGTTGATCGCAGTCTGTCAACGGATAATCAATTCACTTCATCAGTTGATAGAGCTCCCAATTCCTTTCAAAGGATCAGCAACTCAGGGGGAGTTTCAACAAATCAACACTCTATCTCACATCATGACAATACTGAGGCAACCTCATCTAGGGATAATCAACCACCTCAAAGGAAATGGACCAAGAATCACCCTTTTGAACTGATCATTGGTGATGCTACATCAAAAGTACAAACTAGAAGGGCTACTCAAGATGAATGTCTGTATAGTAGCTTTCTATCACAGGAGGAACCTAAGAGAGTGAAAGAAGCTCTATTGGATCCAGATTAGATTTTAGCAATGCAAGAGGAGCTAAACCAATTTGAGAGGAACAAAGTATGGAAGCTGGTACCCAAGCCAAAGAACAAGAGTTCTATTGACACAAAATGGGTATTCAGAAACAAGATGGATGAAAATGGCATTGTCATAAGGAATAAAGCCAGATTGGTTGCTAAAGGCTATTCTCAACAAGAGGGAATAGATTTTGATGAAACATTTGCTCCAGTTGCCAGACTTGAAGCCATCAGAATCTTTCTAGCCTATGCAGTTAATGCCAATTTCAAAGTCTATCAGATGGATGTCAAGAGTGCATTTCTAAATGGGGAATTGGAGGAAGAAGTTTATGTAAGCCAACCTCCAGGTTTTGAAGATCAAAATTTTCCAGACCATGTGTATTATCTGTTGAAAGCACTCTATGGACTAAAGCAAGCACCTAGAGCCTGGTATGAGACTTTGTCAAAATTTCTTCTAGATAATTACTTCACAAGAGGTACTGTTGACAAAACTCTCTTCTTTAGAAATGTTAATGGCTCTAAGATACTGGTACAAATTTATGTAGATGATATTATATTTGGATCTACAGATGATAAGCTTTGTAAAAAGTTTGCTAAATTAATGCAAAGTAAATATGAAATGAGCATGATGGGAGAGCTAACTTACTTTCTTGGTTTACAAGTTAAACAAGTTAGTGGTGGAATTTTCATTAGTCAAACTAAATATATTTATGATCTTTCAAAGAAGTTTGACTTAATGGATTGCTCACCTGCAAAAACTCCCATGGCCACTGCCACTAAGCTTGAATTAAACAAGGCTGAAAAGTCTGTGGATATTAGAAGTTATAGAGGCATGGTTGGCTCACTTTTATATTTAACTGCTAGTAGACCTGATATAATGTTTTATACATGTCTCTGTGCTAGATTTCAAGCTGACCCTAAAGAATCTCACTTAGTGGCTATTAAAAGAATTTTTAGATATCTCAAAGGGACTCCAAATCTAGGAATTTGGTACCCTAGAGAGTCTGGTTTTGATCTAATTGGCTACTCAGATGCAGATTATGCAGGTTGCAAAATAGACAGGAAAAGCACAACAGGCACCTGTCAATTTCTAGGGAACAAGCTTGTATCATGGTTCAGCAAGAAGCAGAATTCTGTTTCCACATCAACAGCTGAAGCTGAGTACATTGTTGCTGGTAGTTGCTGTGCACAGATACTATGGATGAGAAATCAACTATTTGACTATGGTCTGACTGTTGACAAAATTCCAATATTCTGTGACAACACAAGTGCCATTGCCATTACTGAAAATCCAGTGCAGCACTCAAGAACCAAGCACATTGATATGAAGTACCACTTCATTAGGGAACATGTGATGAAAGGTACAGTGGAACTTCATTTTGTTCCAAGTGAAAAGCAGATTGCAGACATATTTACCAAGCCACTTGATGAATCAACATTCACAAGATTAGTAAGTGAGTTAGGTATGCTTAATTATTCATAATCTATATCATCTATATAATCTGTCTTGAAGCCTGAAATGAAATTTGCTGCAAGAACAAAGTTGGCTTTAATTAAGACTTATCCTATCAACGGATATTCTCTATCCGTTGAAAGCCAAAATTGTTCTATCAACGGATATTCATTATCCGTTGAAAGACAAATACATTTCTGGTAATTTTATCCTTCACCGGATTAAATGGCGTTATTCATCAACGGATAACTATTTCCTTTATCCGTTAAAGTGTCACGTCAGTTACTATAAGTGAGTCACAGCCGTTGATTCTTTTACTCAACCGTTGATACAGATATACAGTGTTGTATGTAATTGTATTTAAGGTAGTTTTCAGAATTTCTACAGTTTTCTTTGTTCTTGAACGACTGTAACTTACTTAAAAGTATCCTTTAATCATTTTATTTACGTTTTAATTCAAGAAAGTATAAAAGCCCAATTGAACTCTTATTCTCATTTTACGCTTTCTTGCAATTCTTATTCTCTTTCTCTCTAAATTTTCAAGTTTTTCTCTGCAACCTCTACTCACAACAATGGCACCAGTAGTCAAAATTATGTCTCAAACAGGATTTGTTTATGAAAAGAATAATTTCATAGCCTTGGTTGAAAAGAATGAAGCCCATTCTGATTATCACAAGATGATGGACTTCATCAAAAACTGCAAACTAAGCTATGCAATGCTGGAAGCCCCAACCATCTACTGTGAGGTGATTGAGGAGCTTTGGACAACTGCAGAGTTCAACTCCACAGATATGACTATTGCCTTCTCTCTCAAAGGTAAGGACTATTGCATTAATTGTGATGATTTACAATCTTGCTTTAAGTTGCCTGAGAATAATGCCATGACACCACACACTGATAAAGATGTCTCTGCTATGCTAGATTCCATAGGCTATGCTTTTGATTCTGCTAGTTTAGGTAGTATTAGAAGGAAAGGTCTTAGGAAAGAATGAAGTTTTCTTGGAGATGCCTTTATTAAGGTTTTCTCTGGGAAGATTAGCAATTTTGATGCTATCACTTCATCTCTTGTTAATATGTTCTACATGCTAGTTTCTGATAGGTACTTTAATTTTAGCAACTGTGTTATGCTAGAATTAGGTTCCAGATTAGGTAACAAAGCTAATAGACCACATAACATCTACTATGCTAGATTCTTTATATTATTGGCTAACCATGTTGCTGAAGGTTTGGTTATATCCAATGAGAATAATAAACTAAAATGCTGGGCACAAGAGAAAAGGGTCCTTGCAGACCTTTTGAGAATGAACCTCAACAGCCAGGTGCCATTGGTATACTTGCCAATCATGAATGCACCACAGGTAAGTGAGGTAAATACTTCTATAACTCCTACTACTTCCAACCCCACTGTTTCTTTGCCTTCTAGTGTGGCTATGGAACCTGTGTCTTTGTCCAAACAGGCTCCTACCAAAGCCACCAAATCTAAAGTTTCCAAAGTCAAGTCAAAGAAACCTACCTCTGTTGTTTCTCAAAAGACAACAGTTGTAACAACTACCATAAACCCTGAAGGGAGTGAACAGGGTGTGAGTGGTGAGGGGAGGGGTGAACATCAAAAAGCCCCCCAGGATAAGGTGGGAGAGGTGAGTGGTACCCAAACCAGCCAAGCCATAGTCTCTCAAAAGACTGTGGTGGTTCAAAAGGAGTCCAGCACATCCCTAGTTGCATCCTCCCAAAAGGATGTAACTATTGAAAAAAGTCCCCAACCAGGGACACAGAACAAAAGAGGGAGGGACACTGAAGCCACACATTCACCATTTAAAGCCTTTTCAAGGAAGAAGAAGGCCAAAACCCTAGTTTCCATACAAGGGACACACACAGCACAGATACATCCACCAGTATCTGTGCCTTCTCAAATTCAGCTTGATGTGATTCCAGCAAATGTGGAATCACAGCCCCATTCTCTCAATATAGAAACACACCATTCATCAAACTCTCCAACACCCTCTCTGGATGTGGATATGATATTCACATCAATTCCTGATTCTCCCTCATTAAAACTCAGGGAGGAGCCCCACTCAAAACCTGATGATCATCATCTTTTAGATGATTTGTTGGATCATCAGCCAATTCTTTCAGATGTAGTTGAAGAATCTGTGTTACCTCTCTTAAAATCAATCCACACAGATTCAACAATTATGTCACTTTCTATATCTACATCTTTTCCTTCCTCAACGGATATCTCTCATCCGTTGACAAGTGGTTGTTCTTCAACGGATAAGCTTAACAGCAGTTATCCGTTGATGCCATCAGTTTCTACTTCAACGGATACTCCCTATCCGTTGATGGTCTCTACACACTTAACAGAAACAATTCCAACTGTAGAGGACATGGCAACTGTACAATCACTTTTAGGTTTGAGGGAAGGGAGTGATCTTTTGAGTGAGAGGCTGGGTTGCTCCCAGGCAAAAGGAGAGGTTGAGAGTCACAAATGCATGCTATTTCTTCCAGCATGGAAAAAGTGAGTGAGAGGAGTGCCACCTTAGAAGGTAAAGGTGAGGGTGTGAGTGTGTGTGTAAGCCAGGGGGAGCCCCTGATGTAAGAACAGAGAGAAATTGAGAGAAAGGCAGGTACAGAAGCTATAAGGGTGGATCCAGCCATTGCTAGTGAGTTAATGAAAGTGGATGATGCAGATAAGGAAAGACAATTTCAGCAACATTACAAAGCTGTCATTGATAACATTTCCTTGGATGCTGACACTTTTACTCACCCTGTTTCAGCCTATCAATTATTGGTTGCACAGGGCAATGTGGAGGCAGAACAGACACTACACATTGTACACACTTCAGAATCTCTTCTCAGAGACAAAGCTGCTGTCAACAGGCTGCCTTCTCAAGCTGGTGAGCCATCTGAAGAATTTGGAGTAAATTCTAATGATGATGACTCTAATTCTTTGAATGAGAGCATGAACTTAGGGGGAGTAGCAGGCCCAAGTTCTGTTCCTAATCTTCCTGTATGGGCATGGGCAAAACCATCAACACCAGGAGAGTTTGGTGTCACTTTGGTCAGACAAGTCATGACAATTCAGCAGGCCCTTCAGGAGACTCAGGATGCTGGTACCAAGGCAATTCTTCAAGCTCATCTGGACTCTCTGCATCTCTTGCAGTTGCAGCATTACCAGCAAAATCTAAGTGTGGATGAGCTCAAGCTGGACATTGCTGATCTGAAATCCTACAATGCTGAGAAATTGGATTCACTTATACCCTATGGTACTATGCAAGATTTGTTGGGGAGACTGAGGAAAGCATCTGATGCTGACAAGAGGCTGGCCAGACTGGAAGATATGGTTCAAATCATTGAAGACTCTATGGTCACCATTCTTCAGAATCAACAAACTCAAACAAATCTACTCATGCAGCTGGCACAAGCACAAGGCTTGACCCCTACCCTTGATGATAACAAAAAGGGGGAGAATAAAAGGGAAGGGGAAGGAGAGCCATCTACAACAGTTCAGATTTCTCAAGTGCTAGTTCCTGTCATCACAACTTCTCCAACTATTCAAGTCAAAGGAAAGCTAGATGGAATTGATCTAATCCAGATAGCAACAGCTGAATTGCAAGTCAAAGAGCAAAGGAAGAAGATTGATGAAAAGATGCAACTAATATTTGGTTCTACAACTTCTCAATCACAATCTGTGAAGCATAGCACAAAAGTGGAATCAATTATTATGGAACTCAAGCCAGTAGGGAGGCATAAGGATGGAGAAACTTCTTCCAAAGATCTGCAACCTATGGTTCTCAAGCCCAACAACAGATCCAATAAGGACTCTACAAAGAATCCTCTAAAAGAGGTGGATTTTCCTCTTCCAAAAGCTGATGAGGACAAGCTTTTAGGTAAAAGTATTGCATATCTCAAAGAGACCATGGATGAGGCTGTAAGGAGAAACATGGCTATTATCTTCAGAGAGGGAAAGAGCATATGTGTGATGTAAGGACATCCCAAATTCTCAATAGCCAAGAGGGAAGAAACCAAAAGGTTGAAGGAAGAAGCCAAACAGCTAAAGTCAAGTCAGGCTGAAGAACAAAAAGAAATTGAAGACAAAGGTGAAGATGAAGCTATGGGGGACATGGTTGGTACTGAGATGGAGGAAAGAAGTAAGGAAGAATGGTAGAAAGGGAAAAGAAAGAAGGTCAATACAAAGAGAAAGAAGGTAGATAAGACTGAAGAAACCCAATTAATATCCAAACCACTACCCTCTATTCCTGAACCAATTATACCTGACCCCTTCATAAATATTCATGGTGAAACAATCATTCCCAAGGAGGAACCAATTGATTGGGACACCATCAAATTGCCCACCTTCCTAACCTCTTCTCCACCATCAAAGAAGTAGAAAAGAAGAATCAAATCAACACCCTCTAAAGCCTCAATCAAATTCACACAGAAGCCTAAGCCTAAACCTCAAACCTCTAAAGATGATTATGTTCACATCTGTGACATAAAAGAATTTTCAAACATTGAACTCCATCTGGATGAGCTGGAGGATGTAAGGGTAATAGCTGCCTACAGACAGCTACCTGAGAGACTAGTGTTCAAATACAAAGGAGCTGGGGAAAGAACATGGCCTCTTCACAGAATTCTGAATGAAGGCTACTCTACCTTGATTAGAGTCTACTCAGCCATACAGAAGGATTCTGGCTTTACCAGGACTGCCAAGACTGAGATTCTCAACAAGATTGCCAACATAAGGAAAACTTGGAGGGAGCCAAATGCCTTGCCTAGAACTTTACTCATTCAAGAAAGAGGAATTACAATTCACAAATCACCTCATTGGTTGATGGAGTTCAGAGACAACAAAGGAGTCAGAAGATTTTTCAGAATTGAAGATCAGCTAAAGATTGCCAGTAATGAAACTCTCAAGGATATGCAATCTAAGTTAGATATCAAAGAAGAAGATGAAGCTGAATTCTACAGACAACTTCAACTTCAAATAGAGGAGAATGACAGGAGGCTAGGAAAGAAAACCAGGGATCAAAGGAAAAGAAAGTAATTTGCTCAGGCTAAAGGAGCACCCTTGGAAACAATGTAATTCTTCAATTCCATCTCAGCATATACATTTTTGTAGCACTTTTGAATTTCTACTTTGGTACAGTTTATATATTTGTTAAGTGTTTTGTTATCATCAAGCTAAACCCAAATTTATGCCTACAATTCTAGTAGACATAAATAGGGGGAGATTGTTAGGAATATGTGTATTAGTTTGATGATAAGTTAAGCAAAACACTTAAGTAGAAATCTAGTATTTGTAGCCTCAACGGATAAGACCATCTTGGCTATCCGTTGAAGGAGTAGCTTTACTTAACAATAAGTTTAGTATTGTAGCACATTTCACTCTCTGGTATGAAGCTGTAATTCTTAGATGTTATTAAGAAATAATCAGTCATGTTGACTACTAATGGATGTACAAATAGGAGAGCTAATTGTAAATATTTCATGCCTTGTAATTTTGTATAAGTGAAGAAGTGTCAACGGATATTGAAGACCTTCAACGGATAAGAAACAATGCTTCAACGGATAATATCCATCAATGGATAAGTGCTTCAACGGATAAAGACTTCAACTGATAATGCATCAACGGATAAAGCTTCAACGGATAAAGCCTCAACGGATAAGGCATCAACGGATGAAAGCTTCAACGGATGCTTAGTTCATTAGCAGTTGATAGTGACAATTCACAAGCTGACAGAGGCACATGGATTGACAGAGACATACTGGAATGTGGAAGCCTCTAGGAGGAATCAAGAAAATGTAGCATTTCTATTCTGATGCAAACAAGGAAGTATTCAAAGATTTACAGATTACTCTAGATTGCATTGGATAGAGAAATGAAGAAGAAACATGTGAAGAATCTTTTCAATTGTATTTTATAGTTTGTCTTCACTTGTAAACTTGGTGATATATATAAACCAAGTAGCAGCTAGTAATTAGATATAAATTTTCCTTGAGCTGTTTAGAAATATCAAAAGAGAAAATCATCTAGTTTGTACTAGGAAGCAGTTGTGATTTAATTCTTTGAATCACAGATTTTTCTGAAATAACACATCTCTGGTGGAACAACAAATTCACCAGAAAAGTTTTTTTAAGTTCTTTGTGTTCATTACATTTGTGTTTGAATATATATCTGTCTGCATCAGCTTCAAGCAATTCACACACATTTGATCACTCAAACATTTAGCTTTAGAAACTGCTCAAAACTTGAAAAAGTTTTGAGATTTACATTCAACCCCCCTTCTGTAAATCTCATTGTTAGTCCACTGGGAATAACAACCTTATACTCAATTCTTTCCGTATCTAGTGGATTTCCGGGAAAAATCAAAGTGTTCGGAATTGGATTCTGACGATCTTTACATACACTTATATACCACATAGAGTACTAATAATATCCCAGAAGATCAATAACAGAACCCCTACATAGCGTGGCATGAAAAGTTTTCTCATTCAGCTAAAACACTATTCACAAGGGTTACAAAAAGTTCAAAATTTTGGGGGTTATTACATTTCCAATGCATAACCCCACAGGAATATTGGAAGATTCGCATAGCTCATCATTGACCGAACCATGTCTAACAAAGTTCGATTTCTCCTTTCAGATACCCCATTCAACTGTGGAGTATATGGAGGAGTCCACTGGGAGACTATACCATTTTGTTTGAGATAAGCTAGAAACTCTCCATTCAAGTATTCACCACCTCGATCTGATCAAAGAGTTATAATACTATGTTTGGTTTGTTTCTCCACTTCATACTTATATTCTTTGAACTTTTCAAAGGCTTCGAACTTGTGTTTCATCAAATACACATATCTGAATCTAGATCGATCATCTATAAAAGCAATGAAGTATGAAAATCCACCCATCGCTTGCGTAGACATTGGTCCACATACATCTGTGTGTAACAATCATAGCAAATCTGCAGCCCTCTCTCCATGTCCACTAAATGGAGATTTGGTCATTTTACCCAATAGACAAGACTCGCATGTAGGATATGATTCAAAACCAAAGGGGTCAAGTAACCCTTCCTTATGCAATGTCCGCAGTCTATTTTCACTAATATGACCAAGTCCACAGTGCCACAAGAAAGTGAGATTTTCATCATCCCTTTTTCTTTTATTAGTATGTTCAATTTGTAATAAATTATGCTCTACGTCACATACATACAGACCATTGTTTAAAATACCACTTCCATAAAGAACGTTATCTCTAAGAATTGAACATTTATTATTCTGAATAATAAACGAAAATCCAGCCAAGTCTAACGTGGAATAGAAATAATATTCCTCACAATCGAGGGAACAAAATAACAATTATTTAGAACAATAGTCTTGCCCGTAGGCATATGTAAATGAAACGATCCTACAGCTTCAGCAACAACTCTTGCTCCATTTCCCACCCGTAGAATCACCTCCTCTTCTTCAAGAGTCCTATTTCTCCTTAGTCCATGCAACGAATTGCAAATATGAGAACCACAGGCGGTATCTAATACCCAAGTAGAAATTTGACTTAGTGACATATTAACTTCGATCATGAACATACCTGAATCAGAACCGGTAGTCTCACTACCCTTCTTCTTCTTCAATTCTGCAAGGTAAACCTTGCAGTTCCTCTTCCAGTGCCCCACCTTGTTACAGTGAAAGCAAACAGCTTTGCTCTTGGGGTCTTCAGCTTTTTGTGGAATCGTCTTTTTCTCACCTACTTTCTTCTTCTTTGAAGGGTTCTTCTTCCTTTTCTTAGGATTGGAACCTTCACCAATTAGAAGAACAGAACTCTTCTTAGGGGGAAAATTCGATTCTGCAGTCTTCAACATGTTGTGGAGTTCAGGCAGGCAGACATCCAGCTTATTCATGTGAAAGTTCACAACAAACTGCGAGAACGAACTCGGAAGTGATTGCAAGACCAAGTCTTGGCTCAGCTTCCCATCCATGGCAAAACCAAGTTGTCCAAGACGTTCAATCAAATTGATCATCTTAAGTACATGGTCATTCACAGATGATCCCTCAGACATCCTACAACCGAACAGTTCCTTCGATATCTCATATCGAGTTGTCCTCCCTGCCATATCATACAACTCTTGTAGATGCATAAGGATAGTGTGAGCATCTATATGCTCATGTTGCTTCTATAGCTCAATGTTCATGGAAGCTAGCATGATGCATTGAGCAACATTTGCATCATCTATCCACTTACGATACACAACATGTTCATCATTATGTGCATCACTAGCAGGTTCAGTAGGCTTAGGTGAGTCAAGCACATATTCCAGCTTCTCAACCCAGAGAACAATTCTCAAGTTTCGAAGCCAGTCAGCAAAATTAGGACCAGTCAACTTGTGAGCATCTAGTATACTCCGGAGTGATAGTGCAGAAGACATAACGAATATAGTAAATCTGTAAATGATGAGCACATAACAACACTTAGCAAATATTCAATTTCATTTCAAGACACTATATGAATCGGGTCTTTATTCATAAGGGGCTCCCAGTAGTTTATATAATTTATACAACCCCTAAGTGAAAATTAAGCATTCATAATGCTAGTGGGAATAGGGATCCTACATTCAATCACACAACCTCGGCTGTAGCACGAAACGTCATGTGATGTTCAATAGGCAGACAAATCTTGTAAATTACATCTTATGTTATTCCCTAATAAAATTTTAGCCTCTTGAATAATTGATTCACGGCTGTAGCATGACAAACTCAATATTCTAAGTCAAGTCTAACCCAACATTTCGTACAATTGAATCAGTCTCCAACGGCCCACGGCTGTAGTACGTAACGACCTTTAGATTCTAATTCAATGTACACATCTCTATGTAATAGAAAAGTATTTCTTATTTCGAAATCAAAGCCCTCCGCTGTAGCACGAAACAACAATGATTTAAAAATAAGAACCACTTTCTACCATGTTGGAAGGCTATGACCGATACAAGCCCGTTGTGTCATTGGCCAATTACTACTTGATATTATTTAATTTTAGAGGGATTATATTATGTTACAATCATAATCATATTATAAAGAGATTCTTCCTTTTAAATTAAATATTTCAAATCAATAATCGATAATCAGATGATTCCCAGATCGGGGGGAGCATTGTCAAGAGGCGTCACTTAATACGCCTTTCTTACAGATAGAAATCTGCTTTTGACAGAATCATCATTTCTCTCAATATTGAAAATTCATATTTAATTACGTATTTCATAAACACAAGAATCTCATGATTGTATTCATAATATTATTGTTAAGGCAAGAAACGATTCCTATTCTAGATTTTCTAGAGCACGCCTTATATTGATTTAAGTTCACCTAAATCTATCATCGCATGGTAAACATAGGCATATATCTCATATATAAAATTAAATAAACAAGTAAATGTAAAGTGCAATAAAGTAAATGTGTTTGGTTATGGCCCCATCCTATGTGATCTTTATCAAGCTCATAATAAAGATCAAGGTCAATCTAATATGGTGATGGAAATAAATACAACTACTTATTACATAAGTCTTCTTCTTTGTTTAGACTTCTTGTATGCCTCGTCTTCTTTTTTGTATCACCTCCATTGGATAGTCTTCTTGAGTCTTCAATTACATTACATAGATTGAAAGTAAAACTAATCTAATGAACTTACAAGAATAACTCGAGTTACATTCGAGATTTATGATTACAAAGATTGACGACATGCTCATACAACACATAAAAGCATGTTAAAACACATAATCTGTTCTTAACATATCATATTATCCATGATCTAATCTAAAAAAAAATATGACAAAAATCAGAAAAACCAGAATCAAATCAGAAAAACAAGAATCACTGTTTACGGGCAGTAAACGACGTCAAACGCCTTACAGACGAGTCGTTAATAGCTTTAGCTATCAGTTTTGTTCAGACGCTCGTTTACCTATGGAATAGGGTATTCGTTTACGTAAATCGGACACCAGACCCAGATTTCAGCAAATCTGCAGCAGCCAATTAAGAATCTGTATCTAATATGATTCTCATAATTAGAACAAATATAAATCATGTATATATCAGTATATATACAGATTACATAATCATCATATGATTATACAACTCACATGAATATCATATATTCAAAACCATACATATATAAGCATATTATATCAACATGAAATCATGGCAAATCACGTACATGCTCATATATCGAAAACAGTTAAACACATAAACGAATTAAAAACTTTTCGCAAGTAGCTCTGATGCCATTGAAGGGTTTTTAGCATATAAACGCAACGAAAACGTAAATTTAAATCTTAAAAAAAACTGAAACCCTCCGCAGGATCTATGCGAAAAATAATATTTAATTCGTAGTGCAGTATGTTTACCTTAAGAAGCTTTACGTTAATGGAAAGATGGGGGTCTTTAATAGCGATCCAAGAACGATGAACGGAAATCCCTAGCAGCTGCTCCTCAAGTGTGAAGCACTCCACGGTATCCACCAAGAGTACAATGTGATGGAGGAGGAAGAAGTTGAGAGAATTAGTTGTCTCCCTCTTGTTCTACTTTAGAATTAGGGTTAATTATTTGGGTTGAGGCAAATAGGGTTTATAATAGTATATTTATAGACAAAATTTTCAGCTGAAAATTTTCCATAAAATATTATTATTATAACCCTTTAATTGATTATTCTTATTAACCAATTAAATAATAATTAAAACACCTTTTAATCATTAATCCCTTTTCTAAACACTTTAGAAAAATAATTCTCTCACTTGATTTAATTTCCAAAATTAAATTCTTAATTAATAATATTAAGAATTAATTAAATCTCATTTAATCAATTATTAAATATGCTAATTATTATTTATTTCACAAATAAATAATTACCATCCATTATTAATTAATTCCTCCACCATTAAATCATTCTTTTTTATGGTGTGACCCTGTAGGTTCAAATAAAAGCCGGCAGTAGAAATAAATAATAAAAAAACTATTTTATCATTATTTATATAAATTCTCTAATTCATTAAATATGATTAATTAATAAATTAATCATATTTATTCTACATCATGAGGGATACTTCTCAGCATATCGCGACTATCCGGATAATACGAATTCACTGCTTAGAATACCAAGAACCTATTCAGTGAGTAGTTACCGTACAATCAATTCCTTCTACCCGGCAATGTCACGATTAAATATAAGGCATGGAACTCGTGTCAAGCATATCTTATTTAATCATTTGCTTTCCCATTCACTATGCTTAGTTCTATTTAATGTAAATTAGAAACTCCTATCTAATTTCATTCACTCTGGCCAGAGATTCCTGAACTAGCATAAGTGGATCCTTTATTGATCATACACTATCTTCGTGTACAAATTCCTATACCCAGTAGAGCCCTTATAATTGTCCCTGGAGACTAAGAACTAAACCAAAGCATAGTTCAGTGTACACAAGATGACTATGATGACCTCAAGTCTAAGGATACTTGTACAACTATCACTATGTGAACAACTGCTGACACGTTACTGAACTCCATCAGTTGTTCAGCTGTGTGAGTCATGTTCAGTGAACTTATTCTATAATAGGCACCTACATACTAGCTATAGTGTCACCACACAAATGTCTATGAGAACAGACATCCTTCATAATGAAGCAAGCATAGTATGTACCAATCTTTGTGGATTACTAATTACCAGTTAGTAATCCTACGACCAGGAAATATTTAAGTTTAGAGTTATCATCTTTTAGGTCTCATTATTATGATCTCATCATAATCCATAAAAAGCTTTACTCTAAACTATGGTATTATTTAAACACTTAAATAGATAAAGCCCGCAATAAAACCAAAACAAGTCTTTTATTAATATCAATGAAATCAAAACATATTACATAAAAGTTATTCCTAAATCATCATACATGATTGGACTTAGGACACATCTCTTTCAGTCCACCAGTGACAGATCATTCAAGAGTTTGACAAACCTGTCATATAAGTCAGTTAATGACTCATCACTTTTTGAGTCAAAGTGCTCATACTCTTGAGTAAGTAGAGTCCTCCTGTTCTTCTTGATTGCATCAGTTCCCTGACATCTTGTCTCCAAAGCATCCCATATCTCATTTGCAGTCTTGCAGTGAATTACCCTATTTGACATGACATTATCAATGGTACTATGCAGCAAATGCCTTACCTTTGTATCATTGGCAATAGATGAGATATCTTCAGCTATATACTCACTTTTCTCCTTTGGTACGGTCTTTGCTGGCTGATCTGCAACTACAATAGAGAGCTTGGTTGGCTTATGTGGTCCTTCATTAATTCTGTCAAGGTATTCTGGATCTGTAGCTTTCAGAAATATAGCCATCTTCACTTTCCATATGGGATACTCAGAAGGTCTCAATATGGGAACCCTAATAGTCTCATATCGATTGTGGGTTTGAGTCTTTGGAGTTTCTTCAATTTTGGAGGGCTTGGTTGGATTTTCTGCTTCTTCAGATATGATTGTTTTGGATCTTTATTGTATGTGTGTTAACAGATAGGCTCTGATACCACTTGTTAGGTCACATAACACTGTAGAAGGGGGTTGAATACAGTGTAGAATATAATCAAATCGATTTAGAACACAATTAACAGAAAACAGATGTATTTAATATAATAAACTCTGTTACAATGGAACTGTCCTCTCTCAGTGATGAACAAATATCACGAGAGCTACTAGGTTACAATGTATGATCTTCTCGATAATGATAACACATGTAGTGTAAATCTATGTCTGTGTTTATATAGTACACAATTACAAGATAACTTATATTGATATGGAATATAATTCTGTCTCCTAAAATATATCAATCAGATATCTTATATAATTCTTCTAGTCCTCTAACTTTTTCCTTGCATATCTTCTTCTGTATTAGTCTCGATCTTCTACTGTTAATCAGCTTCCTTCCTTTACTATAAGTCCTCTCGTACTTAAGTTCTGATATGACCTTAAGTCCTGATATGACACTAAGTCTTGACTTCCAGTAAATACTGATTCCAGTAAGTATTGATATTTCCTGTTTGTTAAGATCTGAAAACTAAACATGAAACATATTAGACATGACATCTCAAATATATCCAACAATATATCTCGCATTTCTCTCCATATAGATAATGTCTCCACAGCTTCAAAGCAAATACAATTGCAGCCAGTTCCAAGTCATGAGTTGGGTACCTTTGCTCGTGAGGCTTAAGTTGTCTTGACGCGTAGGCTATCACCTTACCGTGTTGCATTAAAACACAACTCAATCCTTTGTGTGATGCATCACTGAATATTACAAAGTCTCCTTGATCATCTGGCAAGGCTAATACTGGAGCGGTGACTAACCTCTGCTTCAACTCTTGAAAACTCTTTTCACATTTCTCCGTCCATTCAAACTTCTCATTCTTTCGGGTCAATTTTTTCAATTGTACTGCAATCTTTGAGAAATCCTTCACAAATCTTCGATATGTCCAGCCAATCCCATGAAACTTCTAACTTCAGTCGGGGTCTTCGGCCTTTCCCAATTCATTACAGCTTCTATCTTTGCTAGATCCCCTCGAATACCTTCACTTCCGATGATATGCCCTAGAAATTGAACTTCTCGTAGCCAAAATTCACACTTCGTAAACTTGGCATATAACTTCTCCTTTCTTAGAGTCTCCAAGGCTATTCTCAGATGTTCAATATGTTCTTCCTCGGTCTTTGAGTATATTAGAATATCGTCGATGAACACAATGACAAACATATCCAAATACTCCTTGAGTACTCGGTTCATCAAATCCATAAAGGCGACTGGTGCATTTTTCAATCCGAATTCCATAACTAGAAACTCATAATGTCCGTATCTGGTTCTGAAAGAAGTCTTTGGTATGTCTTCCGGCTTAATCTTCAACTGATGATATCCCGATCATAAGTCAATCTTCGAGAAATAAGTTGCTCCCTTAAGTTGATCAAACAAGTCATCAATACGAAGTAACGGGTACCTATTCTTGATGGTCAATTTGTTCAACTCTCTATAGTCGATGCACAATCTTATACTTTCATATTTCTTTTTCACAAACAGAACTGGAGCACCCCATGGAGATACGATTGGCCTCATAACTCCTTTATCCAATAACTCTTGTAGTTGTTTATCCAATTAGTTCATTTCTGCCGGTGCCATACGATAAGGTGCCTTCGATATAGGTTCCACGCCGGGCGCTAAGTTGATAAAAAACTCAATTTGACGGTCAGGCAGCAATCCAGGAAGTTCGTCCAGAAATACATCGGGAAATTCGCTAACTATCAGGATACTTTCTATATTCAATATTTCCTTAGATCTATCAATTACATGAGCCAAATACCCTTCACATCCTTTTCTTAACAATCTTTTAGCTTGAATCAGGGTCAAAAATGTTTTAACTTGTTTCTGTCATTTGAACTACCCTTTCTTTCCTTTAGGGGACTTAAGAATCACTTTCTTCTTCTTATAATCTATTTGAGCACCATGCTCTGCTAGCCAATCCATTCCTAATATAACATCAAATTCTCCTAGTTGAAAAGGTAAAAGGGAAGCAGGGAAACTATAGCCTGAAATTTCTACTTTACACTGAGGACAAATACTTTTAACATATACTTTTTCTTGATTAGCCTCAATGATAGATAAGGGTTCAACCAACAGTTCAATTTCACAATTTGACTTGCCAACAAAATATTCAGATATGAAATATCTAGTAGCTTCAGAATCAAATAGCACTTTAGCATTGATGTTGTTGACAGAAAGCGTACATGCCATAACTTCAGAACTCTGAATAACATCCTTAATATTCATGTTGAATGTCCGGGCCTGAGCAGGATAGGAGGGAGGAAAAACTGGAGTTGCGGATTCAGAAGGTTGATTTGAAGGTAGTTGAAGAATTGGAACAGAATATATCATTGCTTGATTATACGGAGCGGCCGTCAATTGCGTCAACTTTTTATTTCCGGGGGTCTTGCAATCCCTCGACATGTGGCCAGTCTTTCCATACTTGAAGCATGTGACAGGAGGCTTCAGGTTCCGACACTCATTCTCATAAGGACCTTTCGAATTGCACTTGTAACAAATGATGTCAGCCTTATTGTAGCTACCCACGTGTCTCTTGCGGCATAATTTACAATCCTGATTTGCTGTCTGCTGGGGTCTTTTACCACTGGGCCCTTGAATCCTATTCCTCTGACTCTTATTATCACCTTTATTAAAGCTTCAGGGTCCACCTAGATTCTGATTTTCAAACTTCTTGAAATTCCTTCCACTTTGGCTCCCTTGAGCCGATCCTTCTCCATTATTGCTGAACTTCCTTTTCTTAGTCTCTTTCTCCTCTGAATTTTGATCGCTTTCTCTTTTAATTACCATCTCCTTTTGGACCACTTCAGCATATGTGGTAAATTCAAAAGCAGCCACTCTGCTTCACAGCCAAGGCTTCAATCCTTGTTGAAATCTTTTCGCCCTCTTCTCATCTGTGTCCACATAATCTCCAATAAACCTAGCCAATTCAGTGAATTTCTTCTCGTACTCTCCCACAGTCATTCCTTCTTGCTTCAATTCAAAGAACTTCAATTTCATTTGAGTCTGCATATACCTCAAAAAATACATTTCTAAGAAAATCTTCTTGAATCTATCCCGAGGGATAATTTTCCCTTCTTTAAAATCATGAGCTGACTCCCACTAATAGTTCGCTTCGCCCTTCAAAAAATAAGATGCATAATCGACCTTCATTTCTTCCCTAACAACAGCTAGCGTGAAAGCTTTCTCCGTCTCTTTAAGCCAAGATTGGGCTTCTACAGGGTCTTGGGTTCCATAGAACTCCGGTGGTTTCACAACTTGGAATGATTTGAAAGTTATAGGGGTTGGTGGTGGTGGAGGTGGTTGTTGAAGTTGTTGCTGAAGGAGTTATTGTTGTTGAGCAAGGGTAACTGATTTTTGGTGAAGTATTTACGTGAGTTGAGCCAGGTTGGGTGGTGGATCTTCATGATCCCCAGTATTGGTGTTGCGAGCTCTACGAGGATGCATGATTTTGAATATAGACAAGAAGGTTTATTCACAGTTCAATATTTGCATGGACAAGTTATAACAAGGGTAAATATCAAGTAATAAGGTCTCATTCAAGGAATATTTTAGGGAAAGATTTGACATGATCAAGTTCTAAAGGAATGGACAAAATTTAAACAACAATTTTTACTAAGCAAGTATATAGCATGGTAATGAGATGGCAATATCATAGAGATAATCAAAGTGTGAATTTAACATCAGTTCGAATGGAAAGTGTGAATAGAGTACGAACAGAAAATAAAGTGCATATAAAGTCTTCCCGAAATAATTCGGGTACAAGGTACAAATGGAAATCAAATTACTAATCCATAACGACTCGTACATTTTACTATTTAAATGTGTAATTATTGAATAAATAAATAAATAAAATATGTGTATGGGTTCTATTAGTTGGGTATTATTTTGTTATTAATTATGTGAGATCATTGATGTTCAAGGATTAATTATATAATTGTTTGTTGAGTTGTATTGCCTCATTGTTACTTGTAAAAGTGGTTTTAGGGCAGATTTATTTTCATAAATATGTGGATTGTTTCAAAAATTGTTTTTATGATTTTATAATTACAATAATTATTTTTGGGATTTTATAAAATTTAGAAACCATTATTTTCTCAATTATTTAGTCCCGTATGATTTTCTGATTACAATTATTTATAAAATCCGTATTTAATTCCATAATTCTTTAAAAATTATGAAACTCATATTTATTGAAGTTTGGAATATTCTGAGAATTTTAAAATTATTATGGGAATTTTTGGGGATTAGTTTTACCCGCGCGTTGATTCTTTTAATTGATAAAAACGGGTATAAATTGCATTTCTTAAATTATTTTAAAATTTCAAAATTTATGTTTTTATAAACTTCAGGATATTTATAATATTTTAAGACTATTTTCGTGATTTTCTGAATTTATTTTAAGTGTAGCTCGGTTCATTAATTGTGAAATGCGGGTACGAGTTGCGTTTCAAATATACTTTAAAAATTATGAAAATTTTATTTTAATAACTTTGAATTATTCGTGACAATTTAAAAATTTATTTGGATTTTTTGGGATTATTCTTACTCGCGCGATGTTCGTTAAATTTGTAAAACCAGCCAGAAAAGGGGTGCATGTCCTGAATTAGATACGTGTCATCTTCTCAGAAGTTCATTCTACACGTGTACGTGTTGTTACTGCTGGATTTAGAAACAGAAAAAAAAACAAATAGAGAAAGACACAACCAATAATCCCTGTTCTTTTATTCCCGATCAAAACAATCTATTTCTCATCCCTTTAATCTTTTGATCTCTCTCGCCTAATTTTTTTTCTCTCTCCCTGGGCTTCTCGCTCATTTGTTCTCCTGATTCCCTGTGGTTCGAGGTCGCCGTCGCCGTCTAAACCCTGGTGAGGCTGGTGGTTTCACCCCATCGTATATATATACTTGTGTATCTATGTGTGTGTGCGATTTTCTGTGTGTGCGACATGTGTGTGTGATTCTCTATGTGTTATGTGTGTTCAGCGGGTGGGTGGACTCTGTGTTGTGGCCGTTCCCCGATTTTCCGGCGATGCCCTGTGTTTCCGGTTGGCGCGTATGCGCGTGTGTGTGGTTGCAATTATTTGTTTGGTTATGTTCTGAATGAAATATTTTAATTAATTTATTTATTATATTGATCTACAGGAAGTGTTGATGGATTTCGTGAAATAAAATGATTGTTTATTGCGAGAAATTAATTATTAATCGGTGGAATTAGTCTGGATATCCGACTTATTTGGGCACCGACAGATTTCACCGCCGTCAGCGATGAACATCGGTGAGCTGACGGTGGACTATGATGATACGATCTGAGTCCTACGATTTAAGATACAAATTATGATTAAAATTATAAAACGCGAGTTAAAACATAAAAATGCGGATAATAGCGATTAATAAGTGTTTAATTGGTATTTGTGAATTTCGAATTGATATTATTGGCTGGAATCGGTGATTGGAAATTGGATTGTGGTTGGTTTGAATATGGTTGTGATTGATTTGATGTCGATTGATGTTTCGATGGGTAGTCCGATAAACAAAGGAGATGCTGCCCGATTTTCGCGAAATCAGCTATGGAAATGCGGGAACTTATCCGGTAATTATCGGGATGTCGAGTGAATATATATATATATACTTATACTTTATACGAACTTGATTGTATGTTGTGGTAAATGTTCTGTCTAAAACTCAGTAACCCTAATTTCGTAAAATGACGAGTATACGTATTTTCTGAAAACAAACACTGAACCGATTTCGAGAACGTGAACCGTAACTGCTGTCTGTGTTATTATAATATGAACAATTACGAGTCGGAATATGCTAGTGTATGGGTAGGTTGTTAGCGAGGATATGTCAAGTATAACTGGGTGTCCAACATATAGTATTTTGACCCTGTAGGTTTTAGTCGGGAAACCGAAAGTGGACGTTGGATTAAAGATAACCTAGTGGTCAGTCGATGAGCTCAGTAGAGTTTCAACAGAAAAACCTGAGTGTCGAAGTCGAATCCAATATGATCTAGTGGTTGAACGTTAAAGCCTGAGCGGCAGAGTCGGCTCAGAGTTGATCAGTAATAGTTGTAAAGCCCTGTAAGGCAAGTACTTCTAAAACTTTTTCGAGATATAATGCAAATATTTCTAAATTCTTTTGTGACATATTGTTAAGTATTCAAAATAGCTCTGTTTTATATTGTAAGTAC
Source organism: Apium graveolens (assembly GCF_009905375.1). Lineage (NCBI taxonomy): Eukaryota > Viridiplantae > Streptophyta > Magnoliopsida > Apiales > Apiaceae > Apium > Apium graveolens. Next base: position 112,268,837 of record NC_133654.1, read on the forward strand.
TTTGAATTTTTCAGCCTTGAACCTGATCCACGTCATTTGATCTTTGAGCCATAAGCCTTAATTTGTTTTGTAAACCATCCTTTGTTGATTTTCAGATACCAAACCACACAAATATGATACTACTCCCCAAATGTATAACTACCAAACACCAAACACTGGAAGGGAATTGTTTGAAAACACAGAAACTTTTATACCCCATCCATTCTTTATAACATTCAAGAACTAAAACTTGAAAAAAATCATTATTCGTCTAATACCTGATCCTTTTACAGGCTGAAAACAATTTCTTATACATACTCTAATATACCCTTGTGATACCCATGAATTGCGTTACGCCTTTATTCAAGTGTTTTATCATCATTGATTATGATCTTGTTTTACTGAAGTATATTGATTATCATACTGAACTGTTTTAGAATTGGATAGTTTTCTTATGTTGACCAGATTTGTGGTCAGACCAGATTCGTGGTCGAGGTAGGCCAGTGTGTGCCTTGGATCCAGTAATTAGAGCAGAGCTGCGTGCCTTGCTCGGGGTTAGTGCGTGACTGATCAGCAGTCTAACCTTGGTTTTAAAACTTAAAATGATTATCCAATTCTAACGATTGTTTAACAATAAACTTGATTCTTCTGAATCATTCCATTTGAACATTATTTAGCCTCAGTTATCACTGTTATGACTTGCTGAGCTAGTTAGCTCACTCTTGCGATTCTTTTTATGTATTCTACAGTTAAAAAGGATATGGTTGGTAGCGTGGTTCCTCAGTCCAGAGTACGAGCTAGGAATCCTGATTGAGTTGGATTGAGCTAGTAGGAGCTTTATATGGTAGTGAGATATTAAGATTGTAAGAATAATTTCATTATTAGTTGTAAATTAAATTAGTTGGGATTTGGTACGTTGTAAAATAAGTTAAGGTTGTGGCTTGTTTTGATACTTTAACCTGTTGCGATCCGTGGTTATCTAAAGCAGGGTCATTGCAAATAATATTTCTTATACAGGTTTATATATGTGTGTGTTGTGGACCCCAAACTTCTGACCCGGGTTTGGAGGGAGCCACAGGTTGGTATCAGAGCTACAGGTTATCAGTCACTGAAACAAGCCTAGATTGTCGGGATTGGGTAGAGGGTTAGGATTAGGAATAGGAAATAGAAAGATAAGACATTGTGAGGTTGAGTGCGACTATATAGTAGGTTTTTGGTACGATTCGTGTTGTGATTCGAGATTCATAGCTCGCGATGTGATTTCCAGACAACGGCAATAGCAGATCCTGATTTTTCCTGTATCATCTGATCGTTTGGAGCTTTCCATTCGAGGATCGTCATCTTCTCCCAAATTTAATTTGCATCTTGTTCTTCCATCGATATTAATGGTATTACCTTCTGTTATAACAGTTACACCTCTTCAAGCTATTCTTCACTGTTTTCTACCTCTTGAAATGAGACTACCTATTTAAGAATCTCCATATGTTTATTCTTATTTTACTGGTCATTCGGCTGTGATTGTTTCTCTTTAGTTTACCCTATATCATGTTCTATACCCTCAGTTTAAAACTTGTCCTATGAAGCAATAACACTTACGAGGATGGATTCGACAGTTACCGTAAATGGTGAGTACTTGAGATATAAATAAAGGTGATAAGAAGTTTAGAAAGAAGATTCAAGTATTCTGGAGGATAGCTGCTACCCGGTTAAGAGAAGCCATTAGTGACTAGGCCACCCATGATTAGTTTGGGGAATGGATTAGATGAGTTTTGAAAGAGAGTTAGAGAAGATTATAGATCTGGAGCTTTCCTGAAGTTAGATAATGATGTTATGATGATGTAATATATTTATAGTAATAGGAGATGTGACATTAGCCGACTTGTTGACTATTGGATAGTCTGTTCCACTTAACGACTACAAAGTTGATGACGAGAGTATTACCAGTATGGAAGTTTTGATGTAAAGCTGCGAATAAGATAAGATGCAACGACAACTAAAGTTTTTGTCGATTAAGGAAAGCAAATGGACCCAAAAAAAGAAATAAGGTAGATTGAGTGAATGGACCTTTAAGTGAATGTTTCCTTAAAAGGTACTTTGTTATGGGTGAGGAGGACAACATTCAACTCATATAGTAAGGACAACCAAATATGCAATTTTCAAAATTTTTAAACAAGTTTTCGAAAAAGATTTTTCTTAGAAAAATTTCCAAAAGCCCTTTTCATAAAATAAGTTTTAAAACATTGGTTGTCAAATTACTGCTTGAGTTCATTTTTTGTTATAAGACCAGATTACTTAGAAAGTACGTGTTCCGGAAATTAGTATGGTTGATTCCGAGGGCCAAATGGATCGTTATTACGAAGAAGTTACAATTAATCCTAACAGCAGAATGTGAATCTTGTTTGATGAGATTAACAATAGAACCAGAGTACGGAGAAGTTATTCATCCAGTTGTAGAGACCATTAAAGTTTAAATAATTCATTGATTTAAAAGGGGCCTGAGTATGATTGAAAAAGATTGGGAAGATTTCCAGACTTTTCTGAAGGAAGAACATTAGTAACTAAAGAATCGTCACTTTAAGTGGCATAGATATGACTTGAAGTAACTAGTAAGACTGCAATTATGATCGAATTGTTAAAATATTATGCGTGCAGATACGAAGCTAAAGACATAAATAAGTAAGAATCTATCTTAGTGCTTAAATTACGATGACATTTCAGCGGAATTTCTGAAGTTATGAAATGAATCAAATGGGATTTATTGATCGAACAAGCTCAAAAGATGTACATAAGTAGAATATGGATGGCGACCGATAGTATCATTCTTTTCTCCAAATACTACAACATATATTCTTTTTGATTCCTAAATATGCATAAACTTCTTTCCTTAATAAATTCTTTGCGGTGATAAGAAAAAGAAGGATAATACATTCCTTTCAAATTTAATTGTTCCCCTCAAGTTTTGCTTTCTGATTTGGGACAAACAGTGGTATGGTGAGACACTTTGTCAGAATGACGAAGAGTCGGGGGGACGCCACCTAATCAAGTGATGTATGCCATATGGTATGAAAGACTGGCCATCTTAAGTACCAATGTGGTTGTCTCATTCTTATTCAAATCATTATTTCTTCTTTCTTTCCACTCTAAGTTTATTAAATTATGAATCCTTCCAGTTGTTTCGTTATACTGTCGTTCTTCGCAAAAGTTTTTCAAACAAAATTCAACGTATTTAAACCAAGCGGGAAATGTTCCATCTACCTCTTATGCATGGAAAGAAAAAAAAGGCATATGGCGAGGATTTCAAATCACTAGCCCCAGTCAGGAATGCACTAAGAGTCAAGGGAATTTACTCTGATAAGGAATACGTCTCCAAGGATGAGTATTTATGATTTGTTTGTGAAATATGTTATTCAAAATACAGATACGGTGACATGAATGATTACTGTGGATACCTTATGCGTTAAAGTATTGAAAGATATGAGAGCAACTTGATCGTTTATCTCTCAAGCTTTTGTTGATAAGATGAATTACCCTGTTGAATTGATAAGATTATGACTAAAGGACTAGCAAGTCAAGAACGTGTAATTGTTAAATAAGTAAGTAGCAATGGTGGAATTGAGATTTCTGGCAATAAGTTGTGAAGAATTGATATTATTTGAGACTAGAGGATTTGACATTATTTTAAGGAATGGATTAACCATTTAAGCATGATGCCCAGATAGACCGCCATGATGGAAGATAGTTCTGAAGATGCAAAATGAGAATGTGACGAAGTTCAGAAGATGAAGAAAGGTAAAGAATTTTTTAACGATGATTTAAGCTAAGAAGTTACGATGACCAATAGGTAAGTACTATATTGATTATGAAAAGAAGTCAGGAGTAAACATAATTTGAAGGTTTTATAGTAATTAATGAATTTCAAGATATGTTTCCAGACGAATTACCAATATTTCCTTCAGATAGAGGAATTAAGTTCACGATTGACTTAGCACCTGAAATGAAGCCAGTGTCCAAAGCCCCGCACATAATAGCGCGAGTTAAAATGAAGAAGTTGGCAAAGCAAATGCAAGAGATGTTAGAAGCAGGAGCAATTAGACTTAGTGTACCCCATATGGTGTACCGGTATTATTTGTTAATAAGAAAGATGGAAGTATGAGATTATGTGTCAACTAGCGGAAGCTCAACAAGTCTACTATCAAGAGCAAGTATCTGTTACCTCGAACTAATAATTTGATTGATCAGATGGAAAAAGCAGAGTATTTTATAAGATTGATTTAAGAATTGGGTGTTACCAATTGAAGATTAAACATATGGACATATCAAAGATAATTTTCAGAACTAGGTAATGTTGTTATAAAATTCTAGTACTGTCATTTGGATTAACCAATATACCAGTAATATTTAAATTTGATGAGCAGAATCTTTAAGAAATATATGGATAAGCTGTAGTTATGTTACTTAAAGTCAATGGAGGACCATGCAAAGTATTTAATGATAATTGGGGAGTCGGAGAAGAAAGAAATTGTATGTAAAGTTTACAAGGTGAAAGATTTGATGGCAGGAAGCATAATTCTTAGAATAAATAGTCAGTGAGGAGAAGGAAAAAAGGGGATTCAACATAAATTAAAGTTACTATAAATGAAGAAAGACCAAAAGAACCAATAAAAGTAAGAAGTTTTACCATGGGCCGGCTATTATTGAAAATTTGTGCAAGATTTCTTGAAAGTTGCAATACCTTTGACGAAGCTAACCAGGAAAAGTAAGAAGTTTATATGAAATGGAGAAGGGTGAAGAAAGTTTTGCGGAGTTAAATGAAAGAATGGTTACAGCACCTGATTTATCACTTTGGAAGCATCAAGGAGATTTGGTAGTTTATAGTGATACTTCTCATAAGGGAATAGGATGTGTGTTGATGCAGCATAATAAAGTTATTGTATATGCATCCAGACAACCGAAACCTTATGAGCAGAAGTATCCCACTCATAATTGGGACTAGCAGTAATAATATTTGCTTTGAAAGATTGGGAAACATGATATGTATGGAGAAAGGTGTAAGATCTATACGGACCATAAGAGTTTAAAGTAGGTATTCACGAGGAAAAGCAAATGTAGTGGCAAGCGATAAGCAAAAAAGGAGAAAATAAACATAGAGACTACACCGAAAAGAATTACCTATGGAATTTCAGAAGTTGGAGTTGGAAGTCAGATATATAATCCCAAGAAAACAAGGATGGGTAGTATGACCTTTCGGTCAGAGTTGTTAAGAAAAAACAAAGAGATGTCAAAGGAAGATAATGGATCACGATGTTAACAGTTAGTAAGAGGAAGATTATGCACCCAGAAGAACGATCATGATATCCCCAGGTTTTCTTCTGGCACTTGGATGCTACAAGTAAAAGAATTAGGAAATGAAATCCTACAGGGAATTTGAAATGTAAAGTATTAAATTTATTGAAGAAATGCCAAGATATACGTAAATTAAAAGAAAGGTAGTGATAACCAGGTATAAGAAGGAAATTTCAAAATGGATTAGGAAGTGTTGGACATGTCAAAAAATTAAGGCGAAGTATCGGAGCCCTAATGGATAAGGCAGACCAAGGAGTGGATTTACAAGAAGCGAATCATAAAGTGTACCAGTGATATTGATGGAGAAAAGGAATGAAATTATTAGATTATGTACTGATTATCGGGAGTTTAACAAAACAACGAATAAGAATAAGTGACCCCTATAAAGAATTTATTTCTTACGAGACCTAATTCAAGAAGTGTGTTATATCTCGGAGATTAACTTAAGATCCGACTTGAGAACATATCAGATATGGCAATTAAAATGAGTTATAAGCATTACAATCTCTGGTGATACTATGTGAAATAACAAGTGTACCAGTTGTCTATAAGGACTTAAGGAACGTGGTGTATAAGGAGTACTTGGATAAGCAAATTGTATTTATTGATAACATCCTTAGCTATTCAACGAATAAGAAAGTCTGTGTGGGATGCCCAAGGTTTTTCTCCAAAGATTAGAAGGAAAGTAACTCTACGTTAAGTTTTCAAGTATGAAATTTTGACCGAGGTTAATAAAATATTCTGATTAATCCATTAACGACTACCTAAATGAAGCCGTATGGTAACAGATTCCTGGTGCAGAAAGAAAGGATTGGATGTAATTAAGACCAATGAGGAGTTACTAAAAGAATTGGAGAGAATGGAACATGAAGTTCAAATACCTAAAGGTGATAATAAGTGAATATATGAGATTACCTTTCAGCTTTAATTGATAAAAACAAATAGGAGATGTTTAAATATTTGGAAACTAAGTTGAAAACGAGCACCGCCTATCATCCTTAAATGGAGAGTCAAAGTAAGGAAGTGATTCAGGAAATATAAGATATGTTGAGAGGTTGAGTTTTAAGGAAACACTGGAATGATCATTTTGTTAGTGTTTGTGCCCTAGAGACAACACTATTATGTTTATATTATGAAACATTTGGATTATTAATTCTGATTATATAGATTATTCTTTAGTAATTTATTATATCTTTATTTTCTGCGATAAGATGTTAGATTAATAAATGTCCTTGGAATATGATATGTAATTTTATATCTCTAAGTACGTAACTTAGAAATGAGATTATGAGAATAGTATCGATATTCCTAAAGATCCCTAGTCGAGTATTATTATTAAGGGACAATAATAATGCATTAAGACTAGTGTGAATGTTGACTGATGATCACATCTCATTGATCATAGGTATAGTGATACTAAAGTCAAAACATAGGCACATGTATTATATACATGGTGTTGGAAGACCCAATGTGAGATTCCACATGTCTGTTGTGTCATAAGCAATTCTCACAGTGATAATGATGTATTGGTCCTTAGACTTGAAATCATTATATTCCTATATGAGAATTAATATACTTTCGTTGCATTAAAAGTTACCTTTGACCGGGTGATGATAAAAGTGTATATTGGGTATATTATGAGTTATATGAGAAATATGAATGATCTAGAAAGGATTTAACCCTCCTATTTTAGGAGTGATATTATCGGCCTCTTGTTTGAGGTAGACTATGAAATGCATGGCCATGCTCAAATATTGATTTGATGTTATAGTCTACTCATCGATCAAGGAAACCTGGATTAAATTATGAAGAGGATGACACATAGCATGCCTCGAGTTTAATCTATAATATATGGTTAAAAGGATTATAGTACATTGTACATTATACACAAAAGGTTTAATCGATCACCGATTTAATTATTATTACTTGGGTAACAATGATGTATTACTAGATGCCGCTCATTATTTATGATTTTAAATTAGATTTAAAATTTTTGCCAACGTAATAATAACCTAAAGGGTCACACAAAGAATGATTGGAGGATTATTTAATTTAAATTCGGATTTAAATTAAATGTAAGTAATTCGAATTATTTGTTATTAATTAAGTGTGACTTAATTAATTAAATAAATAGGAAATTCGAATTTAATATTAAATCCAAAATTAAGTTATTGGATGATTAAGTGAGACTTAATAATACAATAATTAGAATTTTAAATTTAATAATAATAATAACTCTAAAATTAAGTTTAGGGTTGGAGCCCCAATAGCTCTTGCCTATATAATATCTTTTTCTAATAGAATTAGGGTTACACGTTTTATTTGATAAAACAGAAACCCTAGCAGCTTGAAGAGAGAGAGAGAGAGCAAGAAGGCGGCCTCAAGAACGTGCTAGTACACACCCATCCTCCGGGAGATCATTCGCATGGATACCTTCAAGGCGTAGATCGTTCCAACGACGGACTACGTGGTGATCATTCAAGACCTCCATATTTCCATTAACGTAAAGCTTCTTAATGTAAACATACTAAACTACAAATTAAATATTATTTTTCGCATGGATCCTGCGGAGGGTTTCAAATTTTAAGATTTAAATTTACATTTTCGTTGTGTTTATGTGCTAAAAGAAACCCTTCACATTTATCATCAATGTCAGTTTTAGAATGCCACTTTACCAAGCCTTATGTGAACGTAAGTGTAGGTCCCAATTTTATTGAGATAAAGTGGGAGAATAGAAGTTGTCAAATCCCAAGTTAATTCAGCACACCAAGGGCGTAGTGATATTGATTGAAGCAGCTCGGAGTAGACGAAGAAAGAAGGCGGAATTGTACTGAGAGAGAGTATGAATATAGAAATAGGACCAGTAGTGTTAGTAAAAGTTTCATCTTGAAAGGGTTTGGATAAGTCTGAGTAGAAGGGACAAGTTGAGTCCTAAATTTAGTAAACCATTCGAGGTATTGATAAATATATATAAAATTGTTCATGAGTTGATGTTACCATCACAACAGTATGTACATATAATGTGTTTTATGTGTCAATGTTAAGGTGATAAGTATCGGATTCGAATCAAGTGATTGTCCAAGTTGTTCTGCGTATAGTGATCGATCCCAAATTCTCGATCATTAAAGGCGAGTCCGTAGAAATGAGGGTATATCTATAGTAAGTACATTTGAAATCCTCGGGTAGAAAAGTCTACTTGGTAATTAGAGTCATATATGCTTGACAAATATCCTCACTTGTTTAATTAGACCATATTCTGGTACAAAATCTTTTTAAGGGGGAAGGATATAACGACTCGTACATTTTACTATTTAAATGTGTAACTATTGAATAAATAAATAAATAAAATATGTGTATGAGTTCTGTTAGTTGGGTATTATTTTGTTATTAATTATGTGAGATCGTTTGTGTTCAAGGATTAATTGTATAATTGTTTGTTGAGCTGTATTGCCTCATTGTTACTTGTAAAAGTGGTTTTAAGGCAGATTTATTTTCATAAATATGTGGATTATTTCAAAAATTATTTTTATGATTTTATAATTACAATAATATTTTTGGATTTTATAAAATTTAGAAATCATTTTTTTCTCAATTATTTAGTCATGTATGATTTTCTGATTGCAATTATTTATAAAATCCGTATTTAATTCCAGGATTCTTTAAAAATTATAAAACTCATATTTATTTGAGTTTGGAATATTTCGAGAATTTTAAAATTATTATGGGAATTTTTGGGATTAATTTTACCCGCGCGTTGATTCGTTTAATTGATAAAAGTGGGTATAAATTGCATTTCAGAAATTATTTTAAAATTTCAAAATTTATGTTTTTATAAACTTCAGGATATTTGTAATATTTTAAGACTATTTTCGTGATTTTCTGAATTTATTTTAAGTGCTGCTCGGTTCGTTAATTGTGAAATGCGGGTACGAGTTGCGTTTCAAAAATACTTTAAAAATTATGAAAAAAATATTTTTAAACTTTGAATTATTCGTGACAATTTAAAAATTTATTTGGATTTTTCGGGATTATTCTTACTCGCGCGATGTTCGTTAAATTTGTAAAACCAGGCAGAAAAGGGGTGCATGTCCTGAATTAGATACGTGTCATCTTCTCAGAAGTTCATTCTACACGTGCACGTGTTGTTACTGCTGGATTTAGAAACAGAAAAAAAAATAATAAATAAAACAAATAGAGAAAGACACAGCCATCAATCCCTTTTATCTTTCGATCTCTGTTGCCTATTTTTTTTACTCTCTCCCTGGGCTTCTCGCTCGTTTGTTCTCTTGATTCCCTGTGGTTCGAGGTCGCCGCCGCCGTCTAAACCCCAGTGAGGCTGGTGGTTTCACCCGATCGTATATATATACTGGTGTATCTATGTATGTGTGCAATTTTCTGTGTGTGTGACATGTGTGTGTCATTTTCTGTGTGTTGTGTGTGTTCAGCGGGTGGGTGGAATCTGTGTTGTGGTCGTTCGCCGATTTTCTAGCGATGCCCTGTGTTTCCGGTTGGCGCGTATGCGCGTGTGTGTGGTTGTAATTATTTGTTTGGTTATGTTCTGAATGAAATATTTTAATTAATTTATTTTATTGATCTGCAGGAAGTGTTGATGATTTTCATGAAATAAAATGATTGTTTATTGCGAGAAATTAATTATTAATCAGTGGAATCGGTCTGGATATCCGACTTACTTGGGCACCGACAGATTTCACCGCCGTCAGCGATGAACATCGGTGAGCTGACAGTGGACTATGATGATACGATCTGAGTCCTACGATTTAAGATACAAATTACGATTACAATTATAAAACGCGAGTTAAAACATAAAAATGCGGTTAATAGCGATTAATAAGTGTTTTAATTGGTATTTGTGAATTTCGAATTGATATTGTTGGTTGGAATCGGTGGTTGGGAATTGGATTATGGTTGGTTTGAATTTGGTTATGATTGATTTGATGTCGATTGATGTTTCGACGGGTAGTCCGATAAACAAAGGAGAAGCTGCCCGATTTTCGGGAAATCAGCTATGGAAATGCGGGAGCGTATCCGGTAATTATCGGGACATCGAGTGAATATATATATATATATATATATATATATATACTTATACTTTATACGAACTTGATTGTATGTTGTGGTAAATATTCTGTCCAAAACTCAGTAACCCTAATTTCATAAAATGACGAGTATACGTATTTTCTGAAAACAAACACTGAACCGATTTCGAGAATGTGAACCGTAATTGCTGTCTGTGTTATTATAATATGAACAATTACGAGTCATAATATGCTAGCGTATGGGTAGGTTGTTGGAGAGGATATTTCAAGTATAATTGGGTGTCTAACATATAGTATTTCGACCCTGTAGGTTTTAGTTGGGAAACCAAAAGTGGATGTTGGACTAAAGATAACCTATTGGTCAGTCGACGAGCTCGGTAGAGTTTCAACAGAAAAACCTGAGTGTCGAAGTCGAATTGAGTGTGATCTAGTGGTTGGACGTTAAAGCCTGAGTGGCAGAGTCGGCTCAGAGTTGATCAGTAATAGTTGTAAAGCCCTGTAAGGCAATTACTTCTAAAACTTTTTCGAGATAAAATGCAAATATTTCAAAATTCTTTTGTGACATATTGTTAAGTATTCAAAATAGCTCTATTTTATATTGTAAGTACTTTGAATTCTTCAGCCTTGAACCTGATCCACATCATTTGATCTTTGAGCCATAAGCCTTAATTTTTTTTGTAAACCATCCTTTTTTGATTTTCAGATACCAAACAACACAAATATGATACTACTCCCCAAATGTATAACTACCAAACACTGGAAGAGAATTGTTTGAAAACACAGAAACTTTTATACCCCAACCATTCTTTATAACATCAAAGAACTAAAACTTGAATAAATCATTATTCGTTTAATACCTGATCCTTTTACAGGCTGAAAACCGTTTCTCATACATACTCTAATATACCCTTGTGATACCCATGAATTGCATTACGCCTTTATTCAAGTGTTTTATCAACATTGATTATGATCTTGTTTTATTGAAGTATATTGATTATTATACTGAATTATTTTAGAATTGGATAGTTTTCTTATATGGACCAGATTCATGGTCAGACCAGATTCATGGTCGAGGTAGGCCAGTGTGTGCGTTGAATCCAGTAATTAGAACAGAGTTGCGTGCCTTGCTCGGGGTTAGTGCGTGACTGATCAGCAGCCTAACCTTGGTTTTAAAACTTAAAATGAATATCCAATTCTAATGATTGTTTAACAATAAACTTGATTCTTCTGAATCATTCCATTTGAACATTATTTAGCCTCAGTTATCACTGTGATGACTTGCTGAGCTAGTTAGCTCACTCTTGCGATTCTTTTTATGTATTCTACAGTTAAAAAGGATATGGTTGGTAGAGTGGTTCCTCAGTCCAGAGTATGAGCTAGGAATCCTGATTGAGTTGGATCGAGCTAGCAGGAGCTTTATATGGTAATGAGATACTAAGATTGTAAGAATAATTTCATTATTAGTTGTAAATTAAATTAGTTGGGATTTGGTACGTTGTAAAATAAGTTAAGGTTGTGGCTTGTTTTCATACTTTATCCTGTTGTGATCCGTGGTTATGTAAAGCAGGGTCATTGTAAATAATATTCCTTATACAGGTTTATATATGTGTGTGTTGTGGACCCCAAACCTCTGACCCGGGTTTGGAGGGTGGCACATAATCAACAATGATGCTGGAGATAGGTAGACTATATGAGAGTCTAAGAGGATGGTGGTGGGGGAACAGGGGCACGGAGGCGGCTAATCACTCAGTGAAGCTCATCGGTAATGGCGGTGAGAGTGATCTGACTCTCTCTCTCTCTCTCACGGTGTGGAATCATCAATTCCAATCGGTCCTCAGCCATCTGGATGATCTCCTCAAGCCTAGCTATCAGTCAGGGATGGTCTGGATCGTCATTCGAGTTCTCGAGGTACAACTGGTCCACCCTATGTCGAAGATTCATGTTCTCGCCCTACAGTCGATCAACCATCAATATCATATGCTCGTAAAGAGGGAATCGCACAGTAGAAGGGAATCCGAGAGTCGATAAGGATGATGCCTGCCAAACAGTTATATGTATATATACGCGGTTATAAATAAAAGGATAAAAAAACCTATAGATTGTAAATCCCCAAAACCCAAATAATCTAAGTTCATCCTATTCTCTAAATTCCTATCTTATATTCATTTATCCTATGTTGTTCAGTGACTCAAAATCTGTGGCTCTGATACCAACCTGTGACGGGCCCACAATACTAACTAGCAGGATTGTGCATAATATAGATTAAATAGTAAAGTACTACAAAAGATAGATTATTAAGGCTACAACCCTTATCCACAATCCCCGAATCCACAGGAATCAGTTTGAACAACATCTAACATCTTCATTATTACAAACCAAAATATCTTAAGTCAAATTACTACCAAATTTTAACCCAAAGTTTACAACCCTTAGGGAACTACTAATTCCCTACTTGCTCCAACATCTGATGGTAGGCATGCCCCGAGTCCCCAGAAGTCTTACGCGTCGTTTGCTTGAAACGAACCATCTTCGGGTTTCACTGAAGGGATAACATCAATAACAATATTAATGAGAAAAATGCCCAGCAAGTGAATAATAGTGCATAACAATGTATCATAAACTCAATAAACAATAACAGAGGATAATTTAACAATTTGAAATCTCAAATAGATTATCAAATTCTAATAAGTGAATGGAATTGGAAATCACACAACGCTAAGAAAAATGAGGGGTAATCAGCCCACATCAAAGCTCCAAACCACATAACAAGTGATTCACAACCTTTGAGGATCGTCGGCACAGATTGGCCATATAAAACCATCAGGCTCCCTGCTACAGTGGTTTTAACAATGACTGGAGCCTCAGTCATAACAAAACATACTATCCAATTCCTTTTAATCAATTAATTTTAATTTAAAAAGGGTTCTTGATCAAGGACAATATAACAAGGGTTAATATTGACAAAGTTCAAATGAAGGAAACAATACTAGAGTTTGGGTTTCCAAAGGAAATGATTCTAGGTTTCGAGGGTATTAGGATTCATATAATTTATTAAGGAACGATTGTTGGGTATTCACATGAATATGAGATAATATATGAGAAAAGGAATCAATTCAGATATGGAAGCGATAAACTAAATTCAAGATCTAATCATTGAGTGATGTCAGGGTTTAATAAATCTTTTTAAAATTGTAGTTATGCATTCGCAGGGTAATCAATCACAAGAAACAGAATTATGGAAGTAAGTTGAGAGTTCACTTTCCTGGACTACGTTTACTGAGTACTTGAATGGAATTGTCTAAGGGCTCCTTTCCTGGCCTCCTACTTGAACCTATAATAAATAGTATCCTCATTACAACTCTTGCTACTACCCTTTAACGTATACTATAAATATGCATACGCACATATACACACTTATATATATATATATATACATTTAAACACAATTAATTTCAAGTAATATATGCTTCACATAATCCACATAACACATAGCAAGGAATGGCATGACAATAGTACACTTAGATCCTAATTACTCAAGTAATTATCCATTTAACAAGTAATTATCAAGAAAATTACTCCTAATCCTCCTTTACAGACCTCAACACAATCTAGATTTAGTAAGGCACACTTGTGCCTCACTTCACAAGACTTACAAATGCAATGCATCATACTTATCTTACCCGAATGCATACCTTGGCACCAATTGCGTGCCTTGGCAAAATTATGAATTTCTACCTTGGGCCTGTGGCGCCCTCCCAAACCCGGGTCAGAAGTTTGGGGTCCACAACACATACACAATATATAAACCCGTATAAGTAATATTATTTGCAATGACCCTACTTTATATAACCACGGATCGCAAGAGGTCAAAGTATGAAAACAAGCCACAACCTTAACTTTTATTACAACGTACCAAATCCCAACTAATTTAACTTACAACTGATAATGAAATTATTCTTACAATCTTACTATCTCGCTACCATAAGAAGATCCTGCTAGCTCGATCTAACTCAATCTGAAATCCTCGCTCGTACTCTGGACTGAGGAACCTCGCTATCAACCATATCCTTTTTAACTGTAGAATACATAAAAGATTCACAAGAGTGAGCTAACTAGCTCAGCAAGTCATAACAGTGATAACTGAGGCTAAATAATGTTCAAATGTAATGATTCAGAAGAATCAACATAAATGACCACGAATCTGGTCCACATAAGAAAACTATCCAATTCTAAAATAGTTCAGTATGATAAACAATATAATTTAATAAAACAAGATCATAATCAATGATGATAAAACACTAGAATAAAAGCATAATGCAATTCATGGGTATCACAATGGTATATCAAGGTATGTATGAGGAATGGTTTTCTGCCTGTAAGAGAATCTGGGAATTAATGAGCAATGATTTCATAAAGTTTAGTCATTTGATATTATAAGTTATGATTGAGTATACAAGTTTTTGTATGTTTAAGCAAGTATGTTCTAGTGTTTGGTGAATGGTGGATATATCTTTGTTGGGTAGTATTTTATTTGTGTAGTTTAGTGTCTAGTAGATCGACAATGGATGGTTTACAAAGAATAAGGCTTACAGCTCAAAGATCAAATGATGTGATCGGGGTATAGCTGAATCATCCAAAGTACTTAACATAAAACAAAACTATTTTGAATACTAGCAATGTCACTAGAGAATTTAGAAATATTTGCAATATATCTCGAGAAAAGTTCAAAAGTACTTGCCTTGCAGGGCTTTACAACTATTACTGATCGACTCTGAGCCAACTCTGACGCTCAGGCTTTAACGTCCAACCACTAGATCACCTTGGATTCGACTTCGACACTCAGGTTTTTCGGTTGAAACCCTACTGAGCTCGTCGACTGACCACTAGGTTATCTTTAGTCCAACGTCCATTTTCGGTTTCCCAACTAGAACCTACAGGGTCAAAATACTCTTTGTTAGACACCTAATTATGCTTGACATATCCTCGATACCAATCCTACCCAAACGATAACAATCCCGACTCGTACTTATATACATTACTATAGTACACGTAACATACAGGATTCATATACTCAAATCTCGATTTAATATTCGTTCTCGGAAAACACATATACTCATTGTTTTAGGAAATAATGGTTTCCAGGAAGGTACATTTCGTAAAATAGGGTTATTAACCATATGGCACAATATGCAGGTAGGCTCGTACCACATTTATTTATAAGTACATAACTATATACACTCGACTGACATTCCCGATATTTTACAGGATACGCTTCCGAAATTTGGACAGCGTCTTCTTTATTTATCGGACTACCCGTCGAACAAAATCGACGTCTCAATCAACTACCAATCCAACAATCAATCCAATCACAATTCATCAACCAAATTACGTACTCGACTTTAATATAAAATTACAAATTCTCGTTTCGAAGATAATTTTATGAATTATTTATTTTAAAATATTAGGACTCATATAACGATCATCACAGTCCACCGTCGGCTCACCGAGGCTCATCGCCGATGGCGATAAAATTCGTGGGTACCCGAGCAATTTCGGGTTTCCAACGTAAATTCTATCAATTAATTCTAAAAATTTTCCCGCACTAAAACATTTATTTCATGAATTTCATTAAATTATTTCCTACAGAAAATAATACAATCAATAAAATAATTCTCACAACCAGTGCGTGTAATCACGCTCACCATATCAACAATTGAACAAAGTAACGCAGAACAGGACTGAAAGAGCCAGTAGCAAAGCGGCTACACGGCGGTCGCATAACGGCACCGCCGCATGCACACAACACTGAACACATATCACACACCAATACACACACGCATATATACTATAGTATATATACACATATGTAAGCATATGATAAAATCACAACCATGGCCAGAATCTTACCAGAAATCAAAGAGGAACGGAAGCAATTGAAACGGGGGAGGGGGACAAACAGATATCAGGGAGAGAGGAGAGATAAGGAGAGATAAGAAAAGAGATTAAGAGAAATAAATTGGTACAATTTAGGAGTATAAATTGGAAAGAAAATGGGGTAATTGAGAGTTTGCCATGAAGCAACACTAATCGATACATGTCAATTCTTTTTTTATATAAGAATTTGACTTGTGTCCCTGCACTCCCAAATCTTATCACTTGATCTCGTTTTATACCGTTTATCGGACGAAGCTGCGGGTGAAACTAATCCGAAAAGCTACCAAAACAGTCTTAAAAATATTATAAATATCCCGAAGATGATAAAAATGTAAATTTTGAAATTTTAAAACAATTTCCGAAACACAATTTATACCTGCTTTTAGCAATTAAACGAATCAACGTGCGGGTAAGAATAATCCCAAAAATTTCCAAAATAATTATAAAATTCTCGAAATATTTCAAACTTAAATAAATATGAGTTTCATAATTTTTAAAAAATTCTGGAATTGAATACGGATTTTACAAATAAATGAAATCAGAAATGTATACAGGGCTAAATAATTGATAATGGATTTCCAAATTTTATAAAATCCCACAAATAATTATTGTAATTATAAAACCTTAAAAATAATTTTAGAGACAATCCACATATTTATACAAATAAATTTGCATTAAATTTACTTTTAAAAGTGGAAACAATTCAATTCCATAATTAATTACGGGGACATCTCAGTACACCATAAATCACCCATAGATAATAATAAAATAACACATAGCTAACAGAATTTATACGCATAATTCATTTATTAACAAAAATAATTACACGTCATATTCCAGATATTACAGGGCCTTTGCTAAATTCTAACTCCTATGACTTCTTATGACCTTAATATAACTTTAGCAATTAGTTTGACACCAAGGCCTCACTTAAAAGACACACAAATGCAATGCACTTCTCTAATGTCCCCAAAGGCAACTCTTATGGTGACTCTCGGGTGCTTTGGTGGAAATAAGGTATCTCCACCTTGGCCTTTCACTCCAAACCAAATCTCAAGGGTTTTTAAGACTCTAAAATGACTCTCAAAGTTAGAATGACACAAAGGCCTCACTCAGGCCTCCCTAGGCCTCGAGTGGAAGTTGACACAAAACTTCCTTCCCTAATTTCCAAAATGCCTTATTTTTACCAACTTAAAAATCATTTATCTACTTCAATTACTGATTTTAATGACTTGTTGAGCTTCCTAATACTTCATTCTATCTATTTAGACTAAGGCCCCATGAAGGCCTAACCTATGACATGATAATAATCAACCAAAAGTCAAGTTTACCCAAATCTGCCCTGCTCTGAGTTGCACTCGGGTTTGTGTGTGTGCGCCTAACCAAATGCAAGTTTTTACTCAATATAAAGTTACTGGACTTATGTATAAACCAAGTCCCAAATCCCTTGAGCTAAGGCCTACCAAGGCCTTGCTAAAACTCACTTAAAATGACCTAAACTTATAGTATAAAAATCTGTCCAGTTATAACCAATGCAACTCCTTCCACCTTAACTCCCTTCATTACACCAAAACCAAACATCACCCACCAAGGAAATTCCTAACATACACTAGTACCTACTTACTATAAACATATATGGCTTATTTATAATCTATTTAGAATGCAAATTAATTATAAGGAAAAGTAAAGTAACACATCACAAGACAAACTATCACTTAGCATTTTAAAGCAAAAGTTCGAAGCAATCAGGCATGATTACATCATGACACCTAATGACCTTAAGCTCATATCATCATATATAATTTAAAATAGCATTTTATCAAAGGAATCATGGCATGCAACTCACAAAAATCAAGTATCAAGAGGTTTAAAGAACAACTACAATAGCAATATCTTGTCCTCGAGTTTTAAGCAAAAATTTGAACCATATATCCAAAATAATCACTTGATATCTAATGAATATAATCACACATAATCATGAAATACTTCATCTAGCATTTTATAACCAAAAAACACAGCATGCATCTCATACAAGTGAAACACCAAAGCACAAAATTAACAAGTTTAGTCTCTACTTAGAAAATCACTTGTAAATCAACATGCAAAAACTATATTCAACATGCAAGTGCAAAAATCAATATGCAATTACTAAACTTAAGGTATCTTGATGGAAAATATCATGCAAGGGTTTAATTTTTAACAAAACAACATTTATAAGGAGTAAGACTTCAAAATCAACATGCATGGTCATTTTTCATAAAAACTTTCCAAAATCAACACTTTACATTCGGCTCCTAAGAAATCATTGCCAAATTTTGATGAACAATGAGTATGAATTGGTGTAATAGAAGTGTAACACCTCTCCAAGATCATTTGTTGCTCATTTCTATAAGCCACCATGGTTGCAACCTTGAATTCATAAGAATCAAGGCCTCAACCTCGAATTTATCAACATGTACGCACAAAACTCACCTTAAAATGATGTTACTCCACTAAATGATAAAGATGTTGGCTTGACTAGATTGATAAGTGAAAGAAGATAAAGAAAAGAAAAGAAAATGGCTTGAATGGGGATGGGCAGTGAGTTCGGCCGAGAGGTAGAGAGAAACGGAGATAGTGAGGTGTGTGAGTGAGTGTGTCAGGAAAAAATGAGATCACTCACTTGGTTTTTGTTACTAAAATGTAATAGTGGAATGGAGAATGTACATATTTGTTCCTCTTGCTAGTAGTGATAAAAATGCATGCAAGGTTAAAGAGGTAATCTTGCAAGTTAGTAGGGTTAGAATTGACGGTCTTAGCCTTGGACCCTATTGTAAGATAAAATGCATTCAAGGGTATGCTAGTAATTCAATAATTAAAAAATTATGATTAAAAAGAATGAATTTTAGTAAATAAAATATAGCTTCATAAATCATAAAATTAATACCATAAATACTATAAAATTTTTGTAATTTTATAAAAGTATTTTCAAAAAATTTGAACAAGAATATATTTTTAAAGAATTCTTCTAAGGTCAACGCTCTATTAAACAAACCATAATAAATATTCTAAGCCACATAAGAAAATGCAAATAATTTGATTCTAAGCCGAATAATAATCTATCGCTTAATCTCAACTACAACAACTCAAATATTATTTATTCGCGTAACGAAATTTGCTTGCGTTCATTTAATTAAACGCTTATAAATAATCTAATAATGCCACACAACGAAGAACATATACGAACACATTGAATTCTCATGATTCCTGTCATCCAATACACATAAAAATTATATAGCATGAAACAGAATATTGTATTATAATCATATCAAATATTTACAGGCGTTACAACTGTGAATTCTTTATGTGCTAAAGTATTAGTGGATTTGGGAGCAACTTTATCATTATTTCTCAAAATTTTATTGACAAGTTCAATTGTTAAATAAGATCATGACTGTATAACCAGTAAATGAAGAGTATGTATATGTTAACCAAGTGTGTATCAATTGTGAGATTGAGATTTCTGGAAATAAGTTTGTGCTGATTTGATATTGTTTAAGAGAGGAGAATTTGATGTTTTTCTAAAAAAGGAATGGCTATCTAAGTATGATGCTCAGATGGACTGCCAAGATTAAAAGATAATTTTAAAGATGCCGAATGAGAAAGTGGTGACGTTTAGAGGTCAAAGGCAAGAACATAAGTTTTTAACAAAGATTCAAGCTGAAGAGTTATTGTGGCAAAGATGTGAGCACTATATTGATTATGTGATAAATAGAAGTCAAGAGCCAGCAAAACTTGAAGTCTTCTAGTAATCAATGTGTTTCTAGACATGTTTCCGGACAAGTTAACAGGACTTCCGACAGATAGAGAAATTAAGTTTGCAATTGACTTAGCACCTAGACCGGAATCTATATCTAAGGCCCCGTACAAAAGGGCACCAGTTGAAATAAAGGAATGGGCGAAGCCATTGCAAGTATTATTAGAGAAAGGAGTGAGTAGACCCAATGTATCCCCATGAGGTTCACCAGTGTTATTTGTCAAGAAGAAGGATGGGAGTATGAGATTATGTATTGATTATCGGGAGCTCAATAAGCTTACTATCAGGAACAAGTATCCGTTAACTCGAATCGACGATTTGTTTGATCAGCTAAAAGGAGTAAAGTATCTTTATAAAATTTATGTGAGATTCAGATATCACCAATTTAAAATTAAAACATGAAGACATAACAAAGAAATCTTTCAAAACTAGGTTCGGTCATTATGAATTTCTAAGTAATGTATTTTGGAATGACCAATACACCAACAACATTTATGGACTGGATAAACAGAATTTTTAAGGAATATGTAGATAAGTTTGTAATTGTGTCTATAGATGATATATTAATTTACTTGAAGTCAGCAAAGGACCATGCAGAGCATTTAAGAATAGCCTTGGGAATTGTGAGAAGTAAGAAGTTGTATGTTAAGTTTTCAAGGTGTGAGTTTTGGTTGAAGGAAGTTTAATTCTTAAGATATATAGTTAGGGATGAAGGAATTAAAGTGGATCCAGTAAGATTGAAGCTATTATGAATTGAGAGAGACCAAAAATACTAACAGAAATAAGAAGTTTCTTAGAATTGGCAGGATATTATTGAAAATTTGCTCAAGATTTCTCGAAGATTGCTACACCTTTGGCAAAGCTCACCAGGAAAGGTGAGAAGTTTTTATGGAATGAAAGCGTGAAGAAAGTTTATAGGAATTGAAGAAGAGAATGAACATAACACCTGTTTTATCACTTCTAGATGATCAAAAAGAGTTTATAATTTATAGTGATGCTTCTCATAAGGAATTAGGCTGTGTTTTGATGCAGCAAGATAAAGTCATTGCATCTGCATCTAGACAACTGAAACCTCATGAGCAGAAGCATTCCATTCATGACTTGGAAATGGTAGCAATGGTATTTTCTTTGAAAAAATTGAATACATTATCTATGTGGCAAAAGGTGTAAGTTTTATATGGACCATAAGAGTTTGAAGTATGTATTCACGGGGAAAAGCAAATATAGTGGCAACGCGATAAGCAGAAGGAGAAAGTGAATGTGTTAATTGTACCGGAAGAGTTATATAAGGAATATTAGAAGTTGGAATTGGAAGTCAGAATTTGTAATCCAAAAGAAGCAAGGATGTATAGTATGACATTTTGATAAGAGTTATAAGAAAAGATGAAGAGATGTCAAGAAGAAATAGTGGATCAGGATGTTAACAATTTAGTAGAAGGAGAGCTATGCACTCAGAAGGATGATCAAGGTCCTCTTAGATTTTTATCCAAAAAATTGGATTCCATCAGTGAGAGAGTTGAAGAATGAAATTTTACAGGAAGCTCATAATTCTAAGTATTCAATCTGCCCAGGGAGTACCAAGATGTATAGAGATTTAAAGGAGAATTATTTCTGGCCATAAATAAAAAAAAAAGATTCCAGAATGGGTTAGTAGGTGCTATATATGTCAAAGAATTAAAGCAGAGTATCAGAGACCCAATGGATTATTGCAACCGTTAGAATCTTTATAGTGGAAATGAGAGCATGTTGCAATGGATTTTATAGTTAAATTACCAAGAACAAAAGTGGACCACGACGTCATTTGGGTATAGTGGACAGAATAACCAAGTCAGCTTAGTTTATTCTTACTAATAAAAGATTTTCATTGGATAAATTGGTTCACATGTATTTGAAGGAGATAGTAGTTCGTCATGGAACCCCTGTGCCTAATGTATCTGACTAAGATCCACGATTCAATTCAAAAATTTTGGAGAAGTTTTCAAGAATATTTGGGAGTCAAGTTTAAGGAGATAATAGTTCGTCATGGAACCCCTGCGCCTAATGTATCATCCATAGATTGACGACCAAAACGAAAGAATGATTCATACTATCGAAGAGATGTTACGTGTTTGTGCTATTGATTTTAGAGGAAATTGGGTCGAAGTTAGAGTGAAAGAGATGTGTCCTAAGTCCAATCATGTATGATGATTTAGGAATAACTTTTATGTAATCTGTTTTGATTTCATTGATATTAATAAAAGACTTGTTTTGGTTTTATTGCGGGCTTTATCTATTTAAGTGTTTAAATAAGATATACCATAGTTTAGAGTAAAGCTTTTCATGAATTATGATGAGATCATAATTGTAACACCCCCAGATCCGGGGTCGGGGATCCGGGTCGTCACGAGTTCCATTTCCCTTAACAACACCCAATCTTAATAAATAATCAACTACTCTGTACTTTGACCCCACAATAAACACACACACCACAAGTTCCACAATTATATGCCAATACACCTTAAACAGGTTTCTGAATAAATTTACATTTCTTTGCCATTATTACAATTCATAAATATACATAATCTGATACATCAAAAGTTGAAAGCCTAGCCTATTGGTAGTTCCTATCTCAGCTATGGCGGCATCAGTGCTTCTAGAAAACTGCGGAACGTCTCCTAACCTCTTGCGAATCGGAAGCTTGGTCCGGTTCATCTTGTCTATCTGATGTTGTGTGATGAAAGAAGAAAGCAAGGGTGAGCAGCAAGCCCACCAAAATAATATGTATAATGATTAATAGTATATGAGCCTACTCATAATACTCATGAAAGTCTTGGTCAAAAGAAATGAACCAAGTTGATATCTTAATGCGATGAAGTCGCAAAATATTCAGTATATATATACATATATACTTTTCAAAATATTGGAAGTCCTCTTCCATGCATAATACACACAATGTTCCAGTTTATAACTGTATTAAAATATCGTTGCAAGGTGATCTAATATATCTAACCTTGTCTCAACGTTTTTCTGAAAATCTTTGTCATACATAAGATAATCATTTACTAGATATAAGTTTAAAAGATGAAGTTACAAGATACTCCAATATACTTATATCTTTTCCAAATACTACTTGAACTACCACCGTTCAAGTTATAAATAGTTCAAAAGTTCATCACATAGATGAGACTACAAGATAATACTTGAATAGATTCAACCTTTAAAATATCATCAAAATAAAATGAAGTTATGAGATACTTCATTTGATGCAAACATCATTTTGAAAACTTGACCCTGCCAACACTCAACAATCGCCCAACCGTAGCCTTTCTATCGAAGTGCTCTGGGTAGTGTTGCAGAAATATCCAATTGGATGATGAACTCATTACGGGAGTTTGCCGCGCCAGGAAGACCACTTACGATGATCAGTCGTAGTAGTGCAACCCCACCATTTTCTACATGTAGAGGAGAACCTGTCGGATTTACTTGTCAACCGAACACTGAACTCCTAAGGAATGGACCGCCTTAGCGGAACTTCCAGGCCATTTGGGCCAATATAATAAGGCTGGGCCGGCGCTACTCGGCCACTTACGCCACTCCTAGTTCAGATGAAATCCATGACTCTGAAACGTAAAGCTCGTCCCCACTTTCCCCAAGTAGAAACTTGTTGATACGGCTTCACCAAGAAGTCGTATCTAGTTGGAAAGGAGAACTCACCGATATTTCCCAGGCGATGCCTGTTAATGGATTAACTTGTTCCAAGAATTTTACTTCCCGAGTGTTGGGTAAGTAATCGATTCATTTAACAAAACAGCAACCTTGTTGCGAATATAAAACACACCACAGAGCCGGATCCCTCAGGTTTTGAGCGAGTATTTAAATCCCCTTCGAAAGGAGGATCTTAAATATAAAAATGAGTTTTGGGATCTGCTCTAACTTTTAAAAATCATTTTGAAGACTCGCAAAACATTTTTAAGAATGTTTGGAGTGATGCTGATTTAACAAAATAAATCAGTCCCAATATATTAGAAAATATCTGAATATTATTATTTAAATAATATTTCCATAAAGAATAATCTTTATAAAAATAATTGAAGTAGAAGTTTTGAAACTTATACTTGAAATGAATATTAAATAACCAAAGATATACCTATACGAAAGTACTATCTTTATTTGAATAATCAAAAGTGAGTTTGATTATCGACACCTTATTCTTTAATAAAATAAAGAATATATCTCAGCAAATAATCGGAGTCATAGATCCTCAAATGAATATTCAAATAATATTCAATAAATAAAATAAGCTGAGTCATAAGCCCTCGAATGAATATTATAAATAATATTCATTAAATAAAATAAAGGAGTCATACATCCTCAAATGAATATCCAAGTAATATTCAATAAATAATATAAAGGAGTCATACGCCTTCGAATAATATTCGAAATAATATTCAATAATAAAATAAAGTTAAAGTTATCGAATAAACCTTATTCGATTAATAGTTTTGAAAACTATGACCATATATATATATAGAAGTATATATATATATATATTTATATTTATATCCATATATACAAAATCTACTCGGGATCCTCGACTCCCGGTTTTAGAAAATATTTCCACCTTTGGGTCCCTATACTAAGGGTATATGCAAATTACCGCTATCCTCTAGCATAGGTATTATCAACAATTATATATGGAAAGAATACGAAACAGGCATGCATATATATTCCATATCAGCATGCTTCAATATATCGCAAAATTTGCTAATTTAACCATCATGCATCTATCACAAGATAATGCATATACATATATTTACATCACAACAACAGTATAACGGGTAGAAAACTTGCCTGAGCGACTGGGGGTTACGAATGGCTCGGGACGAGTCTGGTAACCTATAAGCAACAAGTAAGTTGGAATTAAACCAAAGTCACTTGTAAATCTATACTTTAACTAACTTAGCCTCTAACGCTTGTTTTGCGCTCACTGATTCGCTTAAGTCACTCGGGTACCCTCGGCTCCACCATTTTTAATAATTTAACCTTTACGAGTTTTAAGGCGATTCCTTCGCGAGTGTCTTACCAACTGCCTAACACACTTACCATAAATGTTTCATACATTAATTAACCATTTTTGGTCTTTAACCTATGTTTCAAAGTAAGGCGAGGGGAAAAGTTTCGTTCGCGAAATGCCGTTACTTGAAACGGTCGTTTCTCCTAAACCGTGCATCAGAATCGAACGAACTATATATCAAAACGAAGCTCATAACATGAGCTATCTAAACATGGCAGTGGTCATAATCTAGCAGGGGGTTCTCGGGTCCTAATGTTATGCACAAAAACAGTCCAAAGAAAATCGGACGTTACGACGGCTATGTTTACGCGTTTTCCCAATTTTAAACCATTCAATACCAACCACAAATCAACCCCAAATCAATCATACAACCAATATCCCTCCAAACCACATCATAACAGCCCCAACAAATCCACATTAACCATTTATACTTATTCCTCACATGAACTCAAAGCTTTACTTAGGTTCTTTAACTAATTACCAAGATTTACAACTCCAACAATTCAACAAAACCAACTAATCTCTACAAACTCAACCAAACTTCAACCAATCAAGCATCATGCTTCACATATGCTATATCAAACACATTCAATCCTAATTACTCAAAACTAAATCTAGGGTTTGTAGTTTATACCTTCCTTGGAGAGTGGAGAATCAAGAGAATGGCTTGGAATCACCTTTAAAGCCCTTATCCAAGCTTAATCTAAACAAAACTTCAAGAACACAAATTTTAGTTCTTGAAAACACTATTCACCATCTTCTTTCATGATTTATAGAAAAAGATTGGCTTGGAATTAGAAGCTTAAACTTATAGGAAGTATGTAACTATCCATGGGGAAGCTTAGATAATTACCTTGCTAAATAGTAAGTGGTGGAGCTTGGATCTTCAAATTTTAAGAAATGCACCCGAGAGCTTGAAGAAGAAGAAGAGAGATTTTTGTGTTTTGGCTTGATTTGCTTTTGGTTGGTTGATTTTTGTTGTTTGCTTTAGTGAATTACCTAGTTGCCCTTGGTTTTGTGTGGTTAAAAAGTCACCACATCTCCTTCCTCCCCATGTCATGCTTGTGTCATCCTCATGATGTCATCCTCCCTTCCCTGTCCTCTTTCTATTGGTTGGATGACATCATTCCCACTAATCCCTTTGATTAACTTCCTAATCGTTTGCCTAATGACCGCTGATCTGTTATACGGTTCGCTTAACTTTCGTTTTCGTTTATCGTTTGAGGGATCATACCCGGGATCTTATTACTTAGGTTCCCTTAACCTTTCTCAATATATTATATTCCTTTTATGATCCTCTCCTATAATCCTTTAATTTAAATCCTTTTTATCCTGTTACCTTTTTCTCAAATCTTTCCGTATCTAGTGTATTTCCGGGAAAAATCAAAGTGTTCGGATTTGGATTCTGACGATCTTTACATACACTTATATCCCATATAAAGTACTAATAAAATCTCAGAATATCCATATCAGAACCCCTACATAGCGTGGCATGAAAAGTTTTCTCATTCAGCAAAAACACTATTCATAAGGGTTTCAAAAATTTCCCAAAAATTGGGGTTATTACAGTCTCCCCTCCTTAAAAGGATTCCGTCCCGGAATCAGATAGAAAACAAATGGGGATACTTTTTTAGCATTACACTTTCTAACTCTCGAGTCAATTTTCCCATATTGTGGTTCTACCACCAAACTCTGCCTAGTTTGATAATCCTTCTCCTAAGCACTTGTTCCTTTTCACTCTATAACCCTTCCGGGTTGCTCCATATAGGTTACGTCTGGTTGCATGTCTAAGCGCTCATATGCCCCTATTTATCTGGCATCCGAATTACACTTCCTTAACATTGATACGTGGAACACGTTATGAACTTGCTACAGGTTCGGGGGTAGGGCTAGCTCATATGCTAACTTCCCAAACGTCTTAATATATCCAAGGGTCCAACAAATTGTAGACTTAGCTTTCCTTTCTTTCCGAACCTCATCAATCCTTTCCAAGGGATACCTATAACATTACTAGGTCCCCTATTTCATACTCTTTATCCTTTCGTGTCAAATCAACATGCTTATCATGTCCATCTTGGGCTACTACCAGCCGTCCTCTGATTAGATCTATCATATCCTTGGTCCTTTAGACCACTGCTGGTCCGAGCATCTTGCGCTCTACAACTTCATCCTAACATAAGGGAGATCGATATTGTCTTCCCTCAAGGATCTCATAAGGCGATATCTCAATACTGACATATGATCTATTGTCGTAAGAAAACTCAATCCGTGTTAAGTGATCATTCCAATTTCTTTCAAGTCTATTGCACAGACTCTCATTATAGCTTTTAGTATTAGAGCTTTTGCTTCTCAATACCCATCCTTTTCGAGTTCGTAATCGCTACTACCTTCCGTTCCTAATATTATACTGGTTATACTTTTGCTCGTTAGCGTTCTATAACCTTTTAATAACCACGTCAACCTTAGTATCACGAATGTGTTTCCATTCCGCATACTACCACCACTTTATTACTCCTTTTTCAGTTGTTTCTATTTTCCAAAATTTGATCAATCAAATAGAAGTAAAGGAATTTGTTGAGAGATCACTATGATCATGAACACTTGTTATATCGCATAGTTAGTACAGAAGGTGGCCAGCCTTTAGTACTTGACAAGCAATTAAACAATAGATGGTATCCTACTAGGCTTCTATCACACAGATAGATAGTCATTCGGCAATACCTCCCCTTCTGGAAGGGTTGTTCTTCTCAGATTACATGAAATGAAAAGAAGAGAAAAGAACGAACTGAAGAGAATTGTATATAAAAAAAATATATATATACTGCCACAAAATATCTGGCTTGGAACCTACCTCTGAATTATAGAGGTTTGTCATAGGAGAACAAAACATAAACGTATTTATATCAGCATCAAGTATTATAGCATCGTATTTCCCATGCCTAATTATTTCTATTCCGTCCATCATTCTATGGACCCATGCTCTTCCTCGAGCTTATACACAATCACCTTTGAAACTCCCTCGATATCGAAAATCGAATCTGGGATCTCATTCTAGACCTCATCGTTACTAGAATCCATTTCTATACCGCAACCTTCTTCGTATGGGTAATACTACTCTTTATCGATAAGAAGGAATAAATATATCATAGGTAGATAATTGACTTAATTAGTCTATCAATGATAACTTATACACCACCACGACCCGATTAGTGGTACTTACTCTCAACATCCATTCCAATACAACTCTCACGGTTGTAAGTAATCAGCTCATTACTCTCAGAATCATTCCTACATTACTATGGCCCACCGTTGACCTACTGTAGTCATTCGTTTTCCATGAAGTTTTAATAGCTAACCATACGGAGTCCATTCATATCATATCGAATTCTTCTAAGGAGGTAACATGATCACCGTTCTTGATTCATGAAGAACACTCCTGATCCTGACGTACATTCATGACGTGAAGCAGATAAAAATTGCAGAAGAGTTTCAATCAAAGCAACGATAGCAGGTTAATACCATTCTTAATCATATGCCTTAAATAGAAGACTTAACTCAAAGGTTCGTCTAGTCCTTTTGGAAACATGGTCCTGGCTTATCCCAAGATAGGACCTCCTAAGATAGATAGCCCGTTCATGGCGATTACACGAATTAAACTTTTACCAACTACTATTACGGTTGGGTATTGCACAGTCATCAGAAGGAATGTCAGTCTTCCAAACCATAATTCAACCTTCACATTTTTAACCATCATCACTGTATTCTTTTGGCACACGCGCCTATAATTATCCACTTACCTTTAAAGTGTCGGCCACCTCTTTGGCCTTTCCTGATAGTAAAATTTCCTTACAGTCAATGTCATTTTAACCACCTCCAAATAAATTTTCTACCTTATTTCAATCACTGCTTTTGTGAAGATGTATTCCTTAAAATCTGATGAGTAAAAAAATATCACCATTTTTCCATAAGTTATTGCCTCAGTCTTTAGAGGTTAATCATTGTCACGACTGACTCTCAATCATACTTAGAACATCTTTTATCTTAAGTCCTAATTGCCCTGAATAATTTCGACCTTTACTGGTTCGATCCATACTTTCTTGTGGTTTAACACGTGCCCCACTTGGCACCATTATAATTATGTCATATTTCCTTTATCAACATTTTTATTCTTGAGAATTTCGAATATTTCCTTTCTCCTTGTAAAACCTCTAGGGTTATCCTTGAATCGTTCCTCCTGTATTCCTTAGATACAGGGCATATCAAAATACCATTTACTACTACTAGAACCATTGTCTATATACTTTGTCTATATACTTCTGAAAAATTTCTCCACTGATCCTTAAAGGTTATTATTACCTTAATCCTTTCCAATTCATACTGTCAAAACTCATACTATCCCTATTAAGGGTGAAATGCCAACCTTTATGCATTCCCCTAGGATTCGTTTTAAGTTACCGATGTTCTATCCTTAATTCCACCTTTAAAAAGGTATAAGCATCCTTCCATGGATAAATAAAGTCATATATCCCTGATAAGGGTATCTTATTCAATCATTTCCACCTCGATAGTCTATACCGAATTTCACAATAGCATCCTTATTCAAGTTAAGGTCAATCCACATGGCCTCCAAAAGATAAAAATGGTTATCCGCTTTTCTTTCCTGATTTGGTAATGATCACATGGATGATCTGGAAGATATTGGTCGTGTTCAACGTGAACTTCTTCTTAATAAATCCTTATTTACTTTTGTTGTTTATCTCAACAGTCATCTCAATGTTGGGATATCTTTCATACCTGGCGTCTCCCTTCCTGGGTATCAAGCAACCGGTCTTACACTTCACATTCTTGAAGGTCACTTCCTTCATCCAATTTTCTTAATTTCTTACTTTCTTGTCTCCTCAGTCTATCCGCGTCTCATATTTAACCTTCGAACTATCTCAAGTTTTCCTCAAATCCTCCCAACTTACAGGGGATAAAATATATGTATCTCTTATGCCTTCACCCAGCAATTTTAACTCATGGTGAATCACCCTCATCCTGACGATTACATACTTTTTCTATTTCTATTGCTACGAGTCTTTAGGGTTTCCTCATACCCAATTCCTTTATCATTCCTCAAACTCTATTGCCTTTATATTCCTTTCCACTTCAGTTTCTTTTTATTTTCCTTTCTCTTATCGTTATTTCATGGACCAACACAACATAAACATTGATTTCAAACATCCCGTCATTCTGGATTCGTGTCCTCAGAACGAATCTTGACAACTTTTACAACTTAGATTCATAATTTATCATACTCGTCTGCCTTTGTTCTAGCTCCAAAGCTTTTACACTATCTCCTTATCTTTGGGAATTACTTTCCCGAAAACAATTGACTGAACTTAAATCAGTTTATTCTAACCTCTGGCTCCGTGCCTTTCTTGGTCTTTTACCAGCGGGTGGTCTCTCTCTTAGGAGGGTAAGTGACAAAACAGTCCTTTTGAGATTCGTCAATCATTTAGAATCTCAAATGATTCCTATATTTCCTTTAGCCAGGCTCTTGCCTCGATTGGGCCAGCTTGTTCCTTGGAACTCTGAGAGCTTAGCGACTTAGAGGTCCTGAAAGAATTTCACACCACATTGTTTCCTCAAGGTGGTGGTTGGGGATAATAGTCTAAGTTCTGTCTAGACAGGTCCATGAATTGCCGTATAGGAGTACCGTCTCGGGTCTCCTTTCCTTACTCGACTTTCTATTTCCTTAGTATGAAATGTTTCATCCTACTCCCCATAATTGGGGTCATCTTTTAATTTAAAATCCTCATTTTCCACTCCATTATGTCATGGGTTCCTTCTATCTTGATGGCGACCTCCCTGACTATCACGTTCAGGGTTTGCTCTAAATCTTATTCCTCAAACTATGGCTCTCATCTAAGTTCTCATCCTTACGCTCTTGAACTTTCGGAACCCAAATTCTATAGGAATACCTCATTATTCCCTTATCATCTTTCTCGATATTAATCTTTTATCTAATTGTTGGCTCTCTGCCTTCATTCATAACTTTTTCTGGCACAATATGATCTTTTCCAATAATTCGGGCTGTATTGCAATATCAAACAACTTTTCGGTACCGGCTCCGGTTACCTTCACTTCTATTTCCATTTTCTCAAAATCTCTTATAAACTCTCCAAAAGACATTATCATCTTGAGTCTCTCTTTTTTACTAAGGGCATCAGCCACCATATTGGCTTTCCCCGAATGATAAAGAATCTCCCAATCATTATTCTTGATTAGCTCTAACTGCCTCCTCTGGCATATGTTGAGCTCTTTCTACGTGAAAATGTACTAGAGCACTTATGGCTTAGGTAATTCTCGCACTTCTCTCCATACAAGTAGTGCCTCCAATCTTTAGGGTAAACTATTGCCACGAGCCTAAGCTCATGAGTGGGGATATCGAATTTCATACTACCTTAATTGTCTTGACATGTACGCGATTACCTTACCGTGCTGCATAAGCACGCACCCTAAGCCCTTGTGCGAAGCGTCACTACACTTCACAAAATCTCCTTTTCCATCCAGCAACTCCAGCATAGGGGCCATCACCAACCTCTGCTTCAGTTTTTCAAAGCTGTTCTCGCATTTCTCTGTCCATTCGAACTTCTCAGTCTTACGAGTAAGCCGCGTTAAAGGGGCTACTATCTTTACAACTTGAACGAACCTCCGGTAGTGACCGGCCAATCCTACCTCTGGTAGTCGACCAAACCATGGTCATCAATTCATCAGTGGTCCTTTATCCAATCCTGTCAGGATCCTCCATGGGATCCTCCTCAACAACTATCCCTTCTAGGACAACATCCTCAACCGCTAAATCCTCAATATCAACATCATCCGGTCCTGCATTAGGACACTCTATCGGATCCACAATCCGATCTCCAATTAGTAATAAAATATCATCGCGATGTTGCTCCTCAACCTCAGGGTTCGGAGTCCCGCTACCATATACGATAACGAACTACGCTCCTATCACGATATTTATAAGGGTTCCCATAAGGGTTTTAACTGTCAGTGCTACGTTAGGTAGCCCGACTATGAACTTGGAAAGAGTTCTTATTATCTTAGTTAACTTATTATCTTAACGTCCCATCATCTCTGAGGTTTATAACGCTTAGCTCTGATACCATTTCTGTAACACCCCCAGATCCGGGGTCGGGGATCCGGGTCGTCACGAGTTCCATTTCGCTTAACAACACCCAATCTTAATAAATAATCAACTACTCTGTACTTTGACCCCACAATAAACACACACACCACAAGTTATAGTCTCAGAGATGAATATCCAAAAATAATCACAAATCGTTTTATTCCACAATTATATGCCAATACACCTTAAACAGGTTTCTGAATAAATTTACATTTCTTTGCCATTATTACAATTCATAAATATACATAATCTGATACATCAAAAGTTGAAAGCCTAGCCTATTGGTAGTTCCTACCTCAGCTATGGCGGCATCAGTGCTTCTAGAAAACTGCGGAACGTCTCCTAACCTCTTGCGAATCGGAAGCTTGGTCCGGTTCATCTTGTCTATCTGATGTTGTGTGATGAAAGAAGAAAGCAAGGGTGAGCAGCAAGCCCACCAAAATAATATGTATAATGATTAATAGTATATGAGCCTACTCATAATACTCATGAAAGTCTTGGTCAAAAGAAATGAACCAAGTTGATATCTTAATGCGATGAAGTCGCAAAATATTCAGTATATATATACATATATACTTTTCAAAATATTGGAAGTCCTCTTCCATGCATAATACACACAACGTTCCAGTTTATAACTGTATAAAAATATCGTTGCAAGGTGATCTA
Organism: Apium graveolens; assembly: GCF_009905375.1. NCBI lineage: Eukaryota > Viridiplantae > Streptophyta > Magnoliopsida > Apiales > Apiaceae > Apium > Apium graveolens. The sequence goes on from NC_133654.1 coordinate 112,301,842, forward strand.
ATATATCTAACCTTGTCTCAACGTTTTTCTGAAAATCTTTGTCATACATAAGATAATCATTTACTAGATATAAGTTTAAAAGATGAAGTTACAAGATACTCCAATATACTTATATCTTTTCCAAATACTACTTGAACTACCACCGTTCAAGTTATAAATAGTTCAAAAGTTCATCACATAGATGAGACTACAAGATAATACTTGAATAGATTCAACCTTTAAAATATCATCAAAATAAAATGAAGTTATGAGATACTTCATTTGATGCAAACATCATTTTGAAAACTTGACCCTGCCAACACTCAACAATCGCCCAACCGTAGCCTTTCTATCGAAGTGCTCTGGGTAGTGTTGTAGAAATATCCAATTGGATGATGAACTCATTACGGGAGTTTGCCGCGCCAGGAAGACCACTTACGATGATCAGTCGTAGTAGTGCAACCCCACCATTTTCTACATGTAGAGGAGAACCTGTCGGACTTACTTGTCAACCGAACACTGAACTCCTAAGGAATGGACCGCCTTAGCGGAACTTCCAGGCCATTTGGGCCAATATAATAAGGCTGGGCCGGCGCTACTCGGCCACTTACGCCACTCCTAGTTCAGATGAAATCCATGACTCTGAAACGTAAAGCTCGTCCCCACTTTCCCCAAGTAGAAACTTGTTGATACGGCTTCACCAAGAAGTCGTATCTAGTTGGAAAGGAGAACTCACCGATATTTCCCAGGCGATGCCTGTTAATGGATTAACTTGTTCCAAGAATTTTACTTCCCGAGTGTTGGGTAATTAATCGATTCATTTAACAAAACAGCAACCTTGTTGCGAATATAAAACACACCACAGAGCCGGATCCCTCAGGTTTTGAGCGAGTATTTAAATCCCCTTCGAAAGGAGGATCTTAAATATAAAAATGAGTTTTGGGATCTGCTCTAACTTTTAAAAATCATTTTGAAGACTCGCAAAACATTTTTAAGAATGTTTGGAGTGATGCTGATTTAACAAAATAAATCAGTCCCAATATATTAGAAAATATCTGAATATTATTATTTAAATAATATTTCCATAAAGAATAATCTTTATAAAAATAATTGAAGTAGAAGTTTTGAAACTTATACTTGAAATGAATATTAAATAACCAAAGATATACCTATACGAAAGTACTATCTTTATTTGAATAATCAAAAGTGAGTTTGATTATCGACACCTTATTCTTTAATAAAATAAAGAATATATCTCAGCAAATAATCGGAGTCATAGATCCTCAAATGAATATTCAAATAATATTCAATAAATAAAATAAGCTGAGTCATAAGCCCTCGAATGAATATTATAAATAATATTCATTAAATAAAATAAAGGAGTCATACATCCTCAAATGAATATCCAAGTAATATTCAATAAATAATATAAAGGAGTCATACGCCTTCGAATAATATTCGAAATAATATTCAATAATAAAATAAAGTTAAAGTTATCGAATAAACCTTATTCGATTAATAGTTTTGAAAACTATGACCATATATATATATAAGTATATATATATATATTTATATTTATATCCATATATACAAAATCTACTCGGGATCCTCGACTCCCGGTTTTAGAAAATATTTCCACCTTTGGGTCCCTATACTAAGGGTATATGCAAATTACCGCTATCCTCTAGCATAGGTATTATCAACAATTATATATGGAAAGAATACGAAACAGGCATGCATATATATTCCATATCAGCATGCTTCAATATATCGCAAAATTTGCTAATTTAACCATCATGCATCTATCACAAGATAATGCATATACATATATTTACATCACAACAACAGTATAACGGGTAGAAAACTTGCCTGAGCGACTGGGGGTTACGAATGGCTCGGGACGAGTCTGGTAACCTATAAGCAACAAGTAAGTTGGAATTAAACCAAAGTCACTTGTAAATCTATACTTTAACTAACTTAGCCTCTAACGCTTGTTTTGCGCTCACTGATTCGCTTAAGTCACTCGGGTACCCTCGGCTCCACCATTTTTAATAATTTAACCTTTACGAGTTTTAAGGCGATTCCTTCACGAGTGTCTTACCAACTGCCTAACACACTTACCATAAATGTTTCATACATTAATTAACCCTTTTTGGTCTTTAACCTATGTTTCAAAGTAAGGCGAGGGGAAAAGTTTCGTTCGCGAAACGCCGTTACTTGAAACGGTCGTTTCTCCTAAACCGTGCATCAGAATCGAACGAACTATATATCAAAACGAAGCTCGTAACATGAGCTATCTAAACATGGCAGTGGTCATAATCTAGCAGGGGGTTCTCGGGTCCTAATGTTATGCACAAAAACAGTCCAAAGAAAATCGGACGTTACGACGGCTATGTTTACGCGTTTTCCCAATTTTAAACCATTCAATACCAACCACAAATCAACCCCAAATCAATCATACAATCAATATCCCTCTAAACCACATCATAACAGCCCCAACAAATCCACATTAACCATTTATACTTATTCCTCACATGAACTCAAAGCTTTACTTAGGTTCTTTAACTAATTACCAAGATTTACAACTCCAACAATGCAACAAAACCAACTAATCTCTACAAACTCAACCAAACTTCAACCAATCAAGCATCATGCTTCACATATGCTATATCAAACACATTCAATCCTAATTACTCAAAACTAAAGCTAGGGTTTGTAGTTTATACCTTCCTTGGAGAGTGGAGAATCAAGAGAATGGCTTGGAATCACCTTTAAAGCCCTTATCCAAGCTTAATCTGAACAAAACTTCAAGAACACAAATTTTAGTTCTTGAAAACACTATTCACCATCTTCTTTCATGATTTATAGAAAAAGATTGGCTTGGAATTAGAAGCTTAAACTTATAGGAAGTATGTAACTATCCATGGGGAAGCTTAGATAATTACCTTGCTAAATAGTAAGTGGTGGAGCTTGGATCTTAAAATTTTAAGAAATGCACCCGAGAGCTTGAAGAAGAAGAAGAGAGATTTTTGTGTTTTGGCTTGATTTGCTTTTGGTTGGTTGATTTTTGTTGTTTGCTTTAGTGAATTACCTAGTTGCCCTTGGTTTTGTGTGGTTAAAAAGTCACCACATCTCCTTCCTCCCCATGTCATGCTTGTGTCATCCTCATGATGTCATCCTCCCTTCCTTGTCCTCTTTCTATTGGTTGGATGACATCATTCCCACTAATCCCTTTGATTAACTTCCTAATCGTTTGCCTAATGACCGCTGATCTGTTATACGGTTCGCTTAACTTTCGTTTTCGTTTATCGTTTAAGGGATCATACCCGGGATCTTATTACTTAGGTTCCCTTAACCTTTCTCAATATATTATATTCCTTTGATGATCCTCTCCTATAATCCTTTAATTTAAATCCTTTTTATCCTGTTACTTTTTTCTCAAATCTTTCCGTATCTAGTGTATTTCCGGGAAAAATCAAAGTGTTCGGATTTGGATTCTAACGATCTTTACATACACTTATATCCCATATAAAGTACTAATAAAATCTCAGAATATCCATATCAGAACCCCTACATAGTGTGGCATGAAAAGTTTTCTCATTCAGCAAAAACACTATTCATAAGGGTTTCAAAAATTTCCCAAAAATTGGGGTTATTACAATAATAATGAGACCTAAAAGATGATAACTCTAAACCTAAATATTTCATGGTCGTAGGATTACTAATCCGCAAAGATCGGTACATACTATGCTTGCTTTATTATGAAGGATGTCTGTTCTCATAGACATTTGTGTGGTGACACTATAGCTAGTATGTAGGTGCTTATTATAGAATAAGTTCACTGAACATGACTCAGACAGCTGAACAACTGATGGAGTTCACTCACGTGTCAGCAGTTGTTCACATAGTGATAGTTATACAAGTATCCTTAGATTTGAGGTCATCATAGTCATCTTGTGTACACTGAACTATGCTTTGGTCTCGTTCTTAGTCTCCAGGGACAATTATAAGGGCTCTACTGGGTATAGGAATTTGTACACGAAGATAGTGTATGATCAATAAAGGATCTACCCCTTCCAGTGAAGGAAGATAATGTTCAATGCTGATCCACTTATGCTAGTTCAGGAATCTCTGGCCAGAGTGAATGAAATTAGAAAGGAGTTTCTAATTTACATTAAATAGAACTGAGCATAGTGAATGGGAAAGCAAATGATTAAATAAGATAGGCTTGACACAAGTTCCATGCCTTGTATTTAATCGTGACATTGCAGGGTAGAAGGAATTGATTGTACGGTAACTACTCACTGAATTGGTTCTTGGTATTCTAAGTAGTGAATTCGTATTATCCGGATAGTCGCGATATGCTGAGAAGTATCCCTCACGATGTAGAATAAATATGATTAATTTATTAATTAATCATATTTAATGAATTAGAGAATTTATATAAATAATGATACAATAGTTTTATTATTATTTATTTCTAATACCGGCTTAATATTGAACCTACAGGGTCACACCATAAAAGAGAATGATTTAATGGTGGAGGAATTAATTAATAATGGCTGGTAATTATTTATTTGTGAAATAAATAATTAATTAGCAGATTTAATAATTGATTAAATGAAATTTAAATAATTCTTAATATTATTAATTAAGAATTTAATTTTGGAAATTAAATCAAGTGAGAGAATTATTTTTCTAAAGTGTTTAGAAAAGGGATTAATGATTAAATGGTGTTTTAATTATTAGTTAATTGGTTAATAAGAATAATCAATTAAAGGGTTAATAATAATAATAATTTTTGGAAAATTTTCAGCTGAAAATTTTGCCTATAAATATACTATTATAAACCCTATTTGCCTCAACCCAAATAATTAACCCTAATTCTAAAGTAGAACAAGAGGGAGGCAACTAATTCTCTCAACCTCTTCCTCCTCCATAACATTGATCTCTTGGTGGATACCGGTGGAGTGCTTCACACTTGAGTAGCAGCTGCTAGGGATCTCCGCTCATCGTTCTTGGATCTCTATTAAAGACATCCATCTTTCCATTAACGTAAAGCTTCTTAAGGTAAACATACTGAACTACGAATTATATATTATTTTTCGCATGGATCCTGCGGAGGGTTTCGGTTTTTTAAGATTTAAATTCACATTTTCGTTGCGTTTATGTGCGAAAAACCCTTCAATGGCATCAGAGCTACTTGCAAAAAGTTTTTAATTCGTTTATGTGTTTAACTGTTTTCGATATATGAGCATGTACGTGATTCGCCATGATTTGATGTTGATATAATATGCTTATATATGTATGGTTTTGAATATATGATATTCATATGAGTTGTATAATTATAAAATGATTATGTAATCTGTATATATACTGATATATATACATGATTTATGTTTGTTTTAATTATGAGAATCATATAAGATACGGATTCTGAATTGGCTGCTGCAGATTTGCTGAAATCTGGGTCTGGTGTCCGATTTACCCAAACGAATACCCTATTCCATTGGTAATCGAGCGTCTAAACAAAACTAATAGCTAAAGCTATCAGCGACTCGTCTATAAGGCGTTTAACGTCGTTTACTGCCCGTAAGCAGTGATTCTTGTTTTTCTGATTTGATTCTGATTTTTCTGATTTTTGTCATATTTTTTTTATGATTAGATCATAGATAATATGATATGTTAAGATCAAATTATGTGTTTTCACATGCTTTTATGTGTTGTATGAGCATGGTGGATGGTTATGGCCTTTCGACCTTAGTGTAATGGTTTTGGTTTCGGTTTTAAATACGACTTGCATGTCGTCAATCTTTGTAATCATAAATCTCGAATGTAACTCGAGTTATTCATGTAAGTTCATTAGATTAGTTTTACTTTCAATCTATGTAATGTAATTGAAGACTCAAGAAGGCTATCCAATGGAGGTGATACAAAGAAGAAGACGAGGAATACAAGAAGTCTAAACAAAGAAGAAGACTTATGTAATAAGTAGTTGTATTTATTTCCATCACCATATTAGATTGACCCTGATCTTTATCATGAGCTTGATAAAGATCACATAGGATGGGGCCATAACCAAACACATTTAATTTATTGCACTTTACATTTACTTGTTTATTTAATTTTATATATGAGATATATGCCTATGTTTACCATGCGATGATAGATTTAGGTGAACTTAAATCAATATAAGGCATGCTCTAGAAAATCTAGAATAGGAATCGTTTCTTGCCTTAACAATAATATTATGAATACAATAATGAGATTCTTTTGTTTATGAAACACGTAATTAAATATAAATTTTCAATATTGAGAGAAAGGATGATTCTGTCAAAAGCAGATTTTTATCTGTAAGAAAGGGGTATTAAGTGACGCCTCTTGACAATGCTCCCCCCGATCTGGGAATCATCTGATTATCGATTATTGATTTGAAATATGTAATTTAAAAGGAAGAATCTCTTTATAATATGATTATGATTGTAACATAATATAATCCCTCTAAAATTAAATAATATCAAGTAGTAATTGGCCAATGACACAACGGGCTTGTGTCGGTCATATCCTTCCAACATGGTAGAAAGTGGTTCTTATTTTTAAATCATTGTCATTTCGTGCTACAGCCGAGGGCTTTGATTTTGAAATAAGAAATATTTGTCTATTACATAGAGATGTGTACATTGAATTAGAATCTAAAGGTCGGTACGTGCTACAGCCGTGGGCCGTTGGAGACTGATTCAATTGTACGAAATGTTGGGTTAGACTTGACTTAGAATATTGAGTTTGTCGTACCACAGTCGTGACTCAATTATTCAAGAGGCTAAACTTATATTAGGGAATAACATAAGATGTAATTGACAAGAGTTGTCTGCCTATTGAACATCACATGAGGTTTCGTGCCACAGCCGAGGTTGTGTGATGGAATGTAGGATCCCTATTCCCACTAGCATTATGAATGCTTAATTTTCACTTAGGGTTGTATAAATTAGATAAACTAGTGGGAGCCACTTATGAATAAAGACCTGATGCATATACTATTTTGAAATAAAATTGAATATTTTCTAAGTATTGTTATGTGTTCATCATTTACAGATTTACTATATTCGTTATGTCTTCCGCACTATCACTCCGGAGTATACTAGATGCTCACAAGTTGACTGGTCCTAATTTTGCTGACTGGATTCGAAACTTGAGAATTGTTCTCAGGGTTGAGAAGCTGGAATATGTGCTTGACTCACCTAAGCCTACTGAACCTGCTAGCGATGCACATAATGATGAACATGTTGTGTATCGTAAGTGGATAGATGATACAAATGTTGCTCAATGCATCATGCTAGCTTCCATGAACATTGAGCTACAGAAGCAACATGAGCATATGAATGCTCACACTATCCTTATGCATCTACAAGAGTTGTATGATGTGGCAGGGAGGACAGCTCGATATGAGATATTGAAGGAACTGTTCGGTTGTAGGATGTATGAGGGATCATCTGTGAATGACCATGTACTTAAGATGATTGATTTGATTGAACGTCTTGGATAACTTGGTTTTGCCATGGATGGGGAGCTGAGCCAAGACTTGGTCTTGCAATTACTTCCGAGTTCGTTCTCGCAGTTTGTTGTGAAATTTCACATGAATAAGCTGGATGTCAGCCTGCCTGAACTCCACAACATGTTAAAGACTGCGGAATTAAATTTTCCCCCTAAGAAGAGTTATGTTCTTCTAATTGGTGAAGGTTCCAATCCTAAGAAAAGGAAGAAGAACCCTTCCAAGAAGAATAAAGTAGGTGAGAAAAAGCCGGTTCCACCAAAAGCTGAAGACCCCCCAAGAGCAAAGTTGTTTGCTTTCACTGTAACAAGTTGGGGCACTGGAAGAAGAACTGCAAGGTTTACCTTGCAGAATTGAAGAAGAAGGGTAGTGAGACTACCGCTTCTGATTCAGGCATGTTCATGATTGAAGTTAATATGTCACTAGGTCATATTTCTACTTGGGTATTAGATACCGCCTATGGTTCTCATATTTGCAATTCGTGCAAGGACTAAAGGGAAGTAGGACTCTTGAAAAAGATGAGGTGATTCTACGTATGGGCAATGGGGCAAGGGTTGCGGCCATATCTGTAGGATCATTTAGTTTACATATGCCTATGGGCAAGACTATTGTTCTAAATAATTGTTATTTTATTCCCTCGATTGTGAGGAATATTATTTCTATTCCATGTTCGACTTGGCTGGATTTTCGTTTGTTATTCAGAATAATAAATGTTCAATTCTTAGAGATAATGTTCTTTATGGAAGTGATATTTTAAACAATGGTCTGTATGTATGTGACGTAGAGCATAATTTACTACAAATTGAACATACTAATAAAAGAAAAAGAGATGATGAAAATCTCACTTTCTTGTGGCACTGCGGACTTGGTCATATTAGTGAAAATAGACTGCAGACATTGCATAAGGAAGGATTACTTAACCCCTTTGATTTTGAATCACATCCTACATGCGAGTCTTGTTTATTGGGTAAAATGACCAAATCTCCATTTAGTGGACATGGAGAGAGGCCTGCAGATTTGTTAGGATTGGTACACACAGATGTATGTGGACCAATGTCTACGCAAGCCATGGGTGGATTTTCATACTTCATTGCTTTCATAGATGATCGATCTAGATTCAGATATGTGTATTTGATGAAACACAAGTCTGAAGCCTTTGAAAAGTTCAAAGAATATAAGTATGAAGTGGAGAAACAAACCAAACATAGTATTATAACTCTTCGATCAGATCGAGGTGGTGAATACTTGAATGGAGAGTTTCTAGCTTATCTCAAAGAAAATGGTATAGTCTCCCAATGGACTCCTCCATATACTCCACAGTTGAATGGGGTATCTGAAAGTAGAAATTGAACTTTGTTAGACATATGGTTCGGTCCATGATGAGCTATGCGAATCTTTCAGTATTCCTGTGGGGTTATGCATTGGAAACCTCAGCATATTTACTGAATAAGGTGCCTTCCAAATCTGTTCCTCAAACTCCATATGAGATATGGAAAGAAAGGAAACTGAGTCTTAAACACGTTAAGATTTGGGGATGTCCAGCTTATGTCAAGAAAGTTGACCCAGATAAGCTGGAATCTCGATCTGTAAAATGTAATTTTGTGGGATATCCTAAAGGGACTTTAGGGTATTACTTTTACACCGATCATCGGGTGTTTGTCTCCAGACATGCTACCTTCTTAGAAAAGCAGTTTATCCTTAAAGGAAACAGTGGGAGCAAAATTGAACTTGATGAAGTTCAAGAAGCATAAACTACTACGGATCAAGTGGAAACACCTGTTCAGATTGAACAACCTTCTGTGGAACAACCCATTCGTAGGTCAGGGAGAGTGTATCGCCAACCTGAGAGGTATTATGGCCTTGTCATTGAGAATGACAATGAGTTGTCAATCATTGATGATGATGACCCTGTGACCTATAATGAGGCTATGAGTAGTGTTGATTCAGAGAAATGGCATAGTGCCATGAAATCCGAAATGGAATCTATGTATATCAACCAAGTATGGACTCTGGTTGAGGCGCCTGAAGGTGTTAAGCCTATTGGGTGCAAGTGGGTATACAAAAGAAAGATTGGAGCAGATGGGCAGGTGGAGACCTATAAGGCCAGGCTCATGGAAAAAGGATTCAGACAAAGGCAAGGGATTGACTTTGATGAAACTTTTTTGCCTGTAGCCCTGTTAAAATCAATTCGGATTTTGCTTGCGATTGCTGCTTACTACGACTATGAGATCTGGCAAATGGATGCGAAAATGGTCTTCCTCAATGGGAAACTTGAAGAGGAGGTGTATATGACACAGCCAGAGGGTTTTCTTTCCAAGGGAAATGAACACCTAGTGTGTAAGCTGCTGTGAACCATATATGGTTTAAAGCAAGCTTCTCGTAGATGGAACATCCGTTTTGATGAGACAAACAAAGAGTTTGGTTTTATCAAAAACATAGATGAACCATGTGTCTACAAAAAGGTTAGTGGGAGCGCGGTAACATTTCTTGTATTGTATTGAAAGAGGAGACGTCAAGAGAGTTGGCACACATAACAACGTAGCAGACCCACTAACAAAGCCACTTTCTCAAAGTCACTTTATTCGTCATAAAGACAAGATGGGTATTAGATACCAAAGTGATTGGCTTTAGTACAAGTGGGAGATTGAAAGTCCAATCATGTATGATAATTTAGGAATAACTTTTATGTAATCTGTTTTGATTTCATTGATATTAATAAAAGACTTGTTTTGGTTTTATTGCAGGCTTTATCTATTTATGTGTTTAAATAAGATATACCATAGTTTAGAGTAAAGCTTTTTATGGATTATGATGAGATCACAATAATGAGACCTAAACGATGATAACTCTAAACTTAAATATTTCCTGGTCTTAGGATTACTAACCGGTAATTAGTAATCCTCAAAGATTGGTACATACTATGCTTGCTTCATTATGAAGGATGTCTATTCTCATAGACATTTGTGTGGTGACACTATAGCTAGTATGTAGGTGCTTATTATAGAATAAGTTCACTGAACATGACTCACACAGCTAAATAACTGATGGAGTTCACTCACGTGTCAGCAGTTGTTCACATAGTGATAGTTGTACAAGTATCCTTAGATTTGAGGTCATCATAGTCATCTTGTGCACATTGAACTATGCTTTGGTTTAGTTCTTAGTCTCCAGGGACAATTATAAGGGCTCTACTGGGTATAGGAATTTATACATGAAGATAGTGTATGATCAATAAAGGATCTACCCCTTCCAGTGAAGGAAGAGAATGTTCAATGCTGATCCACTTATGCTAGTTCAGGAATCTCTGGCCAGAGTGAATGAAATTAGAAAGGAGTTTCTAATTTACATTAAATAGAACTAAGCATAGTGAATAGGAAAGCAAATGATTAAATAAGATAGGCTTGACACAAGTTCCATGCCTTGTATTTAATCGTGACATTGCAGGATAGAAGGAATTGATTGTACGGTAACTACTCACTGAATAGGTTCTTGGTATTCTAAGCAGTGAATTCGTATTATCCGGATAGTCCCGATATGTTGAGAAGTATCCCTCACGATGTAGAATAAATATGATTAATTTATTAATTAATCATATTTAATGAATTAGAGAATTTATATAAATAATGATAAAATAGTTTTATTATTATTTATTTCTACTACCGGCTTAATATTGAACCTACAGGGTCACACTATAAAAGAGAATGATTTAATGGTGGAGGAATTAATTAATAATGGCTGGTAATTATTTATTTATGAAATAAATAATTAATTAGAAGATTTAATAATTGATTAAATGAGAATAATGAAAGGTGATTAATGATTAAAAGGTGTTTTAATTATTAGTTAATTGGTTAATAAGAATAATCAATTAAAGGGTTAATAATAATAATATTTTATGGAAAATTTTCAGCTGAAAATTTTGCCTATAAATATACTATTATAAACCCTATTTGCCTCAACCCAAATAATTAACCATAATTCTAAAGTAGAACAAGAGGGAGGCAGCTAATTCTCTCAACCTCTTCCTCCTCCATTACATTGATCTCTTGGTAGATACTGGGGGAGTGCTTCACACTTGAGTAGCAGCTGCTAGGGATCTCCGCTCATCGTTCTTGGATCGCTATTAAAGGCCTCCATCTTTCCATTAACGTAAAACTTCTTAAGGTAAACATACTGAACTACGAATTAAATATTATTTTTCGCATGAATCCTGTGAAGGGTTTCGGTTTTTTAAGATTTAAATTCACGTTTTCATTGCGTTTATGTGCTAAAACCCTTTCATAGAGAACGTAAGATATTTGGACTAGAGTTGGTACAACAAATGAAGGAAGTTATCGAGATTCTTTAGACAGGGTTAATTGCAGCCCAGGATCGTCAAAGGAAAGCTGAGTCCTAAATACATTCGACCTTTAAAAATTTTAAAGCGTGTCGGCAAGGTAGCACATGAATTGGCATTACCCCCGCATATGGAACATATTCATAATGTTTTTCATGTAGCGGTGTTTAAAAAGTATAATCCAGAATTCTAGGTATGCAATAGAATATGAGCCGATAGAACTTCAGGAAAATTTGTCCTATATTGAGAATCCAATATAGATTCTAGAAAAGAGAGGGAAAGTGATGACGAATAAAGTTATAAATTTGACAAGAGTATTCTGAGGAAAACCCAAAGGTTGAAGAGTCAACCTGGGAATTAGAAAATGATAAGCATGGAACGATACCTTCAGTTATTGTTTAGGTGATTCTGAGGATAAAATCCTTTTAAGGAGGGAAGGATGTAATATCTGTGATATATCGTGTAATTATTTTTATGAATAAACAATTAATATGTGATTATTATGTGAATTTTGATGAATTATCTGTTAATTGGTATTTGTGTTTGGATGTTTCAATATACTAAAATCAATTATAGATAATTTTGATATTTTTCTATAATTTATATGTTGTTATATGATTTTAAAAAGGAATTATTGTTTTATTAAATTATTTTTCCGACTAATTATAAATTATTTTGTATAATCGGGAATCGTCCAACTTCAACCATTTTTATGTTTTTACAACCCGGAAGTCTCGGGAAAACTACTTTCTAACCTAATTTGATTATTCCGAGCATTTTTCATGTTTTGACTTTTTTGATCCAGAGTACGATTTTACCCATGCGGGTCCCGGTGCAAATTTTACGATACAACTTTCATTTCGTTAAATCGATAAAACCCGTGTTTTCGGGAAACGAGATATTTTGATTAAACTATTATATTACCTTCTCATAATTCGTGTAAGCAAGTCGCTAAGACCACGACTTTATGTACAAAAATCCCGGTTTTGATAATTATCTTAAAATCGGTACCGAATTGGATCAGCTTTATCAATACTTAATGATTAAGTATTATATTTTTATATCCGATATGATCCAACGGGGTACCAATATTCCGTAAATATGAATATCCAATACAGTATCTTATTTTGTAGAGATAATCATAAACAAACACTAAAATTATATAATTTCAAGAGAAAAACCCTGGAATTCGTCGCGTTCTTCATAATCAAACGAGAATTCGAAGGCGTTATCGAACTCCGATTTGGGCATGCAAGTTGTCGAATCGAAGCTCTTGACGAGTGCAATCAAGTTCTACAATCTATACCACTGTAGAAACATCAAGTAATTTTCTATATATTTTATTAAATTCTAATTTAATTAATTTAAAATTATGACTTTTTGATTTTGATGATTGCATGTTGTAGATCATAAAATTCTGGTCAATTTGGTATATCATATGTTGAATTTTGAGTCCAAAAACATAGAAAGATTTGTGTTTGATTCTCGAAATTTGAAATTAAGGTTTGAAGTTCATTCGAATATTCTTAATTGATTTTGGGAGTTTTTAATTTGTTGAATCTGGAGAGATTCTGAACACAAGAATAAATTATACATGTCTTCAGCTTTATTTTGCCTTACAAATTGTCAAATTTGGTTGAGAAATATCTAATTTCGGGTTTTGCCGGAAACTCGTCGGTTGGCTTCGAGTTTTGGCTGGAGAACGAGACTCGATGATGGGTTGCTGTTAATATTGTGATATTAAGGTTTCTGTAACAATTTGATCAGTTATGGGCTAAAAATCGGAGCAAACAGAGCTGATTTGAGGGAGTACATGGGCTTCCGGAATTGTGGCCGGAGTTATGAACTCGCAGGCCGGATTCTGGGTTTCACAGTTTTCGGCGGCTGTGTTCATGGCTTTTCCGGCCATGTTCATAGCTAAGGCCACCATTGAATCCCCCAAACCCTGAAACCTCAATTAAAAATCTGTTTTTGGATTATTTTTAAATCAAAAATCTTTTTTAAATTTTAAAAATTTATTTTAAATTCAAAATTTATTTAGTTAATAATTTTATATAATTAACTAAAATAATTTAATTAGATAAAATTATTTTCTATATTTTTTTTCAAATATTCAAAATTTGATTTACTTATTTATAATTTATTTTAATTAATTATTTATTGATTTAATTAATTGATTAATTCATTTAATCAATTATTTTTTTCTGTAAATGATTAAATAATATTTAAATTTTTACAATTAAGCCAAATAATTATTTAAAAATCATTTTTAGATTTTAAGAATTTTATTAGGGTATTTAAAATTCAATTAAAATTATTATTAATTGAATTAATCTTATTTTATTTATAATAAATAGACCGTTCATCCATTTAACATGAAACGAACGCGTCTAGACTCAGAAAAATATCATGCTCTTATTAAAAATACTTTAGAGACATAAAATCTTTCTTTTCGAAAGGTCACTTGATTTTTTAAACGTTTCCGAGTCCCACAAATACCAAAGAGTTGTGTTTCGACTCGATTTCATATTTAAACATATCGAGTCAAATATTTTGACAAGCCAAATCATATATTTTAGGGAGTATGTGATACGTGGAATAAGTGTTTACGTGTCATATGAATTATATGCACATAAAAGAGTCAGAAAACTTGTTTAATCGTATCTTCTGATTCGTAATTCGGATTCAGACAAAACGAAAAGTGATTAGAAACTTATATTGTCTATTTTAATATTTTGATTGAGACAGAAATATGAGTACATATGCATAATGTGATTATATTGTTCATTTTTTGACTATTTTGGTCAAATCCGTAAATCGGATTTGGGTGAAATGAAGGGTAGATAAAATCTTATGACGTCTATGTGACGATTAGAATAATATGATATTGAGTATTGATAGATACTTGTGATGCCTATCAGAGAAAACGAGGTGTAGAAAATGCAAGTAAGTGATCAATGAGTAGAAGCGAATTATAGAAAAAAAAAAGACAAGTGGTTGTTGAGTAGAACCGTTAGACGAGTGCAAGTGATGTTGGAAATCGGTTGTGATAAGGCAAGTACTTCTGAACCTTTCTCAAGATATATTGCAAGTAATTTTGAACATTCCCGTGACTTGTTGCTAGTATTCAAAATAGTTATGTTTTATATTTTAAGTGCTTTGAATCATTCAACCTTGAACCCTGATCATATCATTTGATACTTGAGCTATAAGCCTTATTCCTTGTAAACCATCAATTGTTGATTTCCTTGATACTAAATCACAGAAATACGATACTAATCCACAAATACATATACACCACATACCAAACACTGGAACAGAATTGCTTGAATACACCGAGACATATATATTCTACAATACTTTGTAACATCAAAGAAGTAACCCTTGTATAACCATTGAACCATAGTTCATTTACTATCTAATTCTTCTACGGGCTTGAAGTCATTCTTCATACATACCTTGATATACCCGGGTGATACTCATGAATTGCATTATGCTCTGCAACAAATGTCTTATTAATATTAATTTTGATTATGTTTTATTGAACTACAATATTTATCATATTAAATTATTTTAGAATTGGATAATTTTTTTATGTGAACCAGATTCTTGGTCCGACCAGATTCGTGGTCGTATTAGGTGAATGTGTGCCTTCGATCCAGTTTATAGAGCAGAGTTTTATGCCTTACTCGGGGGTTAGTGTGTCACTGATCAGCAGCCTAACCTTGGTTTTAAAATTAAAAAATAAATATCCAACTCTAATGATTGTTTGACAAGGAACTTGATTCCTCTAAATCATTTCATTTGATCATTGTTTAACCTTAGTTATTGTTATTATAACTTGATGAGCTAGTTAGATCACTCTTGCAAATCTATTATGTTATCCTACAGTTTAAAATGAATTGATTGGTAGCAAAGATCACCAGTCCAATATGCGAGCAAGGATTCCAGGTTGAATTGGATCGAGCTAGCAGGAGCATTATGTTTAGTTTTGAAATTATGTAAGCTTGTAAGAATGATTTCATTATCAGTTGTAAGTTAAACTAGTTGAGATTTGGTATGATGTAATAAAAGTTAAGATTGTGGCTTATTTTTGTACTTAAACCTGTTGTGATTTGTGGTTATGTAAAGAAGGGTCATTGTTTATAATATTCCATGTACAGGTTTATATTGTGTATGTGTTATGAACCCCAAACTTCTGACCCGGGTTTGGGGGGTGTCACATTTCAGATTGGCATTAGATTTAGATCCCATCTTCATTTTTCCTTTCCATTTATCCTTTCCTTTGGCCTCCCCTTATTCACCATCAACATGGGAGCATGGGACGCTTTCTGAATGTTGGTCTCAATAATTTTCAACATTGCCAACAAATCAGTGGAATTCTTATCTATCTCATTCATATTGTAATTCATCATAAATTGAGAATAGCTGTTTTTAAAGATTGAAAAATTAGATCAATCTGGTACTCCATAGCAATCGGGGCACCCAATTTGGCAAGGTACTCAATATACCCTATCATCCTTAGAACATGTGGTCCAACCGGATCATGTTCTCCCTGCTTATTTGAAAGTATTAAACCTCTTCTGACGAGCCTGCCCTTCAAACATACATTCATGGTGCTCAATCATGTCATAAGAATCCATATTCTCATTTTGTTTCTGAAGTTGAGCACTCATGGTCGCTAACGTGAGACATTGAACATCCGTGTCATAATCGATATGTTTCTAATAAATAGTATGTTGGGCATGGGATGATCCTTCAATGAGAGGTGTGTGGCGAGGAAAATATATTACATAGAGCATGCGCTCTTATTTGAGGACAATCCTCAAGTTTCTCTTCCAGTCAAGGAAGTTTGTTCCTGTCAGCTTGTCCTTCTCAAGGAGTAATTGCATAGAGAAGTTGTTTATATTGTTTGCCATTTGATATCTATAATGTTTAAAATGCATAAGATAAATTAGTCTATAGATGAACATTAAATTATGTTTAAGTGATTATTCATATATATTCAAAATATGTCTCTCCCACTATTTTTTATCAAATTAATAGCCCTAACTATTAATTGGAAAGAATATTTTCTATATACTTTCTAGTAAGCCAAGATCCATATTTCATCATATCTTAGGTCAGCTCTGGCTTTTTTCCCAAAATAAGATTATTTAGGTAGACAATATTTGTCAATTATATCAACTATATAATTCTTAGATAAATCTCGCCAGACTCTATGCCTCTAAGTTCACAATCCTATTATGGTAACTTAGTTAAGTCAAACCCAAAGGTCTAAAAAGTATCATATACTTTGACACATATTGAATATGCAAATGCACACAGAATGATATAACACAGGTACCATGCAATAGACGCACTTTGACACACGTCCAGAAAATATCCAAAAAATACTCTGGTCCTTACGGGACAACATACAAATCTATCGCATGTTAAATCATGGCCAGAAAAATTTAAATATTAAAATAAACACATAAAATTTCATTTAACACATAATTAATTAATTAAAAAAAATATTATTTTGAATATTTTTACAACTCACCCGCTATTAGGGTCAACCTGGGTAAAATACAAAATATAATTTTTGACGCGGACAAAGTATTTGCTTGATCCGCAAAATCTAAAATGAACTCAATTTACCGATATTGATGAAACAATCGACTTTTAAATCAACTTTTGGAAATAGTAAAAGTAATTAGATATTTTCACAATAACTGACATTGATCGGGACAACTAATTAGCATACTGTTCCACATAAATACACGAACTCATCAAACATGAATAAAATATCCACGATTTTATTCCTTTAATATCATATAATTCACATAATTAATCAAATAATAATAATAACAATTCCCGAAAATCTGGGATATTACGGTCTACCCCTTTATAAGGATTCCGTCCTCGAAATCAGCAGAAGAGAACATTAGGGATTTTCTTGCCAACTTTTCATTTCATTCTCATGAAATATCAAATAAAATCTTTTGTTCCTTGTATGACTTAATTCTCATGGAAGCTTCACTATGCACCATTGTTCCTTCCACATACCATTTGACCAATTTCTCAATATGATAGCTTTCACCAATAGAGAGAGAAAGAGAGATAGATAAAGAGAAATAGAGAGATAAATACAGAGAGAGGAAAAGAGAGAAAGAAAGGAAAAACACAAGCTGACATCTTTATACGCCACTGATATTTTAATCGCATTGCAATTATCCATCGTTCGTGGTAACCCCATTACAAAGCCTTTTTTTGGCATAACAACTCATTCTAACTTGGTTGGCATACCTTTAATTATTTTAATGATAGGAAGAAAGGAATTCCATATCATAAAAAGGATCACACAATTTGAGAACAGAGAATTATAAGTATTGAAGTAACCTCATATAAAATATAAAATTAACCGAGAGATCAATATGATCAAGAGAACTTATGTTGTGTGCCTTAGTTAAAACACCAGTGATGGCATCCCATCTAACTTCTATCACAAAGATAGAGAGTCCTGGAATCCCTTATAAGTAGTGTTGTTCATCTCAGTCGGAGTAGAAAACAAGATGAAGTCAAAAGCAGACAAACTTTGGATCAAAACTGAACAGTTTTAAAAGTACTATTTCTGGAGGAAATGAAATCCAGAAAATAAAATTTTAGAACAAATTGAGCAAGTGGTGTTACATTACGAATAAAATTATCCACCATATAAGAAGGAAGGAAACTTCACTATCACAACTTGATAGAGCTATCAAAACTTGAAAATAAGCTTCATGACAGCCTCTGACTCATATAAAACATAGATATATTTAAAAACAAGGGTTAGGGAGTATATCCTCTGACCTATAGCTCTTTTTGAAAGATGTCAAAATAATTTATAGAAAGCGAAGGTATTGCCAAGGTCTTCATACTTATTTTTTTAACTCTTCTCATGACTTGTAATGGCTTCAAAAGATTTCAACACAGACATTAACAGCTGCCAGGAGTTTTATCCAGCTCATCACAATCATTTTAAAGGAGTATGCCTTATCTAAACTTACTCGTCGGTACTATATCTAAAGTCTAACAAGAACTCTAAATGAGTTCTAGCGTCCTTATATAACTATACACAATCATACACACTCTCGTTACTAGTTTACTATAACCTCAACTCTGATACCAACCTGTCACGCCCCCAAGTCTTGGGTCAAAGGATTTGGTCTTCACTATGAAACCTCAATAAAATACAACATGTTTAATCAATGAAGAAAAGGCATCAAATTGGAATATAGCATCTGTGACCCCAAACTACACCAAGATCTTTTTAGGTTACAATTCTAGAAACAAGAATTTCCAAATTCCGCAAGTAAATTTTTCATTTTCTTTTAAAACATCTTTTTAACAATCTCTGAAACTCAAAACCAAAACTCAGCCCTCTACCATAACTTCGAAAAGAAGCATACTATAACCAATTATACACTAACATAAGTACTCTATATATACAAACAATTATATATAATAGAACTTAAACTAGTTCTGCAAACCCTGGACCAACCATCTTCCAAATGCTTTTTCATTTACTTTTCTCGAATTACGCGGTTAAATAACGCAAGTTATTCCTCACTAGAAGGTTAAATTTAAAACAGAAAAGTATGAGCGAAAGAAATGCTCAATAAGTTCAATATAACATATATGTGGTCTTTTGATATAAAAAATGGATTTTTGCAATAGAGCCGAACATTTAAAGTCATAATTGCTGAACTAGAAAATTTAGTTAAGGGATGCAATAATTGTTTCCTCAACTGTATTCCAAACCCATTTTATATTTCGTGCGAAAATGCTTCAATAATAATTTAATCCCATTAACGATCAGAAATTGGAAAATAGTGTTTACAGCAATATCGTAAACAACAATATGAAACAATGATTATGGAATAAATCATAAATTTTATTCAAAACCCCACTCTTGAAATTAATATTTTGCTTAATGTCAACGTCAAATTAGATATAAATAATAACCTTAGATGCTCACAACATACTAGTCAATATCAATCATATATCAATACCAATTTTTGATATTAACAGCAAAATAAATATCAACATCAATCATAAATTGAACCATAACTCTATCTCACATTTTTTCCAAAACAGAAACACTAGATAAATCATTTCTTATATGATTATCAAAACAATATAGTAATTTAGATATCAACGCCAATTTAGATTGGAACCAATTATACCCTATGTTGTTCCTGATGATCACTCCTGAAACAGCACCGGAATCCCACATCCATACCTTAAATATAGGGAATCCCAAAAGGCATATATTCGCCTTCCAAGATATTGCATTTTCATATAATAGCTCATATTGGACTGGTGTCTTGGCAACTTACGCCAACCAGTAACCATCAAATCTTAAAAATAATTTATGAAAAGAGCCGAATCAATCGACATCCTTAATAATTTTATTCCCCCGTTTCCTTAGGCAAGAATACTCACAACAAAATCATTTTTTCACAGTATAAAACATTTATAAATCCAACATTTGGATACGTAAAGAACTTAAATATTCTAAACATAGAATAGAAGAAGAATATTTGCATAATTAGAACTGAACATTTCTCTATGTAAACCATTTAACTATTCTTACAATAGAATAGTGGAAAATTACATGCATAAAAATGGGTAAGCAGTTTAACATTTAAAACGTTTAACTATTCTAAATTAGAATAGTGTCGGAATACTTGAATAATCGTAATTAAGCAGTTTGATATGTACAACATTAAACTATCCTAGAATTAGAATAGTGTAGAAAACTTGCCTCTGATTTTTTAGTAGTTAAGCACACTCACAATAAAACAACTATTCTGTCATTCTGAATTCCCATGACATCACCATATTTTATTTTTCTCATTCTCTGAACTGCGCTAATGCGGTGGTTAGCCAGATATGCTGCAAAACCAATATTCGATATTATTCAACTTTTACTCTTCATCCATTCTGTCTGGTCTTGATCAACTTGCACGACCCGCATCATAGTTCGTGTTCTTGGTGCCAAAATGATCGGGAAATCATAAGCCTTAGTTTCAAAATAAAATCAATAAAAACAGTTGGCTGGATCACTTACTTGGATTGAATCTTTAAACGAAGCTCTCGAACTCTTTTCAGATAAACAAGTTGGTTTTACGATTATCAAACTGATTTATGAATTTTATCAATTATATGGATAAATATGAATGCTATTTATACTTAGCGAAAATAATACTCGATAAATCTCCAAGTTGTACTTTTGCTCTCGTAACTGAAATCAATAAGCCCGAACATAATAACTAATGGGGAAGTATTATTATTTTTAAATAAATGTAATATTTATCTAAAAATTCCCCAAAAATTACGTACACTCCAAAAATACGAAAAGACGGACTATTAAAAAGATCTTTGATTTTATAAAAAAGAATGTACAAATTTTTTTGGGCTTTTACGTCGCGGTCGGGTCCCGGTCCGATAATTATTAAGAAACCGAAATCTTTCCTAAATTAACGGTAAACCCCCTAAATTACATATAAAATATGCAAATGCACGCAAAACGATACAAAATAGTTACCACGTAACAGAAGCACTTTGACACGCATCCAAATTGCGTATAATTCATATAAATGCATTTTAAACACGTAACAAATATCCAAAAAAATACTCTAGTCCTTACGGGACCACACACAAATCTACCGCATGTTAAATCATGGCCAGAAACATTTAAAATTTAAATAAACAAATAAGTTTTTACTTAAACACATAATTAATTAATTAAAAAAATATTATTTTTAATATTTTTAAACTCACCAGCTAGTAAAATACTAAATATAATTTTTAATGCAGATAAATTATCCGCTTGAAACCCAAAATCTAAAACGAACTTAATTTATCGATATTGATGAAACGATCAGGTTTTAAATTAACTTTTTAAAATAGTAAAAGTAATTAGATACTTTCACAATAACTGACACGGACCAGGATAACTAATATTTAGCATACTAGTCCATATAGATATTCGAATTTATCAAACAGGAATGTCCACAATTTTATTCCATTAATATCATAAAATTCACATAAAACCATCAAATAATAATAACAATAATTCCTCAAAATTTGAGATATTACACGACATTTCCCTGCAAATCATAGTAGTTATCACATAATTAATTCCTTCTCAAGATACAACTTCTGACAAATATTGATATAAACTCTGATGATAAACATTGATGATGTCATCTTATGCCAAATGCTAATGTGATAAACTCTAATATCTTCTGCGATACACTATATTGGTAAACTTTGATAGTTAACACTTATATCATCAGTTATATCTAAAATATAATATGTGGTTAAATGGATTATTTCACATTATACATTATCCAACAAAGGTCTAATCAATCACCGATTTAATTATTATTATATAGGTAGTAATGATGTATTACCAGATGTTACTCCTTGTTTACTATTTTAAATTAGATTTAAAATCCGTTGTCAACACAATAATAACCTATAGGGTCATACACAATGACCTCTTCAAGGATTATTTAATTTAAATTGAATATAAATCAAATATAAGTAATTTAGATTATTTATAATATCAATTAAGTAAGACTTAATTAATTAGATGTATAATGATGTTCGATTTGACTAATATTAATTCTGAAATTCAGTTGTTAAATAATTAAGTAGGACTTAATTATAATGCAAATAGAAATTTTAAATTAAAAATAACTCCACATTAATTAATAGTTATAATTCATTTTCTACTCTCTCTATAATATCTTTTGTGGTTGATTTTTTTATGTGTGAAGAAATTTATTAAAATCCTATCTACCAAGTGAGAAGATGGAGAGAGTAAGAATAAACGATTTTGTGCGAGTATACATTCGATCCTTAAGTTTCAACGTTCGTGTGGATACCGATAGAGCGTAAATCGTAAGAGCTGTATGCGTGATGATTGAACAAGTTTTGGGTCTCCATTATTCAGTCAACTCGTAAAACTTCTTAAGGTAAACAACGTGATCTACGAATTAAATATTTATTTTTCGCATGGACCTTGCGTACTGTTTCAAAAAATTCTGGGTTTTCACGTTTTTAATTCATAATTCTGTTGCGTTTTATACCTCGAAACTCTTCAATGACATAACTACTTAATTCTTATTAAAAATATTTAATTCGTTTATGTGTTTATAGGTTTTCGAATATATATGCATGTATGTAATATATCATATTTTGATCATGATGTAGTTTGTTTACGTATATGTATGTTTATGTTTTTTGATATATGATATTTATGTGAGTTGTATAATCACATAATGATTATATCATCTTTATATATATCGATATTTATATGATTTATGTTTGCTCTTATTACTAGATTAGAACACCTACGATGCACAAATTATTTTTAATATTAAATAATATTTTTAAAGAGTAATTTAAACGGAAAATACAGCTTTCAACAATGCAGCTTTCAATGTTTATTAACTTTCAATGTTTTGGCAATATAATATAATATAGATAGATAGTATAAATTAACAAATACAACTTCCTATATTTAGTGTATTTTTGTTTTTTATTAAAACTCAATGGTATAATTTTGTTTATCCTAGGTTGAAAATATATATTATTTTGTTAAACCCCGATACCATTATACAAATTATAATTTTATTCGTATTTATATAATTTTATTGTGAATATTAATCTACATAAGAAAGTGTTTTATTTTTTTAAGAAAATAATAGTGTGATTAATGATTTATATTATTTTATTTTAGTGTAAGCCTCAATATACTACTACGGCCAAATTCCACTAGTTATATTTATTTTTTATTTATTTTAGCTTGGTTGAATATTATATTATTTTGACCCGAGATGAACATTATATATTTTTTTTTATCCCAAGGCCTTTATACCGACCCACAATTTATATTTTGATTTTAATTTTGTTTTAGTTCAATTTATTAGTATAAATATTTTAGGCGGATCAAAGCATGGTGTATACTATTTTATTATACCCTGATCCACAATATGATATTCCAACCAAATCGCACTAATTTATATTTATTTTATTTGAACCCATATTAATTGGATAATTTTCTTTATTTTATCTCATATAAAAGCGTATATTATATTAACGCTAGTAAAACTTCACGTAAGAATATTTAATAGTTTACGTAATTTTGTTTTTCCGCGAATTTAAGTGATTATGAACATAAATAGAAAACTGTAATTTGATGGGTTGTTAGAATGTGATAATCTAAGTATGTCCCATTCTTTATATTAATAGTATTTAATGGTTTATTATTATTATTATTATTATTATTATTATTATTATTATTTTATTATTTTACATATCTATTTGGTTTATATGAGTTATCAAATTTTTAGTTTTGACCTATACCAAGAAAGTACTTTGAATGCTACTAAATGTGAGGAAAATCTACTTGCGGATAATAGGTTGGTTGAGAATTTTATAAGTAATATATTTTAATCATATTTGGTGGGAAATTCATATTTTATAAGTATATAACTAGTTTGGAGGTTTAAATTTAGAATTATTCTATTTTGATCATTTTTGAGATTAGGTGAAATCCAAGCTATAATGTTATTATCATATTAATCTATTATTTATTATTATTTTTGAAATTAATATTATTTGTATTATGGATATTATTTTATTTTCCAATAAATATAAAATATTTAGAAACTTCCGAAAATCTAATTTTAAATTTTTGACTAGCAAAAGTAAGCATCTATATTTTTTATGATGGAGGATATTAGAAAATTTAATTTATGATCTCAACATTTTTTTTCTTTCCTTCTCAAACTATTGTGATTTAGAGATGAACCTAAGTTCTTATCTTATTATTTCAGTTTATAAAAATTTGGTAAAAATTTCAATTTTTTTAAGACTTTAGAAAGCTTCATGGAGAAGCTAGTCCTTAAAACTAATTTAGTAAGTGGATTCATACTTGTAAATAATTATTATTCTTGTCCTCAATTGCAATTTGAAAAAACTTAAGTAATATAAATAAGTTCTATTAACCAAAAATCTCATTTATACTTTACTGAATTTCCTCTCCAAAATCTCTAAAGACCTTTTCAATTCTCGTTAGAGAATATATTTATATATATAGAAAATGAGAATTTGGGTGTAGATCAAACTTGAGGTAGACTTGAATTTTTTTTGTGGGATTAGCATCATTAGAAAACTAGGTGAGTGAGCATTGAGCAAATTACTTCGATTAAATCTCCTCCATGGTAGATCACAAAAAGGTAATTTTATTTATTTTGGTTAGTAATCAATTTTATTTTATCATAAAAGTTTTAGTAGGTATAAATAAAGAGGTGCCTTAATTCATGTGAATTATTTCTTTATATAGCTCTATGTGATTGTGTAATTGGGATGTTATGGTGTGATTGAATATTTATATTTATTTTGTATCAATAATGGTATTAAAAAATTGATAAAAATTTATATTGGTATTAGGTCATTACTACCCAATTGGGTAATTAGGGTTCTTCAGGATCCAAGAATTGGGTCTTTCTATGTTTACAATGGAATGCCAAAATTGATGTTATACTAAGCTTAGAAACGAAAAGTTTAGTCGAATCATGGGTGCTTTGTCTTCGGAACGCACCCAGAGCACCCTATCCGCCATAGCGATTCCGGTGGCGGAGGTGGAGCTCGGGAATGGGGTAGCCGGGCTCGAGTGATGGCAATAAGTCGGGGGAATGTAAAGAGAAGGATGAGAGGATCGTTTTGGTGGCTAAATCGGGAGGAAATGAGTAAAAATGAAGGAGATTGGTGGAGAGGGGGAGAGATGACAGCGCGGAGAAAAACGGAGAAACAGGAAGAGAATTAGGGAGAGAGATATGAACGAAAAGAGAGGATAAGGAAGGAGGAAGAGAGGGTGAAAAAGGAGTGGTCGTTGGAGAAATTTTGTAGCGAACGGTGAACGGATTTAATGGAGGTGAAGGTGGGGTGGAGAAAGGAAGAAGAAGATGGGTGTGTTTGGTCAGATATGAAGGGTAGAATAGTAATTGGATAAATGGAATTTGTGAATTGGGTTAGATAAAAGAATTAAATTTAAAAATAAGATAGAGGTTTAAAAAAAGGGAATAAAGAAATAAAAATAAAAGAGATTGTGAGTTATTATCAATTTTTATTAAAGGTATAAGTTAAAAAAAATGGCGGATGTTGTTATATATTTAGAGATTAAAAAAAGATTCATACATACTTTAAAATCAAGAGCGATTAAATTGTTAATTATTATATTTGTGGGTTCATATATGAAGTGGTGGGTTATTCTACTATTGGATCATTTTAAATATAATATTATAATTAATAAGAATTAAAAAGGATGAAGCGAGCTGATAAATATTAATATTTCGGGTTAAATATTAGAGTTAACTTATTATGAACTTTGTTATTATTTGCAAATGTAGTGAACGTTTATTGCTAGTTTGAGAAGTGTGGTAGTATAATATTAATTTATTATTTTTGAGATAAGATGTGATTATTGGCGGAGATTTAATAGATTATATTAATTATGTCCAATTTCGTGAATTTAGTTGATTTAAATTGAAACATGGTCCCGTTGAGTAAATAGATATACAAATTAACTAGTGACTTTGTGAATGTTGGGAATAAAACTTTAAAAATATTCAAATATTTTTAATTTCTCTATCACTAAATATATATATATAGAAGTAAAAATGAAATATTTTATTTAATTTAGTGGAGCTGAATACAATTTTTGGGAGATTAAATAAAAGAAATTATGTTTAAGGATTTATGATTTTGATTTGATATTGACTCGTGTGGGTAATGAAACGGTCATTTATTTTATTTAAGATTTGATTTGATTTTGAAGTTGGAGTTGATATAAATGAGGTATCTATTTAGGATTTTGTGAAATAAGAAATAGAGAAATGAATTATTATTTTATTTATCCATGAATTGAATGATAAATGAGTAGTTTATTATTTTGAGCAAAATATGAATCTTATCATTATATATTGGATATTGTTTCGAAAAGAATTATTGATGAATATACTATTTTTAATATTGGGTTTTAATAATTGAGAATGTGATTTATTTTATTAATAGAGAAATATTTCTATTAAATTTATTTAGAATGAAATTATAATAAATATAAATGACTTTGAATATCTTAAATAGATATTCAGTGAAGTTTCTGAGCAAGAAATTTTGTTTCTAAATATTACCATAGAATTTTATTTAGAATTTATGCTGCGAAATTTGGTAACCTCGAGACAATGAAATTTTTGTTACATGAAACGCATACTTCGGGACAGAGGCAAGTTTATTCCGCCCCCTACTCTCCATGCTATTTAATATGTTTCAAATTTAGATGTATCATTAGTAATCTCCCAAGTTTCAAAATTGTAAATCATTTAATTCTTTTCCCCACATTGAAAATTTTCTCGCCAAAATTTATATATTTAACAACTCAATTTTTATTTGCTTTAACTATCTTGTATCGTCGATTATTAATTAAAAGATTATTTATTATTCAAGCAACCCAACTATCATTTGATTCTCGATTATTCTCACTTATCCGAGAAAAATCACTTTTACTGATAACATGATCGAGACATTGTTCGTGTTGATAATTCATTTGGCTTCGTAACTGGTTTATTGTTCAAACCAGATTAAAATCATTTTTCGATACTCTTTCATAATTTCATGTCAAATGAATTATGGTAATCATCGGAGCATTCTTTCATCTGTACTGGTCAATATGGAAGTATCCATGGTTTATTGATTATTTATCCGTGATGCGGATATTGTTTATTTATTGGCTCGTATGTGCCCGTAGGTTTGAGATGGAACCCGTTTTTAAATGCTAGCAAGTGTGGTAGGCATCCTTACGACAAGCCGTGATCGGGTGAGCGTAAGACACACAGGAGGACGGTACAGTGTGGTAGTAGATCGCATCACTGATGTACCGGGGTCGAATATGACCAGTTTATTCTCGTGACTATTTTGGAATCATGTGCCAGCTAAGAGTTGCTTCTCTTTTACTTATATAGAAACTCAAATATGATTTTGATGTGAAATTGCTTACAGTTTGAAATATTGAAATTGATTTGGCACCCTATTATTTTTGAACTTATGAAAATTATGTTTTATAAATTGTTGTGTTTTGGGATAAATTTGATGAGCATTTAGATACTCATCCTTGCAATTATGAATATATTTCACAGTCAAAGATGAAGAGAAAAATTATTCAGAACATTAGAGGGATAAAAAGGGAAAGAGTCTTATTATGATTGAAAGTTATTTGCTTCACCTTGTCCAATGGATGATCGTGCGCTAGTTAAGAGCTTTATCGGAGCTATAACAAGACTAGAATTAACCAACATCAATCAGTACTAGTACTTTATTATGATGTAAATTATGTGAGAGTGTAAAATAGATTCTGAGAACCTTGGAGTGATAATCCATTGTATATTATCTTATGATATAATGTGTTGTAATAATACAGGTTTTAGCAGATAATACCGTGATGACTCAGATTCACAAGGAGGCGGATTTGGGGGTGTCACAACTATTTTATTTGTAACACACCCAAATTCGCCACCTTGAGAATCTGAGTCGTCACGACACCATCTACTGAAACCTGTATTATTACAACACTTATATTCATAAAGTACTTCTACAAAGGACTACCACTCCACAGATCTCAGAATCAAAGTTACATTCTCACTTAATTACACTTTTATAATAATTTAGTAAAAATCAAAATATGGTAAATGTCGGTCTTGTTGTTGTACAGATAAAGCTCAAAACTAGCTAGGGATCATCCATCATGCAAGGTGAAGCTAATAGCTTTCAATCTTGATATGGCTCTTTAGCCTTTTTATTCCTCTACTACTCTGAATAATTTTCTTGTTCATCCTTGACTGTGTAAAATATTTTCGATATTCAAACTATAAGTAATTTCATATCAAAATCATATTTGAGTTTCTAAAAAGGTAAAAGAGAAGCACACTCTTATCTGGAACTTGATTCTAAAGTAGTCAT
Source organism: Apium graveolens (assembly GCF_009905375.1). NCBI lineage: Eukaryota > Viridiplantae > Streptophyta > Magnoliopsida > Apiales > Apiaceae > Apium > Apium graveolens. The sequence goes on from NC_133654.1 coordinate 112,330,764, forward strand.
GGGAATAACCTGTCATATTTCTACCCCAGTACATCAGTGATGCGATCAACTACCACAGTACATCATCCTTCTGCGTATCTTACGCTTACCCGATTACGACTCGTCATAAGAACGCCCAACACACACTTGATAGCATTAAAACGGGTTCCACCTTGAACCCACGGCCACACGTGAGCAAATAAATAGACAATATCCATATCTCGGATAATTAATATATAAACCATGGGTACCTCCCATGTTGACCATACAGATGAAAGAATTCTCTGATAATTATTATAATTCATCTAACATGAAATTTGAAAGAGTATTGAAATTTTTTTTACTGTGATTTGAACAATAAACCAGTTATGAAGCAAAATAAATTACCGGCACGAATAATGTGGCGATCACATTATCAATAACGTAGGTTTTTCTCGGATAATTCAGAATAATCGAGAACCAAACCAAGGTCGGGTGGTTTGAAAAATAAAGAATCCCTAAAGGAATAATCGAACATAAGAGCTAGTTAAAACTGAATAAAAATTCAAGTCTTCGATTAAACAATTTTCAAACAAATTTGTAACGTAGAAAGAAACAACTAAACAATTTGCAACTTTGAGGATTTTAAAGAATAATAACGGAACAATTCGAGTCAAAACATAATTTTCAACTTTTTGTCACATTCACAATTTAAAACCATATATAGAAGGAAGACAGAGCGAAATAAAATTTCCTCTGGTCCAATGTACAATGCAAAAAATACGAGCCAATGCTTTAATAAATCTGAACTACAACAATTGCTTCTCCTTGGATGGTTCTATATCCAATACATAGCGACAATATTTCAGAAACAATAAATTACATGCATGCTAATTAGAGATATATAGTAAAATACAAATATGTGAATGCGCTAATTAAGTTTAACTCAAAAGTTCAAATGTTATTCCATCCTTAAAAATATCTTAAAAATGAGCTCTTTTTCTCACGATTGTAACCATATATTATGCATAAAAATCCGAGTTCTAGAGATATTTTAAATATATAACACATTAATCCCCCTCTTTAAAATATTAATTAAATAATGTTATTTTTAAATATATCATCAATTTAGAAAAATCAAAACCTCAATAACTAAACTGCTAAATGAAACTAAGTAACTGCTTATTCTATTTAGCTTGTTTCCTTTTCAGCATCGTTCCATCATTATCTGACTTTTCATATCGAAAGGTATTTTCATAATTATATTTGGTCTTTATTCAAAAGGTTGTCAAATTTAGATCCGCCATTCAAGTTGCAAAAGTATTTCCTAGAAATGGAATAATATAATCTTCATTACAACATTTACAAAACTACATCCTCACAGGGGACCATTAATCACCAATTTGTTTTGCGTCTATTAAGACTTTTTTACACTCATGTGTGTGTGTATATATCGCTTCAAACATGAGCATTTTTTTAAAATATATCCCACTATACATGAGTACAACTATAAAATAATGGGGAAATAATGACATCCCCTAAATTCCCTTTTACCAATACAATCTTACCCTCTTGTATCTATTTTTAGATTAAATTGTTTTCATTTTTGCTGTGAAATGATACTTGAAAGTCTTTTTATTACACTTCTATATTTTATGTCATATATATTTATATTTCTTAGGGGAATAATATGTTTTAAATAATGATAAATTGTTGTGTATTGATTCGTAAAGATGGATGCTCAAACGAAAAAAAGAATCGACCGTTCAAGTATTCCAAATTTTATGGAAAAAATGAGCAGAAGAGAGACATATATACATGCTATATCTCTATCTCTATGGAATTGCGGATACAGAAATGATAGAATCGTTTCTGATTGGACCAAATGCGAGTGTGGATTTTCTATAGAAGATGAAAGAAGATAGCTAATAAATCAAATAGGAGAAAAACTTTTTCCGGATAGGAATCAGTATTTAATGAATTCAACGGTTCCAGTAAAAATGAAATAAAAAAGTGAACGACATCTCAATAAAAATGAGATTCTAATCTCAAAACAAAAAGGGGATATGGAAAAATTGGTAGACGCTGCGGACTTAATTGGATTGATCCTTGATATGGAAACCTACTAAGTGAGAACTTTCAAATTCACAGAAACCCTAGAATTAGAAAAAATGGGCAATCCTAAGCCAAATCCTATTTTACAAAATTAAATAAATGCCCAGAAGGTGAAAAAGGTATAGGTGGAGAGACTCAATGGAAGCTGTTCTAACAAATGGAATTATATATGTGTGTGTGTTTGGAAAAACATACAAGTATAAAAATTGGAAAATAATGTGGAAAATAATGTTCAAATTAACCCAAATTTCATTCCATCTTGCAAAAGTATTTCAAAATTATGATATAATATAGTCACAAATAAATAAAAATTGTGAGTTTTTAAAAATAATAAACCATTATTTAAATTTAGAATGTGAAAACATAATTTTTTTTATTTATTAGAACAAAAACTTCAAAATTTTATTGCTAATCTTGAAGAATAAAATCGATGAGAAAGGAAGGTGCATCAAATGATTTCTTAGGATCATTTATAGAATAAGCTTCTCTAGCTATAATATGAACTACTACATTAGCTGATCTTTTAACAAAATAAACTAAACAAGACTCTAAGTCCTTTACCAGGATAGAACAATTAGAATTGTTGATAAAAAAAAATATAAGAACACAACAAGAAAGTCTGGACATTTTCGCCCAACTAAAAATAATTATGGCTAAAATTCATCGTATTCGGTCGAATTTAGGGGGCACGAGTAAATTCAACCATTTTCTCTTCAATTAATAAGCAGGCTATTTTTTATTCAGTCGAATTTAGTACTCGCCAAAAAAAGGGGGAAGTTCCTGCTAATAACATGAACTTTGGAAAATTATTTTGTCCATAGGTCGAATTTAGTAAATCATTTTGACGAGAAATTTCCAACCTTTTTTTTCAAAATCAATGGAAGCATCAAATTTTTCGCCAGAGGAAAAAGACGAAATATATTTAACTAGATTTGACCAAAAATAGTGGAATTTGGAAAAATTTGACGAAAAATATATATCACAAAAGTGTTGAATTTTTATTTGGATTATATATTACGAAAAAATTCCTTATTACTTTGAAAAAATACAAAAAAGAGATAGTACAAAGAAGACATGTAACATTCAATATAAATTTACAGAACATTATGAAGGTGATAAAAAAAATCTTCTGAAATTACTATGAAGAATAACTTCAGTAAAGGTGCAGCTTAGAATATGGATTTAGAGCTAGAGGTATGTGTTGGGGTTATGTTTTTTTATTTATTTTTAAAATTTATTTTATGTGAATCAACCATAAAGATGTGAATATTGTGAAAAAATGAAGATTGTACATAAAAAATCAACATATCTAGATTTTAACTATAAAATATATATGTCATTTATAGTATATTTTACCACAAACCCTGGTTGGTCGAATTTAATGGCTAATTTTTACTAAAATCGGTCAAATTTAGTTTCTAAAGTAAATTGGTCAAATTTATCAAATTTTGACTAAAATTTGTTAAAAAGTTTTATTTTTTAAAAACAATTTAATTTATTTTTTTATTGATCAGTACACAACAAAATAAATTTATTTTGATAAAGTCAACATTTTTCAGAATACTAAAAATTAGACGAACTATCATAACTCGATAAAGTTACACACTATACAAAGTGAAATGAGGTCATTTTGGACTATATTTTAGTTTGTCATAATTCTTAGCATGACTTATATCAACTGAACCACTGATACAACCATTTACTTCAAACAATATCACTTATACTTTATTTGGTAGATAAAAAGAATATATATCGCTAATAAATTGAATCACTGATATAACCATTCACTCAAGCACATCTCATTTTTCTTCAAAAACAAGGAAAACCATCTTCAAAAAAAATATTTACTTATTACAAAAGTAATATATTACTTAAAACTTAATCCATTATTTACTCAAGCTAACATATCATTTAGATTTCAAAGGGTTTAATCAAAATTTAAATTTTTAGTTAATTTTTTTTTCAAAACCGCCTGAATAGGGACCTTTTACTCATACTTGGGGTTCCGTTTACGGGTTTATATAGAAAGGTGAGAATTTGATATCGGTACTGAAGGTTTCTCATCTGGAGTCTCAGGATCAACTAGATTCGAAGGTTCCACCGCCTCCTTTTCAAGTACCTTCCAAACTAATGACATAGATAATGTAAAAGCTTATAAGAATTAGAAAATAAAATACATGTTATACCATTTTATTACCCTTTTATTGCGAATTTAGGCAAAACTCCTAGGATCAATAGTATGTGTGTCTTCAACTTTACTTCGCGCTTTTCTATTTTTTCCGCCTTTTCCTATAAAAAATGATTAAAAGAATACACGATATTGCATTAACAATGACTGTTGGTTGATCAGTCCAATAACTAACCAACATTATTAACAACAATATTATTACCTGCACTTTCTCCTCAGCCCCCTAATTTAAAAGTATCTTGAAGGCAACAAGAGGAATTTCCCTAGATCTATTTTTTAATACCTCGTTATTTGATGCTTAAGCAGTGTAATGGCTAGCCTTGACGTGACTTTTGTTGGATTTTTAACGCAGCGGGGCATGGCAAAACACTTTTACACATACAAAATCCAAATAAAAGCATATAAATCGTGAATAAAAATTCGAGGGATCGAATCTAACCTTTTTAAAATTAATTCGGAGACAACGATCAGAGATCCTTAGCAGTTGCTCCTCAAGTGTGAAGCACTCCACCGGTATCCACCAAGAAAACGACTTTTAGGAGGAGGAGGTGGAGAGAATTTGGTTTTCTAAAACTTTTGGGTTTCTGGGGTTAGAATAAAATAGGGTCTATAATAGTGTATTTATATGCAAAATTTTTAGCTGAAATTTTCCCATAAATATAATTATTATTATCCCATTTATTATTCTCATTAATAATTAAAACACCTTTTAATTATTAATCCTTTTCTAAACACTTTAGAAATAATTCTCTCTCTTGATTTAATTTCCAAAAAATTAAATCCTTAATTAATAATATTAAGAACTTTTCTTAATTAATTTATAATCAATTAAATCTCATTTAATCAATTATTAAATTTGTCAATTAATTATTTATTTCACAAATAAATAATTATTTAGCCATTATTAATTAATTTCTCCACCATTAAATCATTCTCTTTTTATGGTGTGACCCTGTAGGTTCAATATTAAGCCGGTAGTAGAAATAAATAATAATAAAACTATATTATCATTATTTATATAAATTCTCTAATTTATTAAATATGATTAATTAATTAATCACATTTATTCTACATCGTGAGTGATGCTTCTCAACATATCGCGACTATCCGGATAATATGAATTCACTGCTTAGAATACCAAGAACCTGTCAGTGAATAGTTACCGTACAATAAACTCCTTCTACCCTACAATGTCCCGATTAAATATAAGGCATGGATCTCGTGTCAAGCCTATCTAATTCAATCACTTTGCTTACCATTTACTATGCGTAGTTCTATGCAAATTAGAAACTCCTTTCTAATTTCATTCACTCTGGCCAGAGATTCCTGAACTAGCATAAGTGGATCAGTCTTGAACATTCGCTTCCTTCACTAGAAGGGGTAGATCCTTTATTGATCATACACTATCTTCGTGTACAAATTCCTATACCCAGAAGAGCCCTAATAATTATCCCTGGAGACTAAGAACTAAACCAAAGCATAGTTCAGTGTACACAAGATGACTATGATGACCTCAAGTCTAAGGATACTTGTACAACTATCACTAAGCGAACAACGAGTCATGTTCAGTGAACTTATTCTATAATAAGCACCTACATACTAGCTATAGTGTCACCACACAAATGTCTATGAGAACAGACATCCTTCATAATGAAGCAAGCAAAGTATGTACCGATCTTTGCGGATTATTAATTACCAGTTAGTAATCCTATGATCAGGAACTATTTAAGTTTAGAGTTATCATCTTTTTAGGTCTCACTATTATGATCTCATCATAATCCATAAAAGGCTTTACTCTAAACTATGGTATATCTTATTTAAACACTTAAATAGATAAAGCCCGTAATAAAAACAAAACAAGTCTTTATTAATATCAATGAAATCAAAACAGATTACATAAAAGTTATTCCTAAATCCTAATACATGATTGGACTTAGGACATATTCCTTTCAATCTCCCACTTGTACTAAAGCCAATCACTCTGGTATCTAATACCCATCTCATCTTTATGACGATCAAAGTGACTTTCAAAAAGTAGCTTTGTGAGTGGGTCTGCGATGTTGTTATGTGTGTCAACTCTAATTCAATACAATACAAGAAATGTTACCGCGCTCTTACTAACCCTTTTGTAGACGCATGGTTCATCTACGTTTTTGATAAAATCAAACTCTTTGATTGTCTCATCAAAACGGATGTTCCATCTACGAGAAGCTTGCTTTAAACCACATTAATCGCAAGCAAAATCCGAACTGATTTTAACAGGGCTACATGTAAAAAGTTTCATCAAAGTCAATCCATTGCCTTTGTTTGAATCCCTTTCCCAAAAGTCTGGCCTTATAGGTCTCCACCTGGCCATCTGCTATAATCAATCTTTTGTATACCGTATACGTAGATTCCATTCTGGATTTCATGGCACTATGCCATTTCTCTGAGTCAACACTACTCATAGCCTCATTATAGGTCACAGGGTCGTCATCATCAAATGATTGACAACTCATTGTCATTCTCAATGACAAGGCCATATTACCTCTCAGGTTGGCTAGACACTCTCCCTGATCTATGAATGGGCTGTTCCACAAAAGGTTGTTCAGTCAGAACAGGTGTTTCCACTTGATCCGTAGTAGTTTGTGCTTCTTGAACTTCATCAAGTGCAATTTTTCTCCCACTGTTTCCTTCAAGGATAAACTCCTTTTCCAAGAAGGTAGCATGTCTGGAGACAAACACCCGATGATCGGTGCAAAAGTAATACCCTAAAGTCTCTTTAAGATATCCCACAAAACTAAATTTTACGGATCGATATTCTAGCTTATCTGGGTCAACTTACTTGACATAAGCTGGACATCCCCAAATCTTAACGTGTTTAAGACTCGGTTTCCTTTCTTTCCATATCTCATACGAAGTTTGAGGAACAGATTTTGGAAGGCACCTTATTCATTAAATATGTTGAGGTTTCCAATGCATAACCCCATAGGAATACTGGAAGATTTGCATAGCTCATCATGGACCGAACTATGTCTAACAAAGTTCGATTTCTCCTTTCAGATACCAATCTGGAGGAGTCCACTGGGAGACTATACCATTTACTTTGAGATAATCTAGAAACACTCCATTAAAGTATTCACCACCTCGATCTGATCGAAGAGTTATTATACTATGTTTGGTTGTTTCTCCACTTCATACTTATATTCTTTGAACTTTTCAAAGGCCTCAGACTTGTGTTTCATCAAACACATATCCGAATCCAGATCTATCATCTATGAAAGTAATGAAGTATGAAAATCCACCCATGGCTTGCGTAGACATTGGTCCACATACATCTGTGTGTACCATTCCTAGCAAATTTGCAGTCCTCTCTCCATGTCTACTAAATGGAGACTGCAATGCCACTATAAAGTGAGATTTTCATCATCCCTTTTCTTTTATTAGTTTGTTTAATCTGAAATAAATTATGTCACATACATACAGACCATTATTTAAAGCACCACGTCCATAAAGAATATTATCTCTAAGAATAGAACATTCATTATTCTCAATAATAAATGAAAATCCAGCCAAGTCTAACATGGGAATAATATTCCTCACAATCGAGGGAACAAAATAACAATTATTTCAAACAATAGTCTTGCCCGTAGGCCTATGTAAATGAAATGATTCTACATCTTCAGCAGCAACTCTTGCTCCATTTCACATCAGTAGAATCACCTCCTCTTCCTCAAGAGTCCTACTTCTCCTTGGTCCCTGCAACAAATTGCAGATATGAGAACCACAGGCGGTATCGAATACCCAAGTAGAAATGACATATTCACTTCTATCATGAACATACCTGAATCAGAAGCGGTAGTCTCACTACCCTTCTTCTTCAATTCTGCAAGGTAAACCTTGCAGTTCCTCTTCCAGTGCCCCACCTTGTTACAGTAAAAACAAACAACTTTGCTCTTGGGGTCTTCAACTTTTGGTGGAACCGGCGTTTTCTCACCTTCTTTCTTCTTCTTGGAAGAGTTCCTCTTCCTTTTCTTAGGATTGGAACCTTCACCAATTAGAAGAACAGAACTTTTCTTAGGGGGAAAATTCGATTCCGCAGTCTTCAACATGTTGTGGAGTTCAGGCAGGCTGACATCTAACTTATTCATGTGAAAGTTCACAATAAACTGCGAGAACGAACTCGGAAGCGATTGCAAGACCAAGTCTTGGCTCAACTCCCCATCCATGGCAAAACCAAGTTATCCAAGACGTTCAATCAAATTGATCATCTTAAGTACATGGTCATTCACAGATGATCCCTCAGACATCCTACAACCGAACAACTCCTTCGATATCTCATATCGAGCTGTCCTCCCTGCCACATATACAACTCTTGTAGATGCATGAGGATAGTGTGAGCATCCATATGCTCATGTTGCTTCTGTAGCTCAATGTTCATGGAAGCTAGCATGATGCATTGAGCAACATTCGCATCATCTATCCACTTACGATACACAACATGTTCATCATCATGTGCATCACTAGCAGGTTCAGTAGGCTTAGGTGAGTTAATCACGTATTCCAGCTTCTCAATCCTGAGAACAATTCTCAAGTTTCGAAGCCAGTCAGCATAATTAGGACCAGTCAAATTGTGAGCATCCAGTATGCTCCTGAGTGATAGTGTAGAAGACATAACGTACAAAGTAAATCTGTAAATGATAAACACATAACAACACTTAGCAAATATTCGATTTCATTTCAAAATACTATATGAATCGGGTCTTTATTCATAAGTGGCTCCCACTAGTTTTCCTAATTTATTCAACCCCCTACGTGAAAAATTAAGCATTCATAATGCTAGTGGGAATAGGGATCCTACATTCCATTACACGACCCCGGCTGTAGCACGAACCGCCATGTAATATTCAATAGGCAGACAACTCTTGTCAATTACATCTCATGTTATTCCCTAATCAAACTTTAGCCTCTTGAATAATTGAGTCTCGGCTGTAGCACGACAAACTCAATATTCTAAGTCAAGTCTAACCCAACATTCCGTACAGTTGAATCAGTCCCCAAAGGCCCACGGCTGTAGCACGTACCGACCTTTAGATTCTTATTCAAAGTACACATCTCTATGTAATAGACAAGTATTTCTTATTTCGAAATCAAAGCCCTCGGCTGTAGCACGAACCGACAATGATTCAAAAATAAGAACTACTTTTCTATCATGTTGGAAGGCTATGACCGACACAAGCCCGTTGTATCATTGGCCAATTATTACTTGATATTATTTAATTTTAGAGGGATTATATTACGTTACAATCATAATCATATTATAAAGAAATTCTTCCTTTTAAATTAAATATTTCAAATCAATAATCAATAATCAGATGATTCCCAGATCGGGTGGAGCATTGTCAAGAGGCTTCACTTAATAACCCTTTCTTACAGATAGAAATCTATTGTTGACAGAATCATCCTTTCTCTTATATCGAAAATTCATATTCAATTACGTATTTCATAAACACAAGAATCTCATGATTGTATTCATAATATTATTATTAAGGTTATGAAACAATTTCACTATACTAGGTTGTCTAACAAACGCCTTATGTTCATTCAAGTTCACCTAAATCTATCATCGCATGATAAACTAAGCATATATCACATATATAAACATGAATAAACATCAAGGTAGGCATGTTATATCATCTGGAACATTCGTCTAAGCAATATACATCTCTATGTATCACATGAAGTATTTAAAAGCAATTTAAACAGTTAAAAACAGCTTAAAAACACTTATGTTAGCTATAAACAGTTTGAAACAATTTCATAAAATATCATATAATATACCATTAGAAGCGTCTCGAAAAGACGAATCCAACGGCAGCAAAATCGCCCAATTCTGAGCTTCCACGCGCCCTCACGCGCCCCGAGAAGGTGTCCCACGCGCCGCCACACGCACACGCGCTGTCAGGCGCGTGTCAGACCTCCCCCACGCGCGCCCACGCGCCTCACGCGCCCCTAACCCCTATGCTGACGTCAGCATGACGTCATCTGATGACGTCAGCATGACGTCAGCATGACGTCACCAGCGCGTGTCTTCCACGCGCCGCGCGTAGCACGCCAGCGCGTGAGCCCCACGCGCGCGTGGTCGACGCGCGGCCCTTTGCCTGTTTTCGAATGTCGCCGCCTTCTCTTCCTGCACGGAATTCCGTGCGCCTGACAATCTCTGATCTCTGTCTTTACTTTCACGGTTGCATAATCAACACAGACAAAAGCACATACTTTTGCAGATGTACAGATTATAATATATATATATATATATATATAACATATTATATATATATATATTTTATTACGATTTTAATAGATACAACTTCAAAAATTCATAATAAAAAATCTATACATCATAAAATTAAGAAAAAAATACCCAGACGATCTACAACACTTGTAGAACCCAGATCAACATTCAAAATTATTCTGAGAAACGATTTCTCATCAGACAAAATTAATCCATAATATAACTTGTAAAAATCATAATTAATTCATACAAGCATATAAAATTCTGAAATTTTTACCACAGATCTATATGCATACAACCTATGCTCTGATACCATTGTTGGATTTTTAACGCAGCGGGGCATGGCAAAACACTTTTACACATACAAAATCCAAATAAAAGCATATAAATCGTGAATAAAAATTCGAGGGATCGAATCTAACCTTTTTAAAATTAATTCGGAGACAACGATCAGAGATCCTTAGCAGTTGCTCCTCAAGTGTGAAGCACTCCACCGGTATCCACCAAGAAAACGACTTTTAGGAGGAGGAGGAGGTGGAGAAAATTTGGTTTTCTGGGGTTAGAATAAAATAGGGTCTATAATAGTGTATTTATAGGCAAAATTTTCAGCTGAAATTTTCCCATAAATATAATTATTATTATCCCATTTATTATTCTCATTAATAATTAAAACACCTTTTAATTATTAATCCTTTTCTAAACACTTTAGAAATAATTCTCTCTCTTAATTTAATTTCCAAAAAATTAAATCCTTAATTAATAATATTAAGAACTTTTCTTAATTAATTTATAATCAATTAAATCTCATTTAATCAATTATTAAATTTGCCAATTAATTATTTATTTCACAAATAAATAATTATTTAACCATTATTAATTAATTCCTCCATCATCAAATCATTCTCTTTTTATGGTGTGACCCTGTAGGTTCAATATTAAGCCGATAGTAGAAATAAATAATAATAAAACTATTTTATCATTATTTATATAAATTCTCTAATTTATTAAATATGATTAATTAATTAATCACATTTATTCTACATCGTGAGTGATGCTTCTCAACATATCGCGACTATCCGGATAATATGAATTCACTGCTTAGAATACCAAGAACCTGTCAGTGAATAGTTACCGTACAATAAACTCCTTCTACCCTACAATGTCCCGATTAAATACAAGGCATGGATCTCGTGTCAAGCCTATCTAATTCAATCACTTTGCTTACCATTTACTATGCGTAGTTCTATGCAAATTAGAAACTCCTTTCTAATTTCATTCACTCTGGCCAGATATTCCTGAACTAGCATAAGTGGATCAGCCTTGAACATTCGCTTTCTTCACTGGAAGGGGTAGATCCTTTATTGATCATACACTATCTTCGTGTACAAATTCCTATACCCAGAAGAGCCCTAATAATTGTCCTCGGAGACTAAGAACTAAACCAAAGCATAGTTCAGTGTACACAAGATGACTATAATGACCTCAAGTCTAAGGATACTTGTACAACTATCACTAAGCGAACAACTGCTGACACGTGAGTGAACTCCATCAGTTGTTCAGCTGTGCAAGTCATGTTCAGTGAACTTATTCTATAATAAGCACCTACATACTAGCTATAGTGTTACCACACAAATGTCTATGAGAACAGACATTCTTCATAATGAAGCAAGCATAATATGTACCGATCTTTGCGGATTATTAATTACCAGTTAGTAATCCTATGATCAGGAACTATTTAAGTTTAGAGTTATCATCTTTTTAGGTCTCACTATTATGATCTCATCATAATCCATAAAAGGATTTACTCTTAGCTATGGTATATCTTATTTAAACACTTAAATAGATAAACCCCGTAATAAAAACAAAACAAGTCTTTATTAATATCAATGAAATCAAAACAGATTACATAAAAGTTATTCCTAAATCCTAATACATGATTGGACTTAAGACATATTCCTTTCAACTTTTGTAGTCCTAAACTGGTTAGCCATTCCTTTAAATACCCACTTCTTATAATGTTCAAGAACATCGTATTTATCCTAAGAAAAATATACGATTCTTACATTAAATTCTAAGAGATTAACATTAATGAACTACTTCAAAAATACAATAAGTAAATATAACCACATGAGTTCTTTATTAGGAACTTTAGTCCAACTAACACAAGTTGGTGATACATAATCCGTTACCATTGTCCATAAAAAGTGGTTGAACTCAGATAGTAGCTTGTCATCAGTTGATATAGGTTGGGACTTTCTGTTGACTGTAATCATTTTTTTCTCCTTTCTTGCATGGACATGATCCATTCTTGTCTTTCCTATCTTTCTTTTTTTTCTCTGTCAACTCTTGAGGTGCATCTGTCCAACCAAATAAATACATTAATCTAATGTCCTTGGTGTAAAATCAAAACAGAAATTAATATGTAAGAGGAAACACTACGCCATAGATGGCTATAACCAACACCAAAAATATGTTACAATACACCCCTAAAACTATTGCTATAGGCAAAAATAGGTCTATTGCAACACTTTTTCGGTGTTGGGTCTAAGGCCGTCACTATAAGTATCTAACCTTACGCCAGTGTCAATTTATAACAACACAGCAAAATATGTTGATATAGATATCAATTGCAACAAGATTTTAAGAGTATAGCAACACAGACTTGGTGTTGCAATAGGTATACTAACCAATAGGTATACTAACTGACAAAAAATAGGACCCACCCCATATCAGTAGTTTTTAAAATATTCATATTTAATAGTTTTTTATTTATTTTTTGTTAAATTTTTATAAATATAATATTAAATAGACAATTATGTATATCCAAAATATAAAACTCAAATTATATTAATAAATATAAAACTCGTGAATCATTAAAAGAGTTGAACCTAATAAAAATTACATTATACTGTTATTAAGAACTATAACAAATTCTATATAATTTACAAGTTCAATGCTGGTACTTCTAAATACAGTTAAAGAGAAATAAAACACATCCAGGTCTATTCAGCTTGCACTGAATTATATTATCAATTATTAGCAAAGCCCCACCCTGAATACCTCCCACTATAGCTGGTCCAAGAACTACCTACAAATAATAATAAAACAAATTTATAGTTGCATATTAAGATCCACAGATATGTACATTGCATATAAAGAAAAATAACTAGTAACCATCTAAGTTTGTAAAGCAAGTGGATATAGTACAAGACCTGATTCAATGGAAGCAAAATATTTGTACCACTGCGGGAAATCAGATTCATGCTCATCCATTCAGTTACTTTCTAAATATATTTCTTAGTAGCCAGTTCCATAGACAGCGAGAATAGATGAACTTCATCATTAAAAGCTATTACATTAAACGAGTCTCCATGATCAAGCTTTGAGAGTGCTGCAGCAAGAGCATTTTTTGTACCCTCAAGTGGCTTCCCCGCATGCTTTCACGTATGTCAAAAACAAATATTATTTCCATCCCTAAAACCTATCAAATATCCAATTTTTTGCATCAAAATTATAAAGTTGGAAGTGTTTTGGCTAAGGTACAAATAGGATCTTTGATAAATGACAACTGCCATGGTAATAGTCTTCAAAAACAAAGTCCAGAGGTATAGACTTCGTGTAGACCGATAAAACTTGTAGTTTTAAAAACAAATAATAAATGATCTTCTGAGCGACACAATGATCCCCTTTAGTGACGTTACTGTTAAGTTACTAGTCCTCCTTAACATTGCCACCATACATCTAGTCACCAAACCAAGATTTGGCTTTTACACTCAAGTTTGTTACAACTCATCGGGGTACATTTAATCAGTTTTAGAAATGAGACCAGTTACTTTCTGCTTAGTCCGGACATAAATATGAAGATTACAACAAATAGATAAAAATGAATGTTAAAATTAATATTACTAACATTAATATTAATTAAAAAAAAGACTAACAAGATATTACTCGCTTCATTCTTGGAAAGTTCACAAAAAATCATATGAACAAAACATCAACACGATTACCATGTTTCCTGAAAATGTCCGCAAAACTAAAATTCCTAAAATTACACTAGTCAAATTAAAGACTGCCAGAAATTAGAAATACTAGATTTAAATTGCTATTACCGATTAACAAGTAAAAGCAAAACAGAAGTCGATGCATCTGATTTAACAACAGCAAATGAAATTCAAACAGAAAAGTATAAGTAACACACCGTATTTATAGGATTAGAGAAATACACTGCTTACAATTTGATGGCCTGGGGAGGGCTTCATAACAGCTTCGTGAATGATCTGATGAACTTTTTGAGATTATAGTCGCTTTTGCAGTAAGCAACAAGAGAACAGTATAATCAAAATATTTTTATATATATAAATATTATATATTTGTCAATCAACACTGATAACTATCATAGTATCATAAGGTTGATTGATGTGAAACACTTTTCAGGTGAAATATAAACAAGATGTTCAAGAAAACAATATCTTCTTATCTAGGAGTGTCCTGTGCAAATTCTAATATTTGAAGTAAATTTAACAGAAGGGACATTTTCAACATACCTGCCTAATTTGAGACTATTCTCCTTTCTGCTCAGAATAGAAGTATGATTTATCTCACAAATGAATATCCAAGTCAAAACAATCTCACTAGGAGGCAAATTCGATATATTATGGAAAACCATACATGTAATAATTTTTCAAGTCAACTCGTTATCAAATAGTCAATTACTTCAGATACAACTAAGCCACGTACTTACTATATAAAGCATAAATGCAATATGGATCTGCGGCAACATAGACTGTGTAAACCAGTGCAAATGTCATCACACCTTCCAAGATTGATGCTCCAAATCCAGTCATTTCATCAGGTATTATTCCGCGCATCGGAACATGCAACAACATATATAAACAGAACATCATAGTCATAGTCATCACCACACTAACATTGAAAAAAAAGGTTTATTTTAACCATGTGCATAGTCATACCTGTCCTACTGTTGTAATCTTCAGAAGCAAGCAAGGCATGACAGAGCCAAGGATTTGTGAAATCCAGTAAAAGATTGCCGCTGAAATGCTAACATGGCCTCCAATAGCCATTCCCAAAGTCACAGCCGGATTACCATGTCCACCAGAAAATGCCATAGTTTTCATAGTTTCTCCGACATCCTCTACAGTTCATCTGATTTTGTGCTGAACCATTCGGCAACTAATCTTGCTATTTCCCTTGAGCTTCGAGTGAAAACACCAGCTCCGTTTTCTACTACATATGGAACATTTTTCTTTTCCTGCGATTTTATAGAAAAAAGAGTACTCTAAGAGCCAGTTCTAACAAGAATTGGAAGTGTAGTTAAATTTAATATTCAGAATTATAGTGCATTGATTCACCCATCCAACAGGAAGAGTACCTTGTAGAATGAGAGGGAGGAGAGGTTTTCAAGTGCAAATGAGTGGGTCTGTTATGTTTAATAAGACGGTCGGGGGTGTCTTCAACAACTAAACTAGCAAATAAAAGATTTTTTCATCCCAACCAGCCATTTCAGCAACAGATCTGAACCTAGGGCTAAACATAACTCAAAATCGAAACTACCCTCAAATCTCAAACCCAAATTGAACACTATAATCCCAAATTAGTCTCTCTTACCCTTAAATTAAATCTAAACTTATCCCGAACCCTAATTTAATAGAGAGAGAATGGGCGAGAAACAAGGGATAGAAGCCCTAATTCAGGCAGAAAGACGAGTGACCGAAGATGGAGAGGCCAGTAAACGAGAGTGAATATTTCCCCTCTGTTTTGTGCCAATATTTCACTTCCCCCTTTATGAGAATGCTAGCTTCTAGGCCCAATTGTTTAAGCAACCCCATCCATACTAATCATTTTTAATTTTTTAAATTAAACTCTTTTTTAAATTACACATATTATAAGTATTATAATTTATATATTACTTTAATTAATTTATGAAAATTTTAAACTATTACATTTTTTATTTTTTATAAATAAATATTTTAGTGATATCAATTGATATTTTAGTTTTATTTAAACTAATTATTAAAAGGTATTCATTTAGTATTAAATTTAAATTAAATATTTCAATATTTATAGAATATGAATAATTTATTTATTTTTCGGACTTTTACTTTATAAGAAATTCCACAAATAATATTTTTCAAATCAATAATTTTTAAAGATAAATTAAATTTTGAGTTAATTTGTTTTTTTTTTAAAAATTATTCAGTTGTCTAGAGATGTATTAAGTTATAGCAACATGTCTCTGTACTTATAGTAACACCCAAATCTGGGTGTTGTGATAGGGTCATAATTTCATACTTATTGCAATGTTTTCTAAGGCAACACCAGACAAAAACGTGCAAATAGGTCATTTATGGCATAGTGAAAACAAGAAAACAGTAGTTTGTATTTGCAAATTCTCCGGCTGGGATTGTGATTGGATAGTCTCAATTTCCTTTTGGGCTTTTTTTGACATTTTCTGAGCTCGTTGTATGCTTCCATTGAACAAGGAGTTGCAGTTTTCAGCTTCTTTAGCTTTTCTCCAAGAGGAACGGGTGTTTCATCATTTTCCTAAAGGGAAATTACCACGTGAATATATAGATTTCAACTTGTTTGCAATATTTTTCTATTTTCATTTTTATTTTTCTCAATTATTGTCCTAAAATTATTAACCTACAATATTGAAGACTTGGAATCAAAATTTAATACATTTTAAAAAAAAAATTAATGATAAAAAATTATTCATACCTCGGCAGCAACTAAACCACCAACTACGTTCTTGTTAGGAATATTTTCAATTTTATTAACCTGGGAACGAGTTCTTGGGCCATCTACGACCTCAGGTATATGCACCATTTTTGATCTCTAGGAAATGTAGAACTCAACTAATGAGCAGGTGACTATAATAAACTATATGATGCTAAAAGAATTACAAATAAAGCAAGAATTTCTACTTTTGATTTAACAATGTCATCTTAATAATTTTCTATCCCAACCTCATGATTTGGAAAACATAATTCACTTCCACTTCGAGCACTCATCAACTTCTTCTTTTTCTTCCGATGGTTCTTTTTAAACATGTCAACTGTCATCTAATTTGATTTGAGTTCATCAACCTTTTTCTGAAGTTCCATAACATTCTTGTTCTGATTCATTTCATATTCATTATATCCTTCACCTTCACCTTTAACATTAATCTTTGTCCGTGCTTGCTTCCCAACATTGTCAACTGTATCTTTTGCAGGTATTTCCTATCTTGTCAAATATTCACCTAACCCTATCAGCTCAATATTATCCTCTGTTTCCACCACCTTCTCTGTTTCTACCTCCATCTCTGTTTCTACCACCTTCTCTATTTTCTACAACCTCCAGCAGAGCTTTTGAGCTTGGTCCCTCTTTTGCGGCACTTCGAACAACACTCGAAAATAGTAGAACTAAATTATAGTTTCTTTCTTGAAGTTAATCTTTATTCCATCTCATCAATGATGTCTTTAAAGTTCACAAATTTTTTCACTGCTCTGCATTATTCTCTACAATACCTGGTCTTGGAGTTACAATGTGCGCCATTAGGGCTACTCTTTTGTCAACAATGCAATTAATAAAAAAAATGCACTTCATAATTGTTGATTTCATGAATATATCGAAACATGATGCTATCATCAGTTATCAATATCCAGCCACCTCCCTTCCCTTTTTAACATATAATCCCCCAATCTCATCATATTTGAGATCTTTTTTAAGCCAGTCTATATGTACATAATATGACAATCTGTCAGCATCCGTGTCGTATGTGACATGTGAGCCACCACAGTATTTAGTCCTTTTCAAATCTCCGGTATGGTACAAGTGGATGGTATATGTGGAATCAGTCATCCTATAAAATTATAAAAAAATGTTAGAGATATAAAAAAACTACGATAATCTATCAAACATGTAAAAAGGTGTAGAGATATAAAAACTACAATAATATAAATTTAAAACATGAAAGCAATGATCTAAAACTACCATGTTAAATATATAAAACAGGAAAATAATGATCTAAAACTACCATGTTAAATATGTAAAACACGAAAGCAATGATAAGTTAATCTCAATTATTGTTTTAATTGAAGTTTTATTTTTTAATATAATTTATCTACCCTTTCCTTAAAAATAAATTAATTCAAACTCTTAGGACTTAAGCAATAACAAAGAACACCCGACTTAATCATTTACTCCATCTGGAATTTCCTTTACAGGTACATCATCTCTGAACCTGGTGACTTTATTTTCATGATTTCCTATCATGGTACGAAAGCTAGTGTCATGTGAAAACTTCCCATGCATGTCATCTTCAATTGTATTTCCAATGCCTATTTCCACAAACTCTGGTGATATCCTCTTAACTGGATAATAAAAATTCTTTTCAACAAGGTCCTGAATATAAAAAACTTGTTGCACTTGAGTTGACATAACGAAAGAAATATAGTTTTGACAAACTCGGTTAAAGTTAAATCGAGTAAAACCAAATGAATATTTATCATCTAGGTACTAGGTGCACCTCAAAAAGATAACATTAAATGCAACCCAGTAGTCAACTTCAAATATCTCTTCAATCGATTTATTGTAACCTATATCCCCAACTATGGGATTTTGATCCTTCAAACTTACGAAGCTAATTGTCAAGGCTGTCAATACACTCAACTATGTTGTGTTGTACTCTTATATTCTCTTTCTCTTGTATGGAACCTAAATCCATTTACAACATAACCACTAAACTGCTTAGCTGATCTTATTGGACCCTTCATTAATGATGCCACTTCCTCGGAAACTTTGACTTTTTTAACAACTTCATCCTTGAACCAGTCACAGATTTCATCAGCGTGTATTATTTCCCTTTTATACTGTTTAGAATTTTCGTTGTTGGTAATTAATTCTTGGTGCTTCCTATAATTGTAGACAAGTATATTATCTTAATATACATAAAGGCATTAATTTTTATTTACTTGGCTGTAGAATATTAATCTAGGAGTTACTCAATTAGGTCCTCAACCTCCTTGTCATCATAGTTAAGTAATACATATCGGTGAGCTGTGATCCACGTATAATATAACAAATGAATATCTTTCTCATCTTTGTTCTTCCTTGAGCCGAGAGAGTCTGCACCGGGACTTTCAAATTGATTTGATGACGTACTCTGGCCATCATTTATAAATCTTGAGCAAATTGTCAAACACTCATCTGCCAAGTACCGTTCTGCAATCGATCCCTCTGTTTTACTCTTATTGCGAATGTATTGTTTTAATACTCATAGGTTTCTTTTAATTGAATACATCCATTTTTGATGGAATGGTCCACCGTATCCGATTTCCTTGCACAAATGTACAGGTAGGTGAACCATTATGTCAAAGAACGAATCCGAAAAAATTATCTCAAGTTGAAAAAGTATTTCGATAATCTCATGTTGCAACCTTATTAAATCACCTACCTCAATCACTTTAGCACATATATTTCTCAAAAAAATTCCAAGTCTGATTAAAGGTATTGCAACTCCAGGCTTTAATATTTTTTTATTGCAATTTGTAATAAATACTACATAAAAATATGTGCGTCATGACTCTTCTATAACACAATTTTCCTATCTTGCACGTATCTGCTGATATTAGAACCAAACCCCAGTAGCAGCTTTGCATTTTGGAATACTGAACAGAATGTATCATTTTTTTTGTTGGTCAGGTCAAAGTTTGCAGCCCTAATTATACCCAATTTATGCAAATCTAATCGAGCATTCATATTATCCTTTGTCTTTCCTCCCATATTTAACAATGTGCTTAGAACACTATCATAAATATTCTTCTCGATGTGCATTACATCAAAGTTATGTCGAGTTAATTTGTCTCTCCAATAAGGTAAGTCAAAATATATTGAACTCTTATTTCAAGGGTTAGTTTCCCAAATCAGTTTTTATTTACTTCCCTTTCCAAATGTATCCACATAACTTTAATTTCCCTCCCATATAGCATTGTAGGAGTTTTTGTAGTCCCAACATCGCCATTAAATTGTCTGTTTTCAGACTTCCACTTACAGTTGGGATCTAGGAATTTTCGATGATTCATATAGCACACCTTCTTGCTATGTTTTAAATACATCGACGACGTCTCATAATTACATATAGGACATGCTAGCTTGCCTTTTGTGCTCCAACCCGACAATATTGCGTATCCGGGAAAGTCACTGATGTCCCACAAGACGCTTGCATGTAACTTAAAGTTCTGATTTATCGAAGCATCATAAGTTTCCACCCCCACATTCCATAACTCTTTCAATTTTTCGACCAACGGCTACATCTAGACATCTATATTATTTCCGAAATTTTTGGGACCAAGTATCATTGTTGAGAAGATTAAATTTTCGGGTTTCATGTTCAACCTGGAAGGGAGGTTATAGTTAATGATAATAATTGGCCGTATGTTGCGAGTGGAACTCATCTTGCCATATGGATTAAAGCCATTAAAAGCTACACTCAATCTGACATTCTGATTTTTTGAAGAAAAATGGGGATATCTGGCATCCATCATCTTCCAGGTTTCCCCATCAGGTGGATGCCGTAACTTCCTATCCTTCTTTTGGTCTACTGTATGCAAGCTCATTAGTTTAGAAAAGTCTTTGCACAAAAACATTTGTTGCAATCTTGGTTTTAGTGGGAAGTATCTCATAACTTTGGCAGCAATTTTAATATTTTCCGACCCTTGTGCCGCAACCTTCCACCTTGAAACACCACAATTTTTGCACTTAACTTCTTTTTCATTATCACCTCAATATAACATGTAGTCTTTCAGACATGCTTGTATTTTCATGTAATTAAGACCTAAATCCTTGATGGTAATTTTATCGAAATTCAAAGATTTAGGCAATCTAATCTCGGGAACAACCTCTTTTAATAACTCTATTATTTCACTAAACCCTGTCTCAGTTATGGCAGTAAAACACTTCCAGTTATAAAGTTTAAGAAACTTAAACGCGAAAATTTCTTATGGCCTAGATATAATGGCTCTCTTCCTTCCTCGACAAGATGTAGAATTTTCTTTGCATCTGCATTCGGTCCCACAATACCATACGCAACCTTCATCATCTCATCAATATTATCCTGAAATACGTTATTTTTTTTGCGCTTCATCATCAATATTGAAACCTCGTATATCAAGTGTACTAATCTCTCAGAAGGTCACTTGCACACAAGGTGATCATAATCATCCTTTTGAGACAACCATAGACGATTATCGCATGGACGACAAGGACACTTTATTTCATTTCCATAACCGAATTTAGACATCAAATTCTCATAAAATCTTGTACTCCATTCCTATATACTTCATTATAATTAGGATGATTTAACCAAGTACTATCCTGATTAGTCATATCTACATAAAAAGAAAACAAATATCAAGTTTTAAATACCGAAAAATTTTATAATATCGGCACCGCCTTTATTGTTTTATATTTTATCCCCATTAACTATCATACATCTTAGTTACACTAAAAGAGTCCCTTAAAATCTTAATTAACATAACCAGCCCCTTAAAAGCTAATTATGTTATATACTAAAACTAGCATATATTTCTATTACTTGATATCAATTATTTTAGACAGTAAGACTTAACTATTCGAAACAAACCACTAACATTTATGAAGAAGCATACACTTAAAAGTATTATTTATGTTACAATATTAATGGTCGGCCCCTGCCTTATTAATCTCTCATCAGGGTCAGGGCCATTATTCTTTAATCCACTTTACTTGCTGTTCACCAATAATGACTCCTTAATCTCTAATTAGATGGTAAATATATGTCATTACTTTTTGTTACGGCTATTAAAGTTTATACCAGGTTCATAGAGTAAAATTACAACTTAAATCTTATTTCATACATTAATAACTCATCCGCTTTACCATGTTCTTCACCCTATCTTATAATGATCTGATCTAGCCAATCTCTATACTGGTTGTTTAAGCACTGTGTTTATTTGGTAAAGTGATTAAAGTTTGTTACACATTTTAATTACATACCTAATTTATTCGAGTTGAGAACTATAAACTTATAACCAATTTTCAACATTTTCTTTATATTTACTAGTCGTAGATCTATGTTGGCTCGACATCTATTTATTCATAATGCTTAATTCATATGGCAAGATGAGTTCCACTCGCAGCATATTGCAACATTACTTTAATTTACGAACCAGCCTTTTGTAAACTACCTATTAAACAGCTACTTATCGTAAGTCGCAGTTATGTACAAACTCAAAGATTCTACTAAAATGTTCACCATATAAAGATTTTCAACTTGCACATAATGAGTACATATATCAAAACTCTAAATCAATTTCGTAAACAAAACAAATAGGGGAAAAATCAAGAACTTATAATAAAACTCTAAATTATTTTGAAAAAATAATTTATAGAACTAATATTCAAACAATGCATCTGAATATGTCTTTGATGCCTTCTTTTATTATGTAACAAGGTATTGGTATGGATGTATTCACTTTTATTTTTTTTATATCAAAATACAAACTCATATAAATAATCATAAAACAATGATAGATCCATACAAACCCGACCAGGAAAATACATGAAGAACAAGACAAGTAAACAAAGAAGCATGCTTAGAGTGATGATAAAAAGATACCACGCAAACATACAAACCCTTAAACATGATGACTAAAAGCATAAAATAAGAAATAAAAGTACCTAAATTAAACCCTAATTACAAGCAAATAAGAGAAGAAAATAAGGGCATACTTTACTAAATGTTGAATAGAATAAAGCCCAAAACTTTAAGCTCGACTGAAAATAAAGCCCTAATTACAAGCCCTAAATCTGACTGAGAAAAGCCCTAATTTTTGAACCCTAATTCACTTCAAGACCAACTCAAACCTAACAACTATAACCTTAATTACTTAAACCCAACTGAGAAGACTCCGATTAGCTCTGAACCCTAATTCATCTTCTGCATTAGCTCTGTGTTTATGTATGTTTTGATATGTGAGTGAGTAACGAGAGGGTTGTGAGTGTTTTGATATTTAGGACAAAATAAATCAGCAGGGTTTTATTTAGTTTTGGGCCGCCCAAAAATTTGGTCAACAAAACCCGCCTAAATCCTTTTCAACAGGAAAAAAGAACCGCCTAAATTTTCACTTCTACGGTAACATATTTTTTAATATCAATGCTAACATTTTTTATGTTACAATAGCCACTTGATCCTGTCTATGGTAACACCTGCTAATCTCTACTGCAACGCTAAAAAAATATGTTAGCTTAGATCATTTTTTGGTGATGTAAGGTAACATATTTCCTTGTAAAACCAAAAAAAGTGTTGGGAGAGGCCATATATGGTGTACTGAAATTTATCAGTAATTCAAATGGAAGAATCCATTTGTCTGTGTAAACTGACATTGTCACTTGAGTAGGGTTGTTATGATGGAATAGACCTGTCATTTGCCTAACAAAGCATAGGCGGTTGAATTTAGTGTTTAAATTCATTCGAAATTTGTAAAATTGAGCTGCTCAATTCGATAAAAAATGGTAGAGTAATGCTAAATGGATTAACTTAAGATTTAAAATATGAGGGGCTGAGATTTGATCTCGTTTTTCATTGTAAATTGGTTTTTATTTGAGCTCTTCATATACACACACACGCCCCCCCCACACACACATATATATATCCCATATATTAAATACCTCATCTAATTAACTTTCTCGAAAAGCTGAATTAATTTGAACCAATTTTGGTGCGTCAATCTGATTCACACCAATTCCGACGAGTTCAACGAATTCAAACAAAATCCTGCGAGTTCAACTTCATCATATCTACCACCTTCGAAAAATTCGTTTCCGAAAACTTAAAAGTGAAATAAGAGTAGTATTAATTTGTTAATATATATATGAAATGTACCAATTTAAGTAGGTTCTTTGTTTTTAATATTTGTTTATCATTTGGATGAGTAGATTTTTATAGTGCTTGATTTTAAATATGTATTAAAAAGATAAAAACTGATGTATTATTAAATCTATTTAAGTTATTAATATTATATTAACATTAGTAACCAAAAAATTATCATTGTGTCCATTATTGTTTTATAAAATTACATTATTCAGATGCTAGTTACAGGTTGCAAATATTTGTTGAGTAGCATACTGTATTTGGAGCATTCTATTACTTTTTTTCAAATACGGTGTTCATTTAATTCAACAAAATTTGGTCAAAATTAGTATTGCTAGGTATATTTTATGTATTTTTTTCCAAAAAATTTAAATTTGATTAAAAAAATCTAGATGTGTATTTACAACAAATTTTAGTCGAATTCAATTGGACGAATTCGTTTTTTCGACCGCACACCTTATTTTTTACTCTCTTTTGTTCGACTAACAGTTAGAAAATACCTAAATTTCTTGTAGTAGAGGTTCTTATCCTTACTATGAAAAGCCTGGACCAGCATGACAAAAAAAACGTCAATAGACAATGGTTATGTACTGATGTAAAAAATACAAAAAAGCGATGGCTACGTGGGTGTAGTAAGAGGTCCCTTTTTTCACATCGGTTCTGGACTGACATGAAAGATAGTATAAAACATCGTTTCTAAATAATAACAGATGTATTAGATATACTAAGACATCGGTCACTAACTGATGTGTAAAAAAGGAACAATGTCAATTGTACTTATAGAACAACGTTTATGTACATAAAAATGATTTATTTGACATATTAAGACATCAGTCATTAACTTATGTCAGTGGTCACATATTTACCCAACATATATATAAATACCCTAAAAATGAGCAAAATCAGTCACATATAAATGATCAAAACTTTGATTTATCATTATCAAACTAATATAAAGCATCCCAACATACAACACTGTCGAAATCAAAAATATAATTCTCAAATATACAACATTATCAAGTCAAGTGGGAGATAGAAAGCTATACTGAAAAGGAGGAAAGTATCCTCTATTGACACCATTCTGCTTTTCGCTAGTCCCTAATCCTCCTTTAAATGTTCATCAACTCCCTGATCATCCTGCAAATATTCATCAACATAAGACTTTCACAAGCACATGCGATCAGCTTATAAAACTGCAAATAGTTGTCAAACACATACACCCGACTATAGTATCCTTTATATCCAAATAGTTGCATCATACATTATCAAGACTAAATACGTTAATCTAAAAGATCTTTTGTTACGTTCTTTTACCAGAACTTCCAAACTGGTGTTGCATATGTTACCATAACCATTATCATTCGATAACACTTAAATAAGTCTTGAATAAGGGCAGTGTATACCTGATCAAGTAAGAGAGCTTTAATTTTGGGATTTTTACTGCTAGAGATTTGAAGAAGTCTTGTTCTGTCATAAGTTCAAAGAGTGCATCTGGACCCAACTTAGATTTAGGAATCACATAGATTGGCTGCATAAATTAAATTAGTAAAACCATAAGAATTATAAAACTACATTAAAGGCATTAATTAAATATCCATGTCCAACAAATTGGAGAAGGAGTTTAAGATCAAAAGAAATACATAACAGGAGAAAATACATTAGAATTTCGATACTTCAAAGAGAAGAATTGGGGTAAAGACTATGAGCATGTCGGAGCAATATAACGTGACAAGGACAAGGTGAAACATGAGGAGGCAACTGAGAAGTACTCCTGCAAAATACACTCTCTCAAAATACACTCCCTGTCAAAAGAAGTCTGTAGAAAAAAAGATGAATTAAAAACCAAAAATTTAATTTTGAAAAGAATATTAGAATAAAACTTACTAATTGAGAGCAGGTTCTAGCTAGGGGTCAACCTTTTTTGCACAAATTGACCAATCTTTAACCTCCTTTGCAGCTAATCGACCATTTTTATCGAAACCAAGGTTTTAATAAATTGAAATCTAGGGTTTGTATTAGGAATTTCAAATCTAGGGTTCGAATTATTGGTGTAGTAGGTTACGGTTTTGATTTGGGGTTGAAGAATGCGAGTGACAGCGAGAAAGAGAGAAAATCGAGGAATGAAGAAAGAGAGGAAGAGAGTGAGATAGAGAGAAAGTTGGGAGAGAGAAAGAGATATGAGAGAGTTTAGTGCGGGGGAAATATTTAGAGATACAAAGATAAAATGTAAGGCGGAAATGTTTTAATCAAAGAGGGAAGGGAAGGAGGCCGCGCAAGTTTTTGGTTTTTTAAAAGGTAGTTTAGACATCAGTGTTTTTTATAACTTATGTGTAAAATGGCCTTTAACATCGTTTCGGAAGTCACCAATGTTAAAAATATTTTTAACATTGATTGTTATTGATACCGATGTATATGAGGTGATGTCTATTGATCATTTTCTTGTAATGTAGATTGAGGGAATAGGAAATTTGTAAGTTTTTGGGCCAAGATAAAGCTTCTCTGAATGCCAAAACTTCTATAATTTTTAAGTCCAAACCCCCTGCTAATTTACCTCTACACCCAACTATAAAAATACCATTCTAATCTTTGATCAGGAAGCCAAATTAGCTATTACCTGAATTTTCGAAAACTGTTGCATCAACATTACATATTTCCTAACCTGGATTAGGTTTTTCTCCATACAGGGACCCCTTCCCTACCATTTGTAGAATTTAAAGTGATATATTTAACTTGAGTTTTTTCCATTGAAAGAGTAGATAATTGGCTCGATTACCGAAATTTAATGGTGACCAAAACTTAGGCTCCCTGTCTAAATTATTTCGATGATGAATATTTGTCAAGGGAATAAAAAAGTACTAATTTCTTAGAAGACCTCCTATAAAAAATGCCTTGATATTTTGTTTAAAGAACTCTTTGCAGAGAAGTTTATATTTAAAGTACTAAGGTCCCAACATCATTGAGCAAACAGACAAAATTTGAAACCTGTTAGGATTATGGAATTTCTCTATAGGCAATTTTCGAAAGCTCTCCATCCAAAATTTCACGGAACAACCAAGTTTTAGATATTTAACTAGTTGAAATTATCAACTAAATTGGGTGAAAATTCGTAGGATGGACACAATATCAATAATTATTATTCAAACTCTAAGCACCTTTCTGTTATATCTATAATCCTGCATGTAATCAAGAGGAATCTTTAAAATCCTTTGAACATCATTAACATAGAAATTACCCCATACTGAATCCAGATGCCATTCCGCCTTATCAGTGTAAACAAAACTATAAACCTTTGCTTCTTCTAGTTCAGGAACAACACGAGTCGTTATCCTCAAACAATTAAATTTTGAATCGATGGGTCTTTCAAAATATTGAAAGAAGGCCCATATCTTCAACACATTATGCGTATAAACCAAGATTTTTTGCAGCAAGAAAACTATTCCTTACATAAGTTGGAATGTTATCTAAGCAAGCTCCACTAAAAGAAAAAGAAAGAAAAGTAGCGAGCATTCAATAACCTAACTATAAAAGAATAAGGTTTAGTAAGCATCCACAAAGCTTGTTTACCGAGTATAGCTAAGTTAAACTCTCTGATTCTTTTAAAACCGATGCCTCTAATTTATTCTTTCCAACTTTATAAACAATTCAAAATTTTCTTCTTTATGTATTGATATACATTAATTTTTTTTAAAGAAACGTATTTAGGAATGGAAACGCACTTAAGCATTTGAGGTAGAAAGAATAATCTCGAACATGAACTTGTAAAACTTGGCTTACTGTTGATATAACATGAGGAATAGTAATACAACTAAATGAGATAGATGATTTCAGAAAATATTTCATGTAAATAACATATATAAAAATCTAAAGAAAGAAATCATAATATAAATGATTACTTAATAATCTTTGTGTTATGAATGATATAATGCTCTTATCCTCAAATTTATAATATGTTCCTGCATGATATTAATATTTATGTTAGGTCACACACACTATAGAGGGGGGTGAATACAGTGTATAGCACAATCAAATCGAACTCTAATAACTCAAGTAACAGAAAACAAACTTTATTCAAAACAATAAACTCTGTTACAGTATGGAACTGTCCTCTCTCAGTGATGAACAAATATCACGAGAGTTGTTAGGGTTACAATGAATAATCTTCTCGATAATGATAACACTTACAGTGTAAAGCCTATGTCTGTGTTTATATACTACACAGTTACAAGATAATCGCTAATTGATGTGGAATATAATTCTGCTTCCTAAAATATATCAATCAGATATCTTTTCTTCCAAGTATTCCATTCTTCACGGAATTCCTTCTTCATGCATATCTCTTCTTACGTTTGTCTAGATCTTCTCTTCCTGTAAATCAGCTGCCTTCTTTCTCTGAATATTTCCTTTAAGTCCTGATATTATCTTCTGATAAATATCTCCTGAATCAGTATAAGTACTGATTTCAGTTAAGTACTGATTTGTCCTGTTTAAGTAAGATCTGAAAAATTAAACATAAATCATATTAGACATGACATTATCAAATATATCTAACAATCTCCCCCAACTTGTAAATTAGCATAATATACAAGTTTAACAGATATTTGATGATGTCAAAAACATTAAGTACAAATGCATGAGAATTTGACTAGATAACTACAACTTACAGTCCTTAAAGCTTTACCAACTTTAACTTCTGATAACAACTTCAGTCTGTATACATATCAGAATTTGAGCAGTTGTAGATCATGACTTGGCTTCACTTTCTGATCTCTCTGATATCAGGAGTTGTTCTGAGATAGTTCTTTAACAAACATCTCTCAGCATATCTGAGTTCATCAATCATCCTCCTTTTAGCATCTTTAAGTTCTGCAGAATCTTCACTAGTTTGAAAGATTGCAGCCCTGAGATCATTAATTTTAGCTTTCCTTATGTCCTGATCCAGTCTGATCAAATATGCTTTGTCAGACTCAAGATTGAATTCCACAGCCTTATAACCCAGAAAGGTAGTTATAATCTTAGCAGAGTTAGGCTTCATCTCAACAATATCACCCCTGTGATCTCTGTACTTTGGAAGATATGTGCTGTCAGACTTTACAGAATAAAGCCTTTTATGTCTCTGAATTTGACTCTTCAAATAGTTTGCAGCATTTTCTGTTATTTTGTCATTCACTTGAAGTAAGAATAATACATGTTCCAATTCTTGAAAATACTTCAGTGGAATGGCATTTTCCCTTATATGATAAACCCTACCATCTGTCATAAAGTACAACAAGATGTGTTCTCTAAAGTAGATATGATAAACCATCTGTATAGATTCTAGTTGATTCAATCTTTTAGGAGTTGCTCCAATACCTGGTTCACTTAAGGAAGTTGGATCATTGGTTGTGTTCTGTATTCTTCTTTCATCAGCACTACCGAATCCAGATTTATCTCTTGCTTCCTTTCCAGTAACCACTCTTGCTTCAAAACCACTTGCAGCAGTCTACAAAGGTTGAGTCTGTTTGGCTTTGGTGAATCATAGTAGGAGTATCTTTGAAGGTTTAACATGAGCAATGTCTGAGTTTTCCTTTGATTTATCTTCTGATATCAAGTTAACTTGAGCTATGTCAGAGGTTACTTGCTTCTTTGAAATATCAGAACTAACTATATCTTTACTCTGAACAACTTGAGCCATGTCAGAGGTTGTCTTAGAAATTTTTCTTGAAGTCAGAGCAAGATGAGGATCTTCAACAGTAATTTCTTCATTCATAGGAGGTACATAAACCTTGATAGGTTCACCAACTTTCTCTTTGCCCTTGGACCTTGGATCTATCTGCAATTGTGATTTAGCCTTGGTTGCTTCAGGATTTGTTCTTTCTTTTATCACAATGCCTTTGGCCTTTGGAAATTTCTTTTTACCAACAGAAGCTTCAGATTTAGAATTGAATTTTTCTGACTTAAGTCTAGCTTCTTCTTCCATCATACTTTCCAAGTCCATTCCTGGATTTTCTTTTAGAAATAACTGTCTTGATATTTCTTCATCAAGATCCAAAAGTTTATCAGAACTTATCCTTTTACCAGTAGCAGAAGTAATTTTTTTTCCAGCATCAGAACTTGTCCTATGACTTGTAATTTCAGCTCTTCTTGATGAGAAACTTCTACCTTGACCATGACCTCCACCCATTCCAGATTTTCCCTGGTCATCTTTTTCATCATCCTTCCTCTTCAGTGTCTTTACATTTTTGCATTTGGACTTAATTACTTTCTCCCCCTTTTTGGCATCAGCAGGTAAGAGAAGAAAGACAAGCAATGCCACTGAGGCTTGGATTTCATCGAGTTGAGATTGCTGAGAAGCTTGATTTTTCAAAATATCATCAATCTGAGACTGTTGCTTCTCTTGGGTCTTCTCAATGTAAGCAACTCTGTCAAAGGTAGGTTGGAAGAATTTTTTCTTATCAATTTTCTGAGTCATTTCTTGCTTGAGCAATTCTTCCTGAATTTTATGTAACTCTGCATGAGTTATTGAATGGAGACCTTTCAGATGTCTAGTACTCAATGCAGTGACTCGAAGCTGTGTCTTGAAATCATCATTAATTAACATTTCATCAGCTTTTGCCAAGTGCTCAACAAGAATCATTTCAGATGGAACAAAGTTAACTGAGTTCCATTCCTTAGTTCACTCCTGTCCTCTAAGACTTTCACTTCAAGGTACTGGTGCTGCTCTTGTAACAAACTTCTGAACTAGTTCAGATTTATGAACAGTTTGTTGAGATGCATGTCCTGAAGGACCAGCTTCATCAGCATCTGCATTAATAGCAGCATCACCAGTATCATCAGCATTTGAAGTATCAAAACTGACAGAATCAACATCTTCTGATAAAACAACAGTATGAGAAGCAATTGAGGCTTCAACATCATCCTCTAAGTGCTGATCTGTTTCCAAGTTCTGATCAACAGCCATATCCTAATGCTCACCTATATTCTGATCATCAACATATAGATACAGAGAAGGTGTTGTAGACAATTCTGGAGTTTGAGCAGCATCAGGAGAAGGTGTTGTTGATGGATTAATTGTTGTTGGAGCTTCTAAGTAGAGAACCTCAGGCACAACCAGGTTGTGAATATCAATTTCAGCACTTGTGCCTGGGTCTACATGAGATACAGTTTCATGTACAGGAGACAGAGAATACCGAGACAATATCAAGGTGATGATGTCCAAGTTGGCGGAAAAGAATCTGGAGCTGCAGATTGATATTGAAGAGCTGAGCAAGCTGTAGCCACCAAGTGAGCAGCCACCAACTGATGCAATTAGAACAAGCAAGCAACCACCAAGTGATGCAATCGGAGCAAGCAATTCCAGTCCTTGATCTTGCATATCGTAGTTATAATGATGCCTTTTACGATATTAGACCATATATGGTACTTTTTAAAAATGTTCTTGTGGTTGTAGACTGTAAATGAAGTACTTCATTTTATTTAAGTAGAATCAAGTCGGAATGTTGGAATTGATATTGGCATTATTTAGTGCTTGTATGACTGAAAGTATGTATCCAAGTTTTCTAAGTAGTTTTTGACTTGGCTTGCATCTGGGGTTTTGGTTTTTGTGTTGTTGTGGTTGGATTTGAACTATATTGGGATGTTATAATTTAGGCAAGAACCTGTCAAATTTTTTTACTAAACATGTTGCCTTAGCCTAAAATAATGTTAGGTAAAAATAAATCAAAAGATGTTGCTATAGCCAGGTAAGTGTTGGCAAAGATAAGAAATGTTAATAAAATTGATGTTGCTATAGACTGAGACTTTGTTGCCATAAGAATTAAGGCAACATCAAATTTGTGTTGCCTTTAAAAACCCAGTGTTGCCATAAACTTAAAGCCAACACCGGTTCAGATGTTGCTATTGACATTATAATATTGCCATAGAGGTCTACAACAACACATTTTTTGTGTTGGCATTGTTCTGTAAAATGTGTTGGCAAAACATCAAAGGCCACATGCAAATTTCCAACACCCTCAAAATTGACCAAAGTGTTGCCTTAAGCTTTGTGGCAACATTTTTTTAGCATTTTTCACATTTTTTTTTTGATGTTGCTGTAGGCCATTTATGTGATAGTGTATATTTATATAATACATCCAATGCTGGAGTGGTATGAGATTAATAGGAACAGTATGAGCTCCACCTTCTACTACTCCCTATAAGGATATTATCCACTTTATTGACACCAAATGAAGCATCGCATACCATATATTTGTTATTTGTTGCACTTTATGTTGATGACCTGATTTTTATGGTAAACAATGAAGAAATGAATGATTTTAAAAAGACTATGATGTTGACATGATATTATTCAAAGTTATGAAAAATAACTTGTTTGAATTAATTATATTCGCATCTCTAGTCAAAACATACATTTATACGTAGGGGTTACAGCGTGTATTCTTTCCCTTTTATACTGTTTAGAATTTTCGTTGTTGGCAATTAATTCATGGTGCTTCCTATAATTGTAGACAAGTATGTTATCTTAATATACATAAAGGCATTAATTTTTATTTACTTGGCTGTAGAATATTAATCTAGGAGTTACTCAATTAGGTCCTCAACCTCCTTGTCATCATAGTTAAGTAATACATATCGGTGAGCTGTGATCCACGTATAATATAACAAATAATTATTTTTCACATCTTTGTTTTTCCTTGAGCCGAGAAACCACCCTTCAATCTCTGCACCGGGACTTTCAAATTGATTTGATAACGTATTCTGGCCATCATTTATAAATCTTGAGCAAAACGTCAAACACTCATCTGCCAAGTACCGTTCTGCAATCGATCCCTCTGTTTTACTCTTATTGCGAATGTATCGTTTTAATACTCCTAGGTTTCTTTCAATTGAATACATCCATTTCTGATGGACTGGTCCACCGTATCCGATTTCCTTGCACAAATGTACATGTAGGTGAACCAATATGTCAAAGAACGGATCCGGAAAAATCATCTCAAGTTGAAAAAGTATTTCGATAATCTTATGCTGCAACCTTTTTAAATCACCTACCTCAATCACTTTAGCACATATATTTCTCAAACAAATTCCAAGTCTGATTAAAGGTATTGCAACCTCAGGCTTTTCGATTGCAATTTGTAATAAATACTATATAAAAATATGTGCATTATGACTCTTCTATCACACAATTTTCCTATCTTGCACGCATCTGCTGATATTAAAACCAAACCCCTGTAGCAGCTTTGCATTTTGGAATACTGAATAGAATGTATCATTTTCCTTGTTGGTCAGGTCAAATTTTACAGCCCTAATTACATATTTTCCATCAGTAGTCGTGATAGGATAAAGGACCTTCCTTATACCCAATTCATGCAAATCTAATCGAGCATTCATATGATCCTTTGTCTTTCCTCCCATATTTAACAATGTGCTTAGAACACTATCATAAATATTCTTCTCGATGTGCATTATATCCAAGTTATGTCAAGTTAATTTGTCTTTCCAATAAGGTAAGTCAAAATATATTAAACTCTTATTTCAAGGGTTAGTTTCCCAAATAACTTTTTATTTACTTCCCTTTCCAAATGTATTCACATAACTTTAATTTCCCTCCCATATAGCATTGTAGGAGTTTCTGTAGTCTCAACGTCGCCATTAAATTGTCTCTTTTCAGAATTCCACTTACGGTTGGGATCTAGGAATTTTTGATAATTCATTTAGCACACCTTCTTGCTATGTTTTAAATACATCGACGACGTCTCGTAATTACATATAGGACATGCTAACTTGCCTTTTGTGCTCCAACCCGACAATATTGCGTATCCGGGAAAGTCACTAATGGTCCACAAGACGCTTGCTTGTAACTTAAAGTTCTGATTCATCGAAGCATCATAAGTTTCCACCCCACATTCCATAGCTCTTTCAATTTTTTGACCAGCGGCTACATGTAGACATCTATATTATTTCCGGAATTGTTGGGACCAGGTATCATTATTGAGAAGATTAAATTTTCGGGTTTCATGTTCAACCAGGGAGGGAGGTTATAGTTAACGATAATAATTGGCCATATGCTGCGAGTGGAACTCATCTTGCCATATGGATTAAAGCCATTAAAAGCTACACTCAATCTGACATTCTGATTTTCTAAAGAAAAATGGGGATATCTTGCATCCATCGTCTTCCAGGTTTCCCCATCAGGTGGATGCCGTAACATCCTATCCTTCTTTTGGTCTACTGCATGCCAGCTCATTAGTTTAGAGAAGTCTTTGCACAAAAACATTTGTTGCAATCTTGGTTTTAGTGGGAAGTATCTCATAACTTTGGCAGCAATTTTAATGTTTTCCGACCCTTGTGCCGCAACCTTCCACCTTGAAACACCAAAATTTTTGCACTTAACTTCTTTTTCATTATCACCTCAATATAACATGTAGTCTTTCATACATGCGTGTATTTTCATGTAGTTAAGACCTAAATCTTTGATGGTAATTTTAGCGAAATTCAAAGATTTCACTAAACCCTGTCTCAGTTATGCCATTAAGACACTTCCAGTTATAAAGCCTAAGAAAATTAAACGCGAAAGTTTCCTATGGCCTAGATATAATGGCTCTCTTCCTTCCTCGACAAGATGTAGAATTTTCTTTGCATCTGCATTCGGTCCCACATTACCATACGCAACCTTCATCATCTCATCAATATTATCCTAAAATACGTTATTTTCTTTGCGCTCCATCATCAATATTGAAACCTCATATATCAAGTGTACTAATCTCTCAGAAGGTCACTTGCAGACAAGGTGATCATAATCATCCTTTTGAGATAACCATAGACGATTATCGCATGGACGACAAGGACACTTTATTTCATTTCCATCACCGAATTTAGACATCAAATTCTCACAAAATCTTGTACTCCATTCCTATATACTTCATTATAATTAGGATGATTTAACCAAGTACTATCCTGATTAGTCATATCTACATAAAAAGAAAATGAATATCAAGTTTTGAATATCGATAAATTTTATAATATCGGCACCGCCTTTATTATTTTATATTTTATCCAATTACTATCATACATCTTAGTTACACTAAAAGACTCCCTTAAAATCTTAATTAACATAACAAGCCCCTTAAAAGTTAATTAAGTTATATACTAAAACTAGCATATATTTCTATTACTTGATATCAATTATTTTAAATAGTAAAGACCTGACTATTTGAAACAAACCACTAACATTTATGAAGAAGCATACACTTAAGAGTATTATTTATGTTACAATATTAATGGTCGACCCCTTCCTTATTAATCTCTCATCAGGGTCAGGGCCGTTATTCTTTAATCCACTTTACTTGCTGTTCACCAATAATGACTCCTTAATCTCTAATTAGCTAGTACATATATGTCATTACTTTTTGTTACGGCTATTAAAGTTTATACCAGGTTCATAGAGTAAAATTACAACTTAAATCTTATTTCATACATTAACAACTCATCCGCTTTACCATGTTCTTCACCCTATCTTATAATGATCTGATCTAGCCAATCTCTATACTGGTTGTTTAAGTACTGTGTTTATTTGGTGAAGTGATTAAAGTTTGTTACACATTTTAATTACATACCTAATTTATTCAAATTGAGAACTATAAACTTATAACAAATTTTTAGCATTTTCTTTATATTTACTAGTCGTAGATCTATGTTGACTCGACATCTATTTATTCATAATGCTTAATTCATATGGCAAGATGCGTTCCACTCGCAACATATTGCAACATTACTCAAAGATTCTACTAAAATGTTCACCATATAAAGATTTTCAACTTGCACATAATGAGTACATAAATCAAAACTCTAAATCAATTTCGTAAACAAAACAAATAGGGGCAAAATCAAGAACTTATAATAAAACTCTAAATTATTTTGAACAAATAATTTGTAGAACTAATATTCAAACAATTCATCTGAATATGTCTTTGATGCCTTCTTTTATTATGTAACAGGGTATTGCTATGTATGTATTTACTTTTATTTTTTTATATCAAAATACAAACTCAGATAAAAAATCATAAAACAATGATAGATCCACACAAACCCGACCAGGAAAATACATGAAGAACAAGACAAGTAAACAAAGAAGCATGCTCAGAGTGATGATAAAAAGATACCACGCAAACATACAAACCCTTAAACATGATGACTAAAAGCATAAAATAAGAAATAAAATTACATAAATTAAACCCTAATTACAAGCAAATAAGAGAAGAAAATAAGGGCATACCTGACTAAATGTTGAATAGAATAAGAATAAAGCCCAAACTTTAAGCTCGACTGAAAATAAAGCCCTAATTACAAGCCCTAAACCTGACTGAGAAAAGCCCCAATTTTCGAACCCTAATTTTTCTTCAAGACCAACTCAAACCTAACAATTATAACCTTAATTACTTAAACCCAACTGAGAAGACTCCGATTAGCTCTGAACCCTAATTCATCTTCTGCATTAGCTCTATGTTTATCTATGATTTGATATGTGAGAGAGTAACGAGAGGGTTATGAGTGTTTGTTTGTGTTTTGATATTTAGTTTTGGGCCGCCCAAAAATTTGGTCCAAAAAAACCTGCCTAAATCCTTTTCAATAGGAAAAAAAGAACTGCCTAAATTTTCACTTCTACGGTAACATATTTTTTAATATCAATACTAACATTTTTTTTATTTACAATAGCGACTTGATCCTGTCTATCATAACACCTGCTAATCTCTACTGCAACGCTAAAAAATATGTTAGCTTAGATCATTTTTCGGTGATGTAAGGTAACATATTTCCTTGTAAAACCAAAAAAGTGTTGGGAGAGGCCATATATGGTGTACTGAAATTTATCAGTAATTCAAATGGTAGAATCCATTTGTCTGTGTAAACTGACATTGTCACTTGATTAGGGTTGTTATGATGGAATAGACATGTCATGTTCCTAACAAAGCATAGGCGGTTGAATTTAGTGTTTAAATTCAACCAAAATTTGTAAAATTGAGTTGCTCAATTCTATAAAAAATGGTAGAGTTTAGATGCTAAATGGATTAACTTAAGATTTAAAATATGAGGGGCTGAGATTTCATCTCGTTTCTCATTGTAAATTGGTTTTCATTTGAGCTCTTCCTACACACACACACCCCCCCATACACACACACACATATATATATCCCATATATTAAACACCTCATCTAATTATCTTTCTCGAAAAGCTGAATTAATTTGAACCAATTTTGGCGAGTCAGTCTGATTCACACCAATTCCGACGAGTTCAACGAATTCCAACAAAATCCTGCGAGTTCAACTTCATCATATCTACCACCTTCGAAAAATTCATTTCCGGAAACATAGAAGTGAAATAAGAGTAGTATTAATTTGTTAATATATATATATATATATGAAATGTACCAATTTAATTAGGTTTTTTGTTTTTTAATATTTGTTTATCATTTGAATGAGTAGATTTTTATAGTGCTTGATTTTAAATATGTTTTAAAAGGATAGAAATTGATGTATTATTAAATCTATTTAAGGTATTAATATTATATTAACATTAGTAA
This sequence comes from Apium graveolens, assembly GCF_009905375.1. Classification (NCBI taxonomy): domain Eukaryota; kingdom Viridiplantae; phylum Streptophyta; class Magnoliopsida; order Apiales; family Apiaceae; genus Apium; species Apium graveolens. The sequence goes on from NC_133654.1 coordinate 112,368,764, forward strand.
CCAAAAATTATTATTGTGTCCGTTATTGTTTTATAAAATTACATTATTCAGATGCTAGGTACAAGTTGCAAAAATTTGTTGAGTAGCATATTATATTTGGAGCATTCTATTACCTTTTTTTTTTCAAATACGGTGTTCATTTAATTCAATAGAATTTGGTCAAATTTAGTATTCCTAGGTATATTTTTTGTATTTTTTGCCAAAAAATTTAAATTTGATTAAAAAAAAAGTTGGATGTGTATTTACAACAAATTTTAGTCGAATTCAACTGGACGAATTCGCTTTGTCGACCGCACACCTTATTTTTTACTCTCTTTTGTTCGACTAACAATTAGAAAATACCAAAATTTCTTGTAGTAGAGGTTCTTATCCTTGTTGTGAAAAGCCTGGACCAGCACTACAAGAAAAACATCAATAGATAATGGTTATGCACTGATGTAAAAAATACAAAAATGCGATGGCTACGTGGGTGTAGTAAAAGGTCCCTTTTTCACATTGGTTCTGGATGGACATGAAAGATAGTATAAAACATTGTTTCTAAATAATAACGAATGTATTAGATATACTAAGACATCGGTCACTAACTAATGTGTAAAAAAAGAAACAATGTCAATTGTACTTATACAAAAATGCTTCTATATATAAAAATGATGTATTTGACATATTAAGACATCAGTCATTAACTTATGTGTGTGGTTACATATTTACCCAACATATATATATATATATATATATATAACAAAAATACCCTAAAAAATGAGCAAAATCAGTCACATATAAATGATCAAAACTTTGATTTATCATTATCAAACTAGTATAAAGCATCCCAACATACAACATTGTCGAAATAAAATATAAAATTCTCAAATATACAACATTATCAAGTCAAGTGGGAGATAAAAAGCTATACTGAGAAGGAGGAGAGTTTTCTCTATTGACACCATTCTGCTTTTCGCTAGTCCCTAATCCCCCTTTAAATGTTCATCAACTCCCTGATCATCCTGCAAATATTCATCAACATAATACTTTCACAAGCACATGCGATCAGTTTATAAAACTGCAAATAGTTGTCAAACACATACACCCGACCATAGTATCCTTTATATCCAAGTAGTTGCATCATACATTATCAAAACTAAATACGTTAATCTAAAAGATCTTTTGTTACGTTCTTTTACCAGAACTTCTAAACTGGTGATTTGCATCTATTACCATAACCATTATCGTTGGATAGGATTTCAAAAAGTCTTGAATAAGGGCAGTTTATACCTCATCGAGTAAAAGAGCTTTAATTTTGGGTTTTTTACTGCAAGAGATTTGAAGAAGTCTTCTTCCGTCATAAGTTCAAAGAGTGCATGTGGACCCAGCTTAGATATAGGAAGCACAGAGATTGGCTGCATAAATTAAATTAGTAAAAACATAAGAATTATAAAACTTCATTAAAGGCATTAATTAAATATCCAAGTCAAACAAATTGGAGAAGGATTTTATGATCAAAAGAAATACATAATAGGAGAAAATACATTAGAATTTCGATACCTCGAAGAGAAGTATTGGGGTAAAGACTATGAGCATGTTGGAGCAATATAACGTGACAAGGACAAGGTGAAACATGAGGAGGCAACTGAGAGGTACTCCTGTAAAATACACTCTCTCAAAATACACTCTCTGTCAAAAGAAGTCTGTAGAAAAAAAGATGTATTAAAAACCAAAAATTGAATTTTGAAAAGAATATTAGAATAAAACTTACTAATTGAGAGCAGGTTCTAGCTAGGGTTCAACCTTTTTTGCACAAATTGACCAATCTTTAACCTCCTTTGCAGCTAATCGACCATTTTTGTCGAAACCAAGGTTTTGATAAATTGAAATCTAGGGTTTGTATTAGGAATTTCAAATCTAGGGTTCGAATTATTGGTGTAGTAAGTTAGGTTTTGATTTGGGGTTGAAGAATGAGAGTGACAATGAGAAAGAGAGAAAATCGAGGAATGAATAAAGAGAGGAAGAGAGTGAGAAAGAGAGAAAGTTGGGAGAGAGAAAAAGATATGAGAGAGTTTAGTACGGGGGAAATATTTAGAGATAAAGAGATAAAATGTAAGGCGGAAATGTTTTAATCAAATAGGGAAGGGATGGAGGCCGCGTAAGTTTTTGGATTTTTAAAAGGTAGTTTGGACATCAGTGTTTTTTATAACTGATGTGTAAAATGGCATTTAACATCGTTTCGGAAGTAACCAATGTTAAAAATAATTTTAACATTGATTGTTATTGATACCGATGTATATGAGGTGATGTCTATTGATCATTTTCTTGTTGTGCAGACTAAGGGAATGGGAAATTTGTAAGTTTTTAGGCCAAGATAAAGCTTCTCTGAACGCCAAAACTTCTATAAATTTTAAGTCCAAACCCCATGCTAATTTACCTCCACACCCAACTACAAAATCACCATTCTAATCTTTGATCAGGAAACCAAATTAGCTATTACCTGAATTTTCGAAAACTATTGCATCAACATTACATGTTTCCCAACCTGGATTAGGTTTTTCTCCATACAGGAACCCCTTCCCTACCATTTGTAGAATTTAAAGTGACATATTTAACTTGAATTTTTTCCATTGAAAGAGTAGATAATTGGCTCGATTACCGACATCTAATGGTGACCAAAACTTAGGCTCCCTATCTAAATTATTTCGATGATGAATATTTGTCAAGGGAATAAAAAAGCACTAATTTCTTAGAAGACCTGCTATAAAAAAATGCCGTGATATTTTGTTTAAAGATCTCTTTGCAGAGAAGTTTATAATTAAAGTACTAAGGTCCCAACATCATTGAGCAAACAGACAAAATTTGAAACCTTTTGGAATTATGGAATTTCTCTATAGGCAATTTTCGAAAGCTCTCCATCCGAAATTTCACGGAACAACCAAGTTTTAGATATTTAACTAGTTGAAATTATGAACTAAATTGGGTGAAAATTTGTAGGATGGACACAATATTCAATAATTATTATTCAAACTCTAAGCACCTTTCTGTTACATCTATAATCCCGCATGTAATCAAGAGGAATCTTTAAAATCCTTTGAACATCATTAACATAGAAATTACCCCATCCAGAATCTAGATGCCATTCCGCCTTATCAGTGTAAACAAAATTACAAACCTTTGCTTCTTCTGGTTCAGGAAGAACACGAGTCGTTATCCTCAAACAATTAAATTCCGAATCGATGGATCTTTCAAAATATTGAAAGAAGACCCATATCTTCAACACATTATGCGTATAAACCAAGTTTTTTTGCAGCAAGAAAACTATTCCTTACATAAGTTGGAATGTTATCTAAGCAAGATCCGCTAAAAGAAAAACAAAGAAAAGTAGCGAGCATTCAATAACCTAACTATAAAAGAATAAGGTTTAGTAAGCATCCATAAAGCTTGTATACCGAGTATAGCTAAGTTAAACTCTATGATTCTTTTAAAACCGATGCCTCTAATTTTTTCTTTCCAACTTTATAAACAATTCAAAATTTTCTTCATTATGTATCGATATACATTAATTTTTTTAAAGAAACGTATTTAGGTATGAAAACGTACTTAAGCATCTGAGGTAGAAAGAATAATCTCGAACATGAACTTGTAAAACTTGGCTTACTATTGATATAACATGAGGAATAGTAATACAACTAAATGAGATAGATGATTTCGGAAAATATTTCATGTAAATAACATATATAAAAATCTAAAGAAAGAAGTCATAATATAAATGACTACTTAATAATCTTTGTGTTATGAATGATATAATGCTTTTATCCTCAAATTTATAATATATTCCTGCAGGATATTAACATTTAGTTAATATTAAAATCTATCTTGATTACAAACTCTAGATATGCTCCACTTTCCAGTAAATAACTAGTTCGTTACTGTTTAAATAGAAAAGAATGTCTTACCCCTTCTTTAGCAAACCGAATTAATTAAAGTGTCTCAAAATAATATATAAATCGAAACTACATTAATTAAACTCCACTAAAATTCATCAAAATTGTACAACTTCTGAAAAATGTAACCAGATTTCAACCACATTTACCAACTCTAACAAAAAATCTAAGAAAAGACCAAACTACTCAAAGTTCCGCAACTCGCAATCTTCCCATAAGTAGCCTACCTAAGTAAAAAACATTTCGGGGAAAAAAAGAGAACAAAAGATCGGTAGTAAGTCAAAGGCTCATTTACAAATATTAAACAATGTACACTATAAATATAGATACCAATAGGGTAATACCCTCCAAATTCGGGGCATAGATTTGAGGCATTACTAACACTAACTCCTCACTAAACATGTACAAACATAACATAAATAAAATAATTACCCCGAACTACTACTACTCAGGATCTTTTCAAGGTTAAGGATTGAAAATAAGAACGACAAACCAACTTTATTATAAAACAAAACTAAATCAACTATCTCAAGAACTCTCTTTGTTACAAAACTTTATTCTAATTACATTTTAAACTAAACAACTTTTATTTAGACTATTACTGTTACTTATCCTGCTACACCTGATCTGGTAACACAAAGCTTTCTTCTGGGATAGGGACAAACACCCTTGGTATAAGAGGGTCCCGCCGCTTGACTCGCTTCTTGACTATGCAGGTTCTAATGGATTTCATTCTCTACCTTAACTGAAAACAATATGAATAACAATAAAAGGGGGTGAGCCAAAATTGCTCAACAAGCCTGCAATAATAAATATAGTATCAAGAGAGGAGAATAAATGAACTGGTAATCTGCTGGTTTGGACAACCAGCTGTATTTGTATAGAATAATAATTTGCCAACACTGGCGAGTGCCAAATGAACAAGACTGGAAACAAGAACCAACATATGCACTATAACCTGCTGATCAGTCAGGATACAGTGCGGATTTATACCCAACTGCATAGACCCAACCAACATAAGGGGTACCCAGGCAACTATGGCCTAATAATCAAGGGTCTGGTTAATACCTAGCCCGTATCGTAACCATCCCGTCCATAGCTTAGCATCCGGAATAATCAGTATGCTTTCGATGTATCCCAATATCAGGATATATCAGAATATATATAACAAGGTAAAAGTATTGGAATATGAATAAAGGATTCAATAAAATAGGAGAAATCAAGAATCGAAATGAAATAGAACATGAATCTATAATTGTGTATCAGTGTATATGAACAAGAATTATCAAGGTGTAATTGATATGGAAAGTGTGGTATATTTCACTATTCTGAACTTAAAATAGGGGAAAAACTTACCTTGCGCGTACTTAACCTCGTATGACTCACCGCCTTCCGTCTCCTGCTTAATTCGCCTTTTTGATACAGAATCTATCATGGAAAGATATTCGTTTAGATAACTTCCTTCATACGCTTATCTCGAATTGATACCACGTAACCATAATAATCTACCCATTCGATTCTATCAGACTCGCATATATAAATATATAATTATATAACACATAAGGTTCACATAATCACGTAAAGCACATAGAACATAAGGCACATAATTGATTTTAGACTCGTAATTATTTTTAGAATCGATACTAGATTTATACTTGCACTAACAAATATTATCTGATTCGATTCCTATTTTTTTCGGAATTTATTTGACTCGCTCCTACACCTAATAGGGCCTACAAACAATTAACTACCACAAGAAGACTCGCTTTCGGAAGAAATTATGATTTATAATTATTTTTAATGGAATTGGGTCATTTTTCTGAGTCTAAGGGTCTTCGTTTCACTTAAATCGGGCTAACGGTTTAATTACTACGCAATAAACAAAATTGAATTAATTATAAATCAATTATATATAATTAATTACAATTGAATAAACCTTAATTATATTTTTAAATAAATATTTAATAATTATTGTATTTTAAAATAATTAATCCTTAGTTATTAAAATTAATTATAATTTATTATAATTATTCAAAAATTATCAATTATACGATTAGATCGACTATTTACAAATAAATAATCGATACGAATAATTATCACGACACTCTTCGAATAAATAAACTATCGCTTGACTAATAATTCAACTTAACGATCAACTATTCGCACCACTACGAGATACTCGGATTGTTCGACTAATTATCGGATTATTAATCGTATTATTCGAATATTTTTAATCCTATTTATTAATTACGTAATTGTTAAATAATAAATTATTAAATAAATTATTAAATAAAAAAATAAAAAATTAATAAAAAAATTAATTTTGAATTTCTAAATTAATAAAATAATTTAGAAATTAATTATAATAATTTAAAACTAATTTTATTTGATTTTTAGAATTATAAACTATATTCTAATTTAATAAAATATAAATAATTAATTAATATTCTATAAACACAAAATAGGAAATGAATTTGGGTTTTGGGGAATCAAAATAGGGTCTTAAAATCAGAGAATCGGGTTGGAGTTCGGGTTAACGGGTCCTAAGAACAGCCCCACCGGCAACGACGCTGGTGGGTTTTCCGGCGAGCTATTCTGGCCAACACAGTAATGAAACGATGAAATTGACTGAGGGTTTTCATTCCCCAGCCTTCCAGCAACACAACCCCGCTGTCCTCTTCCATACCCACCGCGTGAGTCATCTTCTCCGGCCAGGAACAGAGCAACGGACGGCGAGCTTCGTTGCGAACTCCGGCGACGTCTATTTGGCTCAAACACGAATCGTTTGAATCGATTCTTTGCAGGTTTTCACTCCAAATCAACCACGCCAACATCATCGTATAATAACTCCAGGAACAATTTCTCCGATCAAACCATAACATTTTCCGGCCTAAACTCGAAGTATCAATTTCGTACACAAAAAATTACAAATAATAGCTTAAAATAAAGCTCATTACTTCTACAAACTAACCCCTATAACCAAAACAATCTCAGATTCATACAAAATAAAAAATGAACTAATTAAAATATACATAAACCCTATAATAAAACCTAAAACCTAGAGCAATCGTTTAATAAGTAATTAGCATGAATCAACTGTAAACTAGTACATGAAACTATTACAAGCATCAATTACAAACAATAGCCCCAAGAATCAGAACGCCTAATTTCAGTTCATGAACCCTAAAATACGAATTGAAAATAGAATCAGCAAAGCACGAAATTAATTATATGAATAGAAAGTAGAGATCAAGAGGATCATTTTGGTTACTCACATGAAAGATTTCATTAACCGAATCACTATCAAATCTGCAGTTGAATTCCTTGAATGTTCTTCACCTACACTTCTTTCTTATTTATTTTTCTTATTTTTTTACTAATAATTAATGAATAATCAACAATTAACCATCTATTTATATTTACTAAAATAATACCCCTAAATAAAATTAAGGGGCTAATTACACATCTAATAAAAATATTTCGCCCCAATTTTTATAATTTTTGGGTATTAATTATGAATTTTTAAATATCCAATAAATACAAAATAAATGTCAAAAATTCCCAAAAATTGTGAATATTATAAAAATGCAAAGAAAAATGATGTTTGATAATTTCATGATCATATAAAAAATAAAATGTGATTTTTGTGAGGTTTTTGACTCCCGAAGGGGTCCGGAAAAGTCGTTTTTTGCGAAAAAGGTAAATATGTAAAACGTCTAGGGATTCAGAATAGCGATATGGTATAGGCCGTTCTTGGCAAAATAGGGCCAATAATTTTATTTGAAATACGGGCTTTTAAAACACTGTTTGAGTTGTACAGATTTTGATATAAAATATATAACTTACGATAAAATACTCAATAAATATCTGAATCACATTCTCATCAAAACAGTCAACACGTAGCACATAGCAATTAGGGTTTTATGACTTAAAACATTTAATTACATAATAATACACATAAATATCTTTATTATAATATAATACAAGCGTAATTTTCTCGGTCGTTACAAAAATGAACATAAACCGAATAACGAAATAATGAGTGATGAAAAGTCGAAGAAGATATGTAGCTAAGATCCTTAAATTCATAACATGAACATACACATATTTCTAATCAAAAGAACTCACTCTTCCCAAAAATATTCTTACCATTAATTATAATATCAAAAGCATAATTGGTACCTGAAATCACGCTATTATACATAATCATATACTTACAAATAATACTTAAAATAATTTACTTACAAACATGGGAGATGATCTTACACAAACAGCGCTTACACAGCCCAAAAAAATGATATCCAAATCCTGACAAATCGCATAAGGTGATAAGCACAGTACTAGTCAAATATCTGACAAAGCTCGTAAGGCGTCTAACATCTCCCAAATCATATCCATAAATGTAAAAAATAACCTCAAAACAAAATAATCCAAAATCATAAAAAAATATCATATAGAATCCATAACTATTGATAATGTAAAATCTAATTAATTAAAAAAAATCAATTAACTGTATACAGATGAATTAAAATGAAAAAGCTCGAAACATGAAAATCGTAGAAAATTACGTGACCTTTCACTAACCAGAATCCGATAAATAATGAATCATATACACAACAAGAATTCAGGCATGCAAAATTGGATAAAAAGATATACATAGAAATTTAGAGTAATTGTATGAAGACAAAAATAATGACGAAGATATATGTACCTCGAAATCTAAGTTATCGAGAATCCTAACAACGATTTTCAAGACCCCAAATCATAAGTATCGTAATACCACAAACTACAAATTCATAATCTCCACAAGATGTTGTTCATCCCCATATGCATCTTTTTCTTTCTTTTTTTTTCTCCATTTCTTTCTTATTCTCTCTTCCCCACCCTCGTTTGATGAAAGTAAGGGTAGTCCTTTATTTTTACAAAACCTAATCTTTTTAAAAAATCTTTTCGGGATCTCCAAAGGAAATGATTAAACGGGGAATCCAGCTACAGGTTGGTACATAGACCCAAATTTTAGTCTCCGCCCATATCTCTGACTTTTTTTTTTGAATTTTTTTTGGATCTTCGCCCACTCGGAATGGACAAAATTTTAATTATTTTAATAGGTAAGTTTTTTATGCTCATGAATTCTCTGACAGAATCTTTCCTCCTTTAAAAAACATTTTCTTGGTAAGTAAAGAAGAAAGACATTGTATATATAAAGAATTTCACAAACCCCTACTAAACATTTCTTCGAAAAGTTATACTAAATCTGAAATAAACGTTACAAAAAATTACAAACTGAAAATAATTTTACACCATGAAACATTAAGTCGGGTAGAACTCCCCAACTTAAATTACAATTTTTGTATCAATATAAAAATAATTGACATAATTTAATGTAATATCATTCCGTTATGTTAACTATTTTTTTAAAATTATTAGTAGAAAATATTTTACATAGAGAATATTTTACATTACGCCTATAGATCAAATACATAAGCTAATGTTATATCAATAACATTTGAATCTCATATACCAAGTTATAAAAAAAATATAGATTGTAGAATTGTAAATCTCATACACAAAGTTATAAAAGAAATAGATTCTAGAATTACAAACACTACATGGAAGTAAATGTGTACAAAAAACTAATATAATAACATTTTCTAATTTCGAAACTCGAAAAATTATTAATTCCACATACACATAGTTTGAAAAAATGTTGAATAAAGTAGAAATTAAATTTCTCACACACAATATCTCTTTATTTTGGGCCTTTTCATGATGTAGCTAACAACTTCCTTTTACAGAAACTTATATTATATCGCATAAGCATTGGAGCTCCAAAGCCTAGACTATAGCTTTGTTAGGAGCTGAAAATCTTGTCGGTGTTATAATATGATATAATAATGACTGTCAAAACTTAATCAAGAAGACTCATAGTGTTTATCGAGAAATTCTCTCAAAACTTATCGAAGAAGACTTGCGCAGCTTTTTAGAGAAAAAACTTAGTAAGGAAGAATTGTAAAGCTTATTAAGGAAGACTTACGAAACTTACTAGTGAAGAAGTACGATACTTATCAAAGAAAACTTATATAGCTTCCTTAGTAAAAATTGTCAACCAATCTCTATAAATAGGACCTTCAGTTATAAGAATCATTCATATGCAAAATATTGCTAATCAAATTCCAGATGTTTTTAATGATTGTAGACATGTCATAAAATCACATATACCTGCTGTTAATTTACCGGAAAAGGTTGAAATCCCTATTCATAAAGCAATTCTTAAAGAATTGGTTGGTTATTCAAAACCACTCCAGAAACCTGGTAGACTTGTTAATACAAAAGATGTTTTTCTAGGAAAACGGAAATTGATAGGATATGCCCCGCAAGTGGAAAGTGTTCTAGAAAATACCCCAGAAGTGTTATTACCCCCTAAAGAGGTTTGAGCCCCTGAAGTGGCTATATCAAATACCCAAAAGTGGTATCACCTCCTGAAGACGTTAAATCCCCTGAAGTGGTTGTGATAAAACCACCAAAAGTAGTATTGCCTCCAGAAGAGGATATTGCTCCAGAAGTGGCACCTGCTTCAATAGAAGCAAAGGTACCTGGAAATTATGACATCTCACTGAGTTATGCACATAATAGGAAATTATTGGATCATGGGAGTATTGAAGTTGATGATGTATATGCTTTTTATGTGACATGTGATATTATTTTGAACTCCGATCATGAAACACAAATTGTGGAAGAATGTCGACAAAGATGATTGGCCAAAATAAAAAATTGCAATACAAGAAGAATTACAATCCTTGTGCAAGAGAAATGTATTTGGACCTCCAGTCCAAACACCAGCTGGTGTGAGCCCTATTGGGAATAGATTGTTGTTTGTACGAAAACGAAATGATAGAAATAATATTATGAGATATAAGGCCCGGCTCGTAGCCCAGGTATTCTCGTAAAGGCCTGAATTTGATTACCAGGAAACATTCTCTTCAGTGATGGATGGAGTCACTTTTCATTTTCTTATATTTATGGATTGGTTGGAAAGATTTGAAATATGTCTTATGGATGTTGTAACAGCCTACCTTTATGGATCACTTAATAGTGATATTTATATGAAAATCCCCAAAAGATTAAAGATAGATGAAACTAAGCCTCGACATGTATACTTGATCAAATTACAACGATCATTATATGGCTTAAAATATTATGTTCGTATATGGTACAATAGGCTTAGTGAACATTTATTAAATGATGGATATGTTAATAATCAAGTGTGTTCATGTGTGTTTATCAAAAGGTCATCAGTTAGTTTTATTATTAATGATATATATGTGGCTGATTTGAATATTGTAGGTACTTCCCAAAATAGTACTAATTATGCTGCATATTTAAAAACTGAGTTTAAAATGAAAGATCTTGGAAAGATAATATTTTTTTAGGCATACAGGCAGAACACTTACATTTGGGTATAATTGTTCATCAGTCCACTAATACGGAAAAGATTCTTGATCGGTTTTACATAGATAAAGCTAATCCATAAATGATACCAATGTTTGTTTCATTACTCGAAGTTGAAAAGGATCCATTTTGACCCAGAAAAGAAGATGAAGTTGCTTTTGGGCCTGAAGTTCCATATCTTAGTGCTATTGGAGGTCTTATATGTCTTGCAAATAACACAAGACCCAATCTTGCTTTTTCCGTGAACCGGTTGGCAAGATTCAGTTATAATCCAACTAAAATGCATTAGGATAGGATTAAACACATACTCAAATATCTTCGTGGGATAATTGATCTCGGGTTATTCTTTCCACATAGTTCAAAATCACAAATGACTGGATATACAGATGCTAGTAACATGAAAGATCCTCATTTTGGACGATCACAAACAGGTTCTCTATTCGCATATTGTGGCACTACTATCTCTTGAAAGTCTACAAAATATAATATGGCAGCAACTTCATCAAATCATGCAGAGGTACTTGCAACTCATGAAGCAAGTAGGGAATGCATGTGGCTAATGTTTGTAATTCAATATATTCAAGAATCGTGTGGATTATCAAGTATTTCAAATGGTCCTACAATTTTGTTTGAAGATAATACAGATTGTATCAGACAGTTGAAAGAAGGATATATCAAAGGGGATCGAACCAAACATATCTTACCAAAATTATTCTATAGGCATGAACTACAGGAAAATGGTGATATTAATGTACACCAGGTGCGCTCATGTGATAATCTTGCTGATTTACTTACAAAGTCACTGCCCACATCAACATTTAAAAAGCTATGAAATAATATTGACATGCAGGGATTGAGAAACTTGCTACAACAAGATGTTAAAGTGTGAGATATTACATTCATGAGGAGACTATACTATTTTTCCTTCGTCAAGGTTTTTATCCCACTGGTTTTTTCCTTACAAAGTTTTGATGGCAGTTAATCTCTGTAGTAAACTTGCATTTGACAATCAAGGGGGAGTGTTATAATTTGATATAATAATTATTATCAAAACTTAATCAAGAAGACTCATAAAATTTATCGAGAAAGTCTCTCAAAACTTATCGAGGAAGACTTGTGCAGCTTTTTAGAGAAGAAACTTAGTAATGAAGAATTGTAAAGCTTAATAAGGAAGACTTACGAAATTTACTAGTGAAGAACTACGATACTTATCAAAAAAGACTTAGATAGCTTCCTTAGTAAGACTTGTCAACCAAACTCTATAAATAGGACATTCAGTTATTGAAATCATATATACTGAAACATATTGAAATACAATTCTCTATTCAACTTTTATTCTCTCTATACATGCAATTATTAAATTATTTATAATTAAGTAATTCAAGATTTACAAGATGTTATTTATAATAGTGGACATGTTTTCTTAATGGCCTCCACATCAATTTCACCCATTTTCTTATGGCTATATTTGCACGAGGCCATTTGAAGATACCCTCAAATTCCTTCTAAATAAAGATCTATATTGGTAACAATAAAAACTTCTAGTACATTATATCAAGAACATTCAAATCTCTTACACAAAAATAAAAAAGAAATATAGATTCTAAAATTAATATCACACCTTAGACCCTACATTAGATGTGTTTATGAAAAAATAAAGACTCACATTTTCAAATTTCAAGAGGTTTGGAAAATTATTACTTCCATATACAAATAGTTGGAAAAACTTATTAAATAAATTACAAATTAAAACTTGTCATACGGAAGATCTCTTTCTATTGTGCCTTTGTGTCCTCACTTAATTCATAATATAGCTAACAACTTCCTTCATTGTGGCTTTCCTATCTTCGTTCATCATCACCTTGTGTCCATGTTTTGAGAGCTGACCCAGGTTTATAGTATTGATGCGTGGAGAGGGAATATAGTACACTTCTTTTAGAATTCTAGTTTCCCCGTTGTTACATAGGAATGTAATTGAGCCTTTTCCCTTAATATGCACGACTAAATTATTGTGGCGCCCTCCAAACCCGGGTCAGAAGTTTGGGGTCCACACACACCTTATTTATAACCTGCTTATAATAATAATAAAGATAATAATAATATGCAGTGACCCTACTTAGCAACCACCACGAACCGCAACAGGTTAAAGTATGCACATAAGCCAAACACACTATTATATTACAAACGTTTAAATCCCAACTATTCCAAACTCAAAACTGAGTATTAAACATTATTACAAACTTTTACAGACTTAAATTATTCCAAAAGGAGCCTACAAGCTCAGCTCAATCAACCTGAACCCCTAGCTCTCGCGCTGGAATGGGGATCCTCGGTACCAACTGGTTCCTTCTTAACTGGAAAAGAACAGAAACAATATCGCACAAATGAGCTAACTAGCTCAGCAAGTCACAATGACAAAACTGAGAATAATGATCATCAGGTGAACATGGTTATGATATCAAGTGAACAATGGATTATGATTTAGAATTGGATATTATATTTTCATGTTAAAAACCAAGGTTAGGCTGCTGATCAGTCACGCACTAACCCCGAGCAAAGCACACAACACTGCTTTAACTACTGGATCCAAGGCACACATTAGCCTAACCTGACCATTATATGGTCTGACCACGAATCTGGTCCACAATTTTATAAAAACAATCCAATTCTAACATAATAACAGAATAAAAAATAATAAACAATAACCAGAATCATTAACAACATTTGATGTTCCATAATGAAATGGTTTTAATCTGCATAAGGATCAAAAGATTATTTTCAAAGTTTGGATGCTAGGTAATGAAAGAATTGGATAACAATGAATCAATGTTTCAGGGTTTCAAGGATTTGGTCTTTCAAAGAATAAAATACAATAGTTTGAGTATGTAGGTAACTCGATTCAGTGTATAGTATTTAGTTTGTATGTATTTGTGGAGTAGTATCGTATACTTGAGGTTCGTGTTTGGGTATACAACAATCAATGGTCAAGAAAGAATCAGGCTACGGCTCAAGATCAATAACTGGAATATCATAAGCACTTACTCCTTGAAACCATTGTATTTTATTCTTTGAACAGGAATATCAGAAGCACTGAACCCTTCAAAGCACTTACAATATAAAACAAGAATATCAATCACGACAATATCTCGAGAAAGTTCAGAACACTTGCCTGGTATTTGCTTACTACACTCCACTCGTTTCCAATCTCAACCGTCTTACTCCTCAACTACCTGTTTCCGTTTCCTACGCCTTGCCTCTTCTGCTCACATATCATAAGCATCTATCAATATTTAACTCATAGGATTCTATTCAACACATACTTCTATCTACCCTTCGTTTCACCCAAATCCGATTATCGGACTGAAAGTTACGCAATAAACCAGTAAACATTGAACATATAGACCGACAGTCAACCAACATGTCACATATAACACATAATACGTCACATAATCAATGACATATCATTTATAAAGACGTTTCGGGTCATAAATAGGCTTTTTGGTATTTAAAATGATTTTTAAAACATTTTTCGGAATTAAAACGGGCCGTTGGATCAATTTCGGGGTAACAAACAGGGTTCGGTTGGCCAATTCTGGCTTCAAAATAATTTTATAATAATTATTGAGCCTTGGAAATATTTTAGAATAATATTTTAAAGCTCGAAACTATTTTTCAGAATTTTTAAATAATTAAATCTAATTAAATAATTAATTAAAATCAATTAATAATTAATTAAATCAATTAATCAATTAATTTTGGAATTAATTGACCAATTAATCAATTAAAAATTAACTGAAATTAATTAACTAATTAATTCAGATTTATTTTTGAATTAAAAATAATTTTCGGAATTAAAATAATAATTTTTAGAATTTTCAGAAATTAAAATCGAATTTTTATAATAAAAATAAATAGGAAATATGATTTTTAAACATTTTTAAAACATGAATCCTAAATTTGCAAAGTCTGGAAACTTCAGGGACCAAACTGCATCGTCCCCAAAAGTTCAAGTATCAAATTGCAATTTTACACCCCCGTCGCCGGAAAATGCAGGTGTTGCGGGAGAACACGATTCCGGCCTCCTCACCTTACCACAAGCTCCAGATCACATCTACAAACTACCAGGAACACAATCATGCAATCAAAACAACCTAACAATCCCTGAGTTGGCCGGAATTTGGCCGTGAAGTTTGCCAGTTTCCGGCGAACTTCGAAAATATTCATAACACAACTCCCTTCGATTCAGACATCCTCTGTTAACGAGCTATATACCAATCGATTGCAAATTTCATAAGGAACACAACCCACTATAAATCAACAGCTAATAACCCCTAAATCAAAAACCCCCAAATTTCAATTGAAAATATTCATACGGGTTATAAACCCTAATTTTAAAATTCGAAAATAAAACTCAAATTTGAACATGTTATTGAACTCCAAATCAGACGTATAATATATCAAAATCATCAGAAAAACAAGCTCTACAATATGCAATCATCAAATCATACAAACAATCATCCGAACAAAAATTCATATTTTTAATAAAATTAATTCGAAAATAAATAAAAATATAGAAAAATACCCTTGATTTCTGCAGTAAAACGAAGCTCAGAATCTGGTAGAACACTTCAAATCCTTCGTTTTGGTTACTCAAGCTTTGAAAACAGAGATCGGTAACGCCTTCGTTTTGCTGTTTGATTCTTAGAACAGTTTATGAAATTAGGGTTTTTCTCTTAAAATTATAAAATTAACTATCTGCAAATGATTTTGATACGAAATAAAATACGGGAAAAGGCTATTTATAATTACGGAAAATTAGTATCCCGTTGGATCATTCCGGATATAAAATGGTACGTTTATTTATAAAAACTGATCCAAACGGTATCGGTTTTCGGGATAATTATCCAAACCAATACAATTTGTACTGCGGTCTTGGTCTCAGCGCCTGGTTACACGTACTACGAGATGATAATTGGGATAATTTAATAAAAAGCTCTCGTTTATCAAAAATACGGGTTTTATTGATTTACCGAAACGAATATTGTATCGAAAATATTGCGCTGGGACCCGCGCAGAACAAACCGTACGCCAGATCGAAAAAGTCGAAACATGGAATATGCTCGGAATATTACAATTAGGTTAGGAAGGAGTTCTCGGAAGAGTTTCAGGTTCCCGAAACGTAACAACGGATGACGTCGGTTGGTTCCCGTTTTTATAAAATAGATTTTAAATGCTCGGAAAAAGATTTTATAAATTTCATATGATCTTTATAAATCCATAAATCAACATAAAAATAATTTGGAAGATATGACAATTATCTATATTTTATTTTGGACATATAAAAATTAAAATACTCAATTAATATTATTTTTAAATATCCAAACACAGATAACACTTAACAATTAATTCACAGATTAGATACTGAACACAGATAATAATTATTTAATTGCTAAATAATTACACGATATATCCCGAATATTACATCCTTCCCCCCTTAAAAGGATTATGTCCTCAGAATCTCCTAAGAAAACAAATGAGGGTACTTTTCTCTCATATCACTTTCTAATTCCCAGGCTGACTCTTCAACCTTTGGATTTCTCCACAATACACTTACTAGCTTTACGACTTTATTCCTCAATACTTTCTCTCTTTCCTCTAAAATTTCTATCGGACTCTCTACATATGACAAATCTGCCTGAAGCTCTATTAGCTCATATTCTATTACATGCCTGGAGTCTGGATTGTACTTCTTAAGCATTGATACGTAAAAAACATTGTGAATATGCTCCATGTGCGGTGGTAATGCCAACTCGTAAGCTACTTTGCCAACGCGCTTTAGGATTTCAAAAGGTCCGACATATCTTGGGTTTAGCTTCCCTTTCTTCCCAAACCTCGTTGGTCCTTTCAATGGTGATACTTTCAGTAATACTAAGCTTCCTTCTTCAAATTCCATATCTTTTCTTGACTGGTCTGCATATTTCTTTTGACGGTCTTATGCTGCTATCAATCTTTTCTGGATTATTTCAACAACTTCCTTTGTCTGATGCACCAATTCAGGTCCAAGTATTTTGCGTTCTCCTACTTCATCCCAATGCACTGGAGATCTGCATTTGTGTCCATAAAGGGCTTCATAGGGTGGCATCCCAATACTGGCATGATAACTGTTGTTATAAGCAAACTCTACCAGAGGTAAATGCTTGTCCCAACTTCCTTTGAAATCAATAGCACAAACACGTAACATGTCCTCGATTGTCTGGATCGTTCTTTCACTTTGGCCATCCGTCTGGGGGTGATAGGCCGTACTCATATTTAGTCTTGTTCCACAACATTCTTGAAAACTCTTCCAAAATCTTGAATTAAACCTTTGATCTCGATCAGATACAATAGACACTAGAACTCCATGACGAACTGCGATTTCCTTCAGGTACATATGGACTAACTTGTCGAGCGAAAATCTTTCATTTATAGGCAGAAAATGAGCTGACTTGGTAAGTCTATCCACTATAACCCAAATGGCATCATGATTAGCCTTTGTCCTTGGTAATCCAACTATGAAATCCATGGTAATATGTTCCCACTTCCACTCTGGAATCTCCAATGGCTGTAACAATCCACTTGGTCTCTGATGCTCTGCTTTAACTCTCTGACAGATATAACATTTGTTAACCCTATTCCACAATTTCCCTCTTCATATATGGCCACCAATAATTCTCTTTTAAATCTCTGTACATCTTGGTACTTCCTGGATGGATGGAATATCTTGAACTATGTGCTTCTTGTAAAATTTCATTCTTTAACTCCGTCACCGGTGGAATCCAAATTCTAGATGAAAACCTCAGAATACCTTGATCATCCTTTTGCGTACATAATTCTTCACCTACCAAACGATTTAAATCTTGATCTATTACATCTTCCTAACATTTCTTTATTTTCTCCAATAACTCCGGTTGGAAAGTCATACTGTACACTTTCGCTTCCTCAGGCTTACAAATTCTAATCTCCAATTCAAATTTCTGAAATTCCTTATATATCTCTTCAGGTACCGATAACTCATTTAACCTTTCCTTCTGACTTAACGCATCTGCTACAACGTTCGCTTTACCGGGATGATAATTAATCGAGCAGTCGTAATCCTTGATCAATTCTAACCATCTCCTTTGCCTCATATTAAGTTCCTTCTGTGTGAATATGTACTTTAAGCTTTTGTGATCCGTGAAAATCTCGCACTTTTCTCCATACAGATAATGTCTCCAAATCTTCAAAGCGAAAACTATGGCTGCTAGCTCCAAATCATGAGTAGGATACTTTTGTTCGTGTGGT
Organism: Apium graveolens; assembly: GCF_009905375.1. Classification (NCBI taxonomy): domain Eukaryota; kingdom Viridiplantae; phylum Streptophyta; class Magnoliopsida; order Apiales; family Apiaceae; genus Apium; species Apium graveolens. Next base: position 112,387,459 of record NC_133654.1, read on the forward strand.
TTCAATTACCTTGACGCATACGCAATCACCTTTTCGTGCTGCATTAAAACACATCCTAGTCCTTTGTGAGAAGCATCGGTATAAATTACGAAATTCCCTTGATCGTCTGGAAGTGACAAAACAGGTGTCGTGTTTAATCTTTGCTTCAATTCCTGAAAACTTCCTTCGCACTTATCGTTCCATATAAACTTTTCATTCTTTCGTGTAAGCTTTGTCAGTGGTGTTGCAATCTTTGAGAAATTCTGGACGAATCGACGATAATATCCCGTCAATCCCAAGAAACTTCTTACCTCGGTGGGTGTTCTCGGTTTCCCCCAATTCGTAATTGCTTCGATCTTTGCCGGGTCTACTTTGATCCCTTCATTACTGACTATGTGTCCTAAGAACTGAACCTCCTGTAACCAAAACTCACACTTCAAGAATTTAGCATATAACTTCTTTTTCCTTAAAATCTCCAAAGCCGTTCTCACATGTTCCGCATGATCCTCTTCCATTTTTGAATAAATTAAAATATCATCTATAAACACAATAACGAACTTGCCCAAATATTCCTTAAAAATTCTATTCATCAGGTCCATAAACGCTGTCGGGGCATTGGTCAATCAAAAAGACATCACTAGAAATTCGTAATGTCCATACCTTGTTCTAAAAGCTGTCTTTGGTATATCTTCTGGCTTGATCTTCAGTTGATGATATCCTGATCTTAAATCAATTTTGGAGAAGTACTTGGCTCCCTTCAATTGGTCAAACAAATCATCAATTCTAGGTAATGGATACTTGTTCTTGATTGTAAGCTTATTGAGTTCTCTATAGTCGATGCACAGTCTATGCTTCCATATTTCTTCTTGACAAATAATACCGGGGCTCCCCACGGGGATATGTTGGGTCTGATTACTCCTTTCTCTAACAACTCCTACAATTGCTTTGCTAGCTCTTTTATCTCAACAGGCGCCATTCTGTACGGGGCCTTGGATACTGGTTCTGTTCCAGGTGCTAAGTCGATCGCAAATTCAATTTCTCTATCTGGAGGAAGTCCTGGTAATTCATCGGGAAACACATCGGGAAATTCATTCACTACTGGAATATTTTCAAGTTTTGCTGGCTCCTGATTTCTGTCGATCACATATGCTACGAAATGCTCGCATCCTTGCCGTAATAACTTCTTGGCTTGAATCATTGTTAAGAACTTCTTTACTTGCTTCTGTTCCATGAATGTTACTATTCTTTCGTCTAGCATCTTCACCATTACCTTCTTATTTCGACAATCTATCTGGGCATCGTGCTTAGATAACCAATCCATTCCTAATATAACGTCAAACTCCCCTAACTTAAATGGTATCAAATCTACGCAAAATTTACTACCAGAAATATTAATCTCATAATTCCCACAAACTTGATTAACAGATACATGTTCTTGATTTGCTAATTCCACGGTCATTATTTCATTTAAACACTCAACTGGACAATTTAACTTGCTAACAAAATCTTGTGAAACAAACGATCGGGTTGCTCCCGAATCTATTAACACTTTGGCACATAAAGAATTCACATTAAGCGTACCTACCACGACATCCGTATCCTGGATAGCATCCTTCACAGACATATCAAAAACTCTAGCCCTTGGAGTCTCATTCACTGTTGGGGTAGATCCCATTATCCTCAATGCATTACTGACTGGAGCTGGTGTCTTGCAATCCCTGGCTATATGTCCTGATTTCCCATATTTAAAGCACGTAAATCCAATGGCTGGAACCTTCACTGCTGGATTCCGGATAGGCTGATCCTTATTTGCTAGTTCCCTTGCTGGCTGATTTCGGCACTCCCTCGAATAGTGCCCTTTCTGATTGCATTTGAAACAAACTACATTCAACTTATTACAAACTCCCCCATACTTCTTCCCACATACTTGACAATCCAGAAAAGTTAGTCTCAACTGATTCGGCTGATTTGCATTAACTGGACGGTTGCCCTGGCCTCCGTCGCTTGCATTTTGTCTCCTGAAATTAAAATTCCTCCCTGGCTGAAACTTGCCCTTCTTAAAATTTGGAAACTTCCCTGGTTGTGACTGGCCCTCATTCCCTTCAAATTTCTTTTCTTGCTTTCCTTTTCCTTCTGGAACATCTCACTCTCTGTCTCTGCAATCATAGCCTTCTGTACCACTCCTGCATAGGTATCCAATTCAAAAATGGCTACCTTCCCTCTGATCCATGGTTTCAAACCTTGCTGGAATCTTTTAGCCTTCTTCTTGTCAGCATCCACATACGATGGCACATACCTTGACAATTCCTCAAACTTACCCTCATAATCTGTTACCAACATGTTCCCTTGCTTTAATTCTAAAAACTTCAGCTTCATTTGATCTTGGACAAACTGAGGAAAATACTTTTCTAAAAACAATTCCTTAAAGCTCTCCCAAGTAATAACATCTGTACCTTCCAATGTCTTCACCATCTCCCACCAATAGGTGTCCTCATTCTTCAAATAGTAACTTGCAAACTCAACCTTCTGTTCTTCCTTTACTTTTACTAAGGCAAATGCCTTCTCTATTTCCTTTAACCAAACATTTGCTTCAATCGGCTCTAGGGAACCGTTGAATTCTTGTGGGTTTACTGCCTGAAAAATTTTGAAAGTTACCTGGGGGTTGGTCTGTCTTTGTTGTTGTTGTGCCAGGTGAACTGTTTGTTGGGCCAAGATTTGAAGAATCTGGGCTATTGCTGGGTCCATGGGTCCTGGGTTCACATTTGGATTTGTATCATCTTGGTTGTTATTGTTGTTGGTTTCTTCATTCTGGGTGTTGGTGCGGGTATTTCTTCTAGGAGGCATTTTTCTGTAAAGAATCAAACAACTTATTTAACTTTTAAACCAAATTCTTTGTAGAAAAGAAAAGTTTTATAAAACAAAAATATCTTCTTTTTGAAAATAGTTATAACTAATTAAATTGCATGCTTCTTTACATAATATAAACAGTTATGAAAAACACGGTACATGGTATCACAGGGGTATAACTGGTGCAATAAATAAGGTCTGGTAAAATATGTGCAATAAAGTAAATAACAGTGCTGGAAAGGAAAAAGGTACTGATATATATAGATCAAAAGTTTTAGGTAGCACAAGCGTAAAGACGCTTCGGAAGTAAAAGCAAAAGGGTACAATAACCTACTCACTAGTCAGCATAGCTAGTCTATAAATACAACTCAAAAGTCTACTGATACACACTACACACTACTGTACATACTACATAACCATCGCAATACTACTTAGCATCCCCATCTATGAATCTCTGACTCAACTCCAAGGGAACTCTGGTCCTGCCAGCCTCTCAAAGTCCTCTATCACCTCAGTAGCCCAGCCCATCAGTGCATCAGGGCCTCTGCCAGGTAGTGTAGCTCCATGTAGCCTAGCCTCAAGAACCCTCCGTATCACAAGAATCTCCTCTCGAAGCTCCCTCACACCACGATCAACATCGGTAGTCCTAATGATATGCTGTAGCTCTCTGATCTGGGCCAACAAGGAATCACGATCCAATAGAAGAGCCTCATACCGGTAGTAAGGAACTGGGGGCAATGTAGACTGGAATGGGGCACTCGCAACTGAATGCCCAGTGGAATCTGAATTAGCTGGTGGGGGTCCTCTGATAGGTGGCCTCATGCCTGAGGGTGGAATAGTCTGCAGTGGTACGGGCTGCAACACAGGTGGAGGTAGTATAGCAAACACTGGTGGAACAACATGACGTGGATCCGAAGACGGCACTTCAACTGAAGGCTCTGAGTGATCAGCTGATATGGGAATGAAAGAGTCGGCCATCGCTGCTATCTGAAATCATATCGCAATATAAGAATCTCGAACCATAACGTGAATTACACTAATACCTGTTATACCGAAGCACTCAACCTCTCAATGTCTTATCATCATATTCCTTACTTCTAATCCTAACCCACTACCCATTCCCGTCAACCTAGGCTTATGTCAGTGACTTATAACCTATAGCTCTGATACCAAACCTGTGGCACCCTCCAAACCCGGGTCAGAAGTTTGGGGTCCACACACACCTTATTTATAACCTGCTTATAACAATAATAAAGATAATAATAATATGCAGTGACCCTACTTACCAACCACCACGGACCATAACAGGTTAAAGTATGCACACAAGCCAAACACACTATTATATTACAAACGTTTAAATCCCAACTATTCCAAACTCAAAACTGAGTATTAAACATTATTACAAACTTTTACAGACTTAAATTATTCCAAAAGGAGCCTACAAGCTCAGCTCAATCAACCTGAACCCCTAGCTCTCGCGCTGGACTGGGGATCCTCGGTACCAACCGGTAACTGGAAAAGAACGGAAATAATATCGCACAAATGAGCTAACTAGTTCAGCAAGTCACAATGACAAAACTGAGAATAATGATCATCAGGTGAACATGGTTATGATATCAAGTGAACAATGGATTATGATTTAGAATTGGATATTATATTTTCATGTTAAAAACCAAGGTTAGGCTGCTGATCAGTCACGCACTAACCCCGAGCAAAGCACACAACACTGCTATAACTACTGGATCCAAGGCACACATTGGCCTAACTTGACCATTATATGGTCTGACCACGAATCTGGTCCACAATTTTATAAAAACAATCAAATTCTAACATAATAATAGAATAAACAATAATAAACAATAACCAGAATCATTAACAACATTTGATGTTCCATAATGAAATGGTTTTAATCTGTATAAGGATCAAAAGAGTATTTTCAAAGTTTGGATGCTAGGTAATGAAAGAATCTGATAACAATGAATCAATGTTTCAGGGTTTCAAGGATTTGGTCTTTCAAAGCATAAAATACAATGGTTTGAGTATGTAGGTAACTCGATTCAGTGTATAGTATTTAGTTTGTATGTATTTGTGGAGTAGTATCGTATACTTGAGGTTCGTGTTTGGGTATACAACAATCAATGGTCTAGAAAGAATCAGGTTACGGCTCAAGATCAATAACTGGAATCAAGGTTTAGGGTTCAGTGCTTCAAAGCACTTACAATATAAAACAGGAATATCAATCACGACAATATCTCGAGAAAGTTCAGAACACTTGTCTGGTATTTGCTTACTACACTGCACTCGTTTCCAATCTCAACCGTCTTACTCCTCAACTACCTATTTCCCTTTCCTACGCCTTGCCTCTTCTGCTCACATATCATAAGCATCTATCAATATTTAACTCATAGGATTATATCCAACACATACTTCTATCTACCCTTCGTTTCACCCAAATCCGATTATCGGACTGAAAGTTACGCAATAAACCAGTAAACATCGAACATATAGACCGACAGTCAACCAACATGTCACATATAACACATAATATGTCACATAATCAATGACATATCATTTATAAAGATGTTTCGGGTCATAAATAGGCTTTTTGGTATTTAAAATGATTTTTAAAACATTTTTCGGAATTAAAACGGGCCGTTGGATCAATTTCGGGGTAACAAACAGGGTTCGGTTGGCCAATTCTGGCTTCAAAACAATTTTATAATAATTATCGAGCCTTGGAAATAATTTAGAATAATATTTTAAAGCTCGAAACTATTTTTCAGAATTTTTAAATTATTTTTAAATAATTAAATCTAATTAAATAATTAATTAAAATCAATTAATAATTAATTAAATCAATTAATCAATTAATTTTGGAATTAATTGAATAATTAATCAATTAAAAATTAACTGAAATTAATTAACTAATTAATTCAGATTTATTTTTGAATTAAAAATAATTTTCGGAATTAAAATAAATATTTTTAGAATTTTCAGAAATTAAAATCGATTTTTTATAATAAAAATAAATAGGAAATATGATTTTTAAAAATTTTTAAAACAGGAATCCTAAATTTGCAAAGTCTGGAAACTTCAGGGACCAAACTGGATCGTCCCCAAAAGTTCAGGTATCAAAATGCAATTTTACACCCCCGTCGCCGGAAAATGCAGGGGTTGCCGGAGAACACGATTCCGGCCTCCTCACCTTACCACAAGCTCCAGATCACATCTACAAACTACCAGGAACACAATTATGCAATCAAAACAACCTAACAATCCCTAAGTTGGCCGGAATTTGGCCGTGAAGTTTGCCAGTTTCCGGCGAACTTCGAAAATATTCAAAACACAACTCCCTTCGATTCAGACATCCTCTGTTAACGAGCTATATACCAATCGACTGCAAATTTCATAAGGAACACAACCCACTATAAATCAACAGCTAATAACCCCTGAATCAAAAACCCCCAAATTTCAATTGAAAATATTCATACGGGTTATAAACCCTAATTTTAAAATTCGAAAATCAAACTCAAATTTGAACATGTTATTGAACTCCAAATCAGACGTATAATATATCAAAATCATCAGAAAAACAATCTCTACAACATGCAATCATCAAATAATACAAACAATCATTCAAACAAAAATTCATATTTTTAATAAAATTAATTCGAAAATAAATAAAAATATAGAAAAATACCCTTGATTTCTGCAGTAAAACGAAGCTCAGAATCTGGTAGAACACTTCAAATCCTTCATTTTGGTTACTCAAGCTTTGAAAACAGAGATCGGTAACGCCTTCGTTTTGCTGTTTGATTCTTAATAGAGTTATGAAATTAGGGTTTTTCTCTGAAAATTATAAAATTAACTATCTGCAAATGATTTTGATACGAAATAAAATACGGGAAAAGGCTATTTATAATTACGGAAAATTAGTATCCCGTTGGATCATTCTGGATATAAAACGATACGTTTATTTATAAAAACTGATCCAAACGGTATCGGTTTTCGGGATAATTATCCAAACCAGTACAATTTGTACTGCAGTCTTGGTCTCAGCGCCTGGTTACATGTACGACGAGGTGATAATTGGGATAGTTTAATAAAAAGCTCCCGTTTATCGAAAATACGGGTTTCATTGATTTACCGAAACGAATATTGTATCGAAAATGTTGCGCCGGGACCCGCGCAGAACAAACCATACGCCGGATCGAAAAAGTCGAAACATGGAATATGCTCGGAATATTATAATTAGATTAGGAAGGAGTTCTCGGAAGAGTTTCGGGTTCCAGAAACGTAATAACGGATGACGTCGGTTGGTTCCCGTTTTTATAAAATAGATTTTAAATGCTCGGAAAAAGATTTTATAAATTTTATATGATCCTTATAAATCCATAAATCAACATAAAAATAATTTGTAAGATATGACAATTATCTATATTTTATTTTGGACATATAAAAATTAAAATACTCAATTAATATTATTTTTAAATATCCAAACACAGATAACACTTAACAATTAATTCACATAATAGATACTGAACACATATAATAATTATTTAATAGCTAAATAATTACACGATATATCCCGGATATTACAATTATCACCAAATTTGACATTCCCAGGTACACTCTCATCCAGCTCGTCAAATTTCTCCCCTTGTCCTGACATATGGTTGCTAGCCTTATTGTCAAAGTACCACAAGTTAAATTCTGACATTTTTCACTAGTTTCAGAACCCAATTTTGGAATTATCTTCTTCTCATTTATCATCATCGGGTTTTCCTCTTTTTCTTCCTTTTTCAATCTAAGCAATGCTGGATCTTCCTCTAGGACTTGCAAAATGAGTGCTTCTCGGTTTTGTTTTGTTTTTTGCATTCCACAGCGAAATGGCCGTAGGCGCTGCAGTGAAAAGATCGCACTTTGCTTTTACCTTTCACCCAACATACATTGTCCTTTCCTTGAAACTATTGTCCTGATGAGCCATCTGTTCCGTTTGTTCTCTTCAGCCATTCATCCCTGGTTAACAATAACTTGTCTTCTTCCTTTTCTTTCTTATTCCACTCTTCTTTGGTAAAAAGTAATTGATGCCCGATGTTCTCAGACTGTCCTTGCAATCGCTCATTATAAGTGGGCTACTGCAATGTTTTTTCAAAAGCATTACAAGCACTTCGTTGCGGTAACTCAGAAATTTGAGGGCTATTGTAACACCGTGAAATCGGTGTTATAATAGCCGTTAACCTAGTGTTATATTAATGTGACAGTGTTACACGACATGTAACAGTAGCACGTGGTGTTAAAATAGGTATTATTTTAATTTTTTAAAATTAAAGTAAATATATTTTCCTAAAATTACATTTAAAACTCTTTTCTGGGTTAATTATTACTATAACGTATTATATTTTATATTTTATATTTTTTTAAACTATTACATTTTATTTCAAAAATAAATAATAATATATAAAAATAATAAAAACATTTTTTACTTATATAAATAAATAATAATTTAATTTATTAATAAAAAATAAAATATAACTGTAGTTCCGCGGATGAAAATGTTTGGGCGGTAGTTTTTCCCGAATTGATAATAGACTTAAGTCATGAACACAAACATACAGAGGGCTACCCACATCTCCACACATCTCAATTTCTATCTCGACCCTTTCTTCTTCGATTCAAACGTGGATTCAAGCATGGATTATGTACTTGAGTACACAAACAAACACTTTCTTCGATTTAGTTGCTAACACGTCGATTTTTTTCATACAGGTAATTAGGGTTCTTCGATTTGGAAATTCTTCGATTAAGTGGTAATATATCGTGAATTTTCATTTTTTACTCTTGCATTTAGTTGTATATCTTGTATAACTTATTTTACCAACAGTTTATATTTTGTATTTCAGGGTATTGAAGTGTTTCACGAGTTTAAAGCTTTCATTAAGGTCTCTTTCTCTGAGCGTTCAACCTTAATCTCAAAGTCCTAAATAGACAACCATCTTTTATCTTCTATCCAATCTCTCAGGATAAACCCTAATTTCAATTATATACAAAGTACAAAAAGGGCTTGGTAAGTTATTAGTTCAACCATTCATTTTTTGGTCTGATTTCCACAAATAGAGCAAGATTGTTTAAAAAGTAATTGATGCCCGATGTTCTCAGACTGTCCTTGCAATCGCTCGTTATAAGTGGGCTACTGCAATGTTTTTTCAAAAGCATTACAAGCACTTCGTTGCGGTAATTCAGAAATTTGAGGTCTATTGTAACACCGTGAAATCGGTGTTACAATAGCCGTTAACCTAGTGTTACATTAATGTGACAGTGCTACACGACATGTAACAGTAGCACGTGGTGTTAAAATAGGTATTATTTTAATTTTTTAAAATTAAAGTAAATATATTTTCCTAAAATTACATTTAAAACTCTTTTCTGGATTAATTATTACTATAAATATTATATTTTATATTTTATATTTTTTTTAAACTATTACATTTTATTTCAAAAATAAATAATAATATATAAAAATAATAAAAACATTTTTTACTTATATAAATAAATAATAATTTAATTTATTAATAAAAAATAATATATAACTGTAGTTCCGCGGATGAAAATGTTTGGGCGGTAGTTTTTCCCGAATTGAGAATAGACTTAAGTCATGAACACAAACACACAAAGGGCTACCCACATCTCCATACATCTCTATTTCTATCTCGACCCTTTCTTCTTCGATTCAAACGTGGATTCAAGCATGGATTAGGTACTTGAGTACACAAACACACACTTTCTTCGATTTAGTTGCTAACACGTCGATTTTTTTTCATACAGGTAATTAGGGTTCTTCGATTTGGAAATTCTTCGATTAAGTGGTAATATATCTTGAATTTTAATTTTTTACTCTTGCATTTAGTTGTATATCTTGTATAACTTATTTTACCAACAGTTTATATTTTGTATTTCAGGGTATTGAAGTGTTTCACGAGTTTAAAGCTTTCATTAAGGTCTCTCTCTCTGAGCGTTCAACCTTAATCTCAAAGTCCTAAATAGACAACCGTCTTTTATCTTCTATCCAATCTCTCAGGATAAACCCTAATTTCAATTATATACAAAGTACAAAAAGGGCTTGGTAAGTTATTAGTTCAATCATTCATTTTTTGGCCTGATTTCCACAAATAGAGCAAGATTGTTTAAAAAGTAATTGATGCCCGATGTTCTCAGACTGTCCTTGCAATCGCTCGTTATAAGTGGGCTACTGCAATGTTTTTTCAAAAGCATTACAAGCACTTCGTTGCGGTAATTCAGAAATTTGAGGTCTATTGTAACACCGTGAAATCGGTGTTACAATAGCCGTTAACCTAGTGTTACATTAATGTGACAGTGCTACACGACATGTAACAGTAGCACGTGGTGTTAAAATATGTATTATTTTAATTTTTTAAAATTAAAGTAAATATATTTTCCTAAAATTTCATTTAAAACTCTTTTCTGGATTAATTATTACTATAAATATTATATTTTATATTTTATATTTTTTTTAAACTACTACATTTTATTTCAAAAATAAATAATAATATATAAAAATAATAAAAACATTTTTTACTTATATAAATAAATAATAATTTAATTTATTAATAAAAAATAAAATATAACTGTAGTTCCGCGGATGAAAATGTTTGGGCGGTAGTTTTTCCCGAATTGAGAATAGACTTAAGTCATGAACACAAACACACAAAGGGCTACCCACATCTCCACACATCTCTATTTCTATCTCGACCCTTTCTTCTTCGATTCAAACGTGGATTCAAGCATGGATTAGGTACTTGAGTACACAAACACACACTTTCTTCGATTTAGTTGCTAACACGTCGATTTTTTTCATACAGGTAATTAGGGTTCTTCGATTTGGAAATTCTTCGATTAAGTGGTAATATATCTTGAATTTTCATTTTTTACTCTTGCATTTAGTTGTATATCTTGTATAACTTATTTTACCAACAGTTTATATTTTGTATTTCAGGGTATTGAAGTGTTTCACGAGTTTAAAGCTTTCATTAAGGTCTCTCTCTCTGAGTGTTCAACCTTAATCTCAAAGTCCTAAATAGACAACCGTCTTTTATCTTCTATCCAATCTCTCAGGATAAACCCTAATTTCAATTATATACAAAGTACAAAAAGGGCTTGGTAAGTTATTAGTTCAATCATTCATTTTTTGGTCTGATTTCCACAAATAGAGCAAGATTGTTTAAGTTTCTTCAAAATATAGCTCGATTGGTTTACTTTATTTTCATAGTTTATTTATTGTTTTTAACATTACTTTCTTTTAATAGATATGGAACTTTATTAGGTTTAGATAAGAGATTTTAGAGGTAAGGGAAAGGTAAGGATTTTGGTTGCAATGCTCATAGTGTGATTTTGTTAAGTTGTGTAAGTTGCAATGAGTTTGGAGTTCAATGTAGATTGTGGTTTTTATTAGAAAAGATGATATCTGACTTATATTTGTGTGTTTGTGTTTAATAAACATGTGGGTTTCAACGAAAATTCTATCTTTTGTAGCCAATAAAGATGACATGACTTTTTTATTTGCAAAATAAAAAACATACAATGTGACCATAATTTTATCGTGAAGTACCCTTTGAGCTGATTTGATATCTTCCTTCTTTGTTATCTATTTAATAACTTTATCTTTTTGGTTTCAGTTCAAGCTTCCATTGCTGCCAACACATGGGTCTTAATAGCGCGTGTTTTAAAAAAAAATTAGGAATCTATACTACTGGTTCCTGTCTTGTTATCTTGATTAATTGACTGCCCTGATTCTCATAATAATTCTCTTGTTTTCAGAAATGCAACATATTTTCCCAGGAATTATTAACCAATTGGGTATGAAATGCTATTTTTCTTTGTTCATCTTTACTAATGTTTTGTGTTGGTTAGTTGTAGAAATATTAATATATTATAATTTTATGGCACTTCTTTTTTTTTTATTTCACCAGGGCCGGATAATCTGGACAACTTGAGGACGCTTGCTGAACAGTTCCAGAAGCAGGCACTAGGTGCAGAAGCTGAAGCAGCTGCCGTTCAAGGAGATGAAGATGACGATGATGAGGTCCCAGAACTTGTTCCTGGTAAGACGTTTGAGGCTGTAGCGGAGGAGACTCCGACTAAATAGAGTTTAAACAAGGTGTGTTGTTTCTTATATCTAAAGGTTGAGGTCTGTTTCATTTCTCTAAGCTAGTGTTTTATTTGGTCTCTTGTGACATACTTACTAGAAAATTGGTACTATATTTTGATTAATGAAGTAAAGTAGCTTCTTAAAATGCACATTAATCATTATATATTATTTCTTCACTGTGAGTGGTTTCCTTTCAAATGTTTGTCCTGTATTCCTGAGCTCTTATTGCTCATCTATTTGTGTAGAGGTAGCTGTTCAGTTTTCTCCCCAATATATAGTCCCTGGGTAAATTATAATCTGAAACAAATTACTTTGTTTTACTAAGAATTTTCATTCTTTGCAAAACAGACTCAACCTTTGAAGACTACTGCAAGTGGTTTTGAAGCTAGAGTAGTTACTGGAAAGGAAGCAAGAGATAAAACTGGATTGGGAAGTGTTGATGAAAGAAGAATACATAACACTACCAATGATCCAACTTCCTTGAGTGAACCAGGTATTGGAGCAACTCCTGAGAGATTGAATCAACTAGAATCTGTACAAATGGTTTACCATACCTACTTGAAAGAACATATCTTGTTGTACTTCATGACAGATGGTAGGGTTTATCATATAAGGCAAAATGCCATTCCATTGAAGTATTTTGAAGAATTGGAGCATGTACTATTCTTACTTCAAGTGGATGACAGATTGACAGGAAGTGCTGCAAACTATTTGAAGGATCAGATTCAAAGACAGAAAAGGCTTTATTCTGTTAAGTCTGACAGCACATATGTTCCAAAGTACAGAGATCACAAGGGTGATATAGTTGAAATGAAGTCCAATTCTGCTCAAATTATAACTACCTATCTAGGGTACAGGGCTGTGGAATTCAATCTTGAGTCTGATAAAGCATATTTGATCAGACTGGATCAGGATATAAGAAAATCAAAGATTAATGATCTCAGGGCTGCAATCTTTCAAATTGGTGAAGATACTGCAGAGCTTAAAGATGCTAAAAGGAGAATGATTGATGAACTTAGATATGCTGAGAGATGTTTGTTGAAGAACTATCTCAGAACAACTCCTGACATCAGAGAGATCAGAAGATGAAGCCAAGTCAAGATCTACAACTGCTTAAATTCTGATATTTGTACAGACTGAAGCTGTTATCAGAAGTTAAATGTTGGTAAAGCTTTAAGGACTGTAAGTTGTAGTTATCTAGTCTAATTCTCATGCATTTGTACTTAATGTTTTTGACATCATCAAATATTTGTTAAACTTGTATATTATGCTAATTTACAAGTTGGGGGAGATTGTTAGATATATTTGATAATGTCATGGCTAATATGATTTATGTTTAGTTTTCAGATCTTACTTAACAGGACAAATCAGTACTTATACTGGAAGTCAGGACTTAAGGATATCAGTACTTATATTATCACGAGATAATCATCAGAAGATGGATATCAGAACTTAAGTGCCGAAGGACGTTCAGATAAGGATAGTAGCTGATTAAAGGAAAGAAGATCGAGATAAACATAAGAAGAGATATGCATGAAGAAGGAGTTCTATGAAGAATAGAATACTTGGAAGAAAAGATATCTGATTGATATATTTTAGGAAGCAGAATTATATTCCATATCAATTAGCGATTATCTTGTAACTGTGTAGTATATAAACACAGACATAGGGTTTACACTATAAGTGTTATCATATTAGAGAAGATTATTCATTGTAACCCTAGCAGCTCTCGTGATATTTGTTCATCACTGAGAGGTAACAGTTCCATACTGTAACAGCGTTTATTGTTTCAATAAAGTTTGTTTTCTGTTATTTAAGATATTAAAGTTCGATTTGATTGTATTATACACTGTATTCACCCCCTCTACAGTGTGTGTGACCTAACAAGTGGTATCAGAGCCTATCTGTTAACACACATACAGTTAAAGATCCAAACACAATCATGTCTGACACAGAAACTCCAACTAAGCCTACCAAAACTCAAGAACCACCAAAGACACAAATTCAAAGTCGGTATGAAACCATCAGAGTTCCCATACTGAGACCATCTGAATATGACATATGGAAGGTGAGGATGACCATGTTTCTGGAAGCTACAGATCCAGAATATCTTGATAGAATCAAGGAAGGGCCTCACAAACCAACCAAGCTCGCAGTTGCAGTTGCAGGTGAAGCAGCAAAAACCGTACCAAAGGAAAATAGTGATTATACTGCTGAAGATATCAGATCAATTGCTAAGGATGCTAAGGTACGACACTTACTGCATAGTGCCATTGATAATGTAATGTCAAACAGGGTAATTAACTGCAAGACTGCTAAAGAGATATGGGATGCTCTGGAAACAAGGTGTCAGAGAACTGATACGATTAAAAAGAACAGGAAGACAATACTCACTCAAGAGTATGAACACTTTGATTCAAAGGCTAATGAATCATTGACTGATTTATATGATAGATTTGTCAAACTCTTGAATGATCTGTCACTGGTTAATAAGGAGTATGATCTTGAAGATTCAAACCTTAAATTCCTGTTAGCTCTTCCTAAATGTTGGGATTTGATGGCAACAACAATAAGAGACAATTACAATCTTGATGAAACAACTCTTGATGAAATTTATGGAATGTAATATCATTCCGTTATGTCAACTAGTTTTTAAAAAATATTAGTAAAACAATTTTTACATAATGCGTATAGATCAAATACATAAGCTAATGTAATCTATAATATAATAACTATAATAACTGAAATGGGGTATAAATTGTAGTTTGGTTAACCCCTCATTTTGGTTATCTCTTCCATCACGACCGTCACATCTTTTTCATTAAATAATCAGAGCCGTTAGATTCAAATACTAAAAAAATATACGTGACAAGTTCTCAGGTTCGGATGAAAGATTCGGTCTTGAAAACCGAAGTATTCATAATAAAAAACAATTTTTATATTATTATTTATAAATATACATATAAGTTTTCAAGTTCGAATCACGTTAACAACAAGCATTTATACTATCATTTATAAAGATACATACAAGTTTTTAAAGTTCGAATCTCACCAACATTTACATTATCATTAATATTTACATTATTTTTTATGAATAAGATCTCATCAATCATATACTATTGATACTATTTGAATTTAACTTGAAATTATATACAATAAAAGTATAATTATATAATCATTATTGAGTATTTAATTATTCATATAGAATTTTAATAAACTTATATAAAATAGAAATGAAAATATATAAATATTAACCAAGACCCGTGCATGACACGGGCCGTAAGCTACTATGAATAACATTAGAATACGATATACCAAGTTACAAAAAAATATAGATTCTAAAATTGTAAATCTCATACACAAAGTTATAAACGAAATATATTGTAGAATTACAAATACACCATGGAAATAAATGTGTATAAAAAACTAGTAAAATAACATTTTCTAATTTAAAAGCTCGAAAGTTATTAATTCCACACATAAATAGTTTGAAAAAATTGTTGAATGAAGTATAAATTAAATTTTTCATTAACAATATCTCTTTCTTTTGGGAATGATTAAAGATGTAGCTAAAACTTTCTTACATAGAAACTTGTATTATATTGCCATAAGAATTGGAGCTCCAAGACCTTCACTATAGCTTTGTCAGGAGCTGAAAATCTTTGTAAGCATGTTTTGTTCATTATCTCATAAAAATATTGTATTATATTTTACGAGATATATTATATTTTTGTTGGTATTAAATTGGATTTGATGAATATTTTAAATTGTAGTGATATGGAAAAACAAATAGTTAGAATGGATCAAGTTTCCTAGCTAATATCGAAATATATTTAGATATCAATAATGTTGATAGAATTTTGAGATATGATAATTTTTACTAGAATTCACAACATATTGTATGTATTCAAAGTACATTTATGAGAATATGTTATGTTTATATTTGTGAGGGAGAACTGTGTTGCTCTTATGATTAGTCTTTTTAACCTTTTTAAAAATAATAATAAAAGGAAAAAAATTGATTTTGTTGTAACACATTGGGCTCAACTGTTACCATTACTTAATAAAATGTTTACTTAAGTTGTTATTAAAATCAACTTAAAACAACGTTTATCATAGTTGTTCAACAATAAGAGAATAAGAGTTATGTAAATAAAATTTTCATTCTAATTTGTTATACACAATGGTTTAGTTAAAGAATAGTTTCTAAGTTATTCAAATATTTGTTATAATCTTCCACTTTCTTTATCGAAGTATTGTCACCATAATTGGTGAATAATTTTTTAAAAAACAATGATCACAAAGTGAATCATTTCTTGAAATGCGACATATATGATCTTAAATATTTTTTGTGTGACTTTCATATAAATATGTAAAAAATTAATCTCATTGTTTGAAATAAAAAAACTAATAATTAAAAGAGAATACTGAGCCTGAGGATGTCCTCACGAAAGTTATGTAAGGTTAAGGCCCTTCCCATATGATATTTTAATGGCAAATTAGTAAATACAAACACAATCCCCTGTATTTACAAAAATACCATGATGGTATACTCTTTGGCACATTAATCCCTAATTTAGAAATAAAAAGGTATTTTCATAACTGAAAATAAATTAAATATCAAAAAAGTTATCAAGTTATAACTAAATATCTATTTCTAGAGTGCAAGGAGGAGTGAAGTTTGATGCATTGATATTCCTGACATAATACTTGTTATGGGTAAAAAACTAGGTTATAATTATTGTGATATTTATTACTAGGGCTCAAGAGCTTAAGGCCTTTAATGTTTGTACTTGTATTTTGTAGCTAAAATTTGCGTTCACAAAAAGTATCTCTGTGAATGTAGAGAATCAAGCCAAAACGTAGGGGTGAGACCATTTATATAAATATTGGATGTCGTTGCATTGGACTAGTGATAGAAGACTTGATGAATAAGTCTCCATTATAGAGTAGACTTTGGAGTCCTAATAAGTAGGAAGCAGATTTCTTGTTGGTTTGGGTGCCTTGGAGGCTACTCAATGAATAATTTTTTCTTCTATCGGATATACTTAATGAGGTGTTATTTTACCTTATTTATTAATTACGAAAATAATAAATAATTAATGGTTTGGACCTCATTAACTAGACTTTAATACTGGACCATATCAGGTTTAATTAATTCAACATTAATTATGCTTCTAGGCTAATTTCAGGCCCATATCATTTGCCCCCCAAATTTTGTGAAACCTGGAAAATATTTCGAAGAAGTTAAAGTTTATACATTTTCTAATTATCGTTTTTATCGTAAATTGTGGAGCGACCTACATATTTATAACGATTCATCCCTATAGGCTTCCCTAATTTTACAGGAAATTTATGGTACCTTCTTTTATTTTTCATTATTTTTTCTTAATTTTTCAGGAATATTTCAATACTCATTGGTATTTTCCTTAATTTTTAGGAATTTTTGTCCAAAAATATTTTTGTTTAAATAATTTTCTAATTTTTCTAAATTTTTTAGATTTTTTCCTCTATTTTCCCTATTTTTGAGATTTTTAAGTTGTTTTTCTAATTTTAGCCAATTTCCTGATGTATTAAATAATAAGAAAATGGGCTGCAGGGTGTCAGGCATCCTAGGCGGGGGTCACCCCGCTTAGGAGACACTTTGTGAACAATGCCTAGGATTCATGTCTCCTAGGCGCTGTTGGCTCCCACTCTATCATACATACTAGACATGGGTCACCCCGCCTAGGAGACACTTTGTGAACCACGCCTAGGAATCATGCATCCTAGGCATGGTTGGGCTTTATACTCCCGTACTTCCTAGACATCGGTCACCCCTGCCTAGGAGACAATCTGTGAACCACGCCTGGGAATCATGCCTCATAGGCGTGGTTTTGTTTCCATAGCTTCAATTGATCCTAGGCGTGAGTTACCCCTGCCTAGGAAGTATGGTTTAAACCACGCCTATGAATTGTGTCTCCTGGACGTGGTTTGAATCCTCTATGCATCAATAGGTCCTAGGCGTGGGTTACCCCTGCCTAGGAGACACGGTTTGAACCACGCCTAGGAATTGTGTCTCCTAGACGTGGTTTGAACCCTCTATTTCTCCCTTATGATTTTTCACAAATTCTGGGAAAAAATTTATATCCTTGCTTTTTTGGTATGGACCATTCTAGAGTATTCTCGAACTTGGTAAAATATTCTAAATTTTTTTATTTCGTGGGCTTTCCACCCTTGATCAATGGGAGTTCCAATTATTTGGCCCAGTTACCTACCATAGCTGGTTGAGCTTCTACTTGTGGAAGGATATATAATGTGTGAGGTGTGAGTTCGTTTCTCACACTTCACTTTAACAAAAAATTCTCTCTATACATTTTTTTCTATGCAACTTTCTCTCATCTTTTCCCACTGCAAGGCAATTTTTGGGTTTCTACACCGCCGTTGTCTTCCACCGCTTTATGGGTTCACTTGAAGATTTTGTTTGAATCTTCATCCTCTTCTGCCACCTTCAAGGCTTTCTAGGTTTTCAAGGATCCTTCGTAAGAATTTTAATGGCAGATTCTGACTCTTCCCTTTCTCATCCTCCTTAGGCCGTTGCTCATCCTTCCAGGGCTAACCGTGGTAAAAAATACATTGTTCATCCTTCTGTAATTTCCCTTATGGATCTTTTAACAGAGTGTGGTCAAACCTTTCCTAACATGCTCCATTTAGATGCATATAATTATCCTTCTAAGTATGATTCTGACAAAGTAGGTGTTTTAACTCGTTTATTTGGAGTTTCTGCTCCTTTTAGGGCTGAGGCCCTAGGCCTAAATGACGGAGATTATTGCCCAAAACCTGGGGCCATTCGTGTATATAAAGAAACTTTTTATGTTGTCTTTCGTCTTCCCCCACATCCTTTTTTTGTCTTTTAGATGAGGCCCGTGTCTATCCAACCCAACTCACGCCTAATTTTTGGCATTTTATTCATTGTTATATGGCCTAATCTTGTAAACATGGCTTTAAGCCTAACATTTGTGTCTTTCTATATATATTCAAGTTTCTAAATTCTCCTACCGACCAAGGATTGGTCAAAATAGTTCATAGATCCCTTGCTCATTCATGTTTTATCTCTGATACTAACCATGACTCGTATCCCACCTGGAAAACTGAATGGTCTTATGTATTTTGGATGCCGAGGAGGGTTGGGAACATTTTTTGAGGTCCAATTTCTCTAAAAGCGTAGACGGTTCTTTAAAGGATATAAAATTAAGGATAGAGAAAGATGCGGCCATCAAGGCCATAACGGCCAATAACTTGCATCACTTTGCTCTCATCCTCTCAGAGGGCAATTTGCAAAATTTAGGTTAAGTAACTTGGGTCTCGAGGGTATTTCTTTCCTGTTTTGACTTTGATGTTTATTTCATGCATTATCCTTTTTTAATGTTTTTATATTTTTGCAGCTAAGGCAGCTTTGGACTCCATTTTCAAGAAAAAGGAGTCCCGTGCCTCTCTCCGCAGTTGAAGCTCACCGCGAGAAACGGGTAAGGATTGGTGACGGCCGTTCGGACACCGTTAAAGAGGCTATTCCCACATTTATATCTGAGAGGCCTCTCAGCCTTGATGAGGATATTTCTTCTTTTACTATGACTTGGGGCTTGCAGAGAAGAGACACAGTCGTGGGGAGTTCAGAGGCGGCCGCTATATGGTATGTGAGTGTCGTTACACCACGCAACCGGGCTGAGATCGTGGACTCTTCTGATGATCTACAGATTGAGCGCCTTGGTTCCCAGGCGGTAGCTTCAGGAAGCTCCTACTTCCCTTCTTTCAGAATTCTTCTTTCTTAACCTGAAGGAGGTGAGAGCTAACCTGATAATCGTCGAAAGGGATAGGGACAGGTACTTTAAGGCTTCAGAGGCGAATTTACTCGCTTCCGGGAGATGGAGAGAGAGTTAGCGGAAGAGAAGGAGAAAGTCCACAAGATGGAGTTGGATGCTCAGAGGGGCCGTACTGAGGTGATAGCAGAATACAAGGCCTCACAGGACTTTCAGGAGGTTCTGAATGCTGAATATGACACTAAATTCCCTGACACATTTTCCACTTTCTAGGAGCTGGTTGTGGGAGAGATTGGGAAGAAGGTTTCTGAGGTAACCCTTGAGGCTTACCCAGTGCCTCCTGTTCCTTGGCAAGGGTCCTCATTCGAGGATCTACCACCTTCTCCTATTCATACGACTTCAGCCGAGGCCACAGCTTCTCCTTCCCAGGATGCTACTCTTATGGAAGATGATCCCGTTCCCCCTCCTCCTACTACTACCGGTGGGGCGAAAAATGATGATTTTTTTAAGGATCTGGATTAGATTCTTGCTTTTGTTGGCTCGTCGTGGCTTTTTTGTATTAACTTATTGTAATTCAAACTTATTACACTTTGAAGTTTATTTAAGTTATTTTCCTTGCTTCATTTGCTTGCTTTACATAGCCTTCCCTTTAAGGTTTTAAGTACTTTTGAAGTTAATTAATTTTTTTATGGAGATTGATTAGCAACCTGAACCACACAGTTCTAAGAGCCATGCATTGACTAATGTAAACAAGACTGAAAAATAGATGGATATGACAAACTTACAAATATTGCCCAAGGCATTCCTAGAATAGAAGAATTTTTGAGTTTTTCTTTCATTTTTTATTTTTTTACTTTGTCCATCAAAGCATAATTTTTTTCTAAGTAAACAAAGCATTAGCATATCGTAGGCTCCGTTTGGGAGTGCTGTTGAAAAGTGTTGTGTTGTGAGAAAAATTGATGGTGGTAAAAGTGTTGTCAAGAAAATTAGACGAATGTTTAGTATTTTTTTAATTTATGCATATTTTGAGATACAATATATAAAAATAATATTTTTGAGAAGTTTTGATGGTAAAACTGATAGCTATTTTCTATAAAAACCGAAAACAACTTCTTCTAAAAGTACGGGGGAAATGCTTTTGCTAACAACAACTTTTAGACCAAAAGCACTTTTCCAGAGAGTAGCTTTTAGAATTTACCAAACACCTGTCTGACAGCTTTTCAGCAAAAAGCTGATGTAACTGTATGTAACGATAATACCAAACAGAACCTTAGTTCTTCAAAGTTTTAAATAAATTCAACTCAAGAATTTAACTTAGTTTTTCAAAAACTTATATAAAATGGGTTCGACCCTGATAATCACAAGCTTAAATGCAAATCTTATTAAATTTGAGATATAAACCCTAAACAAAAAAAGCTTCATGGTACTTTTGAACCTCGTTACTACTTTAATAAGTAAGTGTGAAATATATATAATAAACCTTCAGGTTTTGAGCATGCTAAATCCTAGGTACTTCTTCTCCGTCCATGGTCTCTCACTTGTAAGATCCTCTTCCTTTAACGCTCTTAACCTTGTACGACCCTTCCTAATTTGGGGCGAGCTTTCCTTTCTACCCTACTCCAGACGCTTCCACCTTCCTTAGGACCAGAACTCCTTGCTTGAAGAATCTCTTTTTCACCCTCAGGTTGTAGTAAAAATAAGCTTTCTTTTGAAATTCCACAATCTTTGCGCGTGCTTCATCCCGCACTTCATCTATTAAATTCAAGGCTAACCTTTGGCCTTCCTCATTGTCTTCAATATTGTATGCTTGGATCTTCGGGGATGAATGTGAAATCTCTACTGGAATAACTGTTTTTGCCCCGTACGCTAACATAAATGGTATTGCTCCTATCATGACTCTACATGTGGTCCTCTAAGCCTAAAGTATTAGAAGTATCTCGTCCACCCAACTATTCTTGGACTTATCAATCCTCTCCTTCAATCCATCTAAAATAACCCAATTCGCAACCTCTGCTTGTCATTGGCTTGAGGGTGAGCAACAGAAGTGAACCGCGACTCGATTTCATTTTCTTCACAATACTTTTTGAATTCCTCGTTATTGAATTGTGTTCCATTATCAGTCACCAAGATTCGGGGAACCCTATATCTACACATGATATTTTTCCACGGGAATTGGGCAACTTGTTTAGTTGTAATTTTGGCCAAAGGCTTGGCTTCGATCAACTTAATAAAGTAATCAATTATTATAAATAAAGAACTTCCTTTCAGCAGTAGCCATCGGGAAAGGCCCAAGTATATACATTCCCCACATAGCAAACGGGATTGGGGAGTTTATGAAAGTAAGCATTTCGGAAGGCTTGATAAATAGTTAATTATAATTAGTTTATCCCTATATTTTTATTATTTTTAATGAAATTGGAATCTTATTTATGTGCTTTAATGTTTTATTGTAAGAATCAATAAAATTATGGATTAGAGCTTATATTGGAAAATTTGGAGTATATTCATTAAAATTTTTGATTTTTGGACAACTTTTATGGTATGTTGTTTTGGCTCTATCAGGTGATCTATAAATCCGTTTTAAGCCGAGAAGCAGTCGTTGGAAAGTTCGGAAGAAGACCAATAACCCTATCATGGGCCCATAATTTTATTCTTCTCTGAATTTCCCACAAAAGTCCAGGAATAGAAGGCTACAAATTTCCTATTTAAGATTATATTTTATTTAGGAATTTTTTTTCTATCCTATTATAACAATAAAAATATTTGGAAAAAGAAGTTAGAGAGAATAAACACGTAGAGTAGATTTAGACAGAGAAATAGCCAAGAAGAAGAACAAGAGACACAGTGGGAGAAGAGGCCCATAGAGATTAAAGATTGAAGCTATTTTACAAGTTTTATCTTTCCTTCATCTTCTCTATTCCTTTGTTGTGCTTTACTTTGAGATGTTGAACTAATTCTTATTCTAGGGCTTTAGTGGAAACTTGAGTTTTAATATAAGCATTCTTTTTAATTCTCTGTTTATGTTCAATATGTTGATTATATTGATTTGTGTGTAATGCTTTACAAAGAGTAATTAACTTTGTAATTGAAATGGTAGTCTAGGAGATGCTGGGAAAAGACAACCAAGATGAGACCCAAACAGTATAACTTGTAATTAATAATGATGTTAATTTGTGTTTTGGATAGGAATATGCATAATCACCACAAGTAGTCAAATTAGGGCAATGTGTTAATGCTGTTCATGGATTAATATTCTGTATAGGAATATGAGAGTTAATCTTATGAGTTAGAATCTCCTGAGAATCGGAAGATCCTTGTGATTATATATATACCCTAGACTAGCAATTAGAACATGAAATTATAGATGAATATGGATACTTGTAAAACTCAAGATGAAGTTAAAGGCCTATATATTTTCTCACGTGTTTGATTCTTAAGTTGATTTGTAAATTTTATATTTAGGAGTAGGTTATCATATTATTTGAATCAAATTCATTTAACTTGAACTGAGAGAAAAATAGTGTTTGATATTTAACAACTTAAACTAGTCCTCGTGGGAATGAATTATTATACTATTTGTTCGATACCTGCACTTACGTTAGCATTTGTAAAATCGACAATAAGGCTGCCTTACTACAGAGGTATGTTCACATATTCTTTGGCATCAGCAATCATTTATGGCCATTAGAAGCCTAAACGAGTATTTTTATGGGTTAAGGCCCTGCCCCCCAAGTGTTGGGCACATATACCCTCATGTACTTCCTCCAATGCAAGTCGAGCCTCATCCGGCCTGCGACACTTTAAATAGGAAACTACGAAAGACCTTTTATAAATAATCTCATCAACCAAAGAATATTTTAGGGCTCCTACAAACAACTTTCTTACTTCCAAAACATTATTAGGAAGCCATCTCGTTTGTAGATGAGCCTTAATGGGATCTATCCATGATCCTTCGAGCACTATGGGGGCAACTAACTTGACATCTATACTTTGTATTTTTAAAACACGGAAGTACACGCTTCCAAGGTTTTCTTCTATTTCCGATGAGGCAAATTTAGACAATGCATCAGCCTTATCATTTTCTTCTCTTGGAATATGCCCGATATGGCACTCATCATATTGGGTCATCACAGCTCTCACCGGGCATACATAATTTGCCTTCGTTTCATCTCTTGCTTGAAACTCTCCTTGACCTGGGATATCACAAGTTTTGAGTTTCAGCAAACTTTTAAGTTTTTTGACTATCAACGTCCCTACTAGGCCAAGGCCAGCTATTAGAGCGTCATACTCAGCTTCATTATTTTTAGTTGGAAAATCCGACTTCATAGCATATTCAATCAAAAATCCATCGGGGCTTTGCAAAACTAGCCCTGCTCGACTCTAATTTGGTTTTGATGCTCCTTCAAAATAGAGAATTCATAAATCCTTTTCCTTGTCCTTCAAAAAAATAATATATTTGGTTTGATATTTTAACAGTCAAGTAATAGTTTGACGAGTATTTCTTACTAGTGTTTAGTCCTATATTAATGTTTCAATTTTTCTAAAAATACATATGAATGATCCAAACTTAAAGATGTCAAGATCGATATATTTTAGTGATATGATAAAAATTTTAGAAAAAAATAAATATATTTGATTTGCAATTTTAACAGTCAACAGTATTTTGACGAGTATTTCTTACTAGTGTTTAGTCCCATATTAATGTTTCAATTTTTCTAAAAATGTTTATGAATGATCCAACCGTACGGATTTTAAGATCTATATATTTTAGTAATATGATAACAATTTTTGAAAAAAAATGTACGTATTTGGTTTGCTATTTAAATAGTCAACCAATAGTTTGACCAATATTTGTTACTAGTGTTTAGTCCCACATTTATGTTTCAATTTTTAAAAAACTTTTTATCAATGATCAAACCGTACGGATGTCAACATCTATATATTTTAGTGATATGACAAAAATTTTAGAAAAAAATAAATGTATTTGGTTTTCTATTTTAACAGTCAACCTGTAGTTTTAGGAGTACTTTTTACTAGTATTTAGTCCCATATTGATGTTTCAAATTTTTAAAAATATTTATGACTGATCCAACCATACGGATGTCAAAATCAATATATTTTAGTAATAAGATAATAATTTTAGAAAAAAATATATGTACTCGGTTTGTTATTTAAACAGTCAACCAGTAGTATGACTAGTACTTCTTATTAGTGTTTAGTCCCATATTGATGTTTTATTTTTTAGAAAAATATTTATTAATGATCCAACCGTACGGATGTCAACATCTATATATTTTAGTGATATGATAAAAAATTTAGAAAAAAAAAATGTATTTGGTTTGCTATTTTAACAGTCAGTCAATAGTTTGACCAGTGCTTTGTACTATTGTTTAGTTCCATATTGATGCTTTAATTTTTTAAAAAATATTTATGAATGATTCAACTCTACGGATGTCGACATCTATATATTTTAGTGATATGATAAAAATTTAGAAAAAGTAAATGTATTTGGTTTGCTTTTTTAACAGTGAGCCAATGCTTTGACGAGTACTTCTTACTAGTGTTTAGTCCCATACTAATGTTTCAATATTTTATTTTTTTTATAAATGAACCAGCCTTACGTATGTCAACATCTATATATTTTAGTTATATGAAAAAAAACAAAAAAAACTAAATGTATTTGGTTTGCTAATTTACCAGTCAACCTGTAGTTTGACCGGTATTTTAAAAATAATGAGTTCATAAATTAAATTTTTAATTTTTTTAAACTAAAATAGATAGTATATCTCAGTCAAATTTATAAATTAACACACCTAAATTCGGCCAATATCAGTTTTGTTTGGTGACACGTCAGCGATCCCCGTGATTTTGATCCAACGCACGAAATTCAAACACTCAATGTATTATCCGACGATTGATTTTGCAATTTAAAAAACAAAACTATAAATAAAATAAAATTCTTTTAACTCTATAAACCCCACCCCACCCCACCCCACACCCGTCACTTTTCCCCCTACCCTCTACTCTTCCCCCTCCCCTCTACTCTCCTCTCCTCTCCCCTGTCCCCCTTCTCTTTCTTTTTCCGGCCAATTTCTTATTTTTTTCCAGCCAACCCCTTTTTCTTCCATTAAAAATCCCATTTTCTTCCATTTTTCTACAACTCATATAAATATTCGCATCTCAAAACTCATATTTTTTCTTTATTTTACGAATACAAAATTAGGCGGGTCTTCGAAATTTTGTGTTTTAATTTCATTTTTGATGATGAGTTTGTGTTTAAGAAAGTTGGAGGAGTATATGTATGAAATCTTCGAAGTGAAAAATTGAAATTTGTGTAAAATTGAATTTGAAAAATCGAGTTTGGCCGGAAAGTTACCATTTTAATCGGAAAATGCATTGTATAATTGATATGTTATTATTGGGGTCATATTTGAATTGTGGGAATGATGTAGAGTGATTGTTTGTGTGAAATTGAACCGAAACACCTCATTTTTAGCAACATCATAGTTATCGGAATGGTTGCCGGATTTTGTAAAGCTCATCGGAATCTAAGAATTTTTCGACGAGTTTTTTTTTTAAAAATATGGTGCTTGTAAATTCTACCGCATTCGGTCGAATTTAGAACGACATTTTTTACCATATACGGTCAAATTTCTAGTTTAGGTGGAATTTTCAAATTTTAGATGAAAAGCATTCGACCGCTTTCGGTCGAATTTAAGCGATCGAATTTAGCCGCTCCTACACTAAATACAATCGATTTACTAAATATGACTCGATCGAATGCGACCGGTCCTAAAAACGGTCATATTTACCTAAATACAACCGGAAACGGTCGAATTTAGGTAAATACAACCGATTTTTATCCGGTCATATTTACCCGTTTTTCTTGTAGTGTTATCCTTGTGAAAAGCGAGGACCAGATTGAGGGAATTTAAGCCAATAAACACCTGAGAAATTTGTAAGTTTTTGAGCCAAGATAGATTCTCTCAACGCCAAAACTTCTGTATTTTTTGAGTCCAAAACCTCTGCTAATTTATCTCTACATCCAGCTACAAAAACACTGTTCTCATCTTTGATCAGGCAGCCAAATGAGCTACTACCAGAATTTTAAAAAACTGTTGCATCAACGTTACATGCTTTTCAATCAGGATTATGTTTTTGCCATAACAAAAACCCTTCCCTACCATTTGTGAAATTTAAAGTGACATGTTTAACCTGAGTTTTTTCCATTGAAAGAGCAGATAGCTGCTTGGCTCAATTACTGATACTTAATAGTGACAAAAATTTATGCTCCCAAACTAAATTATTTCGATGGTCCATATTTGTCAAAGGAATAAAAAAGCACTAAATCCTTAGAAGACTCACTATAAAAAACTAAATTTTTTTAATAGAACTCTCTGTACTAAGATCCCAACATATTTGAGCAAACAGACAAAATTTGTCAGCTTTTAGAATTATGAAAAGCTCTCCATAGGCAATTTTGAAACACTATCCGTACAAAAAATTTCTGCTTCGCAGAACAACTAAGTTTCAGATTTTTAACTAGTTCAAATTATGAATTAAATTTGGTTGGAAATTGTAGGATGGAAACAACATTCTATAATCACTATTAACACTCTAAGCACCTTTCTGTCCATTTAGCCACATCCAAGTGTCCTTTACTCTTGTGCGTAAATAAAAGGAATCTTTAAAATACTTTGAACTTAGTTAGAATGGAAAGTACCCCGAACCGAATCCAGGTCCCATTCCACCTTTTTAATGTGAAATAAACTGTTAAGCTTTGCCTCTTTCAGTTCTAGAAAAACACGAGTCGTTATCCTCAAACAATTAAATTTTTAATCCATAAATCATTCCAAATGTAGAAAGAAGACTCATTATTAATCTTCAACACACTACACGCAAGAAAACTATGCCACACATAAATTGGAATATTATTTAAGCAAGCTCGACTAAAAGAAAAGGAAGAAAAGTTGCGAGCATTCATTAACTTAGGTATAAAAGAATAAGGTTCCGTAAGCACCCAAGAAACCTTTTTACAAAGGATAACTAAGTTAAAATATCTGCTTCTTTTAAAACCTTTACCATAATTTTTTTTTGGATTACACAAACTGTTGTAAGATATCTAACAAAATATAATTTGGATGGACGGAAATGACATGTTTTACCAAAATCTCCCCACCATCTTTACAGAGATTTTTTTTTTTATTTCCCACTATGTAAATGATTCCAAAATTTCTCGTTTATGGTTGATATACTTTAAATTTAATTAAAGGAATGTACTTAGGCAGGGAAACTTACTTAAGAATCCAAGGTTGAAAGAATAATCTCAAACATGAACTTCTAAATCCTGACTTATTGTTGACATTACATGAGCAATAGTAATACGACTAAATGAGATGGATGAATCATAACATAGTACAAATCAAAAGAAATAAACCACAACATTAATGATTCCTTAATAATCTTTGTGTTATGTGTAATATAATGCTCTTATCCTCAAATATATAGTATGTTCCTGATATCCTGATTACAAACTCTAAATATGCTACATTTTCCGATAACTAACTATTACATTACAGTTTAAATGAAGAAGCATGTGTTGTTTCTTCTTTTAGAAACCCAATTAGTTAAGGTATCTCAAAATAATATAAGAATCCAAACTTCATTATTTAAACTACATGAAATTCAATGAAATTGTACAACATCCCACAAATCCAATAACTTATAATCATTGAAATAAAAAAGCAACTCGATTTCAACCATATTTACCAACTCTTACAAAAATCTAAGAAAATGCCAAACTACTCAAAATTCCACAACTCGCACTCTTTCCAAAATTAGCCCATCTAAGTAAAAAAACCTGCATGAGGAAAATAAAGAGAATAAAAGA
Organism: Apium graveolens; assembly: GCF_009905375.1. Classification (NCBI taxonomy): domain Eukaryota; kingdom Viridiplantae; phylum Streptophyta; class Magnoliopsida; order Apiales; family Apiaceae; genus Apium; species Apium graveolens. Next base: position 112,416,137 of record NC_133654.1, read on the forward strand.
ACCGATAGTAAGTGAAATGCTCATATACGTATATAAAACAACATAATTATATGAAGACAAAGATAATGACAAAGATAAATGTACCTCGAAAGCTTAGTTATCGATAATGCTAACAAAGAATTTCAAGACCCTAAATCACAAGGATCATAATACCACAAACTCCAAATTCATAATCTCTAAAAAATATTGTTCATCCTCATCTGCATCTTTTTCTTTCTTCTCTTTCTATATATCTTTCTTATTTTCTCTTCCCCACCCTCGTTTGATAAAAGTAACACAAGTCCTTTACTTTTATAAAACCTACTATGTTTAAAAAATCTTTTGGGGATCCCCGGAGGAAATAATTAAACGGGGAATTCAGCTAATGTTGATAAATAACTAAGTGAAACATGTTAAACCTATAGGTTTAATGTAATCAACTAAGGAAAATACGTTGTATTACCTTACTATATTACTTGCAATGATTACATATATATACAATACATGAAAAGCAAACTAGTAGCTAAAAACAGGACTTCTTGATAACTAATGATCCTAAAACTACACTTATTCAAACGTTAACAAAAACATACTCATAAAAGATCTTCACGACTATCTTGACTGTTTCTAGCAGCTAGACACAGACTTGCACATCAGCCCAAAACAAATAAAAGCAAAACCCAATGAAACTACTCTTCTTTGGTAAGAAGTAATTGATGCTCGTTGTTCTCAGACTGTCATCGCAATCGCTCGTCATGTGTTTTCAGGGAGCCAACTGTCTTCTCAATTGTCATCTCATCAACATTCCCAAATTGCTCTATTATGGAAGCAATTTGGAAAAACATAGGAGGTACAGCCCTGCGTTACTTCTTTACTACATATGAATCAACCACTCTCTCCCCAAGTGCTCATATATTGGTCACCAGTCCATTCATCTTTAAATATAAGTCGTCCAGTGAGTCATTATCCTTCATATTCATGGATTCAAACTCGGCTTTAATAGTTTGAATCCTCTCCTTCTTAACTCGTGCAAATCCATGGCAGAGTACTTTTACTGCTTCCCAAGCTTCCTTCACGATTTTCTTTTTGGCCAATATCAACAGAATGACTTTAAGGACACCTTGATAAAATGTTTTTTCAGGGCTATCTTATCTGTCTTATCTTCCAACGGCGTCTTTGACCCCTCCGGATTAATGGCTGCCCAAACACCATGGAGCTGCATGTACACTCTCATCTTCATAGCCCACACTAAATAGCCCTTCAGACTTATCGTACCATCCTTGCATTTTCCTGTATCTGTCAACGTCATTCTGGGCATGATCTCTGGCATGCACAAGCTCACCTGTAGCTCTGATACCAGATTGTTGATAAATAACTAAATTAACTATGTTAAACCTATAGGTTTAATGTAATCAACTGAGGAAAATATGTTGTATTACCTTATTTTATTACTTGCAATGATTACATATATATATGCAATACATTAAAAGCAAACTAGCATCTAAAAACCAGGACATTTTGATAACTAATGATCCTAAAACTACTCTTATTCAAACGTTAACAAAAACAGACTCCTAAAAGATCTCCATGACTGGCTTGACTATTTCTAGCAACTAGACACAGACTTGCAAATCAGCGCAAAACAAACAAATACAAAACCCAATGAAACTGAACCAACTATTTAGATTAAAGGCCCAACAGGCCCATATCTCCGAATTTTGTATATTAATTTTTTTTGAATATTCGCCAAGTCGGAGAAGACAAAATTTTAATTATTTTAATATGTAAGTTTTTTGTTCTCATGAATTCTCTAACATAAACTTTCTTCCTTTGAAAAACATTTTCTTGGTAAGTGAAGGAAAAAATCTTTGTATATATAAAAGATTTCAAAAACCCTTACTAAACATTTTCGTAGAAAATTTTTACCAGATCTGAAATAAACATTACAAAAAATTTTAAAATAAAAATATTTTTACACCATGAAACATTAAGTCGGGTAGAACTTCCCAACTTAAATATAAATTTTTCTATCCATACAAAAATAGTTGACATAATTGAATGTAATATCATTCCGTTATGTCAACTATTTTTTAAAAATATTAGTAAAAAATAATTTACATAACATGTATAGATCAAATACATAAGCTAATGTAATCTATAATATAATAAATATAATATAATAACTATAATAACTATAATTTGGTTAACCCCTCATTTTGGTTATCTATTCCATCACGACCGTCAGATCTTTTTCATCAAATAATGAGAGCCGTTAGATTCAAATACTAAAAAAATACAATCTACAAGTTCTCAGGTTCAGATCTAGTAAAAAATAATATTTATATTATTATTTATAAATGTACATATAAGTTTTCAAGTTCGAATCACATTAACATGAAGCATTTATATTACCTTTTATAAAGATACATATAAGTTTTGAGGTTCGAATCGCACCAACATTTATATTATCATTTATATTTACATTATTATTTATGAATAAGATCTCATCAATCATATACTATTTATACTATTTAAATTTAACTTGAAATTATACAAAATGAAAGTATAATTATATAATTATTATTTATGTAGAATTTTAATAAAATTATATAAAATAGAATTAAAAATATATGAATATTAACCAATACCCGTGCCATGCACGCGTGGTAAGCTACTATGAATAACATTAGAATATGATATACCAAGTTATAAAAAAAATATAGATTCTAAAATTGAATATCTCCTACACAAAGTTATAAAGAAAATATATTGTAGAATTACAAATACACCATGGAAGTAAATGTGTATAAAAAACTAGTAAAATAACATTTTCAAATTTAAAAGCTGGAAAGTTATTAATTCCACACACAAATAGTTTGAAAAAATTGTTGAATGATGTATAAATTAATTTTTTCATTAAAATATCTCTTTCTTTTGCGAATTATTAATGATGTAGCTAAAACTTCCTTATATAGAAACTTGTATTATCGTGCCATAAGGATTGGAGCTCCAAGACCTTCACTACAGCTTTGTGAGGATCTGCATGTAATCTTCTAATTCAAATAAGAAGAAGTGTTATATTTTCATGAATGAAAAATTGGGGATATTGAAAGAAATCTATCAAGATTGAATCAAGCCCTCATTTATTAACACTGGGTCAAAGAAATGAAGAAGAGATCTTAGAATTTGAAAAAGAAGAAGCATTCTATTTCGATTTCCATACATGACAAGTTGGAGAGATATTCAAAGAAATATATCAACATTGAATTAAACCTCATTTTTTAACATTTACAAAGGAAGCAATCTTAATGGACCTTGTAATTTGTTATTTAGTAAAGATTATATCTAAGTGATATATAAACTAAATAAAAGAAGTGTTATCACTTAATAAAAAAATTTAGAAGTGTGTATCTTAGAAAAAATTATCTTGAGAGAAAGACTAAAAAAGCAGCTATGAAATTATTTTTGTAATTTACACGTTATTTCAAAAATAAACCATGTAAAATTAATTTTTAACTATTGTATTCTATTTTAATTTAGCTATTTCATTTTCTGTTAAAAATATTAAATAGTCTTGATTTATATTCAATCCGTTGATTGTTAGAGAATAACACACAATCATATGTATAAATATTTAATTAAGCAATACAACTTTTTTTATAATAGTAGAATTGGGTATAAACATGTACAAAAAAAATTCAATAATGGTATTAACATCTTTTTTGATAGAATTGTATTTATTTAAATTAAGTGTATAATAGTGAAAATATTATGTCTACTGAATAACAAATTCCATCGTCTACTATATTCAACAAAGATAAAATAAGTTATTTTTTGAGAATAAAATAGTGTAAATTAAAGTTGTTTGGATTCAAAAATATTTTATAAGGAGATTAAACGATATGAAATTTGAAGTTTTTGGCTATATATTAATTATGCACTAAATATTTAGATAAATTCATTTTTATATAGCCTTGTTGAAGATTATATCGAATTTTGAGTAATTAAATTAAGTTATTTTACTATTAAGTAATATCTATATATTAAAAATTGGTCTAGTTAAAAAATTAGTTTATTTTTTTGAATGGTGATGTAATCATACCGAAGTTTTATTTATTGTCATATTAAAAATATTATTTTTTTAAAAAATTGAAATTATTTATTATAAAAAATTATAGAAACAATTTTGTAATTAAAAATTTAATCACAATTGAAAATACAATAAGAATTAAATATATTTAATGGCAAAGAAAATCAATAAAATGGCTATCAAGTTATCTTTTAACCATTGTTTATTTTAAATTAATAAAAGTTTCATCTATTTTTTATATATTTTTAATTTATGCAAAAATGAGATTAATTTGTATTAGTAGCATCAAACTTTCCAATATGCCCATTTCCTTCCTTAAGCACAAAGTGTTTAGCCACTAACAAATAAAAGTATTTGAGTGTTGGTCATTTATCATCTATAATCTCATAAGGAGGCTTATCATGATCATGATTTTAACATAATATGTTGACAGCTTGGGCCAAAAAGTAGGTAGGAAGTCTTGATTCACTTACGATCATTAGTGTTGTCTCGTAAGGGTTTAAAGAAAATATGCCCATTAAATCTGTTAAATACTCTAGCAAATGTCCAAACTCTATTAACAATAACATCCATTGGTTATAACACAGTTCCCCTAGTTTCTCTAGCTCGGTTGGCCCTTGTTGGCTGCCTATAGCCTGACTCCTCTTCATATTCAGACTCCTCTCCATATCCCTCCTTAGCCTTAGGATTTCTGCCTCATGGGCACGTATCCTTTCCTCGAAAGTCTGGGATGCCACTCCCTGAATGGAGACTAACCGCATTACTGAGTTGCGAGGTGTTGAGTGCAGAGTGAGCTCCTATACTAGCATACCCAAGAGATTTCAGGACTGCTACCCCGGCCCTAGCCGGGACTTCTAAAATTATTTGAAAAAAAATCTTAATACAAGCATAATTAGAAAATGATTACATATTTCAAACTACTATTTAAACTCTAAAATGTAATACGATGTCTTGTGACTCTGTCAGCTTCTATCAAGTCAATATCAACTACTATCTTGGTGATCATCCGTTGAAGTTTTATTGATGATATCCATTGACACTATACTAGTGTCATCCGTTGAAGCTTTATTGATAGCATTCATTGATAACTTTATCTGATATCCGTTGAAGGCCTCTAGACTAGCTTATCCGTTGAGGGCATATTGAGTTATTTGTTTGAAGTTTGTAAAGTCATCCATTGAAGTTTGTACAAAGGTAACACTAGCGGTTGAAACAGCCAATAACTGTTACATTTGGGGTAAGGTAACATAAACATGGTCAAATGTAACACTAGGTAAGTGTTATGGATTAAAAACTAAGGTATATTAATTGTTGTACTTACTACTAGGGTTCGTGAGCTTCGAGGCGCTATTTGACTGCTCTTATGTCTCGTGACTCGATTTGTCTTAACAAGATGACTACGTACCTTGCTGATTGCCAAGGATCAAGTCAAAAAACTTAGTTCTGGTTGGTGGGGGTGAGACCCCTTATATAGATATTTAAAGTCCTTGAATTGGACTAGATCTAGGAGACTTGGTGGGCAAGTCTCATAATTAGAATGGACTTTGAAGTCCTAGGAAGTAGGAAACTGATTCCTTATCCTATAGGGTCCCTTGAAGGCTAATATACAAGGATTTATATCCTCACTAGGACTCATCTTAACAGCTGATTTATCCCATAATTACGAAATTAATTAATATTCAGGGTTTTGGGCCCTTTCAAATGGGCCTAACTTCCAGCCCAATTCTGATATAATTAATGTGATATTAATCACATACTCAGGGCTTATTTTATTCCTATCATTTTCACCCCAACTTCTGGAAATCGTAAAAAGATTTCGTAGAAGTTAAGTTCATTTGTTCCCTTACAAGGTATCGTTTTTGCGTAAAGTGTGGAGCGACCTACACATTTACAACGATTTGCCTTAATCCTATTACTTAGGAGTTTATCTTAATCTCCAGGAATTTTCCCTTAATTTCTGAGATTTCCCTTAATTTCCAGGAATTTTCCCTTAATTTCTGGGATTTTTTCATAAATTTCGAGATTTTTCCTTAATTTCTGGGATTTTTCCTAAATTTCAGTGAATTTTCCTTAATTTGCATGAATTTTCCCTTAATTTCTAGGAATTTATTCCTAATTTTTAGAATTTGTCCTTGAATTCTGGACTTATTCTTAATTTTCAGGAATTATTCCTAATTTTCCAAAAATATTCATAATTTTCTGGAAAACTTTAAGGAATTTCCTTAATTTCTGAAATTTTTATGATTTTTTTCAGGAATTTCCCCTTTTTTTCTCCTTTTTTTTAAAATACTCCCCTTTTTTCGACCAGAAATCCTATTCGACCAGGTCCTTTCAGGCAGAAGTTTTCGAGCAGGATTCCTGGCCGAATTTCGGTCAGGATTTTATCCATATTTTTTTTGCAATTCGACCAAGATCTTGTCCTTTTCGGTCAGGATTTTTTGTTTTTGACTGAATTACGCCCCTACATAGTCCTAGTCGACAACTATTTCCATTAAAAGTATTCGACAAGGATTCCTAACCATTTCGGTCAGGATTTCTTTTATTTTTCTGACCGAATTCAGCCCTTCTTTTGATCCTGGTCGTGGTCTTTTTCGACAAAGAGTATTCGATCAGGAACATAACATAAATCCTGATCGAATTAGGTCAAGGATTTTCTCGTATATATTTTGTTTTTAAATAATTTCTTGGAGTCAGGATTTCTTTGGGCTTCTAAATGGGCCTGAGCACATGGGCCTGATTTTATCCCATCCTTTAACCATAGTTGGGCCTTAATTCAGGTTCTTCTAACCAATTGGGCTTCCTTCCTTTTTCATTTCCTTTTAAAGACCTTGAGTTTGGGCCCTAAGCTGGGCTTGTTGCATTCTTTAGGCCCAAAGATTTGGGTTTATTATATTTTCCTACACCGGGCTTTCATAATCCCAGGACTTGTAAGATTTGGGCTGTGCCTTTATTCTTAAGCCCAAATTCCAGAATTTTCTGGAATTTCTGAAGTATTTTCCATTCTTATTAAATTTGATTCCAGTTATTTCTGGATTCTTCCAGAATTCTAAAATATATATTTAAACCAAGTTCTTAATTAGATTTTTCCTAACATCCTCTAGAACATTCCAGATTCTTCTGATTTTTGGGCCCAAATGGGCTTTTTTCAGTCCCAATTAGCCTTCCTATAGGCTATATAAGAGTGAGGTGGGAGTGTGATCTCCTCACACTTTTCATTTCATTCTTCCTTACTTCTCAAAATCCCCTCTCCTCTCTCAACACTCCTCCCCTTAGGAATTTTCCGGCGGTCTTTCTTGCCTTTTCCGGCCTTCCTCTTCTTCCAAGGTTTCAAGTTTTCTTCTATCTCCACCAATGGCAGACAAGAATTCTGAGAGAGCTGCTAAGATTGCCTCTGCTTTGAAACGAGGTAACGATATCGAAATCCGCTCTTTTTAAATGTCATTACTAGATATGATTAACACAAGAGGGGATAAGTACCCCTCTAATGCACATCTTGATTCATTTGACTATTGTACCTCATGGCATAATATAGATTTTGATAAAATGAACGAACTTTATAACCATCGTCCTCCCCTTGGGCTAGTTCCCGTTAGTGGTGGTGATCGTACTTGCCACTAGAAACTAGATACTCTTTTTATTTACACAGATGCCCTTAATGTTGGGCTTAGGTTTTCTTTCCACGACTTTATCCCCCACTTGCTAGCAGACTTACAAATCAACCCCTGTCAGCTTCCTCCAAATGCTTGGAGGAACATTTTATGCTTCATGGTCTCCTGTCTTAGGGGAGGTTTTCCTTTGTTAGTAGAAGTTTTTAGGAAAATCTTCTAGTGTTATAACAGTTTTCAAAGTCTTTATGGTTGGGTCTACATTAAACAAAGGCTCAAGTGTAAACACATTTTTAATAGTGCTTCCATTTCCGACAATAACCAACATTGGAGGAGTAATTTTGATACCGATGTATATGAGGTGATGTCTATTGATCATTTTCTTGTAATGCAGATTGAGGGAATGGGAAATTTGTAAGTTTTTGGGCCAAGATAAAGCTTCTCTGAACGCCAAAACTTCTATAACTTTTAAGTCCAAACCCCCTGCTAATTTACCTCCACACCCAACTACAAAAACACCATTCTAATCTTTGATCAGGAAGCCAAATTAGCTATTACCTGAATTTTCGAAAACTGTTGCATCAACATTACATGTTTCCCAACCTGGATTAGGTTTTTCTCCATACAAGGACCCCTTCCCTACCATTTATAGAATTTAATGTGATATATTTAACTTGAGTTTTTACCATTGAAAGAGTAGATAATTGGCTCGATTACCGACATCTAATGGTGACCAAAACTTAGGCTCCCTATCTAAATTATTTCGATGATGAATATTTGTCAAGGGAATAAAAAAACACTAATTTCTTAGAAGACCTGCTATAAAAAAATGCCGTGATATTTTGTTTAAAGATCTCTTTGCAGAGAAGTTTATAATTAAAGTACTAAGGTCCCAACATCATTGAGCAAACAGACAAAATTTGAAACCTTTTGGAATTATGGAATTTCTCTATAGGCAATTTTCGAAAGCTCTCCATCCGAAATTTCATGGAACAACCAAGTTTTAGATATTTAACTAGTTGAAATTATGAACTAAATTGGGTGGAAATTTGTAGGATGGACACAATATTCAATAATTATTATTCAAACTCTAAGCACCTTTCTGTTACATCTATAATCCCGCATGTAATCAAGAGGAATCTTTAAAATCCTTCGAACATCATTAACATAGAAATTACCCCATACTGAATTAAGATGCCATTCCGCCTTATCATTGTAAACAAAACTACAAACCTTTGCTTCTTCTAGTTCAGGAACAACACGAGTCGTTATCCTCAAACAATTAAATTCCGAATCGATGGATCTTTCAAAATATTGAAAGAAGGCCCATATCTTCAACATATTTTGCGTATAAACCAAGTTTTTTTGCAGCAAGAAAACTATTCCTTACATAAGTTGGAATGTTATCTAAGCAAGCTCCGCTAAAAGAAAAACAAAAAAAAGTAGCGAGAATTCAATAACCTAACTATAAAAGAATAAGGGTTAGTAAGCATCCACAAAGCTTGTTTACCGAGTATAGCTAAGTTAAACTCTCTGATTCTTTTAAAACCGATGCTTCTAATTTTTTCTTTCCAACTTTATAAACAATTCAAAATTTTCTTCTTTATGTATCGATATACATATATATTTTTTAAAGAAACGTATTTAGGCATGGAAACGTACTTAAGCATCTGAGGTAGAAAGAATAATCTCGAACATGAACTCGTAAAACTTGGCTTACTGTTGATATAACATGAGGAATAGTAATACAACTAAATGAGATAGATGATTTCGGAAAATATTTCGTGTAAATAACATATAAAAAATCTAAAGAAAGAAATCATAATATAAATGACTACTTAATAATCTTTGTGTTATGAATGATATAATGCTTTTATCCTCAAATTTATAATATGTTCATGCAGGATATTAACATTTAGTTAATATTAAAATCTATCTTGATTACAAACTCTAGATATGCTCCACTTTCCAGTAAATAACTTGTTTGTTACTGTTTAAATAGAAAAGAATGTCCAACCCCTTCTTTAGCAAACCCAATTAATTAAGGTGTCTCATAATAATATATAAATCTAAACTACAATAATTAAACTCCACTAAAATTCATCAAAATTGTACAACTTCCAAAAAATCGAAAAACTTACAATTCTTGTAATAAAAACGCAACCAGATTTCAACCACATTTACCAACTCTAACAAAAAATCTAAGAAAATACCAAACTACTCAAAGTTTCTCAACTCGTAATCTTCCCATAAGTAGCCTACCTAAGTAAAAAACATTTCGGGGAAAAAAAGAGAACAAAAGATCGGTAGTAAGTGAAAGGCTCATATAAAAATATTAAATAATGTACACTATAAATATTGATTACAATAGGGTAATACCCTCCAAATTCGGGGTATAGATTTGAGGCATTACTAACACCAACTCCTCACTAAACCTGTATAAACATAACATAAATAAAATAATTACCCTGAACTACTACTACTCAGGATCTTTTCAAGGTTAATGATTAAAAATAAGAACGACAAACCAACTTCATTAAAAACGAAACTAAATCAACTGTCTCAAACACTCTCTTTGTTACAAAACTTTATTCTAATTACATTTTAAACTAAACAACTTTAATTCAAACTATTACTGTTACTTATCCTGCTACACCTGATCTAGTAATACAAAGATTTCTTCTGGGATAGGAACAAACACCCTTGGTATAAGAGGGTCCCGCCGCTTGACTCGCTTCTTGACTATGCAGGTTCTGATGGGTTTCATTCTCTACCTTAACTGAAAACAATATGAATAACAATAAAAGGGGGTGAGCCAAAATTGCTCAACAAGCCAGCAACAATAAATATAGTATCAAGAGAGGAGAATAAATGAACTGGTAATCTGCTGGTTTGGACAACCAGCTATATTTGTATAGAATAATAATTTTCCAACACTAGCGAGTGCCAAATGAACAAGACTGGAAACAAGAACCAATATATGCAATATAAACTGCTGATCAGTCAGGATACAGTGTGAATCTATACCCAACTGCATAGACCCAACCAACATAAGGGGTACCCAGGCAACTATGGCCTAATAATCAAGGGTCTGGTTAATACCCAGCCCGTATCGTAACCATCCCGTCCATAGCTTAGCATCCGGAATAATCGGTATATTTTCAATATATCATAACATCAGGATATATCATAATATATGTAACAAGATAAAAGTATTGGAATATGAATAAAGGATTTAATAAAATAGGAGAAATCAAGAATCGAAATGAAATAGAACACGAATCTATAATTGTGTATCAATATATATGAACAAGAATTATCAAGGTGTAATTGATATGGAAAGTGGGGTATATTTCACTATTCTGAACTTATAATAGGGGAAAAACTTGCATGGCGCGTACTGAACCTTGTATGACTCACCGCCTTCCGTCTCTTGCTTGATTCGCCTTGTTGATATAGAATCTATCATGGAAAGATATTCGTTTAGATAACTTCATTCAAACGCTTATCTCGAATTGATACCACGTAACCCTAATAGTCTACCCATTCGATTCTATCATACTCGCATATATAAATATATAATTATATAACACATAAGGTTCTCATAATCACGTAAAACACATAGCACATAAGGCACATAATTGATTTTAGACTCGTATTTATTTTTAGAATCGATACTAGATTTATACTTGCACTAACAAACACTATCTAATTCGATTCTTATTTTTTTCGGAATTTATTTGACTCGCTCCTACCCCTAATAGGGCCTACATACAATTAACTACCACAAGATGACTCTCTTTCGGAAAAAAATATGATTTATAATTATTTTTAATGGAATTGGGTCATTATTCTGAGCCTAAGGGTCTTCGTTTCACTTAAATCGGGCTAACGGGTTAATTACTATGCAATAAATAAAATTTAATTAATTATAAATCAATTATATATAATTAATTATAATTGAATAAATCTTAATTATATTCTTAAATAATTATTTAAGAATTATTGTATTTTAAAATAATTAATCCTTAGTTATTAAAATTAATTAGAGCTTATTACAATTATTCAAAAATTATCACTTATACGATTAGATCGACTATTTACAAATAAATAATCGATACGAATAATTATCACGACACTCTTCGAATAAATAAACTATCACTTGAGAAATAATTCATCTCAACGATTAACTATTCGCACCACTACGATATACTCGGATTGTTCGACTAATTATCGAATTATTAATCGTATTATTCGACTATTTTTAATCCTATTTATTAATAAATTACGTAATTGTTAAATAATAAATAAATAAATTATTAAATTAATAATTAAATAATTAAATAAAATAATTAATTTCAAATTTCTAAATTAATAAAATAATTTAGAAATTAATATAATAATTTTCAGAATTTAAAACTAATATTTATTTGATTTTTAGAATTATAAACTATATTCTAATTTAATAAAATATAAATAATTAATTAATATTCCATAAACACAAAACTGGAAATGAATTTGGGTTTTGGGGAATCAAAATCGGGTCTTAAAATCAGAGAATCGGGTCGGAGTTCGGGTTAGCGAGTCCTAAGAACAGCCCCACCGGCAACGACGCCGGTGGGTTTTCCGGCGAGCTATTCTAGCCAACACAGTAATGAAACGATGAAATTGACTGAGGGTTTTCATTCCCCAGCCTTCCAGCAACATAACCCCGCTGTCATCTTTCATGCCCACCGCGTGAGTCGTCTTCTCCAACCAGGAACACAGCAACGGACGGCGAGCTTCGTTGCGAACTCCGACGACGTCTATTTAGCTCAAACACGAATCGTTTGAATCGATTCTTTGCAGGTTTTCACTCCTAATCACTCCAGGAATACAACCACGCCAACATCATCGTATAATAACTCCAGGAACAATTTCTTCGATCAAACCATAACATTTTCCGGCCAAAACTGGAAGTATCAATTTCGTACACAAAAAATTACAAATAATAGCTTAAAATAAAGCTCATTAAATCTACAATCTAACCCCTATAACCAAAACAATCTCAGATTCATACAAAATAAAAAATGAACTAAATAAAATATACATAAACCCTAGAATAAGAACTAACACCTAGAGCAATCGTTCAATAAGTAATTAGCATGAATCAATTATAAACTAATACAAGAAACTATTACAAGCATCAATTACAACCAATAACCCCAAGAATCAAAACGCCTAATATCAGTTCATGAACCCTAAAATACGAATTGAAAATAGAATCATCAAAGCACGAAATTAATGATATGAATAGAAAGTAGAGATCAAGAGGATCATTTCGGTTACTCACATGAAAGATTCGGTTAACAGAATCACTATCAAATCTGCAGTTGAATTCCTTGAATGTTCTTCACCTACACTTCTTTCTTATTTATTTTTCTGATTTTTTTACTAATAATTAATGAATAATCAACAATTAACCATCTATTTATATTTACTAAAATAATACCCCTAAATAAAATTAAGGGGCTAATTACACATCTAATAAAAATATTTGGCCCCAATTTTTATAATTTTTGGGTATTAATTATGAATTTTTAAATATCCAATAAATACAAAATAAATGTCAAAAATTCCCAAAAATTGTGAATATTACAAAAATGCAATGAAAAATGATGTTTGATAATTTCATGATCATATAAAAATAAAAATGTGATTTTTGTGGGGTTTTTGACTCCCGAAGGGGTCCGGAAAAGTCATTTTTCGCGAAAAAGGTAAATATGTAAAACGTCTAGGGATTCAGAATAGCGATATGGTATAGGCCGTTCTTGGCAAAATAGGGCCAATAATTTTATTTGAAATACGGGCTTTTAAAACACTGTTTGAGTTGTACATGTTTTGATATAAAACATATAACTTACGATAAAACACTCAATAAATGTCTGAATTACATTCTGATCAAAACAGACAATACGTAGCACATAGCAATTAGGGTTTTATGATTTAACACATTTAATTACATAATGATACACATAAATATATTTATTATAATATAATACAAGCGTAATTTTCTCGGTCGTTACAAATATGAACATAAACCGAATAACGAAATAATGAGTGATGAAAAGTCGAAGAAGATATGATGCTAAGATCCTTAAATTCATAACATGAACATACACATATTTCTAATCAAAAGAACTCACTCTTCCCAAAAATATTCTTACCATTAATTAAAATTTCAAAAGCATAATTGGTACCTATAATCACACTCTTATACATAATCATATACTTATAAATAATACTTAAAATAATTTACTTATAAACATGGGAGATGATCTTACACAAACAGGGCTTACACAGCCCAAAAAAATGATATCCAAATCCTGACAAAGCGCATAAGGTGATAAGCACAGTACTAGTCAAATATCTGACAAGGCTCGTAAGGCGATAAACACAATGCTACCTATTTTTTTACAGGCTCGCAACGCAATAAGAATAATATTACCCAAAATATCTAACATCTCCCAAATCATATCCATAAATGTAAAAAATACCTCAAAACATACTAATCCAAAATCACAAACAAATATCATATAGAATCCCTAACTATTGATAATGTAAAATCTAATCAATTAAAAAATCAATTAACTGTATATAGATGAATTTAAATGAAAAAGCTCGAAACATGAAAATCGTAGCAAATTACGTGACCTTTCACTAACCAGCACTACAAGATTTTCGGGCTCCCACAACTGTTTTTCCCGGTCGTATGGTATATAAAATTTATGTTGACTATCGAGGAGCCGTGTGATTGATTTCAGACAACGGTACCATTAACCGTTACCAGAAAGGATTAACACAACCGTTTTAGCTGCTTGTTGGAATGTATTTTTTACAACTTTTTGTTATGAACAACCTTTGTTGGAAGAAGCTACAGGCAATAGTTTATCCATAATACATAACGGTTTTAAACAGTCAAGTTAGAGTAACAAAAATCAACCGTATATCTTTTTCAAACGATCGTTAATCCGAGATTGTGTTGTTTGAAAGCTTGATTACAACATTTAACTAGAAAAACTGTTATATGAGTTTGTTTTAGACAGCAGTTTGAACTTTTAGTGTTGTAAAACAAGCATAGAAACAATGTTGTTTTTAAAGCTTATACCATTGTCTTTAAACAATGTTGTAGTTAAGTACTGTCTTGAAGCTCTTTAGACAATATTTTCAGTTTAACTCTCTTGTTGTGTAAGTCTGCAGTCAACACTTTTAACCTTTTACCGTTATATGAAGTGCTTGACACAATGGTTAACCTATTTTTGTAAATTTGATCATCTTAGTCAACTGTTATGAAAATATTATATTGTTGTCCCAATTAATCTGGTACAATGGTATTTTTTGTTTGAAAACACAATTATCTGATGTTGTGTAAAAGTTTTTATATGAAATTCGCCTTTCGAACAAACCCCTAGTAACACTTAAAACAAGATATTCCCACAATCAACATCAATCCATTCAAAATAAACCAATCCATTCAACCAAAAGAAATACACAGAAACACAAACATAACTTGAAACTGATCGATTTACCAATCCATTCAAAACAAACCAAATACAAGTTATAGCGTATCCATCCTTGAAATCAACCAAAATAAATCTGCTAACCAATGTACGGAAACATAAATCCCCAAAATAGATTTAAAACCAATCTACAGACCATGCAATTCACTTATAGATTGAGACAACATTTACCAAAATACCAACAATTCAGTCTAACCAACATCAACTACATAATTAAAAAGAAACTGAGTAACTAGTTCAACAAAAGATCGTGACTATAAACACCTAGTTTGCGTGGCGTTTCATGAAATATTTTGCAAACTCAATACGGATCTCATTGATGTCATCAGCCGTATACTCCAAGTTTGCCCTGCGCATCCACTGAAAAGAACACAAAAAAATATAGACAAGTCACAAGTACTATTGTACGAGTAAGAGTATAGAGTCAATCGGAAATCCACAAGTGAAAATCTCACCTTGGCCGCAAACTCAAGTTCTTTGTCCTCAACGATCTCCTTCATGTAACGCATCACAAACAGGCCACAATCCTTGCTTCCTGTCTGGACCGGAACTCCCTAAAATTTAAAAAAAAAGTAACTAAGTAAAACGATGTCCTTAAATGGCATACATAAAACATGAGCAGAATAGATTAATACCGCCATGTTCTCCCACAATATTTTCTTCTTCGCAAACTTGTTCAGATCTTCTTTTTAAATTTTAATGGCACTGCAACCACATAAAAACCAACAAAAAAATCAAATCATTGAAAAATATGTGGTCTTTCATGTTTCAAGACTACATGAACAGAAATTATAAATTGAACTTACTTGTCCACAACATCGACCCATTCCCCATTAGCAATTCGATGCTTGAGAGGGTCCATGTAGTAGACAATCTCCGCCTCAGGATTTGCAACAGTCAGAGTCCAATGGTTGCTACTCAAATTGCATCAATTGAACACCATGTTAATATTAATATTGTACTCAAGCAAATCTTGTACTAATGCACACCATGTTGCCAACATTAATAACCCAAAAATAATCCAAGGTGACACATCCTCACTTATTTTAAATATCAACCTATTGTAAAAATTCAACCCAAAAATTAAAACAAACATTTCCAGTTATAAACTCAGTAATTAAACTTATGAATTTCACTGAATATTATCAGATTTAACCTTAAAATTTGAATTTCACTGATGATGCTCTTAAAAAATCAACTAATATACTGCAGGACATATAATCATGTTTAACCACAAAATTATATTAGAATGTCTATGCGGATATTCTATTAAAACTTACATGGCATTGTAAGGCAATAGAAAGTACTGTCCTTTCTTAGCATTCTTAAAATGTGCAGCCAGTGCACGTGACCTCTGGCCTGCATACCACATCTGATGGCACCAATTGTGCTCGGATCTACAAACCTTATCATGCTGCTCATCTTCTGTTTTCTGACATGGTCATTTAACAAGCTACATATAAAATGAGCAGAAGTGAGTAGAGTATGATAAGGGACTATCTACAAAAAAATAATTAAATATGTGAAGAAAATTACTGAATAAAAAGGCAAATGACAGAGCCTGAAATTTCACCTCCAGAGCACACCGCATAAATATCTGATAAATAAATGGCATGTTTCATTGTCAAGGCAAAGGCTTCTTTGCATAGGTCAAAAGAAACAGTCCTCCCATCAGCTAGGGCACACTGTGCCCATATCCACAAGCGATTAAGTGCAGATGGGTAATTTTCACCCATCTCAAGCACAAACTCCGGTTCAACATCTGCAACCACTTTAAACGTCTTCTTCATTTTCTTTTTCTTGCCTTTCTGCAAAAAAATAACCATGTTAAAATAGTATGAAATACGTACTACATGCAGTAAAAATACTAATAGAAAAAGATTATGACCTTTGGAGCTGAGAAAACATTAGAAGTGTTACTGTTCCCTGAGGTTATCAGGCTTCTCGGCCATGGGATAAAAGTTCCTACGGCTTGTTCCACAGTCACAATTTCATCAGCGATGGGGAAGGGAATCTTGGCATCACCTTGAATGACTTAAGTGATTGACACTCTTACATTCTCTTCGCCAAGTCTTACTCCATGAATTGTCTGCTCTCCACCCTCAGGAACGACTACTTCATCAATCCTCACACAAGCTACAATGTTGCTGAGCGATCCTACAGCCAATTTCATGAAAGAATTATCTAAAGCATTCACTTTCACCTGCTCACATGTCTTCTCCTCAACAAACCTAACACTTTCATCCTCCCCGGCCACCTTCTGAGTATCCTCACGTTCCTCCGCAAAATCAATAAACAAAGTATCAATCCTCTTAAACTTCTGAACACCCCCCTCTTTTTCAACCGAAATTTTCTTCTTTGCAGCTTCAGGTGTATAAGGATTCTTTACACCTATATCCCCGTCAACCCCGTCATCAGAGTGACAACTTGCCTGTTGGGAAGTGTGTTTCGGACTACCATCTTGTTGTACAGGTTTTTTCAAAATCTCTGCCCTGAGCTTCTCCATTTCTGCAGCCCAGAAAGCATCTCTCTCCTTGATAATCTTTGGAGTTTCATTTGCCATGAATCTCTGAACTCTTTCCTATATCTTTTCATCCATTGTCTTAGCTTTCTTTTTCCTAGGGAGATCAAAGTAAATGCTCTATTTTACATGAACACCTTGGCCACGGACCCTCCCACCATGCTCAGGCTTACCAAGCGCCAGGGTCAAAACATCGTCAACACCTTCTGCTTTTAGTGTCCCTTCCTTAACCTCCTTTTTCACTTTTTCCTACAATATTATGAGTACCATATCATTAGTATGTGCTATTTCCATAAAAAAGACTAATCCAATTATGTAACTGTCAAACTCGTACATGGAGTATAATTCAAAGTTTGCTAACAATTTAGGGAAAAAAGGTTCTAATTAAATGACGAGGTAGTGAACAAACTGAATTAAGACACAAATTTATTACTTACAATTTCCTCTGCTTTTTTCTGAACAACGTCACTTAAAAATTTTCCATCTTTGTCCTTCCTTGCGAGGACCCGGGTTGATGATCGATCAACTTCCTCTTCATCTGGATGAGATTGATACTGCATTCATATGTAGATGAACTCCTTAGTAATAGTATAAACATCAGTCACATTACTTGAGTAATAACTAAGTTGTTTCACTATTACTTACCCATTCATTCTCGAGGTTAGCATAACATTTTCGAGTCATGCGATGAGGATATACACTTATCATCCTTCTTCCTACAGCTTCATCATGACATTTCTTCATAAAAAGCACAAGTTTGGTTATAAGATGATTAGTAAGTATATATTGTTCCAATGCTTAACAAGTCGTCAAGTGCTTCATAAATGCTAAGTAGAAACATACCAAAAACTCAGGTGACGTGCGATCAGTAACAAATATATCCTAATGCACTTTTTCTATAAAAGAAAAATCCGCAGGAGGATATGCCGGCATTTTAGGTTGATCTCGATAAGGGAGAATGTAATGTGTCGTCAGCCGACTTTAAAACTCCCTCCATTTTTGACCCGCCGAACATAAAACCAACTTCTTGGCGGACAAAGGCGAAACAAAAGCCATCTACATATTGGAGCAATTTAAAAAATATCAGATAGACATCAGTACAAAATCAACATAAGCAGTTTTTAAAAAATGAGCAAGTTAAAAAAAACAATTTCAAAAATGAATATATAATGAAAGAAGCAAATCAACATAATATTTTTAATTTGTTTTACCAGCACACAGTCCCAAATCTTTTTCTTTACTTCATCAGGTACACATTTCCAGCTATCATGCCATATTGGTGGTTTGGTTCTCGCCAAAACCCCAATATAGGATTGCATCTCTGCCGCTTCAGGACCAAACGGCCCTCCTTTACCATTAAAAGTTACTGTAAGTTTGTTTCCCATGATCTTCCATCTCACAATTCGATGCATGGTTACACAGCCTCGCTTAAGCAGTTTTAGTCCTTGACTATCATTTGTGGTGGTAACAGGCTTCGCTCGCTTCCTTTTTTTCGAAATTTCTTTCTGCAAGGTTTCAGATATAGCCTTCTTCTTTATGGATTTCGGGGAAGAAGTGGATGAGGTGGGGGTCTCAATGGGTGTCTGGTTGTTACAGGACCTTGTCTTCCTTAAAGCCCTGATCACATTCATCGTACTCTGATGGGATGAAGATCGGTTGTTCCTTTTAAACTCCTTCCTCTTCTTCTCTATCCTTGGTGACTTTCTCATCTTTAACTCTGACTTCTTTAAATCGATTGTCTTTTTAGGTGTAGCCATAATCTATATGCCACAGAAAAACAAACATATAAAACATAACAAACATAAAACATATAAACTAGGATATAATCAAATATGCTAACATATAAACTAGCATATAGTCAAATATGCTAACATATAAACTAACATATAAACTAGCATACCAGTAAGACTTATAGACGTCTCCAATTGTCATTTAGTTAATAATTATTTGTTTTAGAACATAAACTAGCATATATCTTCAGCAAATCATACATAAGTAAAGATTCACGTAAAATTATTCCAATTCAGACAACATATATGCTTGATATTTTGTCAGAAAAAACATATATTAATCCATGAATTATATCAGATAACATATAATTAGATACATATCATTTGCTAACATATAAAAGTCTCATTTGCTCAAATTTTACAACTCATATAAAACCCAGGTAACTTTAATTTATCAAACCCAGGTACAGCAAATATGAGCATATTAACCATATCCGATTTATCAAACTTCAATTTCTAAAATCAAAATTACAAAAAAAAACAACAAAACCAAGCATAAAAAGGAATATAACATCTCAACAAACAAGGCAACCAATCATCAAATCATCGACCACCCAAATCATCAAATCATCCAACCAGAACATCCTCAAATCATCAGTAAAAGGGAATATAAACATCATAAAAACCCCAAATACATAAAAATGAATCATCAACCACCCAAACAAGAATCATCAGTAAACACCTCAACAAACAAGTCAACAACCATATAAAAAGGAATACAAATAGCATAAAAAGGAATAAACACAACCTTAATCGATTGAGCTGTTGTATGCAAAATTTTATACACAAAACCCCAAATTTTGTAATCGAATGAAAACTCCAAATACATATAATCAAAAAACCACCCAAATCCATATACACAAAACCCCCAAATCTATGAAATCGAAAAACCCCAAGAAAAACCCCAAAATAAGAAGCTATGAAATTGAAAACTCCCAAGAAGAAATCCCCAAAAATCTATGAAATCTTTGCTCTAGGGTTGAGCATATACCTTACTAAGCTGGAGATGGAGTGATCGTGGGTATAATCGTTGAAATCGCCGCTAAGCTGGGGTTGAGTGATCATGGGTTGCGAGGAGATGAAATGAGCTGAAATGAGCTGAAATGTTACTTTACAACACCGGGAAAAAATGGGGGGAGAAAAAAAAGATTTGGGGGGAAACAAAAAATCAAACCAACGGATGAGATTGCAAGCTGGCTTTCACCTAACGGCCAATGCAGTTTCCTATAATATTGTTTTTGTTATTAAAAGTAAAATAAGTGAAAATAATTTTTAAGAAACAACCATGTTAGATTTAGGTACAACAGTTTTGTCTAAATATGTGTAATTAGACGGCCTCTGTAACAACGGTTCTGTTAATATTTTGTTAATAATATTTTGATCCAACAATTTCGATAATTTTATACGGATGAGTGTATTGTTAAAAATATGATCTTATACATTATATGTTCAATTAATTAATTTTATCCTACAATTTTGATAAATTTATACGAATAAGTATATCATATTAATTAGATCAGATTATGAATATAATGTACCCTAAATAATCCAGATAAGTATATCACACAAACCGAAATCTCGCAAATCCTAAACCGAGTTAGTGATTCATCGACATGATGCAGTTATTCAGTTTTTTTCCCGTATATCACACAACCCGAAATCTCGCAAATCCTAAACCGAGTTAGAGATTCATCGACATGATGCAGTACTTCGGTTTTTTTCCCGTATATCACATAACCCGAAATCTCGCAAATCATAAACCAAGTTAGTGATTCATCGACAGGATGCAGTACTTCGATTTTTTTCCCGTATATCACACAACCTGAAATCTCGCAAATCCTAAACAGAGTTAGAGATTCATCGACATGATGCAGTACTTCGGTTTTTTCCCGTATATCACACAACCCGAAATCTCGCAAATCCTAAACCGAGTTAGTGATTCATCGACATGATGCAGTACTTCGGTTTTTTTCCCGTATATCACACAACCCGAAATCTCACAAATCCTAAACCGAGTTAGAGATTCATCGACATGATGCAGTACTTCGGTTTTTCCCGTATATCACACAACCCGAAATCTCGCAAATCCTAAACTGAGTTAGTGATTCATCGACATGATGCAGTACTTCGGTTTTTTCCCCGTATATCACCCAACCCGAAATCTCGCAAATTCTAAACCGAGAAAAAGATTCATCGACTTAATGAATTAATCCGATTTTTTACCCGGAAATCACACAACCCGAAATTTCGAAAATCCTAAACCGAGTTAGAGATTTATCGACTTGATGAATTAATCCGATTTTTAACCCGAAAATCACACAGCCCGAAATTTCGAAAATGCTAAACCAAGTTAGAGATTCATCGACTTGATGAATTAATCCGATTTTTTACCCGAAAATCACACAACCCGAAATTTCGAAAATCCTAAACCGAGTTAGTGATTCATCGACATGATGCAGTAATTCGGTTTTTTACCCATATATCTCACAACCCGTAATCTTTTTAATATGGAAAACCGAGTTAGTGATTCATCGACATGATGCAGTACTTCGGTTTTTTTCCCGTATATCACACAACCCGAAATCTCGCAAATCCTAAATCGAATTAGTGATTCATCGACATGATGTAGTAATTCGGTTTTTTACCCTTATATCTCACAACCCGTAATCTTGTTAAAATGGAAAACCGAGTTAGTGATTCATCGACATGATGCAGTTATTCGGTTTTGCTCCCGTATATCACAGTCATTGAGCTTTAATTACGTCTGAACAACTGCATAGTGAAATTAGGTCATTCCTCGCTTATCATCTCATCGACTCTCTTACTCTCTTACTCTCTTCTTCATCACGGAGGCGGCTCCCTCCTTTTACTCACCTCCGTTATAGGTAATTCCACCTACTCAACCTCCGTTGTTTCTAGTGTTTCTGGTGTTTAAGCCTTCGATTTTATATGTGAGCTCCTCCATTTAGTAATTTGGGGACTATATTTTACTTGAATTTATGTGTGCTTTGGATATGTGTTTAAATTGTAGCTCAACTCATCTAGCTCCACTCATCTATAGTTTAATTTCTGTTTAATTTGTAGCTCAACTAATCTAGGTCAACTAATCTGTAGTTTAATTTCTATTTAATTTTTAGTTTTGTTTGTGTTTAATTTTTAGTTTAATTTGTGTTTAATTTGTAGCTCAACTCATTTAGATGTAGTTTAATTTGTGTTTTTATAGTTGCAGTTTTTGTAGTTATGTTATATTTTTGTAGCTCAATGTTCTCTGCTCAACTCATTGCAGTTTAATATAGTTGTTAGTTTTTGTAGTTATGTTATGTTTTTGTAGCTCAATGTTATGTTTGTGTTAGATGTTTTTGCTTATTATTGCTCAATATACATCTCTGCTCTATTTTTGGAGTTGCAGGTTTGACCATATCATTGCTCTGTTATGTTAGTGTAGCTACAGTTTTTCTAGTTGTGTCGTTTTGACCATGTATCCAATAAAAGGATTCATCTTATTTGACCATGTCGTTTTTGTAGTTGTGTCGTTTTGTAGTTGTGTCATTTTGACCATATCATTTTGCCATTTCTCTTTTTCAGTTTGTTCAAGTCAAAAGATGGATAGATCATGGTTAAAAGCTGATAGAAGAACAAATGAGTTTAAGAAAGGAGTGGACGATTTACTGATGTTTGCATTTGAGAATGGGTATAATGAAGACAAAATAAGTTGTCCCTGCTTAAAGTGCGCACACAATAAATCTTGGAAAGCTCGGATTGTTAAAAATCATCTTTTCCAATATGGCATTGATGAAACTTATACACGCTGGATATGGCATGGGGAGCCAAATCCGGTAGAAAGTCCTCCACAGGAGGAAAGTGACTCCTCTGGATCTGTTAACCAAGCGTACACAGGAATGGGTGAAGCTGGCGAAGATGATGATGATTTCTCTTCAGATTCTTCAGATTTCATCAATCACGTGGAAGCTGAGCATGAACCTCTTTATCCGGGTTGTGAGAATTACAGTAAGATGAAAGCTTTGGTTAAGTTATTCAACTTGAAGGTGAAGCATGGTATGTCTGATTCATGTTTTTCTGATGTTCTTTTATTGATTGGGTCTTTGATTCCGGATGGCAACAATATTCCTTGTTCTTTCAATGAAGCAAAGAAAACCTTATGTGCATTAGGAATGGGGTATGAGAAGATACACGCATGCCCAAATAATTGTCTCTTAAATCGTGGGCAGATAGATGAAGATGAGACAACTTGTCGTATATGTAAGGCCTCTAGATGGAAATTGAATAAGAAAGGAGAAGAACATGAAGGAGTCCCTGCAAAGGTTTTATGGTATTTTCCGTTGATACCAAGAATAAGAAATTTGTTCAACACACCTCAGATTGCAAAGGACATGACCTGGCACGAGACAGAGCGAGAACATGATGGTAAACTGAGGCATCCGGCTGACTCGCAAACATGGAAAAATGTCGATCAAGAGTGGCCTGATTTTGCATAAGAGAGTAGGAACCTTCGGTTGGCTTTATCCTCCGATGGTTTCAATCCTTTTCATGGCAACCGTATTGAATATTCAAGTTGGCCTGTTTTGCTATCGGTTTACAACCTTCCACCTTGGCTCTGTATGAAAAGAAAGTACATTATGCTTTTCTTGTTAATATCAGGATTGACTGAGCCTGGAAATGATATCGACGTGTTCTTGCAACCACTTATAGAAGATCTGCAAGAGTTGTGGCGCGGGAAACAAGTGTATGACACATATAAACAAGAGACTTTCTTACTAAGGGGGATATTATTATGGATGATAAGTGATTATCCGGCCTTGGGGAACTTGTCAGGAAATGTAATTAAAGGATATAGTGCTTGTATTGTTTGTGTTGACAACACAAAGGCTACTAGGCTTGTTCATTATCGGAAGACGGTGATTATGAGGCATAGGAGGTGGTTGCCCCGTCATCATCCGTATAGAAAGCAAAAATCAGCTTTTGATAACACTGTTGAGAAGGGTGTTGCTCCAATTCCGTTAACTGGTGAGCAAGTTCTTGGAAGAGTACATCATCTAAGGGACCATGTCTTTGGTAAGACACAACGCCAATCTCGATGGAAGAAAGGTGAAGCTCGACCAGTTTGGAAGAAGGTATCTATATTCTTCCAACTTGAGTATTGGAAGTTTTTGCCGGTGAGGCATGTTCTCGATGTGATGCCCATCGAGAAAAATATATGTGAATCTTTGCTCGGAACTTTGCTAAATATTCCTGGAAAGACAAAAGATAGGGAGTCTGTCCGTCTTGATATGGCTGACATGGGAATAAGAACGGAGCTGAGGCCAAAAACTCCCGGAAAGAAAGAGAAGGTACCTTTGGCTTCATGGAAATTATCAAATGCAGAAAAGAAGGTAGTTTGCTCATCCTTTCTTCAGTTCAAGTTACCGGATGGATTTTGTTCAAATATCAAGAATTTTGTTAATATGAAAAAACTTCGGCTTGTTGGAATGAAATCTCATGATTGCCACACAATATTGCATCATTTGCTTCCAATTTCGATTCGGTCAGTACTACAAAAGCAAGTCAGGGGCACAATAATATGGTTTTGCCTATTTTTCAAAGCAATTTGCAGTAAAGTCATCGATGTAGATAAATTGGAAAATATGCAATCTCAATTGGTGGAAACATTATGACAGCTAGAAAAACACTTTCCCCCTTCGTTTTTTAAAGTGATGATCCATCTCTCAATTCATCTTGTGAGAGAGGTTAAGCTTTGCGGGCCAATCTTTCTTCGTTTGATGTATCCTTTTCGAGAGATATATGAAGGCGTTTAAGGGATATGTACGCAAACCTGCTCATCCCGAAGGCTGTATTGCAGAGGCATATGTTGCCGAGGAGGGCGTTGAATGTTTGGTCAATTTTGGAGAAGCTACCATAGGTTTGCCAAAAAAGGGTAGGGATGAGCAAAATGGAATAACCAGACCTCTATCCGGTGCGACAATCATAAAGTCGAGCAATGAGGACTTGCAGCTTGCACACATATGTTTTCTGCAAAATAGCAATGACATCAGGCCATATTTTGATTAAGTTACTAACGTGTGTGTGTATTTTGTTATTCATTTATTTTCAGCCTTTTCATGATTCACTATTAAAGCAATTTTTTATACTTGTAGTGAACATATGGCATCTTTGATGGAAAGATACCCGCAGCATGAAAATGACCAAGTATGGCTAAAAAACAAGCAAAATGATAAATTCCCCATATGGTTCAAGAAAAAGGTAAGATTTCTATTAGTCTTTTTATTACTACTTTTATGTCATCCTAATTAAAATGTAAGTGACAACTATATAGGAACTCAAAAAATTCCAATAACAATTTAAAACACAGCCCTCTTTCTAATTACTAATTGTGCTGGACTTCCACATGATTTTGGAGCATGAGTCAAAAAAACCTAAATCCAAGTACAAGTATGATCTGCATATTTATATAGTCCTTGCTTAAGGATTTCTCGGTATAGGAGGGTGTAAAATATATCTTTAATATTGGAGTAACTCATTTCATTTACTTTAAAAGTAGCTTAATTATAAGTATACACTCAAACTCCATATTATAATATTATAATTATATTATGACTAGTATAAATAATATGTTTTTGGACAGATTGAAACAGAATTGCTCCATGATCATAATAGCATAACTGATGAGATAAGGTGGATTGCAGAAGGGCCTAACAAGAATGTTCCTACATTCAGCGGTTATAGAATCAACGGTGTTAGTTATAGCACCAAGGATCACGATGATAATCGCCAAGTCCAGTGTAGTGGTGTTTCTGTTGTTGCTGATACATTGATGCTTGTTGAAAAAGATAACACTATTAAACATACTGCACAGACCTATTACGGAGTTATAACAAGTATATGGGAGTTAGACTATAATAAATTCAGGGTCCCTATATTTTGTTGTAATTGGGTAGATATTAACAAAGGGGTAAAGGTCGATGACTTGGGATTTATATTGGTTAATTTGAACAAATTAGGATTTGTAAATGATCCTTTCGTGCTAGGAAAACAAGTTAAGCAAGTTTGCTACATTGTTGATCCTCTTGAGAAATTCTGGTCTGTGGTGTTAAAGCTACCAGAAAAGAACTTTCATGACCACTCTGATGAGGAAAATGATGGCTCTATAGAAATAGAACTTGAGAATGAGCTACAAACGCCCCTGTTCCCAAATGTTGATGAACATGATGATGAAAACGCTAGTTATATGCGAGAGGAAGAAGAATGGATTCAGCTTCCATAATGGTAATATATAGGATTATTTATACAGCTTTGAATCCTTTTGCTGCTCACTTGTATTTTTCTTATAGGTGAAACTCACATTATATATCTACATGTACTTCTGCTCAACCCCTTGATGAGATTACTTTTGCCGTGGTAAAATCATCATCTAGTTGACTTTGAGTTTGTTTGGTTATAATAGACGATGATTTTATCATAGCAAAAATAATCATTCGGCGGACAAACACATAGGAATATTATGGATTGCTTGGCGACAGGAGGCCGGCCGGAGATATGTTTATTATTGCAAATGATAAAATTATACAATTTGTGGTATCAAACTTCTAGTCCTTAACGTTAATGTTATGTTTTCTATATATGCAGATTTACTTGGCGTCGGTCATAACACAAGTCCTTCAAAACTGTGGCTAAGCAGCATGCAACTTAGCAAAGCCAAGCCACGAGAACTGTCTACCCATTTTCATTTTAACATTCATTGTTGTTTGTGGAAGTCTTTGTCGAAACAGATCTGTTTGAGTTCCAACTTGATTTGAATTTCTTGTCCAATTCATGTACTGATTACTAAATTTATTGATGTGGTTTGCTACTCTATTAGAATTGGTTTACAATTCCGCTTTGACCATTTCTAGTTTGCTGTTGGTTGGTTAATCTATGGACTGGATTTTGGTGGTATGTTGGTGTTTGGTTTGTGTAACTGGGATGTGACATATACAAGTCAATTTTTTTTTCTATCTTCATTAAACAGACAACAGTTTATTATGACAATATCCTAAACCGTCTTCTAAACGTGAAATTCAAACAACCATATCCTAAACTGTTGTATGAAACACATTATTTCACGGTATCAATAACCATTGTCTATGAAGTTTGCATTAGATAATGGTATTTAAACTCCGTTGTCTGATATTCAGTAAAACGTTGGTTTCTATAAACTATTGTCTAACTTACACAATGTTTTTTCCAAACACCATTGTCTTATGATGAAAATGAATTTATATACACACAACATGTGGACACCATTGTTGTAAAGCGTTCTAAACAATAGAGCCTCAAAGAACTGTTGTGTCAATATATCAAAGCATGCAACTTAGACAATAGTGTGTAGAATCAGCTATAACTGTTATTATACGACAACCAGGACAACTGTTTTTTAATTACAAAGAAAAGCCCGTTGTTTCTATTTTCGGGATGACGGGTTTCTTCTCAACCGTTGTCTGATAACAGTTGTAGGAGACTGAATTTCTTGTAGTGCAGAATCCGATAAATAATGAATCATATACACAACAAGAATTCGGGTATGCAAAATTGGATAAAAAAGATATATATAGAAATTTATAGTAATTATATGAAGACAAAAATAATGACGAAGATATATTTACCTCGAAATCTTAGTTATCGAGAATCCTAACAACGATTTTCACGACCCCAAATCACAAGGATCGTAATACCACGAACTACAAATTCATAATCTCCACAAGATGTTGTTCATCCCCATATGCATCTTTTTCTTTCTTTTTTTCTCCATTTCTTTCTTATTCTCTCTTCCCCACCCTCGTTTGATAAAAGTAAGGGTAATCCTTTATTTTTAAAAAACCTAATCTTTTTAAAAAATCTTTTCGGGATCCCGGAAGGAAATGATTAAACGGGGAATCCAGCTACAGGTTGGTACATACACCCAAATCCTAGTCTCCGCACATATCTCTGACTTTTTTATTTGAATTTTTTTGAATCTTCGCCCACTCGGAATGGACGAAATTTTAATTATTTTAATAGGTAAGTTTTTTATGCTCATGAATTCTCTAACAAAATATTTCCTTATTTGAAAAACATTTTCTTGGTAAGTAAAGAAGAAAGACATTATATATATAAAGAATTTCACAAACCCCTACTAAACATTTCTTCGAAAAGTTCTACTAAATCTGAAACAAACATTACAAAAACTTATAAACTGAAAATAATTTTACACCATGAAACATTAAGTCGGGTAAAACTCCCCAACTTAAATTACAATTTTTGTATCAATATAAAAATAATTGACATAATTTAGTGTATTATCATTCCATTATGTTAACTATTTTTTTTAAATTATTAGTAGAAAATATTTTACATAAAGAATATCTTTCATTACGCCTATAGATCAAATATATAAGCTAATGTTATATCAATAACATTTGAATCTCATATACCAAGTTATAAAAAAAATTATAGATTGTAGAATTGTAAATCTCATACACAAAGTTATAAAAGAAATAGATTCTAGAATTACAAACACTACATGGAAGTAAATGTGTACAAAAAACTAATATAATAACATTTTCTAATTTCGAAGCTCGAAAAATTATTAATTCCACATACACAGTTTGAAAAAATGTTGAATAAAGTAGAAATTAAATTTCTCACACACAATATCTCTTTATTTTGGGCCTTTTCATGATATAGCTAACAACTTCCTTTTACAGAAACTTGTATTATATTGCATAAGGATTGGAGCTCCAAGGCCTAGACTATAGCTTTGTTAGGAGCTGAAAATCTTGTCGGTGTTATAATATGATATAATAATGACTGTCAAAACTTAATCAAGAAGACTCATAATGCTTATCGAGAAATTCTCTCAAAACTTATCGAAGAAGACTTGCGCAGCTTTTTAGAGAAAG
The DNA here is from genome assembly GCF_009905375.1 of Apium graveolens. Taxonomy (NCBI): domain Eukaryota; kingdom Viridiplantae; phylum Streptophyta; class Magnoliopsida; order Apiales; family Apiaceae; genus Apium; species Apium graveolens. The sequence goes on from NC_133654.1 coordinate 112,445,613, forward strand.
AACTTAGTAAGGAAGAATTGTAAAGCTTATTAAGGAAGACTTACGAAACTTACCGGTGAAGAACTACGATACTTATCAAAGAAAACTTATATAGCTTCCTTAGTAAAAATTGTCAACCAATCTCTATAAATAGGACCTTCAGTTATTTAAATCATATATACTGAACCATATTGAAATACAATTCTCTCTTCAACTTTTATTCTCTCTATATGTAAAATTATTAAGTTATTCATAATCAAGTATTCAAGATTTACAAAACGTTATTTATAACACGTTATTAGCACGAGACTCTGCCCGATGAAACTTTATTTACGAAATAGGTATTTTCCAAGTAAGCTCTATTCACGAAAGAGGTATTACCCAAATAAGTTTTATTTAACTATTATCGTTATTTATTTATATTACCGTTTAAATTTTATAAATATGGCTATGTCGTCAAGTATTACCCAAAACTTTTCTGGATGGATATGCCATCGTAACTTTTGTATTAATCGTATCATATATGTTATTATATGAAAATAATTGTTTAAATATATTTGTGAAGCATTATATCATGTTTTAATATTTATTTTACATTCAGAATGACAAATCTTGCAAAATTAGAGTTTGTTACGTTGAATGTGTCTGGTGATAATTATTTGTCTTAGGTGCTCGATGTGGAATTACATCCTAATGCCAACTGGCTAAAAGAAACCATACAATCAGAAAAGACCCCAACTATTGAACAAAATGCGAAAGCTATCATTTTTCTTAGACACCTCATCTATGAAAATTTGAAATCTGAATATCTAACTGTGAAAAATCCAGTCACCCTTTGGACCAATCTCAGTGATAGGTTTGATCACCAAAAACCTGTCTATTTTCCACATGCTCGTTATGACTGGATACATATAAGGTTGCAAGATTTTAAATCTATCGCTGAATATAATTCGGCCTTGTTCAAAATAAGCTCAAAACTGATTTTTTGTGGTGAAAATATTTTTGATGCTGACGTGATTAAAAAGACCTCACATAAACTAGACATTCGTGCTAACCTTTATTATGATTTAGATAACTAGATTTCATTTGTATTTCTTTGATGTTATATTTTATATGTTCTTATTTTAATATTTTGCTTTCATGTACTGGTTTTATGTTCTTGTATTATGTACGTTGTTTTCATAATAAAATTTTTGTTCACTAATATATACACATCATTAATATGGGATATATATGCATTATTGACTGCGTTACGACTCACACAATTTTATAAAATCAGAAATATTTCTCAAAGTTGAGTAAAACCAACTCACATGTTTGGACGATTTTGGGAAGATCAAATATCATAGAGGGTTTTGGGAATCCAGTCTTATACTACGAAATGAGACATAAATTTACATACATGATGCTCAATATTCTAGCAAATCCATTAGGATTCTTCTGAGTTTTTAAGATAATCATCTTAATGGTTTATACTGGAGACAATGAAAAAAAATATCTCCCTATCACCTCAATCACCTTAGTACATAAGAAGATCTTAAAAAAATTACAATCAATCTCATCTGGATTATATGCTGCCGAAATTAGAGTAATCGAGTCTCATAGTATCACTACTCCCAAAATTATAGATCCAAAATCACTCACCTTTTGGCATAAAAGACTTAGTCATCCAAGAGTATTCATGATTCGTCGAATTATAGAAAATTCTACAGGAAATCCCCTTAAAAATCAAAAGGTCATAACACGTAATGAAATTCCTTGTTTAACATGTTCATTGGGAAAACTAATTGGACGACCATCTCCAGTTAAACTTCAAAATGAGTCTCCAGATTTCTTCGAAAGAATTCAAGGTGATATATGTGGTCCTATTCATCCATCATCTGGATCGTTTAGATATTTAATTGTCCTAGTCGATGGTTTAACTAGATGGTCTCATGTCTTTTCTACTCTCGACAAAAAATATAGCTTTTGCTAAGCTTCTTGCTCAAATAATAAAATTATGACCCCATTTCCTTATAATCCTATCAAATCAATTCTACTAGATAATTCCGATATATTTACATCTGCTACTTTCAATGATTATTGTAAGTCAGTAGGAATCTCTGTCAAACACCCTGTAGCTTACGCGCATACACAGAATGGTTTAGCGGAATCGTGATTTAAAAGACTGCAGCTTATTACACGACCCTTGCTTCTAAAATCTAAATTAGCCACTTCTATTTAGGCTCACGCAATACTTCATGCCATAAATATAATTAAGATAAGACAATATTCTTACCACAAACAATCTCCACATCAATTAGTTCTTGGTCAAACCCCTAATACATCAAATTTTAAGATTTTTGGTTGTGCCGTATAAGTTCCAATTGCACCTCCACAAAGATCTAAAATGGGACAACAAAGAAGAGTAGTTATATATGTTGGTTTTGATTCACCATCTATTATAAGATATCATGACTATTAACTGGTGATGACTTTACTGCTCGATCTAATAATTGTCATTTTGATGGGTCTGTATTCCCTCCATTAGGGGGATAAAATGTTTTGAATAAATTGAATTCTGAATTGTCATGAAATGCATCATAATTAAGTGTTATTGATCAACGTACTAAACAATGTGAAAATGAGGTTAAAAGAATCATTCATATGCAAAATTTTGTCAATCAAATTCCAAATGCTTTTAATGATTGTAGACATGTCATAAAATCACATATACGTGCTGTTAATTTACCGGAAAAGGTTGAAATCCCAATTCATAAAGCAATTCTTGAAGAATTGGTTGGTTATTCAAAACCACTCCAGAAGCCTAGTAGACTTGTTAATGCAAAAGATGTTTTTCTAGGAAAACGGAAATTGATAGGATATGCCCCGCAAGTGGCAAGTGTTCTAGAAAATACCCCAGACGCGTTATTACCCCCTAAAGAGGTTTGAGCCCCTGAAGTGGCTACATCAAATACCCAAAAGCGGTATCACCTCATGAAGACGTTAAATCCCCTAAAGTGGTTGTGACAAAACCACCAAAAGTAGTATTGCCTCCAAAAGAGGATATTGCCCCAGAAGTGGCACTTGCTTCAATAGAAGCAAAGGTACCTGTAATTTATGACATCTCACTAAGTTATGCCTAGAATAGGAAATTATTGGATCATGGGAGTATTGAGGTTGATGATGTATATGCTTTTTATGTGACATGTGATATTATTTTGAACTCCGATCATGAAACACAAAGTGTGGAAGAATGTCGACAAAGATGATTGGCCAAAATAAAAAATTGCAATACAAGAAGAATTACAATCCTTGTGCAAGAGAAATGTATTTGGACCTCCAGTCCAAACACCAGCTGGTGTGAGCCCTACTGGGAATAGATTGTTGTTTGTACGAAAATGAAATGATAAAAATAATATTATGAGATATAAGGTCCGGCTGGTAGCCTAGGTATTCTCGCAAAGGCCTGAATTTGATTACCAGGAAACTTACTCTTCAGTGATGGATGGAGTCACTTTTCATTTTCTTATATATATGGATTGGTTGGAGATTGGAAACATTTCTTATGGATGTTATAACAGCCTACCTTTATGGATCACTTGATAGTGATATTTATATGAAAATCCCCAAATGATTAAAGATAGATGAAACTAAGCCTCGACCTGTATACTTGATCAAATTACAACGATCATTATATGGCTTAAAATATTATGTTCGTATATGGTACAATAGGCTTAGTGAACTTTTATTAAATGATAGATATGTTAATAATCAAGTGTGTCCATGTGTGTTTATCAAAAGGTCATCAGTTAGTTTTATTATTAATGATGTATATGTGGCTGTTTTGAATATTGTAGGTACTTCCGAAAATAGTACTAATTCTGCTGCATATTTAAAAACTGAGTTTAAAATGAAAGATCTTGGAAAGACAAAATTTTTTTAGGCATACAGGCAGAACACTTACATTTTGGTGTACTTGTTCATCAATCCACTTATACGGAAAAGATTCTTGATCGGTTTTACATAGACAAAGTTAATCCATTAATGATACCAATGTTTGTTTGATTACTCGAAGTTGAAAAGGATCCATTTTGACCCAGAAACGAAGATGAAGATGCATTTGGGCCTGAAATTCCATATCTTAGTGCTATTGGAGGTCTTATATGTCTTGCAAATAACATAAGACCCAATCTTTCTTTTTCCGTGAACCTATTGGCAAGATTCAGTTCTAATCCAACTAAAATGCATTAGGATATGATTAAACACATACTCAAATATCTTCGTGGGATTATTGATCTCGGGTTATTCTTTCCACATAGTTCAAAATCACAACTGACTGGATATGCAGATGCTAGTAACATGAAAGATCCTCATTTTGGATGATCACAAACAGGTTCTCTATTCGCATATTATGGCACTACTATCTCTTGAAAGTCTACAAAATAGAATATTGCAGCAACTTCATCAAATCATGTAGAGTTACTTGCAATTCATGAACCAAGTAGGGAATGTATGTGGCTAATGTCTGTAATACAATATATTCAAGAATCGTGTGGATTATCAAGTATTTCAAACAGTCCTACAATTTTGTTTGAAGATAATACAGATTGTATCAGAAAGTTGAAAGAAGGATATATCAAAGGGGATCGAACCAAGCATATCTTACCAATATTATTCTATATGCATGAGCTACAGGAAAATGGTGATATTAATGTACACCAAGTGCGCTCATGTGATAATCTTGCTGATTTACTTACAAAGTCACTGCCCACATCAATATTTAAAAAGCTACGAAATAATATTGGCATGCAGGGATTGAGAAACTTGCTACAACAAGATGTTACAGTGTGAGATATTACATTCATGAGGAGACTATACTATTTTTCCTTCGTCAAGGTTTTTATCCCACTGGGTTTTTTCTTACAAAGTTTTGACGACAGTTAATCTCTATAGTAAACTCGCATTTGACAATCAAGGGGGAGTGTTATAATTTTATATAATAATTATTATCAAAACTTAATTAAGAAGACTTATAAAATTTATCGAGAAAGTCTCTCAAAACTTATCGAGGAAGACTTGTGCAGCTTCTTAGAGAAGAAACTTAGTAATGAAGAATTGTAAAGCTTATTAAGGAAGACTTACGAAATTTACTAGTGAAGAACTACGATGCTTATCAAAAAAAGACTTAGATAGTTTCCTTAGTAAGACTTGTCAACCAAACTCTATAAATAGAACATTCAGTTATTGAAATCATATATACTGAAACATATTGAAATACAATTCTCTATTCAACTTTTATTCTCTCTATACATGCAATTATTAAATTATTTATAATTAAGTAATTCAAGATTTACAACATGTTATTAATAATAGTCGACATGTTTTCTTAATGGCCTTCACATCAATTTCACCCATTTTCTTATGGCTATATTTGCACGAGGCCTTTTGAAGATACCCTCAATCCCTTTTAAATAAAGACCTATATGGGTAACAATAAAAACTTCTAATACATTATATCAAGAACATTCAAATCTCTTACACAAAAATAAAAAAGAAATATAGATTCTAAAATTAATATCACACCTTAGACCCTACATTAAATGTGTTTATGAAAAAATAAAGACTTGCATTTTCAAATTTCAAGAGGTTTGGAAAATTATTACTTCCATATACAAATAGTTGGAAAAACTTATTAAATAAATTACAAATTAAAACTTGTCATACGGAAGATCTCTTTCTATTGTGCATTTGTGTCCTCACTTGATTCATGATATAGCTAACAACTTCCTTCATTGATTCATGATATAGCTAACAACTTCCTTCATTGCGGCTTTCCTATCTTCGTTCACCATCACCTTGTGTCCATCTTTTGAGAGCTGACCCAGGTTTATAATGTTGTTGCGTAGAGAGGGAATATAGTACACTTCTTTTAGAATTCTGGTTTCCCCGTTGTAACACAGGAGTGTAATTGAGCCTTTTCCCTTAATATGCACGACTTAATTATCACCAAATTTGACATTCCCAGCTACACTCTCATCCAGCTCGTCAAATTTCTTCGGTTGTCCTGACATATGGTTGCTAGCCCCATTGTCTAAGTACCACAAGTTAAATTCTGACATTTTCTCACCAGTTTCAGAACCCAATTTTGGAATTATCTTCTCCTCATTTATCATCATCGGGTCTTCCTCTTTTTCTTCCTTTTTCAATCTAAGCAATGCTGGCTCTTCCTCCAGGACTTGCAAAATGAGTGCTTCTCGGTTTTGTTTTGTTTTTTTGCATTCCACAGCGAAATGGCCGTAGCCACTGCAGTGAAAAGATCGCACTTTGCTTTTACTTTTCACCCAACATACATTGTCCTTTCCTTGAAAATGTTGTCCAGATGAGCCATGTGTTCTGTTTGTTCTCTTCAGCCACTCATCCCTGGTTAACAATAACTTGTGTTCTTCCTTTTCTTTCTTATTCCACTATTCTTTGGTAAGAAGTAATTGATGCCCGCTGTTCTCAGACTGTCCTTGCAATCGCTCGTCATGTGCCTTCAGGGAGCCCACTGTCTCCTCGATTGTCATCTCATCAACATTCCCAAATTGCTCCATTGTTGAAGCAATTTTGAGAAACTTAGGGGGTACAACCCTGAGTAACTTCTTTACTACTTGAGGACGCTTGCTGAACAGTTCCAGAAGCAGGCACCAGGTGCACAAGCTGAAGCAGCTGCCGTTCAAGGAGATGAAGATGACGACGATGAGGTCCCAGAACTTGTTCCTGGTAAGACGTTTGAGGCTGTAGCAGAGGGGACTCCGACTTATAAATAGAGTTTAAACAAGGTATGTTGTTTCTTATATCTAAAGGTTGAGGTCTGTTTCATTTCTCTAAGCTAGTGTTTTATTTGGTCTCTTGTGACATACTAGAAAATTGGTACTATATTTTGATTAATGAAGTAAAGTAGCTTCTTAAAATGCACATTAATCATTATATGTTATTTCTTCACTGTGAGTGGTTTCCTTTCAAATGTTTGTCCTGTATTCCTGAGCTCTTATTGCTCATCTATTTGTGTAGAGGTAGCTGTTCAGTTTTCTCCCCAGTATATAGTCCCTGGGTAAATTATAAACTGAAACAAATTACTTTGTTTTACTAAGAATTTTCATTCTTTGTGATGTTAAAATTTTATTAAGAATTTTCATTTTTGACATTTCTTTAGGTGTTGTTATGTTACTGTTCTGTGTTTGTCCTACTGTACCTGCATTAGTGTCATTGGTTTTGTGGGACTTTCTGCTTGCTTCTTTTATTGGTCTGAATTAAAAGGATATGCTAAATTTTAATGTAAAGGAAGGCTTTCGAACCCTTGTTTTTAGCAAATTCATTTATGTATATCATCTTAGATAAAGGTACTAGATACCCAAGTTGGGAATAAAAATGTAACTTGAAAACGGGGCTGCTACTGCTCTAACTATAAACATCAATTGGTAATCAGAGGTGGTCCTTTCATTATATTTTCTTTCAACAATGATCTGAATAGTCCATTATTGTACCTTATTTACTCTGTCATGTTTATGTGCAAATATCAGTCAAACTGTTGCAGATGCTTGAGCCCAAACTAGGTATCAAATATAGTCTAGTATTGTACTTTTGTTATTATGTTCTGTTTGAGATTAGAATCAACTGGTTACTGGTTTAATCTTCAGGCACTAGCAAGTATGCACCTTTCTGTTTTGGTGCACTGAATTCTCACATTGCTACGGTGAATCACCCTCAAAAGTAAAGTGGAAAATTTATTGATTACTTTGATATTATTCGACGCTTGTTCTTTTATTTTTATGCTGAATTTCTGATGCTAATCCATATACGTTTTATGCAGGTTCTCATGAAGTGCAGCACATGTTGCAGAACATTGAGATATGCTCAGACCAAGAGAACTGTGAAGCACGCCGTGCTCCAATCAATATGACAAAAGGGTTCGTAGCTAAGGGGCCAATGAAATAGCATACGACGAGCACTGCAACAAATTAGGCCAATTACGACGGTCAACTTACAACGGAAAAAAATGTGCTCCCAACTTACGACGGAAAAAAGTAAAACGTCGTAATTATTTATGACGAAACACAAAACCGTCGTAAGTTTTGTATTTTATTAATAAAATTATGCACGACACGATTAAACAAAAATGAAAATTATTTGAAATTGCGACGATTTAAATATTTCGTCGAAAGTTAATTATTTTTATTAAAATTTTAACTTGAAATTGAATAAAAAAATATTTTATCTAAATTTACAACGAAATATTTGTGATGGAAAAAATCAGATCGTCATATTTACGACGGAAATTAAAATTCGTCGTAAGTTATCAAAAGAGAGAAATTTCATTATCCAACCATATTAATGTCAACATTTATTTGTTTGGGTGACTTTTCAAGAATTTCAGTAAAAAATTAAATATTTTGATAAAATAATTTAATATGAAACATTGATTATATTACTAATATACATATATATAAATATATATATATATATATATAATCATCCATACTGTTGGATCGTTAAAAAATATTTTTAAAATAATCGAAACACCAATTTAGGAATAAACACTAGTTAAAAGTACTAGTCCAACTGATGTTTGACTGGTAAAATGGCAAATCAGATAAAATTATTTTGACATTAAATTTTGGTTATATCACTAATATATATCTATTGACATTCATACGGCTGGATCGATCAATTTTTCTTTTTAAATAATCGTAACATCAATTTAGGATTAAATACTAGTTAATTGTACTAGTCAAACTAATACTTGACTGTTAAAATGACAAACCAAATAAAATTATTTTGATATGAAATTTTCGTTATATCACTAATATATATATCTATTGACTTTCATATGGTTGGATCGTTCAAAAATATTTTTAAAATAATCGAAACACCAATTTAGGAATAAACACTAGTTAACAGTACTAGTCCAACTTATGTTTGACTGGTAAAATGACAAATCAGATAAAATTATTTTTGTAACGACCGAGAATTTTGCGTCGTAATTAAGAAAGTAAAGTATGTGTTATGTGATGAGATTATATGATTAAGCGGTGATTATTTGTCTTATCTGTATACTAGAGTTAAGGAGCGTGGATAAAAACGTTCCAATTTAAAGAGTCAGCTTAGAAGTCGAGCTGTGGTGTCGGGCCGTCAGGTAGAACGGAACCCGTCCTAATATGGAATTAAATAATATAAAATGTGAATTATATGTGAAGTGAATGAATAAAGTATTTCGTCTTAAGAGACGTGTTGATTGGCAAATATAATGAGAAGCGTAATCGAAACGCTGAGCGTCGGGCCGTCAGGCTGAACGTGACCCGGTACGCGTAAAAGATGATAAAGAATAAAAAGGGAATACAGATATAAAGAGGAACAAATTTGTGATCAGACCTGAGTCGTTATATGATCGTATATGTGTGATTGCTAGCCTGTGTGCATGACTGTGTGCTCTGTGACATTTTTATGGATTTAAAGGAATTATTTGATTTAAATAAGGGTTTATTTAATCTTCGTGCATTTTTATAAAATCATCCGAGTAAGATAAAAATATGGAATTTGTTCTGTTATCCTTGTAAAGACCTTAGAGACTTTATAAAAATGATAAGTGAATTTGATTGTTGATCTTTGCATTTTTAAATTGATTTTATGTCGAAAATGTATTTATTAAAGCAAGTTTGCGAAATTCATATAAAATCAACCGTTCGCTCAAATTCTTATTATGAGTAATGGATAAAAAGCTAATTTCGAGACCTACGTGTTAAAATTGTCATTTTCAATAATTCTCGACTTTCCGAGAGAGATATATTTTATATTTGAATTTTGTTGCATTTAAGTAAAAAGAGAAAGTATGTGTGAGTCAAAAAGGAATTATTAAATTACCATCTTGCCCTTGCTTTGGTGGAGTATAAATCAACCCCTTCCTCCCCATTTTCTTCTTTCTTTCCCGAGCACTCATTCTCTCTTCTCTCTTTTTCTTTCTTTCTCCCGAACACACACTCTCTCTCTCACTCCCTCTCGGCCCTCTCATCTCTCACCTCTCTCACTCGCATGCAACCATTAAAACACACTCAAACACCGAGATATTGCTTCCATTAGTTGTTATTCTTTGTATATACTTTAATTCCTACTTGCATGTAAGTGATTATAAAGGTTTTATTGAAGTGATCACTATGGTTGTGTTTAAGAAAAACAATTTCTTGAAGCATAACTATAAGAGTGATTTTAAGAGGTTTTGGAGGTCATAAACTCGAGAAGAGATCCGTCATGGAGTCTCTCAAGTTCGACCACCACCGGCCATGATCCAAAGGAGAGCCGGTGGGTTTTCCATGATGGGATTGTTGGATTTTAATGTTGCATGTTATGGTTTCTTGAAAGCTTGAAAAAGGGTTTTGTTTCTTTTGTTGAAAATTGAGTATGTGATTGGTAAAATGATTTCCTTGATTGTAAAATGAATGTGTGCATGTGATTGTTGCTTAGAAAATAAAAATTTATGATTTGCATGTGAGTTTTTGCTTCGGCTTTATGCTAATAAAAAGGGAAATTGAATTTTGTGACTTGATCTTGGTATGAACTAAGCTTAATTAGTAGGAAATAGAGTTGCATGTTGATTTAAAAGAGGAGTTAATAATGCATGTCAATGTTTGGTTCTTGGATTGTGAATTTTGAATATTTGCCGAATGGAAAATGGGTTTAAAAGAGATTGATTTGTGATTAAGTGAATGCATGCATTGAATAATTTGATTAAGGTTGAGTCATTAGGTGATGTTTGGCTTTGTGCTTCGGAAATCTTGATGAAAATGAGTTAAATGAATAAGTTAAGGCTTAAAATAAGTTAAAAATGTGATATAGGACTTTGCATGTCAAGATTGATCTTTGTATGTGTGTTTTCTTGATAAACCCGAATGGGTTGAATCTTTAAAGTGGTTTATTGTGAGTAGACTTGATTAAAGTAATGATGGATGGTGATTAGATTAATAAGGAATGAATTATTGTTGCATGCTAAGTTTAGGTTCGAATTTTTGAGTTAATAAGAAAGGAAATTGAATTTGCTGAGATAATCTTGGTAAACACTAAGTTTGTATGATTTAAAAGCAATTGCATGATAGTTTTAAAGGAGATCAATGAGTGCATGCTAGTAATTAGTCTTTGAGTTGAAAATTATGTTCTTGCCGAATGAAAACAAGATAAAAAGGGGATAACTTGGTGATTAAGTGTATGCATGTTGATTTGATGGATTGATTAAGTTGAAATCACTAAGTAGTGCATGGTTTGGTGACTTAATGAATGGAATGATTTAATAAGGGATTAAAACAAGAAAGAAATGTGGTATATAACCTTGCATGTTAAAATCTATTTTTGCATGTTTGATTCTTGATTGTGATAAGTGTTAAGGCCGAATAGGCCATAAGAAATAAAGGTCAAAACTTGATTTTGGTAATTGAAAGAATGATTGAGTGTTATATATGAAAATCTTTGATTTTGCTTGATTGGATTGTTGTTTTGGTTCGAATTAAGGAATAAAAGAAAAGGGAATTAAGTCGATTGATATAAGTGATAGTATGCACATAAATGGTTGGTTGTAAATGGATCTAGTACTCATAAAAGAGTCGTGTTAGTGTGATTTGAGAAATAGCCTAGGTCAAGCGAGTACGCTTTGATTGCTAGGAATATAAGGATATAAAAACTACGAGAAAGGATTGTGCTATGTGCTATGTGCTGTGTGCTTATTTGTATAAGCTATATTCGTATGCTCGAGTCAAAGATATAATCGAGTTATCGTATAGAGAGATCGTTCCGGGAACGAGAGTTGGGAATCTAATTAAGATTTTTGGTTTTTATTGTAGATTCGGAGCGTGAGGGCATTCGGGCTAGGAAAGGGAAAAGTATACTAGGTGGCAGTAGTTCAACCCTCAGGAAAGCAATTTCAGGCAAGTAACTCTGATTACTTGTGTAAATGATTATAAAGGAAATGTTGTTCATACCATGTAGAGTATTGAACTGTTAAAGTATAAAACCCTTGCTTTATGAAACCCTGATATTGATTTGAAGTACCCTTGTTCTTGATAACCTGTTATTGATAATCCTATTAATTTCACCCTTTGATAATCTGCCTTTCTGTTCCAGTTTCCTATAATGCCATGAATCATATTGAACCTTTAATTATCTTGGATAACTCTGTTAATGATACCCTGTTTCTCTTGATCGCCCTAATGATCCCTAAGTTATTACTGATCCTTCAAATTTAGTACCTTATTATCCTTGATACAGAATTCTTGAGAATTGTTCCTTGCGTATCTTTGATTCACTCCCTGAACTTTGTTTCTTTAAAATCTGAATTAAGAATGAGTTTCGACTTGAAAGAGTCCGAATGATTTCAAATGCTTGGTAATGATAAAATGGATTTTAGAAAACCTATTTATTTTTCCAACTCAAGGTTTTCCGAATGAATTCCTGATGGATTGGATTGAGACGTAAGAGGCTAGTGGGACTAGTCCAGTCATGGTAAGAGGCTAGTGGGACTAGTCCAATTTAAGGCTGAAATTATGCCGAATGGTACCTTAAAGACCGGAATGGAGGTCGATACGGGCTGATCACCCGTATAAAATGAAATGGAAAGATAAGTGATCCAATCAAGGGTTCTAAATGATTATTTAAAAAGGGAACTGAAACTTTTATTCAGTAAATTGATTTTTGGAAATGAAAATGGTTTATACTGTTTTGAAAAGAGTTGATTATGTTATTGTGGAGCTTAAAGCTTAGAACCCTGATTCCTGAAATTGTTGATCATATGAATGATTCAATATCTTGAAATACTGTTGCTTTCCTCTATCGAAAGATCTATTTTGATCCTATAATGAATTGTGATGAATGTCGGCTTTCGTCCTGTTTCGAGCTTTGTTTCTTGAAAGCCCAACTATTCTTCGGATACCTTTTCCTTATCCCAAAGAAAAGAAAAAAAATATGTGGAAATCTGCCACTAGATTAGCTAAAGTAGAATGCCCTAGTTTGTTCAAAGTATATTGAGATTTGATATTGTAGAACTGCTATTTAGTTATTTGCTGAGTTTTATACTCACTTGTTTTATCTTAATCTAACCATGGCAGTTAAGCAAGAAGATGGCCAGGCTTAGGCGCACTGCTCGTAAGAGCGTACCTGGTAGTCCCTACCGTGTTGAGGGCTTCCAGTTGCCAGAGCAGGTAGTACAAGTTATGAGTGAGCTCGCGCCTAGAAAGAGGTGTTTAAAGATACAATGGGTTATCTGTCGGTTCCCAGCCGGAATCGATATTGATTATTTAATAATATTTTGGGTTTGTAAGTTATATTCTGTGATTGGTAGTTGTAATCTTGTCTCATACTTTATCCTGCTGATCCTGTTAGTAGTTAATCGGGGTTTATGCATATTTAATTATTAGAATAGAGGTGTGTGAGACCTCATTTCCTAACCCCGAGATTGAGGGCGTCACAAATTGGTATCAGAGCTACAGGATCTAGTCCCTGAGACAAGTTAGGTTTTAAAAAGGGGTATTTTGGGAATATATCTATATCGCGAGAGAGTTCGACTCATATAGAGTTGAGTTAGACTATTAGGTATAGCCTAAGGAAAGTGTTTGATTGGTAAAGTAGAAACTAGAGTTAGGGTGTGAGTTAGCTGGAAGCTTTATTTGACCCTAACATTGTTTCTTGGTTGCTGTTTTGTGTTTTCTCTCAGGATTCTAGTAGTGGTAGTGACTCAGACTCAGAGATTAGCTTGACTGGTACCCCTGTGGACCCTATTCCACCCTCTCCAGAGGAGCCTGTATATGTTAGTTCAGACCCAGAGGAGGACCCTTCTGAGAGTAGTGAGATCCCTATGCAGATTTCACCCTTGAGGCCTGATTCAGAGACCCTTGCCCCTGAGCCAGAGTCGGAGATGCCTAAGACTGTTCCTGTCAGTATTGGTGGAAGTTAGCCCAGTACCGAGACTTTGTGTACTCCCGCATTCCTGAGTTAGGAGCTTTGGTGGATAGACTAGCCAGAGAGTCTAGGCAGAGTGCTTCTGTTATGGATGATGAGTGGCGAGTTCGAGTGAAGATGGTTGAGCAGGTTGCCAGGAAGAGATTGGATGAGGGACCATCCACTAGTGATGCTGATGCTGAGGCCCGGAGGCTGCATAAGATCATTCGCTGGATGTTGGTTGTGTTGAGAGAGATCCTAGATGATTAGACGGGACTGTTGGTTGAGCCTGTAGATTGTTGTTGTTGTTTTCAGTGCCGGTAGGCTTTGGGATACTTGGTCAGATGCCGGGATCCCTTTTTCATTTATCTTGTTATATTTCAGACCAGTGCAGTAGTAGTTGTAGTTGGAAGTTAGGGGTAGATAGGGGGATGTTTTTCAGTTTTTCCTCTGTTTAACCCTGCTATTTATTGTACCTTGTTTCAGAACCTTAAAATCCAGAATATTTCCTATGTAACCCTTGATTTAAATAAATCTATTATCTTGCTTTCCTTTGTGCACCTTGTTTATCCTATAAACTGTTCTCAATGCCATGTTTTAAATACAGCTATATTTTCTTACAACCATGTCTAAAGATCGTAAAACCCTATTTCGTGCCATGATAAAATAACACTGATATGAGAATTATGTAGTAATAAGATTGCATGTGCAAATTGGGTAAAACTTAAAACCCACAAAAGAGATTTCATAAAAAAATTGTTGTTATATATATGCCATGCTATCGTATTGCTGAATAATTGCTCAATCAGGTTTGTAAGAAATGGCCAACTCACCAGATCACCAAGAAGAAGAAATTCCCACCCAAGACCCAGAAATAAACCTAGAAACCACTTTGATGAGCAGACTTGCTCAGCTTTTGCAACAACCTGTGGCCCCAAAAGTTGGAAATTTCAAGCACTTTCAATCTATTCATCCTCCAAAGTTCTTAGGTTTGCCAGATCCGATTAAAGCACAGTCATGGTTGAGAGAGATGGAAAAAGCCTTTGAGCTAGCCGAAGTTAAGGATGATAAGAAAGCTCAGTACGCAAGTTATTATTTGAGGGATGAAGCAAGTTTCTGATGGGAGTCTTCTAAGGCGTTGTTGGAAGGCAACGACTTATCTTGGGAGAAGTTCACTGAGATATTTCTAGAAAAATATTTGTCAAGTTATATGCAAGATCAGTTGGAGATGAAATTTTTGGATCTTAGACAGGAGGAAATGTCGGTAGCAGAATATGAGGTGAAGTTTTCGGAATTGTCAAGTTTCGTGCCAGAGTACGTGAATACTGAAACAAAGAAGGCTAAGAGGTTCCAGCAGGGACTTAAGCCGTGGATTAGGAGTCAAATAGCGATGTTGGAGATCAAGAACTATGCTGCTTTGGTTCAGAAAGCAATGATAGTGGAAGGTGAGCGGGAAGCTGCTCGAAGAGAAAATAAAGGAAGAAAGAGGAAGTTTGAAAGCTCTGAGCAAGAGCAAGGAAGTTCAAAGTTCAGAGGAAAGTTTGGGAAGAATGGTGGAGGTCAGAACAAAAAGTTCCAAAGGTTTAGACCCGGGAATGGAGCTCTGAAGAACCGTTTCCAGAAAGCTGGGCAACCGGGAAAGGAAAGCAGACCCCAGATGCAAGAATGCAGGAACTGTGAAAAGAGACACCGGGGGAGGTGTAATAAGCTGGATATAACATGTTTTAAGTGCAACCAGAAGGGGCATTATTCTTCGGAATGTTAAAAGGAAATAAGGAAGCCTGATTTGGCTTGTTTCAAGCGTGGCAAGGTAGGCCATATGGCTAGAAATTACAAGGAGCCTGTGCAGAAGGCTAATGTTCTCAGAATTGCTGGACCGCCGTCTCTCCCAGCACCATCAGCTCAACCCAGAGCTAGGACCTTTAACATGTCAATGAAAGATGCGGTGCAAGATGTGGACGTGGTAGCAGGTATGCTTGTTATAAACTCAATAGAACTAAAAGTTTTGATGGATTCTGGAGCAACCAGATCTTTTTTTTCTGAAAGCATTCTTGATAAGTTAAATTGTGTTGCGTACCCTCTAGAGCCTAAATTGATTATAGAGGTAGCAAATCAAGGAAAGTTGTTGTTAATAAGATTTGTCCCGATTGTGATGTGTCTATAGAAGGTCGGCACTTTTCTGCTGACTTAATTCCTTTTAAGTTAGGAGATTTGAGGTTATTCTAGGAATGGAATGGTTGTCAAATCATGAGGCACAAATAGAGTGTAAAAGTAAGAAAGTGAAGTTAAAAACCAAGAATGGTGAGGAAGTGATATTTAAAGGAAAAAGGCAAGATAAGAAGTTTCTAACGGTTATTGAGGCGAGAAGATTAATGCGTCAAGGATGCGAGGTTTATTTGGCTCATGTCGTGGACGTGGAGAAAGAATCTGTAAGGATCGACGATATTCCGGTAGTAAGAGATTTTCCGGACGTGTTTCCTGATGAATTGCCTGGACTACCTCCAGACAGAGAGATCGAGTTTATGATTGAATTGGCTCCTGGTACGGAACCAGTGTCGAAAGCTCCCTATCGCATGGCGCCGGTTGAAATGAAGGAATTGGTAGCTCAGTTGCAAGAGTTGTTGGACAAAGGAGTAATCCGACCGAGTGTATCCCCGTGGGGCACACCGGTGTTGTTTGTAAAGAAGAAGGATGGAAGTATGCGATTGTGTATCGATTACCGTGAGCTGAATAAGTTGACGATTAAGAATAAGTACCCTTTACCGCGGATCGATGACTTGTTTGACCAATTAAAAGGAGCTTCGTGTTTCTCAAAGATTGATTTAAGATCTGGGTATCATCAATTAAAGATCAAAGCGGAAGATATATCCAAGATAGCGTTCCGAACAAGATACGGACATTATGAGTTTTTGGTGATGACATTTGGCTTGACGAATGCACCAGCTGCATTTATGGATCTTATGAACAGAGTGTTCAAGCAGTATTTGGACAAGTTCGTGATTGTGTTTATTGACGATATACTTATTTATTCCAAAACGGAGGAAGATCATAAGGAGCATTTGAGGATTTCCTTGGAAATTCTGTGAAAAGAGAAGCTGTATGCAAAGTTTTCAAAGTGTGAATTTTGGCTAAAGGAAGTGCAATTTCTTGGTCATGTAGTTAATAAAGAAGGAATTAAAGTGGATCCAGCCAAGATAGAAGCTGTAATGAATTGGGAAAGACCCAAGACTCCGACGGAAGTCAGAAGTTTTCTGGGATTAGCCGGATACTATAGAAGATTTGTGCAAGATTTCTCAAAGATTACCGTTCCATTGACAAAATTGACGAGGAAGAATGAGAAGTTCGTTTGGACAGAAAAGTGTGAGGAAAGTTTTCAAGAGTTAAAGAAGAGGTTGGTAACCGCCCCTGTGTTGGTATTACCAGATGATAAAGGTGAATTTGTGATATTCAGTGATGCTTCCTATAAAGGACTTGGATGCGTGTTAATGCAACACGGGAAGGTAATAGCATACACGATAAGGCAACTCAAGCCGCATGAGCAAAAGTATCCAACGCACGATTTGGAATTGGCAGCAATTGTATTTGCCCTTAAGATTTGGAGGCATTATTTGTACGGGAAAAAGTGCGAGATTTATACGGACCATAAGAGCTTAAAGTATATCTTTACTCAGAAAAAATTGAATATGCGACAAAGAAGGTGGTTGGAATTGATCAAAGATTATGATTGTGCGATAAACTATCATCCTGGAAAGGCAAATGTGGTAGCTGATGCTTTAAGTCGAAAGGAAAAGTTGTTAGGTCACACACACACACTGTGGGTGACTACAGTGTATAGTACACTCAAATCGAACTTTAAGAACTTAAGTAACAGAAAACAAACTTTATTGAAACAATAAACTCTGTTACAGTATGGAACTGTTACCTCTCAGTGATGAACAAATATCACGAGAGCTGCTAGGGTTACAATGAATAATCTTCTCTAATAATGATAACACTTATAGTGTAAACCCTATATCTGTGTTTATATACTACACAGTTACAAGATAATCGCTAATTGATATGGAATATAATTCTGCTTCCTAAAATATATCAATCAGATATCTTTTCTTCCAAGTATTCCATTCTTCACGGAATTCCTTCTTCATGCATATCTCTTCTTATGTTTATCTTGATCTTCTTTCCTTTAATCAGCTACTGTCCTTATCTGATTGTCCTTCAGCACTTAAGTTCTGATATCTATCTTCTGATGATTATCTCCTGATAACATAAGTACTGATATCCTTAAGTCCTGACTTCCAGTATAAGTACTGATCAACAGTTAAGTACTGATTTATCCTGTTCAAATAAGATCTGAAAGCTAAACATAAAATATATTAGCCATGACATTATCAAATATATCTAACAATCTCCCCCAACTTGTAAATTAACATAATATACAAGTTTAACAGATATTTGATGATGTCAAAAACATTAAGTACAAATGCATGAGAATTAGACTAGATAACTACAACTTACAGTCCTTAAAGCTTTTACCAATTTCAACTTCTGATAACAACTTCAGTCTGTATAAATATCAGAATTTAAGCAGTTGTAGATCTTCGACTTGGCTTCATCATTTTTTGATCTCTCTGATGTCAGGAGTTGTTCTGAGATAGTTCTTCAACAAACATTTCTCAGCATATCTGAGTTCATCAATCATTCTCCTTTTGACATTTTTAAGCTCTGCAGTATCTTCACCAGTTTGAAAGATTGCAGCTCTGAGATCATTGATCTTTGTTTTTCTCAACTCCTGATCTAGTCTTATGACATAAGCTTCGTCAGACTCTAGATTGAATTCAAGTCCCTTAATACCAAGATATGTTCTGATCTGTGCAGTATTAGGCTTCATATCAACAATATCACCATTATGATCTCTGTACTTTGGAACATATATGCTGTCAGACTTAACAGAATAAAGCCTTTTCTGTCTCTGAATCTGTTCTTTTAAGTAGTTTGCAGCAGTCTCTGTTATTCTGTCATCCACTTGAAGTAAGAAAAATACATGCTCCAATTCTTCAAAATACTTCAATGGAATGGCATTTTGTCTTATATGATAAACCCTACCATCTGTCATGAAATACAACATGATGTATTCTTTCAAGTAGGTATGGTAAACCATCTGTACAGATTCCAGTTGATTCAATCTCTCAGGAGTTGCTCCAATACCTGGTTCACTCAAGGAAGTTGGATCATTGGTAGTGTTGTGTACTCTTCTTTCATCAGCACTTCCCAATCCAGTTTTATCTCTAGCTTCCTTTCCAGTAACTACTCTTGCTTCAAAACCACTTGCAGTAGTCTTCAAAGATTAAGTCTGTTTTGCTTTATTGAATCCTGGTAGGAGTGTCTTTGATCTATTTTCTGATATCAAGTTAACTTGAGCTCTGTCAGAGGTTACTTGCTTCTTCTGAATATCAGAACTTACAATTTCTTGACTCTGAACAACTTGAGCCATGTCAGAGGTTGTTTTAAGAACTTTTCTTGAAGTCAGAGCAAGATCAACTTTTTCATCAGTAATTTCTTCTTCCTCAGGAGGTACATAAACCTTGATAGGTTCACCAACCTTTTCTTTACCCTTGGATCTTGGATCTATCTGTGGTTGTGATCTAGCCAACGTTGCTTCAGTATGTGTCCTTTCTTTGATCACAATGCCTTTGAGTTTTGGAAGTGACTTTTTACCAGAAGCTTCAGATTTAGATGTGACTTTCTCTGATTTAAGTCTGGCTTCTTCTTCCTTTAAACTTTCCAAGTCCATTCCTGGATTTTCTTGAAGAAATAACTGTCTTGACATTTCCTCATCAAGATCTAGAAGTTCATCAGAACTTATCCTTTTACCAGCAGCAGAACTTGTCCTGTGACTAGCTTGTCTTGATGTAAACCTTCTACCTTGACTATGACCGCTACCCATTCCAGAGTATCCTTGATCATCATTCCCGTCATCCTTTCCTTGCAGTGTCTTGTTAGTGTTGCATTTGGACTTAATTACCTTCTCCCCCTTTTTGGCATCAGCAGGTAGTAAAAAAGAGATAAGTAATTCCACTGAGGATTGGATTTCAGTAAGTTGCGATTGCTGAGAAGCTTGATTTGTCAGAATGTCATCAATCTGAGCTTGTTGTATCTCTTGAGTTTTCTCAATATAAGCAATCCTATCAATGGTAGGTTGAAAGAACTTTTTCTTATCAATTTTCCAAACTTGTTCTTGTTTGATAAAGTTCTCCTGAATCTTGTGTAGCTCTGTATGAGTAGTTGAATGAAGACCTTGTAGATGTTTAATACTCAATGCAGTGACTCTAAGCTGGGTTTTTAAATCATCAGAATTTAACATTTCATCAGCTTTAGTCCAGTGCTCAGCAAGATGTATTGCAGTTGGAACACATGAAACTGAGTTCCATTCCTTAGTCCACTCCTGACCTGCAGGAGTTTCACTCCAAGGTACTGGTGCAGCCCCGGTAACAAACTTCTGTACCAGTTCAGACTTAGGAATAGTCTGTTGAGGAGTATGTCCTGAAGGACCTGCTTCATCAGCATCTACAGTTCGAGCAGCATCACCAGTATCTCCAGCATTTGCAGCATCAGAACTTAAAGAATCAGTATTTTCTGATTAGACAACAGTGTGAGTAGCAATGGAGGCTTCAGCATCCTCTAATTGCTGATCTGATACTAAGTTCTGATCAACAGCCATATCCTGATGCTCACCTAAAGTCTGATCATCAGCATCTTGATGCAGAGAAGGTGTTGTTGATAACTCTGGAGTTTGAACAGCATCAGTAACAGGTGTTGTAGAAGGATTATTTGCTGTTGGAGCTTCTAAGAGAAATACTTCAGACACAACCAAGTGTTGAACATCAATATCAGCACTTGTGCCTGGATCAACAAGAGACACAGATGGTGAGTTAGCCTTGTCAGATACAGCTTCCTGAGATGGAGTTGATGGAGAAGAAGTGACTGGAGCAAATTCCTTGTCTTGTGAGATCAGAGATTCCTGATCCCCTTCCTTAGCTGCTTCCTCTTCATCATCTGAAACTGGCCTTTGTGCCCTCTGTTTCTTGTACTTCCTTGTTGATTTAGATTCCTTGGGAGTTTCAGGAACTATCATTCGTCTAAGCCTCTTGAGAAGCCTATAACCCCCAATTTCAGAATCCTTCTGAGAAACTTCTTTCTCAGCTTCAGAAACAACAGGTTCTCTAGAAGAAACCTGTTCCTCAGAATCAGATTCATCTCTCAATACAATCCTCCTTATCTTTTGAGATGTTTGAGGAATAGTTTTTGTCCTCTTTGGCTTGGAGGATGAGGGTTGAACAGTCTGTGAAGTAGAGAGATAGGATTTGAGATAATTCCTGAGGGTAGGTTGAGTAGAATGAGTGGTAGGTGCTGAGGATGATGGTTTTTGGGTGTTTGTGGTTGGTTGGACATCAAAGTAAACAGATCTATAAGTATCAGGATCAGCATTTACTAGGATCTGTTTTACAGACTGAGGAATCTGTAATGGTCTAACCACTTTTTTCTTAGTATCAGCATTTACCAGATCATTAAAATAGCGTTTTGCAACTCTAAAAGGTGGGGTTGAGGAACTGACTAATTGAGGTTCATCAGTACAAAAAGTATATAGAAGTTGACAGAATCTAGCAAAATAGACAATATTTCTATTCTCTGTCATCCTATCCCCAATAAAACCAATTATTCCAGTTGCAAAATCAAAATGAGTTTGATGAATAATAGCATACCCTATGTGCTGACTCAGAATTGGGATAGCATCAAAATTCGAACATTTGTTCCCAAAAGCTTTGGTGATGCAGTCAAAGAAGAAACTCCATTCTCTTCTGATATTAGCCCTTTTTAACTGCCCAAGCTTTGCCAAACTCTTTTCATATCCCACATCAGCCATTTACTCCTGAAGTGCTGATTCCTCTGGAGTTGAAAAAGTATAATTTTCTGGGAGATGTAGAGCTTTGCGTATTGTACCAGGAGTGACTACATAAGATGAATCACCCACTTCAAAAACAATACTGGGAGTGCCATGTTTACCACCATCATCAAAGTG
Source organism: Apium graveolens (assembly GCF_009905375.1). Taxonomy (NCBI): domain Eukaryota; kingdom Viridiplantae; phylum Streptophyta; class Magnoliopsida; order Apiales; family Apiaceae; genus Apium; species Apium graveolens. Next base: position 112,467,604 of record NC_133654.1, read on the forward strand.
CCCAGTCCGCCAAAACGTCAGAACTTGTTGACTCGAAAAGACTTCAGGCTGTGTTAATGCGTACCCAATCTCACTGTGTGCAAGAAGATCTTGCACAAAATGCAATTCAGATGGAGCTTCAGCATGATCAAGAATTGCAGCATAGTTGTTTGGAACAAACTTAGCTCCATCAATGATTAAATCCTTTGGTGCCATGTGAAAAAAAATATTGAGATTCAAGTATGCCTGTTAGGTGTATGAGATAATGTCTGTTTGAAAAACCAACGTGAGAAAGAAAGAGAAAGAGAGTTAAAGTAAGGAGAGAGATAAAATATAAAGAAAATAAAAGATTAAAGAAATCTTCTCTCTGTTGTACTTATACTCTGAACAAAAATGTTACCGTTGGACACCTGTCAGACACGCAGTAATAACGGACAGTTACTGGGCTCGAGAAAACAGGAATCATTACTTACCCAGTTGCCTAGTTTCAAGGAAAAACCGTTCCATTTATTAAGAGAAACAGTTTTAATTCAAAATTTAAACCGTTAGCACTGATTGAATTATTTTTCACTGCAACATTGATATTCTGAAAATACATCACATGAAAATGACCAAGATAAATTAGATAAGTAAGTGCTGAAAATGAATCAGAACTTAATATAAAACAAAATTTATACGGTCATCAGAATATGAATCAGGATTTATCAACACAAGATAAAATAACTCAGAGACAAAATCTTGAAGTAAAAACAACTTTCATTAATATATCAAGACAATACCTTTATGAAATGGAAATTACATCAATACTTATACAAGATTTTCCCTAAGCTTCTAATCCTAACATCAACAGCCTTAGTCCAAGCTAAGAAGCCTGACAAAGCTGACGATGAAGAAAAACAGGAAGAAGACGAGATTAAGTCATCTTCTTCTTCCTACTCTCGATAAACAGAATGGCGAGTCGGATGATTCGCTCTTGCTGGCGGAGAGCTTCCAGCCTTTCCTCCTCCAATCGCTCCAGATGGCGATGGTAGTCCATATAGAAGAACAGAAGGTGTGTCAGTACCTCCTGTGGGACAGAGTCCCATATCTCCTCAGGAATGGCTGTGACATGCCATTCCTGCTGCCACTCGGCACAACTTAGCTCCATATTGAAGGTTTGGTAGTTCAAAAATATGTTATATCTGACCATTATGTTTTTGAAAGAAGAAGTATGAAGAGAAGTGTGTGAGAAGAATTTGATGGAAAGACTGATGTGAAGTGGCTGCTTATATAGGCAAGAGAATGCCAGGAGACGCAAAGAAATTTAATGCTGACAGGTAGAATTAATTCTACCTCTTCTCCCTAGACTTTGAAAAAGAATAACATTCATTGGAAAGAGGAATCATGGTTTAAAATGCACAAGAAACAAGAAACAGTGGACTGTTCAAGGACGAATACCATTAATCCTAATCATAGTGACTATTAATCTTCCACTTCAACATATTCTAGTTCGAAATGAGACTGTTATCAAATTTTATTCACAAATAAGCCAAGTAAAGGATTAGACTGAGAAATCAGAACTTAGACCTATACCAGAACTTAACAGTCATCAGAACATAATTTCTTAACTCGAAAAAGGAATGCCCATCTTAGTAAATCTTCATACAAGTTCTGAGTTATAGACTTCAAAACTTAATCATCAGAACGTGTAACTAGAACTTGTCCTCAGAATTTGTGCAATAATGACACAATGACTGTTTATCTAAAATAACATAGACCACCACAGAAATTTTCATCATTCAGATGGAGTGATTAGTGTGTGCATTAAGCTAAATAACAGACAAAGAGTAAAGTCTGATTCACTTCAGTACATCTTAGAAATAAGGCATAACTAAAATTTTGCTAAAGAGCTGTCATTGTCCTGAAATCTACTGATGAATGAGGTCATGCTTGAGTCAACCTCAACTGTTTTGTGCTAATTTTATGCATCTTTTGAAATTCTATTTTACAGTGGCTTCTCAGTGTAAGTGAGTCACGACTGTGTATCAGAATTTATGCTATTATCAGAGTATTTCTCCAGTAATCATAGAGTGTGAAAAGTCACCAAGAAAATATTTTGCTTTTCTAATGCATATCTACTTAATACCAGCAATGCAATTGGGTCGTCCCTTCCACATTTTTACTCGAGATCTCAAAGGAGTACCTGATTTTATTCTTTGATCTTTTTGCTTTTTCTTTTGATAAGTGAGGTTTATCAGCACTTAGTACATTCAGCAGTTTTACTAGTATCAGAACTTAACAGACGAGTAGCATTATTCTAATTTGTGACTTAGTAATAAGATATACAAAGTAAACTTAACTAAGCTCAATTATCAGAATTTGCTAGTGTCATAGGGTTTCCACTGAAATAATTACTTCTTACATGGAATCATTTGTTTATTGAAGACTACTAGGTCAGTATCTAGCACAGTTATCCTCATAGGATTGAATAGGTACTTGAACAGACATATCACTTATCAGAGTTTAGAAACATATATCAGACAACAGTCAGTACTTAAAGACATTTATCAATTAAGCACAGAATACATAATGAGATTAATTCTGTAAATACTGAGCATAAAGTCTGATAATGCAGAACAAGACTAAGCAGATTTAGAGAAAGAACCTGAAACCATTCCAAGTTCATTTACCAAGTGTATCTGGTGAACTCATCCACTATGACCAACACATACTTCTTCTTTGCAATAGACATGACATTTACTGGACCAAATAGATCAACATGTAGTAGATGATAAGGCTCAAGAATTGATGATTCAGTCTTGCTCTTGAATGAAGATTTTCTTTGTTTGGCCTTCTGACAGGAATCACAAAGATCATCAGGAGCAAATACTGACTTTGGCAGTCCTCTCACAAGATGTTTCTTGACCAGTTCATTTATATTGTTGAAATTTAAATGAGAGAGTTTCTTATGCCAGTTCCAGCTTTCTTCAATTGATGCTCTACTCATCAGACAGATTGCAGAACCATCAGTACTTGTTGAAAGCTTAGCTTCATAAATGTTACCACGCCTGTATCCTTTCAGAACAACTTTGCCTTTAGATTTACTCACAGTTTCACAGTGTTCTTCAAAGAAATCAACATGATAACCTCTGTCACAGATTTGACTTATACTCAGTAGCTTGTTTTAAGTCCTGAGACTAGAGCTACTTGTTTAATTATGACATTTCCAATATTGATATTGCCATATCCCAATGTTTTTCCAATGTTGCCATCTCTATAAGAAACACTTGGGCCAGCTTTCTCCACAAAGTCTGATAGCAGGGCCTTATTTCCAGTCATATGTCCTGAACATCCACTGTCCAGAACTAGAATATTTTTCCTGTTGCCCTGCAATCACAAAGACCACTAATTATTAGTTTTAAGGACCCAGACTTGCTTCGATCCTTTGGCCTTATTAAGTTTGTTAACATTTGCAGCGGATTTAGCATCAGAGTTTATGTTAACATTTTTCTTATCAGAACTTATACTATCAGACTTTGAATCAGAATTTACACTAGAAGGAACAATGGAAACTTTCTTCAAAGAAGGTTTTATTTGATAATAATCATAGTACAAACTATGATATTCCTTACAAGTATAAATGGAATGCCATAAACTACCACAATGAAAACAAGGATTTTGTGGTTTGTATCTAATAGACTGACTCTTAACTCCTGATTTTGAAGGTAAGGAGTTAATATTCTTATTCTTCCTGCAAAAAGAAGCCAGATGGTTAGAACTTCCACAGTTATGACATGTTTTCCTAGGAGCATCAGGAACAGGTTTATAATCATTGCTTTTATTCACACCTTCCTTTCCATTCCTATTTTTCCTAGGTGATTTTACCTTGTTTGCATTCTTGACATCTTTCAGCTTATGCTTAAGCTGCTTCTTTGTCATTAAGCCTATGTTTACTTCAGCTGTCTTTTCCTGTTTTAGTTTATCATAAGTTAATTTCTTTGTAACTTCTGATTTTTCATTTTCAGACTTTACAGTTACAAACTTAACATGTTTTAACTTTGGCTTTTGTTTATCAACAGACTTAATTTCTTCAGTTCCTTTATCTTTCTTATCTTCTCCATAACCTAAGCCCTCTTTCCAGTTTCCACTACTTAGCAAATTTGGAGTTGTTTTGCCAGAGTTAGTCCAAGTCCTGATAATCTCTCTTTCCTTTTCTAACTCAGTTTTTAGAGATTCATTTAATTTTAGCACTTCATTCCTAACATAAAAAGCATCATCTCTATCCTTCTGAGTTTGATGGAACATGCCTAACTCTTTTTCTAAGAAATCATTCCTTTTCTTAAATGCAAGATTTTCAGAAGTTAATCTTTCACATGTTAAAGTTTGATCTCTATAGCTAACAAATATGGTTTTAAGATATCTTCTCAACTCATTAATATCATCAGTATGAAAAGCATAAGTAGTCTGAGGTACCTTTATTTCAGCAGCTTCAGAACTGCTCTCAGCACTTTCATTATCAGCATTTGCCATCAATGCATAGTTTTCCTCACTTTCAGAGTCTGAAGTATCTGACCAACTTTTCTGCTTTGTGACAAGAGCCTTGCCTTTGTCACCCTTTACCTTCTTGCAGTCAGGAGATATGTGGCCTTTCTCACCACAGTTATAGCATTTAACATTGGTGTAATCTTCTCTATCAGACTTTCCTCCTCTGCCTTCAGATCTTCTGAAATTCTTCTTATCAGAACTTATGCCTTTCCTGGAAAACTTCTTTCCCTTCCTGAACTTCCTGTATGCAACCTTTGTGATTCCTTTCACCATAAAAGCACACAGCTTCATCATCTCCTCATCAGCATCAGTCTCAGGCAAGCTTTCAGATTCTGAGTCATCATCACTCTCAGAACTTGATGACTCAGTATCAGACTTTATGAAAAGAGCTTTACCCTTGTCTTTCTTTGAGGAAGCTGCTTTGGGGAATTCTTCTTCAGCCTTAAGAGCAACTGTCCTTGACTTTCCTACTTTCCTCTTGCTTCTTTGTTCCATCTCCAGCTCATGAGTCTTGAGCATTCCATAGATTTCGTCAAGAGTTGTTTCATCAAGATTGTAGTTGTCTCTTATTGTCGTTGCCTTCAAATCCCAGTATTCAGGAAGAGCTAACAGGAACTTAAGGTTTGAATCTTCAATATCATACTCTTTATCAACCAATGACAAATCATTCAAAAGTTTGACAAATCTATCATATAAATCATTCAATTTCTCATTAGTCTTTGAGTCAAAGTGTTCATACTCTTGAGTGAGTATTGTCTTCCTGTTCTTCTTAATTGTGTCAGTTCCCTGACACCTTGTTTCCAGAGCATCCCATATCTCCTTAGCAGTCTTGCAGTTGATTACCCTGTTTGACATTACATTATCAATGGCACTATGCAGTAAGTGTCGTACCTTAGCATCCTTAGCAATTGATGCTATGTCTTCAGCAGTATAATCACTCTTCTCCTTTGGTACGGTCTTTGCTCTTCACCTGCAACTGCAACAGCGAGTTTGGTTGGTTTGTGAGGGCCTTCCTTGATTCTATCAAGGTATTCTGGATCTGTTGCTTCCAGGAACATGGTCATCCTTACCTTCCATATGGGATATTCAGATGGTCTCAGTATGGGAACTCTGATGGTCTCATACCGATTCTGAATTTATGTCTTTGATGGTTCCTCAGTTTTGGTAGGCTTAGTTGGAGTTTCTGTGTCCGACATGTTTGTATTTGGATCTTTAACTGTATGTATGTTAACAGATAGGCTCTGATACCAATTGTTAGGTCACACACACACTGTAGAGGGGGTGAATACAGTGTATAGTACACTCAAATCGAACTTTAAGAACTCAAGTAACAGAAAACAAACTTTATTGAAACAATAAACTCTGTTACAGTATGGAACTGTTACCTCTCAGTGATGAATAAATATCACGAGAGCTGCTAGGGTTACAATGAATAATCTTCTCTAATAATGATAACACTTATAGTGTAAACCATATATCTGTGTTTATATACTACACAGTTACAAGATAATCGCTAATTGATATGGAATATAATTCTGCTTCCTAAAATATATCAATCAGATATCTTTTCTTCCAAGTATTCCATTCTTCACGGAATTCCTTCTTCATGCATATCTCTTCTTATGTTTATCTTGATCTTCTTTTCTTTAATCAGCTACTGTCCTTATCTGATTGTCCTTCAGCACTTAAGTTCTGATATCTATCTTCTGATGATTATCTCCTGATAACATAAGTACTGATATCCTTAAGTCCTGACTTCCAGTATAAGTACTGATCAACAGTTAAGTACTGATTTATCCTGTTCAAATAAGATCTGAAAGCTAAACATAAAACATATTAGCCATGACATTATCAAATATATCTAACAAAAGTTGAAAATGTTAACGTCATCAGAAGAATTAATCAAGAACTTTGAAAAGATGGAAATAGTGGTGCAGACTCCAGAATGTGGAGGTGAAGCCATTTATGCAATACGGTTTCAACCTGAAATTTTGGAAAAGATTAGATGCTGTCAAGAGCAAGTGATGAATCGCGAAAGGAATAAGTTGACGGGAGAAGAAATTAAAGCTCAAAAGGATGGAAAAGGGATATACCGTGTTAACTCACGTATTTGGATACCTGATGTTGTGGAACTAAAGCACGAGATTTTGCAAGAAGCACATAACTCGAGATTTTCAATTCACCCTGGGAGTACGAAGATGTACCAGGATTTGAAAGAAAATTTTTGGTGGCCAAACATGAAAAAGGAAATTGCAGAATGGATAAGTAAACGAAAGGTTTTCATTAGAGAAGCTGGTCAAATTGTATCTGGATGAAATCGTGATGCGTCACAGAGTTCCTGTATCTATCGTATCTGATAGAGATCCAAGGTTTAATTCGAGATTTTGGCGACAATTCCATGATCATTTGGGAACGAAATTGAAAATGAGTACAACATATCATCCGCAGACAGACGGACAAAGTGAAAGGACAATTCAGACAATTGAGGATATGTTGCGAACCTGCGCAATAGATTTCAAAGGAAATTGGGACGATCATTTGCCCTTAATTGAGTTTTCCTACAACAACAGTTATCACGCAAGTATTGACATGCCGCCTTATGAAGCGTTGTATGGAAGAAAGTGTACATCCCCTACTTATTGGGACGAAGTTGGTGAGCGCAAGTTAATTAGCCCCGAGCTAGTGCAGCAAACGAAGGAAAAAGTTGAAATGATACGAAAGAGATTAATTGCAGCTCAAGACCGACAGGCAAAGTACGCGAATCAAGAGCGAAAAGATGTGCAATTCGAAACTGGAGACAAGGTCTTGTTGAAGATATCTCCTTGGAAAGGTTTAACTCGATTTGGAAAGAAAGGAAAGCTAAATCCAAGGTACATTGGACCATTTGAAGTATTGCGACAAGTTGGGAAAGTGGCGTATGAATTGGCGCTGCCGCCGCAATTGCAACATCTGCACAATGTATTTCATGTATCTCTCCTGAAAAAGTATAATGCCGACGCGATCCATGTGATCGAGTTGGAACCAGTAGAAATCCAACCAGATTTGTCCTATGTGGAACAACCAGTGCGAATTTTGGATCGAAAAGAAATGACGCTTAGAAATAAAGTTGTACCTCTAGTTAGAGTGTTGTGGAGAAATCCACTAGTCGAGGAATCGACTTGGGAATTAGAAAGCGAAATGAAAGAAAAGTATCCCCATCTATTTGCTTAGATTAGATTCTGGGGACAGAATCCTTTTAAGGAGGGTAGATTGTAACGACCGAGAATTTTGCGTCGTAATTAAGAAAGTAAAGTATGTGTTATGTGATGAGATTATGTGATTAAGCGGTGATTATTTGTCTTATCTGTATACTAGAGTTAAGGAGCGTGGATAAAAACGTTCCAATTTAAAGAGTCAGCTTAGAAGTCGAGCTGTGGTGTCGGGCCGTCAGGTAGAACGGAACCCGTCCTAATATGGAATTAAATAATATAAAATGTGAATTATATGTGAAGTGAATGAATAAAGTATTTCGTCTTAAGAGACGTGTTGATTGGCAAATATAATGAGAAGCGTAATCGAAATGCTGAGCGTCGGGCCGTCAGGCTGAACGTGACCCGGTACGCGTAAAAGATGATAAAGAATAAAAAGGGAATACAGATATAAAGAGGAATAAATTTGTGATCAGACCTGAGTCGTTATATGATCGTATATGTGTGATTGCTAGCCTGTGTGCATGAGTGTGTGCTCTGTGACATTTTTATGGATTTAAAGGAATTATTTGATTTAAATAAGGGTTTATTTAAACTTCGTGCATTTTTATAAAATCATCCGAGTAAGATAAAAATATGGGATTTATTCTGTTATCTTTGTAAAGACCTTAGAGACTTTATAAAAATGATACGTGAATTTGATTATTGATCTTTGGATTTTTAAATTGATTTTATGTGGAAAATGTATTTATTAAAGCAAGTTTGTGAAATTCATATAAAATCAACCGTTCGCTCAAATTCTTATTATGAGTAATGGATAAAAAGCTAATTTCGAGACCTACGTATTAAAATTGTCATTTTCAATAATTCTCGACTGCCCGAGAGAGATATATTTTATATTTGAATTTTGTTGCATTTAAGTAAAAAGAGAAAGTATGTGTGAGTCAAAAAGGAATTATTAAATTACCATCTTGCCCTTGCTTTGGTGGAGTATAAATCAACCCCTTCCTCCCCATTTTTTCTTTCTTTCCCGAGCACTCATTCTCTCTTCTCTCTTTTTCTTTCTTTCTCCCGAACACACTCTCTCTCACTCACTCCCTCTCGGCTCTCTCATCTCTCACCTCTCTCACTCGCATGCAACCATTAAAACACACTCAAACACCGAGATATTGCTTCCATTAGTTGTTATTCTTGGTATATACTTCAATTCCTACTTGCATGTAAGTGATTATAAAGGTTTTGTTGAAGTGATCACTATGGTTGTGTTTAAGAAAAACAATTTCTTGAAGCATAACTATAAGAGTGATTTTAAGAGGTTTTGGAGGTCATAAACTCGAGAAGAGATCCGTCATGGACTCTCTCAAGTTCGACCACCACCGGCCATGATCCAAAGGAGAGCCGGTGGGTTTTCCATGACGTGATTGTTGGATTTTAATGTTGCATGTTATGGTTTCTTGAAAGCTTGAAAAAGGGTTTTGTTTCTTTTGTAGAAAATTGAGTATGTGATTGGGAAAATGATTTCCTTGATTGTAAAATGAATGTGTGCATGTGATTGTTGCTTAGAAAATCAAAATTTATGATTTGCATGTGAGTTTTTGCTTCGGCTTTATTGAATTTTGTGACTTGATCTTGGTATGAACTAAGCTTAATTAGTAGGAAATAGAGTTGCATGTTGATTTAAAAGAGGAGTTAGTGATGCATGTCAATGTTTGGTTCTTGGATTGTGAATTTTGAATGTTTTCCGAATGGAAAATGGGTTTAAAAGAGATTGATTTGTGATTAAGTGAATGCATGCATTGAATAATTTGATTAAGGTTGAGTCATTAGGTGATGTTTGGCTTTGTGCTTCGGAAATCTTGATGAAAATGAGTTAAATGACTAAGTTAAGGCTTAAAACAAGTTGAAAATGTGATATAGGACTTTGCATGTCAAGATTGATCTTTGTATGTGTGTTTTCTTGATAAACCCGAATGGGTTGAATCTTTAAAGTGGTTTGTTGTGAGTAGACTTGATTAAAGTAATGATGGATGGTGATTAGATTAATAAGGAATGAATTATTGTTGCATGCTAAGTTTAGGTTCGAATTTTTGAGTTAATAAGAAAGGAAATTGAATTTGGTGAGATAATCTTGGTAAACACTAAGTTTGTATGATTTAAAAGCAATTGCATGATAGTTTTAAAGGAGATCAATGAGTGCATGCTAGTAATTAGTCTTTGAGTTGAAAATTATGTTCTTGCCGAATGAAAACAAGATAAAAAGGGGATAACTTGGTGATTAAGTGTATGCATGCTGATTTGATGGATTGATTAAGTTGAAATCACTAAGTAGTGCATGGTTTGGTGACTTAATGAATGGAATGATTTAATAGGGGATTAAAACAAGAAAGAAATGTGGTATATAACCTTGCATGTCAAAATCTATTTTTGCATGTTTGATTCTTGATTGTGATAAGTGTTAAGGCCGAATAGGCCATAAGAAATAAATGTCAAAACTTGATTTTGGTAATTGAAAGAATGATTGAGTGTTATATGTGAAAATCTTTTATTTTGCTTGATTGGATTGTTGTTTTGGTTCGAATTAAGGAATAAAAGAAAAGGGAATTAAGTCGATTGATATAAGTGATAGTATGCACGTAAATGTTTGGTTGTAAATGGGTCTAGTACTCGTAAAAGAGTCGTGTTAGTGTGATTTGAGAAATAGCCTAGGTCAAGCGAGTATGCTTTGATTGCTAGGAATATAAGGATATAAAAACTACGAGAAAGGATTGTGCTATGTGCTATGTGCTTTGTGCTTATTTGTATAAGCTATATTCGTATGCTCGAGTCAAAGATATAATCGAGTTATCGTATAGAGAGATCGTTCCGGGAACGAGAGTTGGGAATCTAATTAAGATTTTTGGTTTTAATTGTAGATTCGGAGCGTGAGGGCATTCGGGCTAGGAAAGGGAAAAGTATACTAGGTGGCAGTAGTTCAACCCTCGGGAAAGCAATTTCAGGCAAGTAACTCTGATTACTTGTGTAAATGATTATAAAGGAAATATTGTTCATACCATGTAGAGTATTGAACTGTTAAAGTATAAAACCCTTGCTTTATGAAACCCTGATATTGATTTGAAGTACCCTTGTTCTTGATAACCTGTTACAGATAATCCTATTAATTTCACCCTTTGATAATCTGCCTTTCTGTTCCAGTTTCCTATAATGCCATGAATCATATTGAACCTTTAATTATCTTGGATAACTCTGTTAATGATACCCTGTTTCTCTTGATCGCCCTAATGATCCCTATGTTATTACTGATCCTTCAAATTTAGTACCTTATTATCCTTGATACAGAATTCTTGAGAATTGTTCCTTGCGTATCTTTGATTCACTCCCTGAACTTTATTTCTTTAAAATCTGAATTAAGAATGAGTTTCGACTTGAAAGAGTCCGAGTGATTTTAAATGCTTGGTAATGATAAAATGGATTTTAGAAAACCTATTTGTTTTTCCAACTCAAGGTTTTCCGAATGAATTCCTGATGGATTGGATTGAGACGTAAGAGGCTAGTGGGACTAGTCCAGTCATGGTAAGAGGCTAGTGGGACTAGTCCAATTTAAGGCTGAAATTATGCCGAATGGTACCTTAAAGACCGGAATGGAGGTCGATACGGGCTGATCACCCGTATATAATGAAATGGAAAGATAAGTGATCCAATCAAGGGTTCTAAATGATTATTTAAAAAGGGAACTGAAACTTTTATTCAGTAAATTGATTTTTGGAAATGAAAATGGTTTATACTGTTTTGAAAAGAGTTGATTATGTTATTGTGGAGCTTAAAGCTCAGAACCCTGATTCCTGAAATTGTTGATCATATGAATGATTCTATATCTTGAAATACTGTTGCTTTCCTCTATCGAAAGATCTATTTTGATCCTATAATGAATTGTGATGAATGTCGGCTTTCGTCCTGTTTCGAGCTTTGTTTCTTGAAAGCCCAACTATTTTTCCTTATCTCAAAGAAAAGAAAAAAAAATATGTGGAAATCTGCCACCTAGATTAGCTAAAGTAGAATGCCCTAGTTTGTTCAAAGTATATTGAACACTAGTTAGTTATAGAATCAAACTGATGCTTGACTGTTAAAATGGGAAACCAAATAAAATTATTGTGATATGAAATTTTGGTTATATCACTAATATATATATATCTATTTTTAAAATAATCGAAACACCAATTCAGGATTAAACACTAGTTTTGACTGTTAAAATGACAAAACAAATAAAATTATTTTTAATATGAAATTTTGGTTATATCACTAATATATATATCTATTGACATCCATATGGTTGGATCATTGAAAAATAATTTTAAAATAATCGAAAGACCAGGTCGGGATTAAACACTAGTTAGCTGTACAATTCAAACTCATGTCTGACTGTTAAAATGGCAAACCAAATAAAATACTTGTGATATTAAATTTTGGTTATATTACTAATATATATATCTATTAAAATCCATACAGTTGGATCGTATAACAATGTTAGTAATATCGTTAAGACAGTATTGAAAAAATTATTTTGATACGAAATTTTGGTTATATCGTTAATACAATAAATTATAACAATGTCAATAATATATCGATAAATTATAATCAGCTACAAACTTGCTAACAATGTGTTTATCAAAATTGTAACGGTATTAAATTATAACCTTATTAAAAGGAAAAATCTAGTAAATGTACAACTCCCTCAATTGAAGATAAATTTTTCTACTACATAATTGTATCATATGTTTAAACACATTGATTATTAATCACTTGAAAGTATCAAATATTTTTCAGATTTATCGTACATGACTTTATAATGATATTTATTTTAAATATTATTATAATGATATTTAGTTATAAAATATAGGAAATAAATAATTTTAATTATCATATAATTTAATTTTTTTTAAATAGGCTTTGCTATAGGTTTTGGTTTAACTTCTTGATACAATATTTCTCTTTATCTGGGCTTCAACTAAACACCCTATTCTTGCAAGATGACTGCTCTTTTGCACTCTGTTTTTTGAGATTTTTGGGAAATTTTAGTCTCACGGTTTGGTTCTTGATTGATTTTTTGTTTCTGGGTTTTGTTTGTTTGGTGATTTTAACTAATGGGTTGATTCCTTTTTGGTGTAAACAGTGAATGTGACTAGCTTGTTTCTTGTATTTTAAAACAGAAAGAAACTATTTTTCTTGACTATCTGTATCATATTCATATACTGCTATGCATATAATACACACACAGTAATAGTACTGTTCCATTAATAGTTTATTGATTTTTTGAAAATGCTGCGTTTGGATTAGAGATTCGGACTCCAGTTTTTCCCCATCTGTTAGTTCCTATTGGTGCTGCTGCTGGGGCAGATTGTCCAGCTCCATTGATTTCGAGCTATTGAGGGGGAAGAAAGAAGCGAGGATTGGGAGGAAAGGTGGAAAGGGCATACAGATAGGAGGCTTTTTGAATTCAATACCATTTAATAGGTATATAATTACATTGTTACTCCACAACATTGCTAAAGAAGCGAGGAATTTGTTCATATTTAATAATGTTAAGTGTATATATACACAACACTCACACACACATATTGCATAACTTGATTGTTATTCGCCTAGATAACAGTGTATATTTGTATATGTCATTTGTTATCTAGTCATTTGTGTATTAAATGTTTACGTTTTAAGTTTGTAGCAGGTAATCAAGGAATCAGAAACTCTTGTGAAAAACAACATTCTGGGACAGTCTGATTTTATCCGACCTTACAGCTAGAGCTCATATAGAATCTAGAATGGAAGACGAAATATCAAGCTTCTGGGGACCCGTCACGTCCAGTACTGACTGGTGCGAGCCAAACCATGTATACTCTTCTTATATTGTAGAGTTTTTCAATACAATTGGTAACATTCCAGGCATTCTTTTGGCACTTATTGGTCTTGTAAATTCCTTGAGACAATGGTTTGAGACAAGATTCAGCATACTTCACTTATCGAATATAATTTTTGCCATGGGGGGCATGCTATTTCATGCTACATTGCAGAGATTGTAAGTAATTCTTTTTCGTACCCTTCAGCTTTGTTATCTGAACTCCGCAAAAAGTGTCCAACATGGATATGTTTTTTAAGTGTCGGACCCGGAAATATTTTTAAAATTTTACGTGTTTTTAGCCAAAAATAAGTGTCCAGTCCTAGTGTTGGGTGTCCGACTGGAGGCAAGAGGAAGAGACTGAGTAACATAGCCCTTCATCCATTACCCTTGGCTTTCAAAATCGTTAGCAGCATGCTCTATTTGAATTCCTTTTCTCAAATATAGTTCATAAACTAAATAGACCTTTTGAAAGAGGCATGATCCAGAAGAAAAATTGTTATAATGAGTTTGCAAATTCTTTTGTAGCTAAAGTCAATGTTAAGGAGTTTGAGCTAATAAGTTAACTTAGCAATGGGATAATGATCGTGAGAGATGACTTAAAAAATGAAAGTGTTGCTGATGGATATGTTGTACCAATTAACACTTATGACTGATTTAATCCTGTAGTTATGAGGCATTTTTACTTTTTTGGAATGTTAGACATGAGTTACAAGGTGTTAATTTTCGGGCTTACGAATATGGCCCTCATGCGAAATACTACACTCTTAATTTTGATATAGTCTGTGCTTGCTTGAATATTATCCTATTGTGGTTATGACTCATGATTGATGTCACGTGTGTCTATCTTTAGGCAGCAGCAAGGTGATGAAATGCCAATGGTCTGGGATATGCTCCTATATATCTGCATACTAAAGCAAATGGTATGCAAGATGATTTTGAACTCCTGTTGCAAACAATTGATAGGATGGAGCTTGGAGCACTACAAAAAACAACAGCAACTTAGACAAGGTCATTAGGCTACCTCTAGGAGAACTTAACTTTTGTATACACGCTGAAAGGTTAATTATAGAAGTTGTCTAAGAGACACTACGCCATAAGTGGGCTATTGTAATGTCTAAATGATGTTACAATAGGCCCCAAAAGTGTTACAATAGGTCTATTGTAACGCCAGAGGTCGTTACGTAAACGAGCATTACAATAGGTAGCCTAATGTAACACTTCATTGATCTATTGTAACAGAGGGGAAAACGTTACAATAGGAAGCTACTGTAACACTAACAGACCCAAATATAACACAAAATGAGTGATACAATATCTTCATCAAGATTGCATAAATGGGGCCCACGACTAATGGGGTATATTAATTTTATATATTATTATTATTTTTAAATCTTATTCTCAATGGCCTAGCTTTCGATTTTATTGCAATTTTAGATATTTATAAGAAAAGCAAGTAAAATTACTTGAACATAACTAAAAACAATATAGCAAGTAAAATTACATATTCAGATGTTTTACATAAGTTTTCTATAATTTAAAGAAAACAAGAAGAAAAAGAAAAGCCTTGCTACGTCTATATTTCTTTGCTGCATTTGACTTCCTTTCCACCTATATAAATATCTTCCATCCAGGTTTTTTTTATGTTGCTTCTGTCCAGGGCTTCTTCCAGATCCATGCTCTCTCTTGCTTTCAACATTTATTACAGCAGTGCTTCCGGTTCTGCTCGGTTTGCTCTAGAAAAGCTGCTCAAATCGAGGAACTTCTAATAAATCTCTAAATTAAAACATGCATAGGACATTTTTTTTTCATCTCAACAATATAAAAGAAGCCAAATTAGTGAACAATGGTACCTCATAGTCGAGCAGTACACACTTCACAATACGACACAAGCCAAACTTTCATTTGCTAAAGTTTAGCTCATACAAGTATCAGACTTTCAGCTCTACTCTGCTCATACAAGTATATATTGTAATACATGAGTAAGATCTTTTTAAAGTACTACTTACTCTATCGTAGTTGGTGTAGCTACAAACCGCTGTCTCCGTTGCCAAACAGCCCCTGTAGCACATGGAATTGCAAGAACTCCCAAGTACTAAATGCAATTTTAATAATTTTGAGCAAACTGGACTGAAACTAGGAAAACAAGACATGAACCAATTATCAGTGTAAATAAGATAACATATAAAACTGAGTTAACATGGATCACACAACAGTGTATGAACTGCAGCTGCAACATCTTTACCAAAACTATCTTATTCCGCACCCATGGTATGTAAATATAAACAAAAAGGATTGTTGCAAGGCTGAATATACAAAACAAAATAGTCAACTAATATTACTTTTAGCTTTTGAGAAATCATTTAATTATAGTTTTATCAATGAAATTTATATACCATGTTTCTCAACCATGCATGGAAATATTTAGCAGTTCCAAATGAAGCTCTGTAGAAAAAAATTATGATGATCATCAAAGACAATGATTAACAGATGGAAGTGCTTGTGTACAGGAGGTCAGGGACCAAGACATGATGCGTTACCTCCAAAAGTTTCCTTCCAACATAAAACAATGTACAGACTGTATGCACCAAATGGCTTCTTCCTCTTTTGAGAATGTAATATACATAGAAAAACAATGGAGCAAGTAGACTTTAAGAAAAGATACGACAATTCTTCTGCCACATATAAATCAAGAAATAAGGCTATTTTGCAATTATGTGTAAGATTAGTGCATCCCTGAATTCTGGACATGTTTCATATATGGAAAAGTACCTTGTGAATTCTGGACAGAAGTTTTCAACACTCCGGTCGCTGGAAGGACACTACGCACTCTTCATCGTGGGAAGAGGAGGACGGGTGAACTCTTTTTTGACGAAGGGGATGAATGATTGGGAGGAGTTTCCGGAATTGGGCCCTATTGGTGACATTCTATTTGCTTCAGATTTTTCAGTCACATCTTCTATTCTCATCATTCAGCAACATAGTCTTAGAGGAGAACTTCAGGGCCTGCAGGATGAATTCTCCATCATGTAAGTAGACCACCCTATTTCTCATCTGTATTATTTCACAATATACAGTAGCTAGTTAATGACTACTTTCTGTAAAGTCATAGTTCTGAGAATATCTTTAAATATACATATATGGATTCCTCGTTTAGAGTATCTCCCTTCTTCAAAAAATATACAAATAACTAGGGGGAAAACAATCAGTGTATGGTCTTGGGGGTTTAAGGGATCATCAAAGCTCTAATTATCATAACATTTAAAACTATTATAACTACTGTAATATAAAAAAAAGGTTTTTTTGTGAGGGACAGAGGGGAGTTTCACGTTAGTATTCATTTTACATATATTCATACCATTCTCAGCCTAGAGATCTTGGAGTTCCGCAAGATATTCTCATTTTAAATGACTTCTCACATCACTGATAATGATATAACCAACATAAAGTAAATTAATATCATTTCAAGTCAACAAGATATGTAGCTACCAACTAAAATTATTTAAACTACCGACAAACTTAAGGAAATCAGAACACCTTGAACCAAATTTAAATACTATAGCTTCTAATATGGTAAATATTGGTCCCTTCAACATACTGTCATTGCCTTAAAGAACCTCGCCACCTCAGCAACATAGTCTTAGAGGAGAACTTCAGGACCTGCAGGATGAATTCTCCATCATGTAGGCATCCTATTTCTCATCTGTATTATTTCACAATAAAAGTAGCTAGATAATGACTACTTTCTGTAAAGTCTTAGTTCATAACATTATAAAAAATATTCAAATAATAAGGGGGAAAACAATCAGTGTATGGACTTGGGAGTTTAACGGATCATCAAAGCTCTAATTGTTATAACATTTAAAACTATTATAACTCTTGAAATATATGAAACTTCTAGTCTCTTTCGCCTCTAGTAGCCTTTCAACACTACATTACTATTGTAATACACAATTAGTCCACAACAATCATAAAATTCAATAGCTAATCGAACTCCCAATTTACCTAATCAAACATAGCTCACAAATTTGAAAGATAAACAAAACCCGATCGAACCTCAATAAAAATACAGAGAACTATAATACAAAGATCTAATCCCTTGAAATACAAACATATAGTTTAGGGTCGCTGGGTTGTGGTGAACAATCCAGGTTTATCCACCCTTATTAAATATTTTGAATAATTGTGTATGTTTCTGAAAATCATGACTAGGCTGGAATAAGTACATTTTTAAGTATGTAATTACCTTATTGAAAAATTTTCAATATTGAGTAGTCTAATTTTTAATTACTCAAGCTGCATTGTTACTAATGGTGATAGGAATTTTACAGGGGTTGGGTTTTCATCAAAAATAAAATACATATTTGGAAAAGCTTTCTATGCAGGTACAAGTAAATCAATATATCTATAAACGATTCTCATACAAAATATTTCTCATAATTTTTATATCACACTATTAAAAAATTATATATTCTTGTAGATTCTTCAACGCCTTCTGAGTGAAGTCATAGCTGAAACTTATATTCTGCTTGTCCGGTGTATTGCTCAAGAGTTTTTAACATGTTTGTTCATTCAAGAATTGATATATTTAGCTTCCCAAATGTAATTTAATAGTTTAGTAATGTTTTTATTAGGATTGCTATTTAACAGAGCATATTTTCTACACGAATTGTTGTCTAAATAAAGGATATATCTCAAATTTTATAAAATTAACTTTTGCATTTTGTTATTGTGGTAAAATATTTTATATATTGTAGTGTTACATTAATGAAACATATAATTGCACAATAAAAATACACCATTGTTACATTACACAAGCAGAGTGTTACATTAGACTATGTGGGGACCAACATTAGGATCCACTTTTACAAAATAATTCCAACTTAATGTAATATCTATAAAACGTTACAATTGTCAATGCAGTGTAACATTATGAGACAATTGTAATACTTTTAGTCCTGTTAAAACGGCTAGCCAAAGTTTTACAATAGGGGGTTTAATTTAATGCTCGCAAGTGCAACGCCCCTTACTATTACAATAGGTACATTGTAATGCTTTTCGGGCCTATCGTAACAGTAGAAAGTCATTACATCAGTCCATCTATGGCGTAGTGCCCCAAGTGCTTGTATATTGGTCACCAGTCCATTCCTCTTCAAATAGAAGTCGTTCAGTGAGTCATTATCCTTCATATTCATCAATTCGAACTCGGCTTTAAGAGTTTGAATCCTCGTCTTCTTAACTCGTTCAGCTCCCTGACACAGTACATTCATTGTTTCCCAAGCTTCTTTTCTGGTTTTTTTTCGGCCAATGTCAACAGTATGTCTTCAAGGACACCTTGATAAATAGTTTCCAGGGCTATCTTATCCGTTTTATCTTCCAACGGTGTCTTTGACCCCTCAAGATCAATGGATGCCCAAACACCATGGGCATGCATGTAGACTCTTATCTTCACAACCCACACTGTATAGCTCTTTCTTGTGATAATGGGATAATTCAGTCTTATCAGACCATTATTGCAATTTCCTGTATTTGTCAACGTCATTTGGGGCATGAACTTTGGCATGCACGAGCTCACCTGTAGCTCTGATACTAGATTGTTGATAAATAACTAAATGAACTCTGTTAAACCTATAGGTTTAATGTAATAAACTGAGGAAATATGTTGTATTACCTTATTTTATAACTTGCAACGATTACATATATATGCAATACATGAAAAACAAACTAACAGCTAAAAACCAGGATTTTTTTATAACTAATGATCCTAAAACTACTTTTATTCAAAAATTAACAAAAATAGACTCCTAAAATATCTCCATGATTGGCTTGACTGTTTCTAGCAGTTGGACACAGACTTGCAGATCAACCCTAAACAAACAAATACAAAATCCAATAAAACTGAACCAACAATTTAGATTAAAAGCCCAACAGCTACGGGTGGGTATAGATACCTAAATCTCGGTCCTCGTCCATATGTCCGAATTTTGTATAGGTTTTTTTTTAAATATTCGCCCACTCGGAGAAGACAAAATTTTAATTATTTTAATATATAAGTTTTTTATGCTCATGAAAAAATATTTTCTTGGTAAGTAAAGGAAAAAATCTTTGTATATATAAAAAATTTCAAAAACCCTTAATAAACATTTTCGTAGAAAAGTTTTACCAGATCTGAAATAAACATTACAAAAAAATTTAAATTAAAATATTTTTACAGCATGAAAAATTAAGTCGGGTAGAACTTCCCAATTTTAATATCAATTTTTCTATCGATAAAAAATTGTTGACATAATTTAATGTAATATCATTCCGTTATGTCAACTATTTTCTTAAAAATATTAGTAAAACAATTTTTACATAACGCGTATAGATCAAATACATAAGCTAATGTAATGTATGATATAATCTATACTATATTATAATAGCCGGAATAGAGATAATTTGGTTTCAACGGTTTAGTTCAACGATAATTCCCTAATTTTGATTATTACAAAAATAGATAAATAGTGTTATATATCTAATAAACTACTAAATTATTAAACTACTACTAAATATAGTATACGTATCCTACTAAACTACGAATACAACTTATCCTATTATTAAAAGATATAAATAATAGTGTTACATATCTGTTAAACTACTAAATTGTTAAATTACTAGAAATAGTCTATTTATTCTACTAAATTACAACCACATGTTATTCTATTATTTTTATTATAAATTTATAGTCATTATATATTTATATAAATATTTTAAAAATATAATATAACTTGATAAATAAAAATTTAAAATATTAATGGAAATCGTGCATCGCACGGGATTTATGCTAGTAACTATAATAACTCGAATGGGGTATAAATTGTAGTTTGGTTAACCCCTCATTTTGGTTATCTCTTTCATCACGACCGTCACATCTTTTTCATCAAATAATCAGAGCCGTTAGATTCAAATACTAAAAAAATACACATGACAAGTTCTCACACTCGGATGAAAGAGTCAGTCTTGAAAACCGAAGTATTGATAGTAAAAAACAATTTTTATATTATTATTTATAAATATACATATAAGTTTTCAAGTTCGAATCAAGTGAACAACAAGCATTTATATTATCATTTATAAAGATACATATAAGTTTTTAAAGTTCGAATCTCACCAACATTTATATTATCATTTATATTTACATTATTTTTTATGAATAAGATCTCATCAATCATATACTATTGATACTATTTGAATTTAACTTGAAATTATATACAATAAAAGTATAATTATATAATCATTATTGAGTATTTAATTATTCATATAGAATTTTAATAAAATTATATAAAATAGAAATAAAAATATATAAATATTAATCAAGACCCGTGCATGACACGGACCGTAAGCTAGTATGAATAATATTAGAATACGATATACCAAGTTACAAAAAATATAGACTCTAAAATTGTAAATCTCATACACAAAGTTATAAACGAAATATATTGTAGAATTACAAATACACCATGGAAATAAATGTGTATAAAAAACTAGTAAAATAACATTTTCTAATTTAAAAGCTCGAAAGTTATTAATTTTACACATAAATAGTTTGAAAAAATTGTTGAATGAAGTATAAATTAAATTTTTCATTAACAATATCTGTTCAAGGACACCTTGATAAATAGTTTCCAGGGCTATCTTATCCGTTTTATCTTCCAACGGTGTTTTGACCCCTCAAGATCAATGGATGCCCAGACTTTCATCTTCATAGCCCACACTGTATAGCTCTTTCTTGTGAGAATGGGATAATTCAATCTTATCAGACCATTATTGCAATTTCTGTATTTGTCAACGTCATTCTCAGCATGAACTTTGGCATGCACGAGCTCACCTGTAGCTCTAATACTAGATTGTTGATAAATAACTAAATGAACTCTGTTAAACCTATAGGTTTAATGTATTAAACTGAGGAAATATGTTGTATTACCTTATTTTATTACTTGCAACTATTACATATATATGCAATATATGAAAAGCAAATGAAAAACAAATTAACAGCTAAAAACCAGGATTTTTTTATAACTAATGATCCTAAAACTACTCTTATTCAAACATTAACAAAAATAGACTCCTAAAATATCTCCATGATTGGCTTGACTATTTCTAGCAGCTAGACACAGACTGATCAACCCAAAACAAACAAATACAAAATCCAATAAAACTGAACCAACAATTTAGATTAAAAGCCCAGTGGGTACACATACCTAAATCTCGGTCCCCGTCCATATCTCCGAATTTTGTATAGGAATTTTTTTTAAATATTCGCCCACTCGGAGAAGACAAAATTTTAATTATTTTAAAATATAAGTTTTTTATGCTCATGAAAAAACATTTTCTTGGTAAGTAAAGGAAAAAATCTTTGTATATATAAAAAATTTCAAAAACCCTTACTAAACATAGAAAAGTTTTACCAGATCTGAAATAAACATTACAAAAATTTTAAATTAAAATATTTTTACAGCATGTAAACTATTTTTTTAAAAATATTAGTAAAACAATTTTTACATAACGCGTATAGATCAAATACATAAGCTAATGTAATCTATAATATAATAACTATAATAACTCGAATGGGGTATAAATTGTAGTTTGGTTAACCCCTCATTTTGGTTATCTCTTCCATCAAGACCGTCACATCTTTTTCATCAAATAATGAGAGCCTTTAGATTCAAATACTAAAAAAATACACATGACAAGTTCTCAGGTTCGGATGAAAGAGTCGGTCTTAAAAACCGAAGTATTGATAGTAAAAAAATTATTATTTATAAATATACATATAATTTTTCAAGTTCGAATCATGTTAACAACAAGCATTTATATTATCATTTATAAAGATACATATAAGCTTTTAAAGTTCGAATCTCACCAACATTTATATTATCATTTATATTTACATTATTTTTTATGAATAAGATCTCATCAATCATATACTATTGATACTATTTGAATTTAACTTGAAATTATATACAATGAAAGTATAATTATATAATCATTATTGAGTATTTAATTATTTATATAGAATTTTAATAAAATTATATAAAATAGAAATGAAAATATATAAATATTAACCAAGACCCACGGGCCCTAAGCTAGTATGAATAACATTAGAATACGATATACCAAGTTACAAAAAATATAGATTCTAAAATTGTAAATCTCATACACAAAGTTATAAACGAAATATATTGTAGAATTACAAATACACCACGGAAGTAAATGTGTATAAAAAACTAGTAAAATAACATATTCTAATTTAAAAGCTCGAAAGTTATTAATTCCACACATAAATAGTTTGAAAAAATTGTTGAATGAAGTATAAATTAAATTTTTCATTAACAATATCTCTTTTAATACATTATATGAGAAACATTCTAATCTCTTAAACAAAAATATAAAAGAAATATAGATTTTAGAATTACAAACACATCCTAGACCCTACCTTAAATGTGTTTATGAAAAATTAAAGACTGGCATTTTCTAATTTCAAAAGTTTGGAAAATTATTACTTTTAGCGAAAAATAGTTGGAAAAAGCTATTAAATAAATTACAAATTAAAACTTGTCATACTGAAGATCTCTTTCTTTTGCGCCTTTGTGTCCTCAATTGATTCATAATATAGCTAACAACTTCCTTCATTGTGGCTTTCCTATCTTCCTTTCTGTTCCAAAGTTCACGTACCACATAGCGACCACTCCGGTTGTATTCATTCATCTCAAGAAACGCTTTACACACTGCTTCGTATATGTCATCTCCCCACTCCTTTTTCAGATTTTCCAACACTTGGTCAGTTGGATTTATAACTTCCTGTCATGTTGACAATAATCTCGTAACCACAAATAATGACATAATTTTCTACACCCAATCCATGGATGAAACAACTACTTATGTCAATGAATAGTTATTAAAAAATTCAATACTCATCACAAAACCTTGTATTGAGAATTTCCCTGGACAGGGACAATTTTGAATGGATGCCATTCTGTGTTTTTCATATTATCTTGCCACAAGGATTGGAGCTCCAAGGCCTTGATTACAGCTTCATCTGGAGCCGAAAATCTTTGTTGGCATGCTTTTTTAAAGGGCTCCACATCAATTTCTCCCATTTTTCTTATGACTATATTTGAACGAGGGCCTTTGAACATCCTTTCAAATCCCTTTTAAATTAAGACATGGATCATTAACAATGAAAACTTCTAATACATTATTAATGGCATATAGGCAATACATGATGTACACTCAATCAACGTATAGTTATGTGGTGTCCATGTAAAGAAAGTTGCTGTACCTCTATAGATTCTTTACGAGATTCTTGCAGCTCATCATTACTAAGACGCTCTTTGACAAGAAGGGTCATATTTAGTGCTTCCAAATCATCAATTTTCTCATCTTTCTCTTCCAATTCTTCTTGTAATCCTTTCATCTTGCTGTGCTGAGCTTCACCAACTTCATTTTCTTTCTGCTTCATCACTTGTATCTTCTCTTTTAAGTCTCGATTTTCCATCCTTATTTTCTCATTTTCCATCCTTATTTTCTCATTTTCTATCCTTATTTTCTCGTTGTCATCAAGCTCCGACTTAGCTAGGTTGAGTGTATTTTGAGCTATTTGCACTACGTAATTTAAGGCCTCATCTCCGGTCTAAAAATATGAATACCAATTCAAAAAGAAGAAAGATGTGAAAAATAAATTCTAAATAACCAAATGTAGAATTAAATCAACAACAAATCCATAATTGTTAAATAGTTGAGATCAGGTGGTGTAAAATAAAATACTATTCCCTCGGTCCCACTAAATTATTTACATTGGGACAGGGGATGGGTAGACATTTTAAGCCTCCCCTCTGTGCCTAAGGAAAAAGTATGGATTATGTGAACTAGTATGACAAGCCATTTTTTTCCATTCAGGATAGTTAAAGAAAATAATATTTTACAAATTATATTCTAAAGTGATAGTGCCCTCAAAAGATATATATCTTACCTTTTGGTGAATTAAAATAATCATAATTCAATAAATTTTTTTAATTTCTATTAGTAAAAAGGGATATCTATTCTATTATATTAAAAAATATATTAAAAGTTTGGTACTTGGTTCTTCGTCACTCAATGGAGAGCCGTGAGATCAAATTAATGAGAAGCATTAGATATAATCTTAAAAAATATTATACAATCAGTAGATTCGAATCCTACCAGTAATATATTAAAATTATAATTTATAATATATAATGACAAAAATAAAATTATCGTGCATCGTAAAATTATTATACTAGGGTATAAGGTTCGAATTTGAACAAAAATATATTAAAAATATATTTTACAATATATAATGATAAAAACAACCACGGGTTATATACTCATACGAGTAATTTGACATTAGATGATTTTTAGTGAGCTAATTTATATACAAAATATTTTACAGAAATAAACTAAATTAAAAGAAATCTACTAAAAAATATAAAACTATGCAGCAGTATTGGTAAAAATTGATTAACTTCCATTTTTAAGCAAAGTGAAAATACTCTCAATTTTATTTAAAAAATGTATAGAAAAATTAACCTTTTTGTTCTCCTTATTTAGCTTAAGCATGTCACCCTCAGTTGGTGTTTTATGCCTGTTCAATTCCTTGTTCCACAAATCAACTTGCATTCTCTTCAGTTGCAACTGTTGTTCAGCATAAACACTCTGAATGTACTCTCCTGACATCCTTGTATCCTCCTTTTTTTCTAAAAAGCCAGGAAATTCATAAAAATATCACAGGAAACCTAAACAACTAGAAGTAGCAATAAAAATATTAAGTTATCTATAGATCACACAAAGGGCTAACAGAGAAAGGTGATAGAAGACAACACAGGAAAAACCAAGACAAGGGTTTCTTAGGTATAAATAAAATTGACACTTTGAACTCAACAAAAAAATTAGATATCAAGCATGTAATATATATATTACTTGTATGAAAAGCACAAAATCTAAACATTATATACACTTAGTTTACAGATAAAAGACCTTGCTATTATATGGGGAGGAACTAGAAGTACCTCAATGATCTTAATAACAAGACTACAGCCCTTAGACACAGCTTTTGGACACCAATGCCTTTTTCTCCGGCTCCCTATGTAAATATAAAATGAGCTTTCTATGTAATCATATATGATGGGTATGAATTATATAGGAATGAATAAGCCGGGCATGTGACAACCGTAGAATTTGTGCAATTTTGGTAAAATACACCAAGATACTGTATGGATATTGATGGAATATTATGCACTTATTAAAAAGGCCAAATGATTGATTTTACTTTAAAAAAAAATAGAAATTAGTTGGAGATTGTCTATTTTTTCCACCCACTGTTTTGTTCATTATCTCATAAAAATATTGTATTAGATTTTAGGAGATATATTATATTTTTGTTGGTATTAAATTGGATTTGATCAATATTTTAAATTGGAGTGATATGGAAAAACAAATATTTAGAATGGATGGAGTTTCCTAGCTAATATCCAAATATATTTAGATATCAATAATGTTGATAGAATTTTGAAATATGATAATTTTTACTAGAATTCACAACATATTGTATGTATTCAAAGTACATTTATGAGAATATATGTTATGTTTATATTTTTCGGGGAGAATTGTTTGCTCTTATAATTAGTCTTTTTAACCTTTTCAAAAAAATAATAAAAGGAAAAAAATTGATTTTGTTGTAACACATTGGGCTCAACTGTTACCATTACTTAATAAAATGTTTACTTAAGTTGTTATTAAAATCAACTTAAAACAACCTTTTTCATAGTTGTTCAACAATAAGAGAATAAGAGTTATGTAAATAAAATTTTCATTCTAATTTGTTATACACAATGGTTTAGTTAAAGAATAGTTTCTAAGTTATTCAAATATTTGTTATAATCTTCCACTTTCTTTATCGAAGTATTGTCACCATAATTGGTGAATAATTTTAAAAAAAATAATGATCACAAAGTGAATCGTTTCTTGAAATGAGACATATATGATCTTAAATATTTTTTGTGTGACTTTCATATAAATATGTAAAAAATTAATCTCATTGTTCAAAATAAAAAAACTAATAATTAAAAGAGAATACTGAGCCTGAGGATGTCCTCACAAAAGTTATGTAAGGTTAAGTCCCTTCCCATATAATATTTTAATGGCAAATTAGTAAATACAAACACAACACCCTGTATTTACAAAAATACCATGATGCTACAATCTTAGGCACATTAATCCCTATTTAGAAATAAAAAGGTATTTTCATAACTGAAAATAAATAAAATATCGAAAAAGTTATCAAGTTATAACTAAATATCTATTTCTAGAGTGTAAGGAGGAGTGAAGTTTGATGCATTGATATTCTTAACATAATACTTGTTATGGGTAAAAAATAGGTTATAATTATTGTGATATTTATTACTAGGGCTCAAAAGCTTAAGGCCTTTAATGTTTGTACTTGTGTTTTGTAGCTTAAATTTGGGTTCACAAAAAGTATGTCTGTGAATGTAGAGAATCAAGCCAAAACGTAGGGGTGAGACCGTTTATATAAATATTGGATGTCGTTGCATTGGACTAGGGTTAGAAAACTTGATGAATAAGTCTCCATTATAGAGTAGACTTTGGAGTCATAATAAGTAGGAAGCAGATTTCTTGTTGGTTTGGGTGCCTTCAAGGCTACTCAATGAATAATTTTTTCTTCTATCAGATATACTTAATGAGGTGTTATTTTACCTTATTTATTAATTACGAAAATAATAAATAATTAATACTTTGGACCTCATTAACTAGACTTTGTTACTAGACCATATCAGGTTTAATTAATTCAACATTAATTATGCTTCTAGGCTAATTTCAGGCCCATAACATTTGCCCCCCAAATTTTGTGAAACCTGGAAAAGATTTCTCAGAAGTCACTACAAGAAAAACTGATAAAAATGACCGCCTAATTCCGGTCACAAATATGGTATTAGTGACCATTTTCGGTCATTTTGTGTATAAAAATGACTGAAACCCCCCGGTCACTTTTAAGGCCGTCGAAAATAGACATGCGGTCGAAACTAGGAGAACGAAATGACCAAATACGGTAATTCTTGTGAAGTCCACTTATGACCAACTACAGTCACAATATATTTTTCGAAAATTTTGCAATTTCAGATAGTTTGAATTTTCATTTCTCCCTTAAGGAACCAAAAATTTCAGTTTAAATTTTCATTTCCCACTTAAGGAAACAAAGTGACCAATTCCAGTCATAACTGCGAATGACCGGTTTTAGTCACAAGGACTACCTTCCGTCACATTGGAAATTGACCCATATCGGTCACTTGTAAAACCTGATTTGACCATCTGCAGTCAAAACTGATATGCTAGAATGACTATTTGATGTCATAAATTATTATATGTGACCAAACATGGTTGTAATGGTTGTTAAATTGACAATTATTTACTACCAAAATCAGTCACATATTTCATAATAACCCTGAATTGTTCATATTCAGGCTTAATGATACCATATTTCATAATTACCCTGAATATTTCATAATTACCCAAATCAGTGACATATTTCATAATTACCATGAATTTAAAGTATTTACAAATAAAAGTGAAAATATACATTGAAGAGTAGATAATTCCGATTAGAATTCTTGGGAAAATACTATAAAAGCCACATAAATCCTTGATGAAAGTTATAAGGCCACATAAATCCTTGATAGAAGTACTACAAATGTTAATTAGATTAGATAGTAGGTGGAGAACATTCTCTAGGAAACTAAAAAAGGATTACTACAAATCCACAAAAAGATATCACAAAAGAGAGACAAAGTACACGTTCCAAGAAATAATTACAACGCAATAACTAGGATGGGCTTAGTGGAATGTTGTTGTAGCTACCCTCTTGATCGCTATATGGTTCATTCACATTTCTTTCATCATTGCCACCGTTTTCATTTTCATTTTCTTCATCAACATGGTCATCAATCTGGTCATCATCGCGCTGGTCGTGTATATGATAATATGAACCAACAAAAAAGTTAAACCATACTTATGGGCCTTCTAGCAAGGTAAGTTTTTAATATTTACTATATTGATATTTAGCTTAGACACTTCCTGGTCTAAGCTAACTTGTGAAAACAGAACTAGTGACGAAGATTATACTAAATTAAATCGGAAATTTATAAAACACTGCAGTCAAATGTATGGGTGAGAGGGAGCGAGGAGGGACACGACTCTTTAAGCACCATTATAAATTTATTAGTGATAATATATCAAATTAAAACTTTTTACCATTTCTATTTATCATTAGATGCCTAGTAATAACTCAGGGATAGTTTTATGGGGTTAATAAATTTAAATAAGTTAATAAATAACTAATACAATCATAATAATATAATTTAATATTACAATACATTCTAATTTTTACTTCGATTAATTCTCTAATTTATGTAATTAATTATTTACCCTCCACAAACCAAAGATTAGTTAAAATAGTTCCAAGTGCCGGTCAAAATTCATGATATACATAGCACATTGTATATATCATCTTTATAAACCAAACCAAACAATACAAAGAATCAAAGGGAAGCTGTCAACAGCTTTTTCACAAAAATAAGAAAAAAGAAATAATTATTTAGAACATACTAGACATCTTTTCTGCTAAATCCAAAAAACTAGGAAATAAAAAGACTAACATCATATTCCTATATAATTTGATAATTAGTTATAAACAAAACTAGGACTTCCTCTTATTTTAGTCAAAAATTACAAACTAAAGGATTAGGAGCACCACATAACCATCGAAGAAAATAATATGATTAAAACAAAAAAGTAAATAAAAAATGTGCTATGATATATACAGTGTTCTAAAAATGTGTTATGATATACAGTGTTCTAATAATTTATATAAAAAAACTACATATCAGACCCTACTCCCTACGGTGAATAGAAACTATCTAGTATAAAATATAAGCAAGCTTAAACGGAGATGGCACTACAAGAAAGTAAGCCTAAATTCAACTGCATAAATTCAACCGGCCTAAATTCGACCGATTTCGGTTGTTTCATTGGGCGCGGCTAAATACAACCGCCCGCGGTTGAATTTAGTAATAAATGCGACCGGATTTTTTGTACGGTTCAATTTGTCTCCACCAAAAAATGGAGGGAGTTTTCCCGCCAAGTAAATTATTTGGCGCTCCTAAATTCGACCGCTAGCGGTCGAATTTAGCGTTACCAAATGGTGGGATATTTTCCCGCTCTTTTTGTTTGAATTTGTGAAGTTGTAAAAAAAATGATTTCAATCGAAATCGGTTGAAATAATTAAAGTGACTGTAACCTTTTAACTAAATACAACCGCCTGCGGTCAATTTTAGTTAAATACGAAGGGTTTTGGACCGGTCGTATTTAGCCATTTTTGTTGTAGTGTGACCCTCGTCACTATAATGTGCATTAAGAGGATGAGTGTGATCTTAGCAAAAGCAGACACAAGTATAACATGAAACATATTATTAATGGTATCCTTAAAGTCAAAGAGCTTAAAAAAATACCTCAACAATAGCTTTTTTCGATATTTGAAATTGAGAAACAACTAGAGTTTTGGAATTCTTGAAATATTGATTCCATAAGACTAGTTGTGAAGGGTCGTTTTTATTTGGATAAGCACCATCAGCTAATTTTTGCAACTCCTCATCTAGGCGGGCTCGTGGGACCTCATCTATTTCGTCCATGGCTTGTACCATATCAGTTACCTCATTCAGTGCCCTCCCTTCTTGCTCTGGAATGCGGGCTGGAATGGATAAGCTGGTCCATTTGG
The DNA here is from genome assembly GCF_009905375.1 of Apium graveolens. Lineage (NCBI taxonomy): Eukaryota > Viridiplantae > Streptophyta > Magnoliopsida > Apiales > Apiaceae > Apium > Apium graveolens. Next base: position 112,498,025 of record NC_133654.1, read on the forward strand.
TTGCCTCATTGGGTCCGAGAAACTCTTGAATAGTATGGTTTGGGTACATCCATATCCTTCCCTTTTTTGGAATACGAGCTTTCAAGGTGACTAAAATATTTTTTTTTCTACGGGTAGCCGGAGACGGAGGTGGCTCATCTGGATCATATTGTGCAGCCATTTTCTGTGTAGCACGCTCCATAGCCTCCTACAATATGCAAGTCATAAGGAAACAAATAAATTTTATAATATACAAGAAATGATATCACAAGAGAGGGGAAGCCTGCAAAATATGATTTGTCATCTGGGTAAAATATAATAATTAAGAAGAATCAATAATGTATTGGACAAAACTGTAATATAGGCATTATGCCATGAAATTTATTGTGTATAAACTTGATTTGAAGTTTTCGCAATTGCATTAATATATTGATTGTTGGCACATTTACAGTGTGTTCATTTTATACACAGAATGTGTATGTAAGTTTAAATTTGGCACATTTATAGTCCAACAGGAAAACAGGGTGACTACTAAGTTATATCAAAGAGAGAATCCAGTAACATAATCAGAGTCACAAGCATTTAATTATTACAAACATAATCTAGAATTACGCGAACACGGTCATAGTACTCAAAGACGTATAACTTATAGAGTAAGTCTTTATCATCTTATACATTTGCATAACTGTATTCATATAAATGAACAAGTAAAGAAATTAATAAAGCAGTTTAAATTTGTAATTCAACAATTTAAACAAGTTGAAAGGGCATGTCATTTAAACAAGTTGCAAACATCTACTTATGTTTTAATGGCAAGTATCCAGCATGTCTAGAGTCAACTCGTGGTTATCTAAGTGTGTGTATTACAGTTGCAGATGTAAGTAGAATGTAAGTAGATTTACACGTATGATGAAGAGGCTTTTAACTTACCATTTCTAAAATGGGAATACCTAAGTATTATTGTACACTTATATTTTGATAGCAGTATACTTATTTTGACACTTCTTTTTTCTTTTGTCACTTCAGAATTTACTAAAATTACGTAATTTAATTGAATTCATTTGGTTTGTCATTTTTTACTATCCTATATTTCTAAAGTTACCTGGAATGGCTTAATTGTGTAATTTATATTTCCAAAGTTGGGGTCAACAAATTAGGAAAAATCTCACTTAGAATACATTCTTTTATTTTTTGTAAAAATTTGATATATATATATATATGGTTATCCACATTTAAATCCATAACCATATAAAACCAAATTAAATTAAAACTATATTTTACTTAATATGGTTAAAATATTGTTGACAACGAAACCAAATCAGTTTTTTCATTGTGGTTGATAAGTTAAAATAATTTGTAATAGGTAGGCGACTATTCATAGGTTCTAGTTTGGACTCAACAGGCCTGCAAATGCCATAGCTAGGACTTTACCACATCTTTGTTGATACATGTCAGATTAATAACTCTAAATGACATTAGTACTATATGTTTCCCTATACCAGTGCCTCCACCTGCAGGTAGTTTAAAATTTACAGTCAAAGATTAGTAATGTCTATGAGTCTATTTACCATAGAACAAATAGAAGAGGCCTTTGGCCTCTACTCCTGAAAGAGTATTTGATCATACTAATTACACATACTGTTAAAATTGTATAGGTCTTCGTGAATCAATCAAGTTAGTGTGATCAAATCCAAAAGGTAACAATTTGACCTGGAAAGGAGCTTATAAGGTTTTAATGTTTCTCCTTTTACAGATTGACTGCCCTTCTATGGACTTTTGAGCATTGCCTTGTTCATTGCTATTGTCTTAGCTGGAGTACTATACTATGTGATCAGATCACGTCACCTAAAGAAAGAGGATCGACTGAGGATTGAGATATTTATTAATTATTAACACGCTAAGTAATCGCATAAAAAAATTACAATCATAAAAATTAACATGTATGTGGCTAGAATATGAAGAGAAAGTGTAACATTATTGGTTTTATGTTACACAAACCTGAAGTTCCAAATGTTCTGCATGCTTCTTTGTGTAAAGAATATTAAACAGTTCCAATTCAGACATAAGCTCCCCTGTTTCTTTCTCCTTGGCCTGTAAAAAAGTGAAATAGTGCAGTGAAAAAATCTTACAAGTTACAACATATACCATTTGTGACAAATATTTTTGTTTAGTTTTCAAGACAGGAATATGCTATGAGTATAAAGAAACTTACAAGACGTCGTTCTTCAAATGGTTTTACACCACTGGCTTGCGATAATGTTAAATGCTTGCGATTCTCTGTGTTGGTCTTTGACATCTTCTTATGAACTCCTGTTTCCCAGTAATCACAGCAACCAAACCATGCATCCTCTTCTAGGAAATGGGGCTTGAACAATTTTCGATCTGCTGGTCTCCCCTCCTCACGAGCTTTTTCCATCTCCTTATTAGAATTCTTTCTCATTATAAATATATTTTGCTTCATAATTCTTCTCAAATGTTCTCTAACCACAGAATTTGCCTCTTGCTTTGTGTAGCCTTCTGGATAGTAATAGTAAGTCTGAAGAACAAGAGAAATAATAATAAATAGATAACCATAACTACAAAATACCAAGAATTCTATTACTGAAAATCAAGGTTTTTAGACGCATTCCCTTACTAACATTACTTCCAGAAATAAATTCTATATTCTAATATTCAACTTGTTAAGCATCGTCTAACATCCCAAATTTCTTAGAAAAATAATATTAACATGAAATCCAAAAAATAAATAATATTATTCACTGACACTATAAATTAAAACCCCAAATTAAGGAGAGAAAAAGGATCTTATCAGTATTCATACCCTGAACTTTTTAACACATCTGTTAAGAAAGGCCTCACGTGCTCCTCCTTTTTCAAATGTTGTCTCATATGTCCATTCCGCTCTAAGTATACCTTTTAGGGTCCCTTTGTACCTAGGCTGTTTGATCCTACAAAAAATAAATAAATGAATGTTAAGTTGTCGTAAAGATATAGGTAATACATTTATAAGAAAAGGAATATAGGTTATACGTTTTGTCATCGACAAATTGCACCACTCCAAGTTTAGGCTCTCCCTTCTTTGGTGGTTTTTTGTAATCACCATAACACACACTTCTTGCAGCTCTCCCATTAGTAGTCTCCTGAATATATTCCATATCATCTTTAACCTCAATATCTTCCTCACCCTCATACTGGTGGCAAAATTCCCGCCCAGTGACAAGGAGGATTTGTGACTTCTCACGGTCATTCAGCAAAAGTGACAAAAATCAGTCATCTTTATTTCTAGATATGCGACCAATGACGGTCATTTCTAACTACGGTTGAAACTGTTCGGTCACAAATATTTATTGGTCAAAGGGCATGGCAAGTTGACTTTATATTTGACCACTAACGATCATTTTAGTGACGGTCACTTTTAAACGGTCACTTTTAGTCCAATTTTCTAGTAGTGAGTTAAAGTTTATACATTTTCTACTTAACATTTTTATCATAAATTATGGAGAGACCTACATATTTATAATGATTCATCCCTATAGGCTTCCCTAATTTTACAGGAAATTTATGGTACCTTCTTTTATTTTTCATTATTTTTTCTTAATTTTTCAGGAATATTTCAATACTCACAGGTATTTTCCTTAATTTTCAGGAATTTTTGTCCAAAAATATTTTTGTTTAAATAATTTTCTAATTTTTCTAAATTTTTTGGATTTTTTTCTCTATTTTCCCTATTTTTGAGATTTTTTAGTTATTTTTCTAATTTTAGCCCATTTTCTGATGTATTAAATAATCAGAAAATGGGGTACAGGGTGTCATGCATCCTAGGCGGGGGTCACCCCACCTAGGAGACACTGTGTGAACAATGCCTACGATTCATGTCTCCTAGGCGCTGTTGGCTCCCACTCTGTCATACATCCTAGACGTGGGTCACCCCGCCTAGGAGACACTTTGTGAACCACGCCTAGGAATCATGCCTCCTAGGCGTGGTTGTGCTTTATACTCCTGTACTTCCTAAACATCGGTCACCCCTGCCTAGGAGAAAATCTGTGAACCACACCTAGGAATCATGCCTTCTAGGCGTGGTTTGGTTTCTATAGCTTCAATTGATCCTAAGCGTGAGTTACCCCCGCCTAGGAAATATGATTTGAAACACGCCTAGGAATTGTGTCTCCTAGACGTGGTTTGAATCCTCTATGCATCAATAGGTCCTAGGCGTGGGTTACCCCTGCCTAGGAGACACGGTTTGAACCACGCCTAGGAATTGTGTCTCCTAGATGTGGTTTGAATCCTCTATTTCTCCCTTATAATTTTTCATAAAATCTGGGCAAAAATCAATATCTTTGCTTTTTTTGGTATGGACCATTCTAGACTATTCTCGAACTTGGTAGAATATTCCAATTTTTTTTATTTCGTGGGCTTCCCACCCTTGATCACTGGGAGTTCCAATTATTTGGCCCAATTACCTACCATAGCCGGTTGAGCTTCTACTTGTGGAAGGATATATAATGAGTGAGGTGTGAGTTCATTTCTCACACTTCACTTCAACAAAAAATTCTCTCCATACATTTTTTTTCTATGCAACTTTCTCTCATCTTTTCCCACTGCAAGGCAATTTTTGGCTTTCTACACCGCCGTTGTCTTCCGCCGCTTTATGGGTTCATTTGAAGATTCTGTTTGAATCTGCATCCTCTTCCGCCACCTTCAAGGCTTTCTGGGTTTTCAAGCATCCTTCGCAAGAATTTTAATGGCAGATTCCGACTCTTCCCTTTCTCATCCTCCTTAGGTCGTTGCTCATCCTTCCAGGGCTAACCTTGGTAAAAAATACATTGTTCATCCTTCCGTAATTTCCCTTATGGATCTTTTAACAGAGTTTGGTCAAACCTTTCCTAACATGCTCCATTTAGATGCATATAATTATCCTTCTAAGTATGATTTTGACAAAGTAGGTGTTTTAGCTCCTTTATTTGGAGTTTCTGCTCCTTTTAGGGCTGAGGCCCCAGGCCTAAATGACAGGGCTTATTGCCTAAAACCTGTGGCCATTCGTGTATATAAAGAAATTTTTTATGTTGTCTTTCATCTTCCCCCACATCCTTTTTTTCATCTTTTAGCTGAGGCCCGTTTCTATCCAACCCAACTCACGCCTAATTTTTGGCATTTTATTCATTGTTATATGGCCCAATCTCGTAAACATGGCTTTAAGCCTAACGTTTGTGTCTTTCTATATATATTCAAAATTTTAAATTCTCCTACCGACCAAGAATGGGTCAAAATAGTTCATAGATCCCTTGCTCGTTCATGTTTTCTCTCTGATACTAACCATGACTCGTATCCTGCCTGGAAAACTGAATGGTCTTATGTATTTTGGATGCCGAGGAGGGTTGGGAACATTTTTTGAGGTCCAATTTTTCTAAAAGCATAGACGGTTCTTTAAAGGATTTAAAATTAGGAATAGATAAAGATGCGACCATCAAGGGCATAACAGCTAATAACTTGCATCACTTTGCTCTCATCCTCTCACAGGGCAATTTGTAAAATTTAGGTTAAGTAACCTGGGTCTCGAGGGTATTTCTTTCCTGTTTTGACTTAGTTGTTTATTTCATGCATTATCCTTTTATAATTTTTTTATATTTTTACAGCTAAGGCATCTTTGGACTCCATTTTCAAAAAAAAAGGAGTCCCGTGCCTCTCGGGGCTCCGTAGTTGAAGCTCGCCGCGAGAAACGGGTAAGGATTGGTGACGGCCGTTCGGTCACCGTTAAAGAGGCTATTCCCACATTTATATATGAGAGGCCTCTCAGTCTTGATGAGGATACTTTTTCTTTTACTATGACCTGGGGCTTGCAGAGAAGGGACACAGTCGTGGGGAGTTCAGAGGCGGCCGTTATATGGTATGTGAGTGTGGGTACACCATGCAACTGGGCTGAGATCGTGGAGTCTTCTGACGATCTACAAATTGAGCGCCTTGGTTCCCAGGCGGTAGCTTCAGTAAGCTCCTACTTCCCTTCTTTCAGAATTCTTCTTTCTTATTTTTCCTTTATATATAGCTTACTCTGCTAAAACATGTTTTCGCAAATGAACACCTACCTTCAGGCTGTCATTCATAACCTGAAGGAGGTGAGAGCTAACCTGACAATCGTCGAAAGGGATAGGGACAAGTACTTTAAGGCTTTAGAGGCCAATTTACTCACTTCCGGGAGATGGAGAGAGAGTTAGCGGACGAGAAGGAGAAAATCCACAAGATGGAGTTGGATGCTCAGAGGGGCTGCACTGAGGTGATAGCAGAATACAAGGCCTCACAGGACTTTCAGGAGGTTCTGAATGTTGCATATGACGCTAAATTCCCTGACACATTTTCCACTTTCTAGGAGCAGATTGTGGGAGAGATTTGGAAGAAGGTTTCTGAGGTAACCCTTGAGGCGTACCCAGTGCCTCCTGTTCCTTGGAAAGGGTCCTCATTCGAGGATCTACCACCTTCTCCTATTCCTACGACTTCAGCCGAGGCCACAGCTTCTCCTTCCCAGGATGCTACTTCTATGGAAGATGATCCCGTTCCCCCTCCTCCTACTGCTACTGATGGGGTGAACAATGATGATTTTTTTAAGGATCTGGATTAGATTCCTGCTTTTGTTGGCCCATCGTGGCTTTCTTGTATTAAGTTATTGTACTTCAAACTTATTGCACTTTGAGGTTTATTTAAGTTATTTTCCTTGCTTCATTTACTAGCTTTACATAGCCTTCCCTTTAAGTTTTTAAGTACTTTTGAAGTTAATTAATTTTTTTATGGAGATTGATTACCAACCTGTGTTAGGTCACACACACTGTAGAAGGTGGTTGAATACAGTGTTTAGCACAATCAAATCGAATATAAGAACTAAAGTAATAAAAAACAGATTTTATTCAACACAATAAACTTTGTTACAATATGGAACTGTCCTCTCTCAGGGATGAACACATTATGGAGCTTCTAGAGTTGTTAAGAATAATAACTTCGATAATCGTAACACTTATAGTGTAAACTTTATGCCACTACTACAAATTTTAACTTGCATAGCGTTTGTTTTTGAGTTTGCATAGCGCTTATGGAAGCCAGTGCTATGCAAGTACAAATCACTTGCATAGCACTTGTTTTAGAGCTATCCAAGTATATTACTTAGATAGCATTTTTTGGAGCCTTGTGTAAGTAAACGTTATCCAAGTGCAACCCTGCTTATATAACACTTTCATAAATGCTATATAAGCAATTTCAGTTGAAACTAGTAGCATCTGCGTAGCTCTTTTACACATGCTATGGAACTTGGAAGGTTTTGCTCATACAACTAATATCCCACAATTTACAATCCCTTATTTAATTAATTATGGAGTATCTTTTCTGCATGTAAAGTTAGGAAAAAATAAAAATTTAATATATAAATAAAATTGACGTACAAACCAAATTCCGACAAAATTAAGTAGAAACTCAAATTACTGTTCTCTATTGAAATAAATTCCGATCACAACTTTTACAAATCTCAAGGAGGTAGTTCACTTGATAGAAGTCAAATCTTGCTGACTAGTACATACAAAAAAAATCACATCATTAGGAATCTAGTTGATTTGCCTTTCTACAAGTATCTGGCCCAATATATTGGAAGAGAATCTATACTTCTCTCAAAAACCTCCAACTTGTCCTTCCTAGCAAGAAACAAGAAATTCAAAAAAAAACTTTAGTAAATGAGCCAATTTGAACCCCATGATCCAAGTTTAAAATGCTAGATAACATATCAAGGAATCTAACTAACCTCAATACCGTTTAATGGATTGTTTTCAATATAAAAAATGGTCTATTAGCTTGGGAAATGGGCTTCAACTTCAAACTGGACTTTATCTGCCTGACTACCTACACATGAGAAGATTTTCAAGAATGTCTAGCATTGAGAAAAAAAGTAACTGATCGAGATCATAAAAATGTACACTTAAGTAAAAATTTATGTAGCCATATTGCCTAAAAATTATCACCACATTTTAAACACAACTCCTTCAACAAAATAAAACATAAGAACGTAGTTGCATAAAAATTTTAGATAACTAATAATAAAATGATATTTAAAAAATATTCTTACAACTAACAATGTTTCACCAACTGACCTGTATTTATTTAAAATAATTTTTTTCATGCTCTCTAGATAATAAGTAGAATATTAAATTATAATGTTATTATTTAATATATACTCACAGAAACAACACAACTTGTACTGTCAATTTTTATTGTATACTAATAGAAATGGCACAAGATCCAGTACGGTCATGTACATGGGTGGGAGCAAGAGTGAAATCTTTGTGCATTACCTAATAGAGGTAAACTCTGCATCTGTCTTTTATTTTAAAGGATTAATCAATACACCATTGTCACCTAGCTTCTCGCGCTAAACTAATGAACAAAGTAATATACAATAGCCATATTGGCTTAAATTTCTGGGTTAAAAAAACAAGAACATGTATAAATAATTACCAAACAGTAAATACAAACTAGCTTATGATAAGTTGAATGTCTCAATACGTGTTTCTAAAATTGTTTACATGATATCACTGAGCATCATATGCATGATATGAAAAGCGGGAAATATAGCATAAATATTTGATGGTGTCCAGGGCCTTATTTCTCATAATAGCATATTCAACTCCACTCTGCTCTTTCCCTCCTCCTTTATCCATGATTAATCTCCTCCTTAATACCCTATGTCCATAAACAAAGTACATAATAGAAACCAAAGGTTTTGGTAGAGCATTGCTAAGGGTATGGCACTCTAAAAAATAAATAGACTAAACAACTATATGTCCTATGTAATAATTTAAATATGAAACTGAATTCACTATCCCGTCTAAATAATTTAAAGATAAAACTGAAACAATAATCAGATCTCTTTCAAATAAGCACCAAGCGTATTCTTTAATAATAAGACATAATTAACTTCACTCAATACAACAATAGATGACCAAATTTATTCATATATATATATATCAAAATCACATGAAAGTTTTGTAGATACAAACCATCAACACATTAACACATTAACTACCGACATAAATACTTACAGTGAGTTGTAAGAGCCTATAAGAACAAAGACCGACTGAGCGGCAAGACTTATCTCGCGATTGTGATAACTGCGATTGGCTTCTCAAACATTGCCTAAATCATAATTTAAAAAGCAATTATAACAGTACTTATAAACCCAATTACTTCAATTTATAGAGCAACTGAAATGTAAACCCCTAAAAAAAATCACAACGGAAAAATTTAAGCCCTAATATTAACAAATAATACACATCGATGCAATAGGCTGGGAAGACTAACAAATTAATTTGAAAGCAATAAATATAAACTTTACAGTGAATTTTGAAGCACTCCCTACTAGAACTTTTCTTTCAGAATTTTGGGTTCCCGCTGTGTTGTGACCGACCTCTGGAAACCAGAACCCTACCAGCACTTTTCCACTTCAGACACTCACTTGTTCGATTTCAAGGTAGGGAAAATCAACTTCTACATTATTAGACCCTGCATAACATATGAGTATATTTTTCAAGTCATTAATAAAGCAACTGATTATTGCATAGAAAAATAAGCAATATAGATCATCGAGATTTGCATTGTCTCAGCTAATTGGCAGCCTTGTAATAGGAAGCAAGAGGCAAGAATTAGGCAATATCTCTTTCGGACTCTCAACAAACCAATAACCAATTTCAACCTGCTGGAAGTATAATATCCAATACAACAATTAAAATAAAAAACAAAATGCCTAAATCTGTGGTGATCAAGGATTATGAGAAGCCTTGAAATCGATGACCAGATTACACAAAATTGATATAGATTTCAGAATTCCGAAATTAAGATTGGCTATTATAAACCAAATTTAGTTATTTATACATAAAAAAAATATTGTATATACTGTAAAATAACGAGAAGGAAGAAACAAAGGATATTAAATCACTTATGTATAAATACACATACACATGTACTAAAATAGATATAACTACAAGTATAACAAACTGAATCTCAGATATATTACTATTATAACACAACAAATGATATACAACCCAACAAGTGAAGAACTAGAGAAGTTAATAGTCACTCAAGTAAAATACCAAATTTGAAAACCCTAAATTAACAAATCAAATGAAATAAAATACAAAATTTAACTACGAAGAATCACAACACGATTCGAAAGCAGAAATATAATGATATGCTCGATTGAAGTGTTCGATACCCGCAGATACTCCATACGAATTGATTTATTTATAGAAGATCTGAAATCTCTGACAATAAGGAGAAGTTCAGAGAATAGCCAGAGGTACCTCGCCAGTTATGCCGAAAGAATAATTAATCCACATCAAATTTGTTAGTAGAATTCTCGATGAAGCTCTTCGCATATTAAATCCAATCAAAGTTGGGTGTATTATAGAATTTGTATGCAGTTGTATAAAATGAATCGATGTATGTTCTCCTAGTTAGAAACCAAAAGATGAGTTAATTAAAAAAGTAATTACCGGCTAAGATAGCAATTGTAAAGAGCTCTAGGTGTCTTAAAAAATAAATAGAAATTACTTATAATATGCCCACTTGAATAGCATTTCGGAAACTGTTGTGTAAGTGGCAACTTGTATAGCAGTTAGAATAATAAATGCTGTGTTAGTATTTTAATATTTTTTTAATTTATTTTCAGGTTTTTTTGTACTGATTGCAAAACATTTTATTAAGAAATGCTATGGAAGTAATTCACTTACATAGCACATCAGAAAAAATGCTATCTAAATAGTGTTTCCCAAGTTGAAATTTGTAGTAGTGATATGGAATATAATTTTGCTTCCTAAAATATATCAACTAGTTATCTTTTCTTCCAAGTATTCTATTCTTCATAGAATTCCTTCTTCATGCACAATTCTTTCTGTCTTAGTCTCGATCTTCTTTCCTTTCAATCAGCTGCCTGCCTTATCTAAAAGTCATCTTAATTCCTGATATTATCTCTTGATAAATATCTTCTGATCACTTAAGTTTTGATAACTTAAGTTCTGATATCTTAAGTTCTGTCTTCAGTATAAGTGCTGATTTCCAGTTAAATATTGATTTATCCTGTTAGGTAAGATCTGAAAACTAAACACAAATCATATTACACATGACATTATCAAATATATCTAACAATCTCCCCCAACTTGTAAATTAGCATAATATACAAGTTCAACAGATATTTGATGATGTCAAAAACATTAAGTACAAATGCTTGAGAATTTGACTAGATAACTACAACTTACAGTCATTTCAGCTTTACCATCTTTAACTTCTGATAACAGCTTCAGTCTCTATATACTTCAGAATTTAAGCAGTTGTAGATCTTTGACTTGGCTTCACTTTCAATTTCTGATCTCTTTGATATCAGGAGTTGTCCTGAGATAGTTCTTCAACAAACATCTCTTAGCATATTCAAGTTCATGAACCATCCTCCTTTTAGCATTTATCAATTCAGCTGTATCTTCTCCAGTTGAAAAATAGCTGCTCTAAGATCATTTATCTTAGCTTTTCTTATCTCCTGATCTAGTCTTATCAGATATGCCTTGTCAGACTCTAGATTGAATTCCACAACCTTATAACCCAGAAAAGTAGTTATAATCCTAGCAGAGTTAGGCTTCATATCGACAATATCACCTTTGTGATATCTGTACTTGGGACAATATGTGCTGTCAGACTTTACATAATAAAGATTCTTATGTCTTTGAATTTGAGACTTTAAATACTCTGCAGCACTATCTGTTAATCTGTCTTTCACTTGAAGTAGGAACAGAACATGTTCCAGTTCTTCAAAATACTTCAGTGGTATATCATTCTGCTAAATCTGGTATACCCTTCCATCTGTCATAAAATATAACAAGATATGTTCTTTCAAGAAGGAATGGTAAATCATTTGTACAGATTCAAGTCGATTTAATCTTTCAGGAGTTGCTCCAACACCTGGTTCACTTAAGGAAGTTGGATCATTGGTAGTATTATGTACTCTTCTTTCATCAGAACTACCCAACCCAAATTTATCTCTTGCTTCCTTTTATGTAAAAACTCTAGCTTCAAAATCACTTGTTGCAATCTTCAATGGTTGAACCTGTTTAGCTTTGGTGAATCTTGGTAGGAGTATCTTTGAAGGTTTAACATGAGCAATGTCAGAGGTTTCCTTTCCTTATCTTTTGATATCAAGCCAACTTGAGCTATGTCAGAGGTTGCTTACTTCACTGTCATATCAGAACTTACTATATCTTAACTCTGAACAACATGAGCCATGTCAGAGTTTGTTTGAAAAATCTTCTTATGCATCAGAGTAAGATTAGCATCTTCTTCATCATCAGTTATTTTTTCATCCATGACTGACATATAAACCTTTACAGGTTATCAACTTTTTCTTTGCCCTTGGACCTTGGATCAATTTCCATTTGTGATTTGGCCTTGGTTGCCTCAAAACTTGTTCTTTCCTTTATCACAATACCCTTAGGCTTCGGAAATTTCTTTTCAACAACAGAAGATTTAGATTTTGTCTTGACACCTTCTGCTTTGAGTCTAGCTTCTTCTTCCTTTAGACTCTCAAAGTCCATTCCTAGATTTTCTTGAAGAAATAACTGTTTTGAAATTTCTTCATCAAGTTCCAGATGTTCACTAGAACTTATCCTTTTACCAGTATCAGAACTTATTCTTCTCTCAGTATCAGAACTTGTTCCTTGACTTGTAATTCTAGCTTTACTTGATGAAAATCATTTGCCTTGACCTTGACCTCTACCCTTATTAGAGTTTCCCTGGTCATCATTTCCATCATCCTTTCCTTTCAGTGTCTGAATAGATTTGCATTTGGACTTAATCACTTTCTCCCCCTTTTTGGCATCAGCAGGTAAAAGAAGAGAGACAAGCAATTTCACTGAGGATTGGATCTCATTGAGTTGACTTTGGTAAGAAGCTTGATTCTTCAGAATTTCTTTAATTTGAGTTTATTGTTTCTCCTGAGTTTTCTCAATATAGGCAATTCTGTCAAAGGCTGGCTTGAAAAATATGTTCTTTTCAAGTTTCACATTCATATCATGCTGGATTAGAGCTTCCTGAATTTTGTTCACCTTGTCATGAGTTATTGAGTGTTGACCTTGAAGGTACCTTGTACTCAATGCAGTAACTCACAGTTGTGCCTTGAAATCATCATTTATCAGCATTTCATCATCTTTTGCAAGATGTTCAGCAAGAATCTTTTCAGAAGGAACAAAACTAACTGAGTTCCATTCTTTAGTCCATTCCTTTTCTCTAGGAGTTTCACTCCAAGGTACTGGTGCTTCCCCTGTAACAAACTTCTTAACTAAATCAGCTTTATGAACAGTTGGTTGAGGTGCATGTCCTGATGGATCAGCTGCATCAGCATCTAAATTGGCAGGAGCTTCACCAGTAATTTCTTCATTAGCAGCATCAGAACTTGTAGATCCTGCAGTATCAACATCCTCTGATAAAATAGCAGTATGTGAGGCTATAGAGGCTTCAACATTATCCTCTAAATTCTGATCTGCAGCCAGGTTCTGATCAACATCCAAACTTGATGGTGTTGGTGGAGTGAGTTGAATTGGTGGAGCTTCCAAGTACAAAACCTCAGGCACAGTCAAGTTATGAATATCAATTTCAGCACTTGTACCTGGTTCTTCAGTATGTACTGGATCAACTATAGATGACATAGGAGGTGTAGGTATTTTAGCTTGAGCAGTTTCATATTGTGTAGAAGGAAGTGATTCAATAACAATTGGTTCTATTGAGATCAGAGATTCCTGATCCCCTTCCTTAGCTGCTTCCACTACATCCTCTTAATTTGAGTCAATTATGTCCCTGTGAGCTCTCTGTTTCTTTAATTTCCTCAAAGGTGGAGACATTATAGGAGCTTTATCATCAGAATTTAACTTTCTAAGCCTTTTGAGGGGCCTAGAACTCCCAGTTACAGTATCTTTCTGAGAAGAAACCTTCTCAGCTTCTAAAACAACAGGTTCTGATATAGGAACCTGTTCCTCAGCATCTGATTCATCTCGCGGAATAATTCTCCTTCTCTTCTGTTGAGTCTGAGGTACTTTCTTAGTCCTCTTGGGTTTGGAAGATGAAGGCTGCACTGTAGGATCAGAAGGTTGAGGTTAATAACTTTGAGGTGTTTATGTAGAGGTGGTAGGTGCTGATGGATGAGGTTCTGATGGTTGGACATCAGGATATACTTCAGTATATTTAACCGGATCATAGGTTATTAAGGCTTGTTTGACAGATAAAGGAACTAGGAGGGGTTTTATAAAGTCTTCTTATTATCAGTAGATAATTAGTCATTAAAAGCTCTTTTAGCTAGTCTGAATGGTGAAATTAATTCACTAGCAGATTGGGGCTTATCATCACAACAAAAGCTATAGATAAGCTGATAGAATCTAGCAAAATAAATAGTATTTCTGTCTTCTGTCATTCTATCCCCAATAAAACCTAAGACAGCACTTGCATAATCAAAATCAGTTTGATTAATGAGAGCACACCCGATTTGTTGGTTGAATATGGGGATTGCATCAAAATTAGAATATTTGTTTGCAAAAGCCTTGGTTATGCAGTCAAATAAGAAACTATATTCCCTCCTTATGTAGGATCTCTTAAACTGACCCAACTTAGCCAATGACCCCTCAGACCCAGACCGGCCATCATGTTTTGAAGAACTGGCTCTTCAACAGTAGAATAAATACAGTTCTCAGGCAGCTGCAATGCTTGTTGAATCGTAGCCAATGTCACGACATGCTCATCCTCTCCTGACGAAAAAATAATACTTAGAGACCCTTGAGCACCACCACCAACATATACTCCCCTTCTCCAGAACTCCAGCACTTGAGTACCAGAGACTACATCAGGTGCGGTCAGAGCGTACCCAATATCAGAACTAACAAGAAAGTCCTGAATGAAATGAAGTTCTGATGGGGCTTCTGACTTGCTAAGAATAGCGGAGAAGTTATTAGGAACAAACTTAGCTCCATAAAAAATTATATCTTTTGGTGCCATCTCTATAAGAAATTAAGTGAATAAGAGAATATTTGCAAAGTGTTTGTAAAAAGTCCTGAGAGAAAAACTTCAGAAAATAAAAGAGAGAGAGAGAGAGAAGGAAAAAGAAATTTAGAATAGAAAAGTAAGTAAAAGATTAGAAAATCTTTTATCTCTCATATATATACTCTCTCCACTCAACAGTCATATTTTTGAAGCATGTGATAAACTTTACACCTGGCACCATTTGAACAGTCAGTAAACGGTTAGAATAAGAGTTAATGGGCACGTAAAATAAGCAATAATTACCGTGCACATGCAGTTTTTCAGGACATACACGTTAACTACTAACCCATAATGATTATGACTGTTTTATCTCACATTAACCAATATTCTATAAAAATATTATCGTTCAGGTAATGGCCAAAAATAAACCAAGTAAATAAATACTGCCACGTAAGCATCAAAATTTGATTATTATCAGGATTTAAAAGTCATCAGAATATGGCTACTTAACTCGAAAAGTGAATGTGTATTCATGTATTTCTTCACACAAATACTGATATGGTTTCATCAGAACTTAAACATCAGAAATTCCATCAGAACTTGTCCTCAGAATTTATCCAATCTGATATATAGACTGTTCATCTAAAATAACATTGATCACCACAGTAATTTTCATCATTCATATGGAGTGTAAGTGTGTGCATTAAGCTAAATATCAGACAAAGAGTAAAGTCTGATTCACTTTAGTACATCTTAGAAATAAAGCATAACTATGAACTTTACTCAATATCTGTCATTATTCTGAAGCTTACTATTGAATGAGTTCATGCATGAGTCCACCCCAACTATTTTGTGCTCATTTTATGCATCTTTTGAAATTCTATTTTACAGTGGCTTCTCAGTGTAAGTGAGTCACGACTGCTTATCAGAATTTATGCTGTTATCAGAGTATTTTTCCAGTAGTCATAGAGTGTGAAAAGTCACCAAGAAAATTTTATTTTGCTTTTCTAATGCATATTAATTACTTAATATCAGCAATGCCCATGGGTATTCCCTTCCACATTTTTACTCTAGATCTCAAAGGAGTACCTGATTTTTATTCCTTTTCTTTTCTTTTTCTTTTGATAAGTGAGGCTTATCAGCACTTAGTACATCCACCAGATTTACTAACATCAGAACTTAACAGATAAGAAGCACTATTCTAGTTTTTGACTTAGTAATAAGATACACAAAGTAAACTTAACTAAGTTCAATATCAGAATTTGCTTGTGTTAAAAAGATTTCAATATAAACAATTACTTCAAATATGGGATCTTTAGTATATTAAAGATTACTAGGTCAGCATCTAGCACATTTATCCTCATTGGATTGAATAGTCACAGAAACATTCATATCACTATCAGAGTTTAGAAATTCATATCAGACAACAATCAGTACTTAAGTAATTTTCAATTTAAGCACATAATTCACAAAGATAGTAATATCTGTAAAAACTGATCATAAAGTCTGATGTATCAGAACATAAACTAAGCAAATTTAGAGAAAAAACTTGAAATCATTCCAAGTTCATTTACGAATCTTGTAAAAGTAGCTTCACACAGTGGTTTTGTGAAGATATCTGCTAGTTGTTGATCAGTGGGAACAAAATGCAATTACACTGTACCTTCATCCATATGTTCCTTTATGAAGTGGTACCTAATGCTGATGCGCTTTGTGATTGAGTGTTGAAGTGGATTACATGTCATAGCAATAGCACTTTGATTATCACAGTAAATTGGGATTTTAGAAAATTCTAACCCATAATCCAGTAATTGATTCTTCATCCAAAGAATCTGTACACAACAACTTCCTGTAACAATGTATTCTGCTTCTACAGTTGATGTGGAAATTGACTTCTATTTTTTGCTAAACCAAGAAACCAATCTGCCTCCAAGAAATTGGCAACTTCCACTTGTGCTTTTCCTGTCAATTTTGTATCCTGCAAAATCTGCATCTGAGTAACCTATTAGCTTAAAGTCTGATTCTGTAGGATACCACAATCCCAGATCAACTGTACCCTCAAGGTACTTGAAAATTCTTTTCACAACTGTTAAGTGAGGTTCTCTTGGATCTACTTGAAATCTTGAACAAAGATAGGTAGCATACATGATATCAGGTCTACTTGCAGTTAGATAGAGTAGTGAGACAATCATACCTCTGTAATCAGTAATATCTACTGATTTACCAGTATCTTTATCTAATTTTGTTGCAGTGGCCATAGGAGTGGATGCACTTCAACAATCTTGCATTCCAAATTTCTTCAACAAATTTCTGGTGTACTTAGATTGGCAAATAAAAGTTCCTTCTTTATTCTGCTTGACTTGAAGGCCCAGAAAATAGTTAAGTTCTCCCATCATACTCATTTGATATTTTGACTGCATCAGCTTGGCAAACTTCTTACAAAGTTTGTCATTTGTAGAACCAAAAATGATATCATCAACATATATTTGCACCAAAAGTAAGTCCTTTCCATGGTTGAGGTAGAACAATGTTTTGTCAATAGTCCCTCTATTAAATCCACTTTCCAGAAGAAACTGAGCTAATGTCTCATACCATGCTCTTGGAGCATGCTTAAGGCCATAAAGTGCTTTATCAAGCCTGTAGACATGATTTGGAAATTTGGGATCTACAAAGCCTGGAGGTTGTTTAATATATACTTCCTCTCCCAATTCTCCATTAAGAAAAGCACTTTTCACATCCATTTGAAAGACTTTAAACTTCTTGTAAGCAGCATAAGCCAAAAATATCCTTATGGCTTCCAATCTAGCAACTGGTGCAAATATTTCATCATAATCAATTCCCTCCTGTTGAGAGTATCCTTTTGCAACCAGCCTTGCTTTGTTCCTTGTAATTATGCCATCACTGTCAGTTTTGTTTCTGAACACCCATTTTGTACCAACAACTGATCTGTTCCTTGGTCTTGGCACTAGGGTCCAGACTTTATTTCTTTCAAATTCATTTAACTCTTCCTGCATTGCTTGCACCCAATCAGCATCTTGAAGAGCTTCTTCCACTTTCTTTGGTTCAGTCTGAGAAAGAAAAGAATGATAAAGACATTCATTTGATATAGTTGTTCTAGTTCTGACACCTGCATCAGGATTTCCAATAATTAAGTTAGGTGTATGTGCTTTAATCCACTTCCTTACAGATGGAAGGTTTTCTCTAGAATTGGATGGTCCCCCATGATCCATGCTGTCTCCATCAACATTTTCTGATGCTCCCCCTGAAATTATGCTGTCTGAGTTGGATCCTTCATTATTTGAGTTTCCAGAAATATCAGAATATGAGTTTCCAGAATTATCAGAACTTGGCCCATCAGAACTTGAAGAGCCTATTATAGGTTCTGATGCTTCTTGAGATGTGGTTGGATCTTCAGTATGCTCACCCTGTACAGGTGCATTTTCCCTAGGCGTAGTCACTAGAGTTTCAATAACATCAGAGTTTAATCCATCAGAGTTTGTAGTATCAGGATTTAGATTGTCAGGATTTATAGAATCAGAACTTAAAACTTCGTTTTCGAATCTCAGCTGATCATGATCATTGAAATCTTCAAGATCTTTCTTGACTAGTTCATTTATATTGTTAAAATTTAAATGAGAGAGTTTCTTGTGCCAATCCCAGCTTTCTTCGATTGATGCTCTACTCAACAGACAGATTGCAGAACCATCAGTACTTGTTGAAAGCTTGGCTTCATAAATGTTACCATGCCTGTATCCTTTCAGAACAACTTTGCATGTAGATTTGCTTACAACTTCACAGTGTTCTTCAAAGAAATCCATATGATAACCTCTGTGTTTAAGTTGCACTCAGCAGATTGTGTTTAAGTCTCGAGACCAGAGCTACTTTTTCAATGATGACATTCCCAAGATTGATATTGCTATATCCCAGAGTTTTTCCAATATTGCCATCTCCATAAGAAACACCTGGGCCAGCTTTCTCCACAAAGTCTGATAGCAGGGCTTTATTTCCAGTCATATGACCTGAACATCCACTTTCCAGAACTAGGATGTTCTTTCTGTTGCCCTGCAATCACAAAGACCACTAATGATTAGTATTAAGGACCCAGACTTGCTTGGATCCTTTGGCCTTTTTAAGTTTGTTAACATTTACAGCGGATTTAGCATCAGAGTTTATGTTAACAGTTTTTTTATCAGAATTTGCAATATCAGACTTTGCATCAGAACTTATACTAGAAGGAATAATGCTAACTTTCTTTACAGAAGGTTTAATTTGATAATAATCATAGTACAAACTATGATATTCATTACAAGTATAAATGGAATGCCATAAACTACCATAATGAAAACAAGGATTTTGTGGCTTATATCTAACAGACTGACTCTTAACTCCTGATTTTGAAGGTAAGGAGTTTATATTCTTATTCTTCCTGTAAAAAGAAGCCTGATGGTTAGAATTTCCACAATTATGACAGGTTTTTCTAGGAGCATTAGGAAGAGGCTTATAATTGTTACTTTTGTTCACACCTTCCTTTCCATTCCTATTTTTCTTAGGTGGCTTTACCTTGTTTACATTCTTAACATCTTTCAGCTTATTCTTAAGCTGCTTCTTAGTCATTAAGCCTATGTTAACTTCAGTTGGCTTATCCTGTTTAGGTTTTTCAGAAGTTACTTCCTCCTTAACTTCTGATTTATCAATATCAGACTTTGCATTTACAAACTTAACAGAATTTACCTTTGGTTTTTGTTTAAAAACTATAGGCTCAGTTTCTACAGTTCCCTTTATTTTCTTATCATCTCCATAACCTAAGCCCTCTTTCCAGTTTCAACTACTAAGAATATCCTGAGTTACTTTACCAGAGTTAGTCCAAATCCTGATAATTTCTCTTTCCTTTTCTATCTCAGTTTTTAGAGATTCATTCATTTTTAACACTTCATCCCTAACATAAAAGGCATCATCTCTATCTTTCTGAGTTTGATGGAACATGACTAACTCTTTTTCTAAATAATCATTCGTCTTTTTATAAGCAAGATTTTCAGAAGTTAATTTTTCACATGTTAAAGTTTGATCATTATAACTAATGAACATGGTTTTAAGATATCTTCTCAACTCAGTAATATCATAAGTATGAAAGGCATAAGTAGTTTGAGGTACCTTTAAGTGAGCAATATCATAACTGCTATCAGCATTTGCCATTAAGGCATAGCTTTCCTCATCCTCAGAATCTGAAGCATCTGACCAGCTTTTCTTCTTTGTGACAAGAGCCTTGCCTTTGTCACTTTTCCCTTTTATGCAATCTGGAGATATGTGGCCTTTCTCACCACAGTTGTAGCATTTAACATTTGAGTAGTCTTCTCTGTCAGACTTTCCTCCTCTACCTTCAGATTTTCTGAAACCTTTCTTATCAGAACTTGCACCTTTCCTGGAAAACTTATTTCCTCTCCTGAATTTTTTGTATGCAATCTTTGTGATTCCTTTCACCATAAGAGCACACAGCTTCATCATCTCCTCATCTTGGTCCATCTCAGGTATACTTTCAGTTTCTGAGTCATCATCACTATCAGAACTTGATGACTCAGTATCAGACTTTGTGATGAGAGCCTTTTCCTTGCCTTTTCTTGAGGCAACTAGTTTGGGACTTTCCTCCTCAGCCACAAAGGCAACTGTTCTTGACTTTCTTCCATTCCTCTTGCTTCTTTGTTCCATCTCAAGTTCATGAGTCTTTAGCATCCCATAAATTTCATCAAGAGTTGTTTCCTCAAGAGCATAGTTGTCTCTTATTATTGTGGCCTTCAAATCCCATCTTTCAGGAAGAGCTAACAAGAACTTAAGATTTGAATCTTCAATATCATACTCTTTGTCAACTAGTGACAAATTATTTAAGAGTTTGACAAATCTATCATATAAATCAGTTAATGACTCATCATACTTTGAGTCAAAGTGCTCATACTCTTGAGTGAGTATCGTCTTCCTGTTCTTCTTGATTGCATCAGTTCCCTGACACCTTATTTCCAAAGCATCCCATATCTCCTTTGCAGTCTTGTATTGAATTACCCTGATTGACATGACATTATCAATGGCACTAAGCAGCAAGTGTCTTACCTTTGTATCCTTTGCAATCGATGAGATATCTTCAGCAGTGTAATCACTTTTCTCCTTTGGTATAGACTTTGCTGGCTGACCTGCAACTTCCACAGAGAGTTTGGTTGGCATATGTGGTCCTTCATATATCCTGTCGAGATATTCTAGATCTGTAGCTTCCAGGAACATAGCCATCTTCACTCTCCATATGGAATACCTAGAAGGTTTCAACATGGGAACTCTTATAGTCTCATATCGACTATGAGATATGGTTTTTGGAGGTTCTTCAGTTTTGGTGGGCTTGGTTGGAGTTTCTTCTTCAGACAAGATTGTTTTTGGATCTTAAACTGTTTGTGTGTTAACAGATAGCTCTGATACCACTTGTTAAGTCACACACACTGTAGAAGGGGGTTGAATACAGTGTTTAGCATAATCAAATCGAATATAAGAACTCAAGTAACAGAAAACATAATTTATTCAACACAATAAACTCTGTTACAATATGGAACTATCCTCTCTTAGTGATGAACAAATTATCACAAGAAATAAATTGAACTTTGTTTCATTATATAGACAGATCTATAAATTAAAACGTAAGTTTTTATTCAGTTGTAATGGCACTTTATTGATTTATAGTAAAATCATGTTTTGCAGGTGAATGTGGTAAGAGGTCTAAAGTTATGTGATGGGATATTTACTGATACTGAGCTCCCTAAGTTGACAGACTATGTGAATGAGCTTCGAGTTGCTGGTCAGAACGAGTTAATTTTTTTTTATTTGTTCAATTGGGTTTATTGTGTGAACTTTAGGTTAATAATAAAATTGAGAACACAACCTCTAAAAGTAGCCAAAGCTAGAAATTTTCCCAAATTAATTTGATAAATAGATGCACGAAACACACATAACCGAACAATACGCAGTATATTGCTCCAAAAATAGGCAGCGGTACTAAAGCAACAACCTAATTACTTTGATCATTATTCTCTTTTATCTTTTTGATGTATAATTCAATCACCACGCTAACCTATAGTAAATTATATTATCAGCGTCGCTGGGTTGTGGTGAACAATCCAAGTTTATCCACCCTTATTAATTATATAGAATAATTGTGTATGTTTCTGAAAATCATGACTAGGCTGGAATAATTAAATTTATAAGTATGTAATTACCTTATTGAAAAATCTTCAATATTGAGTAGTCTAATTTTTAATTACTCAAGCTGCATTGTTACTAATGGTGATAGGAATTTTACAGGGGTTGGGTTTTCATCAAAAAGAAAATACATGTTTGGAAAAGCTTTCTATGCAGGTACAAGTAAATCAATATATCTATTAACGATTCTCATACAAAATATTTCTCATAATTTTTTATATCACACTATTAGAAAATTATATATTCTTGTAGATTCTTCAACGCCTTCTGAGTGAAGTCTTAGCTGAAACTTATAGTCTGCTTGTCCGGTGTATTGCTCAAGAGTTTTTAACATGTTTGTTCATTCAAGAATTGATGTATTTAGCTTCACAAATGTAATTTATTAGTTTGGTAATTTTTGTATTAGGATTTTTATTTAACTGAGCATATTTTCTACACGAATTATTGTCTAAACAAAAGATGTATCTCAAATTTTATAAAATTAACTTTTGCATTTTCTTATTGTGGTATAATTTCTTTATATATTGTAGTGTTAAATTAATGAAACATATAATTGCACAATAAAAATACACCATTGTTACATTACACAAGCAAAGTGTTACATTAGACTACATGGGGACCCACATCGGGATCCACTTTTACAAAATAATTCCAACTTAATGTAATATCTATAAAACATTATAATTGTCAATGCAGTGTAACATTATGAGACAATTGTAATACTTTTAGTCCTGTTAAAACGGCTAGCCAAAGTTGTACAATAGGGGGCTTGATGTAATGCTCGCAAGTGCAACGCCCCTTACTGTTACAATAGGTATATTGTAATGCTTTTCGGGCCTATCGTAACAGTAGAAAGACATTACATCAGTTCATCTATGGCGTAGTGCCCCAAGTGCTTGTATATTGGTCACCAGTCCATTCCTCTTCAAATAGAAGTCTTTCAATGAGTCATTATCCTTCATATTCATCAATTCGAACTCGGCTTTAAGAGTTTGAATCCTCGCCTTCTTAACTCGTTCATGTTTCCCAAGCTTCTTTCGTGGTTTTCTTTTCGGCCATGTCAACAATATGTCTTCAAGGACACCTTGATAAATAGTTTCCAGGGCTATCTTACCCGTTTTATCTTCCAACGGTGTCTTTGACCCCTCAAGATCAATGGATGCCCAAACACCATGGGCATGCATGTAGACTTTCATCTTCATAGCCCACACTGTATAGCTCTTTCTTGTGAGAATGGGATAATTCAGTCTTATCAGACCATTATTGCAATTTCTGTATTTGTCAACGTCATTCTCGGCATGAACTTTGGCATGCACGAGCTCACCTGTAGCTCTGATACTAGATTGTTGATAAATAACTAAATGAACTCTGTTAAACCTATAGGTTTAATGTATTAAACTGAGGAAATATGTTGTATTACCTTATTTTATTACTTGCAACTATTACATATATATGCAATACATGAAAAGCAAACTAACAGCTAAAAACCAGGATTTTTTTATAACTAATGATCCTAAAACTACTCTTATTCAAACATTAACAAAAATAGACTCCTAAAATATCTCCATGATTGACTTGACTATTTCTAGCAGCTAGACACAGACTGATCAACCCAAAACAAACAAATACAAAATCCAATAAAACTGAACCAACAATTTAGATTAAAAGCCCAGTGGGTACACATACCTAAATCTCGGTCCCCGTCCATATCTCCGAATTTTGTATAGGAATTTTTTTTAAATATTCGCCCACTCGGAGAAGACAAAATTTTAATTATTTTAAAATATAAGTTTTTTATGCTCATGAAAAAACATTTTCTTGGTAAGTAAAGGAAAAAATCTTTGTATATATAAAAAATTTCAAAAACCCTTACTAAACATAGAAAAGTTTTACCAGATCTGAAATAAACATTACAAAAATTTTAAATTAAATATTTTTACAGCATGTAAACTATTTTTTTAAAAATATTAGTAAAACAATTTTTACATAACGCGTATAGATCAAATACATAAGCTAATGTAATCTATAATATAATAACTATAATAACTCGAATGGGGTATAAATTGTAGTTTGGTTAACCCCTCATTTTGGTTATCTCTTCCATCAAGACCGTCACATCTTTTTCATCAAATAATGAGAGCCTTTAGATTCAAATACTAAAAAAATACACATGACAAGTTCTCAGGTTCGAATGAAAGAGTCGGTCTTGAAAACCGAAGTATTGATAGTAAAAAAATTATTATTTATAAATATACATATAATTTTTCAAGTTCGAATCATGTTAACAACAAGCATTTATATTATCATTTATAAAGATACATATAAGCTTTTAAAGTTCGAATCTCACCAACATTTATATTATCATTTATATTTACATTATTTTTTATGAATAAGATCTCATCAATCATATACTATTGATACTATTTGAATTTAACTTGAAATTATATACAATGAAAGTATAATTATATAATCATTATTGAGTATTTAATTATTTATATAGAATTTTAATAAAATTATATAAAATA
The DNA here is from genome assembly GCF_009905375.1 of Apium graveolens. Classification (NCBI taxonomy): domain Eukaryota; kingdom Viridiplantae; phylum Streptophyta; class Magnoliopsida; order Apiales; family Apiaceae; genus Apium; species Apium graveolens. The sequence goes on from NC_133654.1 coordinate 112,522,792, forward strand.
GAAATGAAAATATATAAATATTAACCAAGAACCACGGGCCCTAAGCTAGTATGAATAACATTAGAATACGATATACCAAGTTACAAAAAATATAGATTCTAAAATTGTAAATCTCATACACAAAGTTATAAACGAAATATATTGTAGAATTACAAATACACCACGGAAGTAAATGTGTATAAAAAACTAGTAAAATAACATATTCTAATTTAAAAGCTCGAAAGTTATTAATTCCACACATAAATAGTTTGAAAAAATTGTTGAATGAAGTATAAATTAAATTTTTCATTAACAATATCTCTTTTAATACATTATATGAGAAACATTCTAATCTCTTAAACAAAAATATAAAAGAAATATAGATTTTAGAATTACAAACACATCCTAGACCCTACCTTAAATGTGTTTATGAAAAATTAAAGACTGGCATTTTCTAATTTCAAAAGTTTGGAAAATTATTACTTTTAGCGAAAAATAGTTGGAAAAAGCTATTAAATAAATTACAAATTAAAACTTGTCATACTGAAGATCTCTTTCTTTTGCGCCTTTGTGTCCTCAATTGATTCATAATATAGCTAACAACTTCCTTCATTGTGGCTTTCCTATCTTCCTTTCTGTTCCAAAGTTCACGTACCACATAGCGACCACTCCGGTTGTATTCATTCATCTCAAGAAACGCTTTACACACTGCTTCGTATATGTCATCTCCCCACTCCTTTTTCAGATTTTCCAACACTTGGTCAGTTGGATTTATAACTTCCTGTCATGTTGACAATAATCTCGTAACCACAAATAATGACATAATTTTCTACACCCAATCCATGGATGAAACAACTACTTATGTCAATGAATAGTTATTAAAAAATTCAATACTCATCACAAAACCTTGTATTGAGAATTTCCCTGGACAGGGACAATTTTGAATGGATGCCATTCTGTGTTTTTCATATTATCTTGCCACAAGGATTGGAGCTCCAAGGCCTTGATTACAGCTTCATCTGGAGCCGAAAATCTTTGTTGGCATGCTTTTTTAAAGGGCTCCACATCAATTTCTCCCATTTTTCTTATGACTATATTTGAACGAGGGCCTTTGAACATCCTTTCAAATCCCTTTTAAATTAAGACATGGATCATTAACAATGAAAACTTCTAATACATTATTAATGGCATATAGGCAATACATGATGTACACTCAATCAACGTATAGTTATGTGGTGTCCATGTAAAGAAAGTTGCTGTACCTCTATAGATTCTTTACGAGATTCTTGCAGCTCATCATTACTAAGACGCTCTTTGACAAGAAGGGTCATATTTAGTGCTTCCAAATCATCAATTTTCTCATCTTTCTCTTCCAATTCTTCTTGTAATCCTTTCATCTTGCTGTGCTGAGCTTCACCAACTTCATTTTCTTTCTGCTTCATCACTTGTATCTTCTCTTTTAAGTCTCGATTTTCCATCCTTATTTTCTCATTTTCCATCCTTATTTTCTCATTTTCTATCCTTATTTTCTCGTTGTCATCAAGCTCCGACTTAGCTAGGTTGAGTGTATTTTGAGCTATTTGCACTACGTAATTTAAGGCCTCATCTCCGGTCTAAAAATATGAATACCAATTCAAAAAGAAGAAAGATGTGAAAAATAAATTCTAAATAACCAAATGTAGAATTAAATCAACAACAAATCCATAATTGTTAAATAGTTGAGATCAGGTGGTGTAAAATAAAATACTATTCCCTCGGTCCCACTAAATTATTTACATTGGGACAGGGGATGGGTAGACATTTTAAGCCTCCCCTCTGTGCCTAAGGAAAAAGTATGGATTATGTGAACTAGTATGACAAGCCATTTTTTTCCATTCAGGATAGTTAAAGAAAATAATATTTTACAAATTATATTCTAAAGTGATAGTGCCCTCAAAAGATATATATCTTACCTTTTGGTGAATTAAAATAATCATAATTCAATAAATTTTTTTAATTTCTATTAGTAAAAAGGGATATCTATTCTATTATATTAAAAAATATATTAAAAGTTTGGTACTTGGTTCTTCGTCACTCAATGGAGAGCCGTGAGATCAAATTAATGAGAAGCATTAGATATAATCTTAAAAAATATTATACAATAAGTAGATTCGAATCCTACCAGTAATATATTAAAATTATAATTTATAATATATAATAACAAAAATAAAATTATAGTGCATCGTAAAATTATTATACTAGGGTATAAGGTTCGAATTTGAACAAAAATATATTAAAAATATATTTTACAATATATAATGATAAAAACAACCACCGGTTATATACTCATACCAGTAATTTGACATTAGATGATTTATAGTGAGCTAATTTATATACAAAATATTTTACAGAAATAAACTTAATTAAAAGAAATATACTAAAAAATATAAAACTATGCAGCAGTATTGGTAAAATTTGATTAACTTCCATTTTTAAGCAAAGTGAAAATACTCTCAATTTTATTTAAAAAATGTATAGAAAAATTAACCTTTTTGTTCTCCTTATTTAGCTTAAGCATGTCACCCTCAGTTGGTGTTTTATGCCTGTTCAATTCCTTGTTCCACAAATCAACTTGCATTCTCTTCAGTTGCAACTGTTGTTCAGCATAAACACTCTGAATGTACTCTCCTGACATCCTTGTATCCTCCTTCTTTTCTAAAAAGCCAGGAAATTCATAAAAATATCACAGGAAACCTAAACAACTAGAAGTAGCAATAAAAATATTAAGTTATCTATAGATCACACAAAGGGCTAACAGAGAAAGGTGATAGAAGACAACACAGGAAAAACCAAGACAAGAGTTTCTTAGGTATAAATAAAATTGACACTTTGAACTCAACAAAAAAATTAGATATCAAGCATGTAATATATATTTTACTTGTATGAAAAGCACAAAATCAAAACATTATATACACTTAGTTTACAGATAAAAGACCTTGCTATTATATGGGGAGGAACTAGAAGTACCTCAATGATCTTAATAACAAGACTACAGCCCTTAGACACAGCTTTTGGACACCAATGCCTTTTTCTCCGGCTCCCTATGTAAATATAAAATGAGATTTCTATGTAATCATATATGATGGGTATGAATTATATAGGAATGAAGAAGCCGGGCATGTGACAACCGTAGAATTTGTGCAATTTTGGTAAAATACACCAAGATACTCTATGGATATTGATGGAATATTATGCACTTATTAAAAAGGCCAAAAGATTGATTTTACTTTTAAAAAAATAGAAATTAGTTGGAGATTGTCTATTTTTTTCCACCCACTATTTTGTTCATTATCTCATAAAAATATTGTATTAGATTTTAGGAGATATTTTATATTTTTGTTGGTATTAAATTGGATTTGATCAATATTTTAAATTGGAGTGATATGGAAAAACAAATATTTAGAATGGATGAAGTTTCCTAGCTAATATCCAAATATATTTAGATATCAATAATTTTGATAGAATTTTGAAATATGATAATTTTTACTAGAATTTACAACATATTGTATGTATTCAAAGTACATTTATGAGAATATATGTTATGTTTATATTTTTCGGGGAGAATTATTTGCTCTTATAATTAGTCTTTTTAACCTTTTCAAAAAAATAATAAAAGGAAAAAAATTGATTTTGTTGTAACACATTGGGCTCAACTGTTACCATTACTTAATAAAATGTTTACTTGAGTTGTTATTAAAATCAACTTAAAACAACCTTTTTCATAGTTGTTCAACAATAAGAGAATAAGAGTTACGTAAATAAAATTTTCATTCTAATTTGTTATACACAATGGTTTAGTTAAAGAATAGTTTCTAAGTTATTCAAATATTTGTTATAATCTTCCACTTTCTTTATCGAAGTATTGTCACCATAATTGGTGAATAATTTTTAAAATTAATGATCAAAAAGTGACTAGTTTCTTGAAATGAGACATATATGATCTTAAATATTTTTTGTGTGACTTTCATATAAATATGTAAAAAATTAATCTCATTGTTCGAAATAAAAAAACTAATAATTAAAAGAGAATACTGAGCCTGAGGATGTCCTCACGAAAGTTATGTAAGGTTAAGTCCCTTCCCATATAATATTTTAATGGCAAATTAGTAAATACAAACACAACACCCTGTATTTACAAAAATACCATGATGCTACACTCTTAGGCACATTAATCCCTATTTAGAAATAAAAAGGTATTTTCATAACTGAAAATAAATAAAATATCGAAAAAGTTATCAAGTTATAACTAAATATCTATTTCTAGAGTGTAAGGAGGAGTGAAGTTTGATGCATTGATATTCCTAACATAATACTTGTTATGGGTAAAAAATAGGTTATAATTATTGTGATATTTATTACTAGGGCTCAAAAGCTTAAGGCCTTTAATGTTTGTACTTGTGTTTTATAGCTTAAATTTGGGTTCACAAAAAGTATGTCTGTGAATGTAGAGAATCAAGCCAAAACGTAGGGGTGAGACCGTTTATATAAATATTGGATGTCGTTGCATTGGACTAGGGTTAGAAAACTTGATGAATAAGTCTCCATTATAGAGTAGACTTTGGAGTCATAATAAGTAGGAAGCAGATTTCTTGTTGGTTTGGGTGCCTTCGAGGCTACTCAATGAATAATTTTTTCTTCTATCAGATATACTTAATGAGGTGTTATTTTACCTTATTTATTAATTATGAAAATAATAAATAATTAATACTTTGGACCTCATTAACTAGACTTTGTTACTAGACCATATCAGGTTTAATTAATTCAACATTAATTATGCTTCTAGGCTAATTTCAGGCCCATATCATTTGCCTCCCAAATTTTGTGAAACCTGGAAAAGATTTCTCAGAAGTCACTACAAGAAAAACTGATAAAAATGACCGCCTAATTCCGGTCACAAATATGGTATTAGTGACCATTTTCGGTCATTTTGTGTATAAAAATGACTGAAACCCCCCGGTCACTTTTAAGGCCGTCGAAAATAGACATGCGGTCGAAACTAGGAGAACGAAATGACCAAATACGGTCATTCTTGTGAAGTCCACTTATGACCAACTACAGTAACAATATATTTTTCGAAAATTTTGCAATTTCAGATAGTTTGAATTTTCATTTCTCCCTTAAGGAACCAAAAATTTCAGTTTAAATTTTCATTTCCCGCTTAAGGAAACAAAGTGACCAATTCCAGTCATAACTGCGAATGACCGGTTTTAGTCACAAGGACTACCTTCCGTCACATTGGAAATTGACCCATATCGGTCACTTGTAAAACCTGATTTGACCATCTGTAGTCAAAACTGATATGCTAGAATGACTATTTGATGTCATAAATTATTATATGTGACCAAACATGGTTGTAATGGTTGTTAAATTGACAATTATTTACTACCAAAATCAGTCACATATTTCATAATAACCCTGAATTGTTCATATTCAGGCTTAATGATACCATATTTCATAATTACCCTGAATATTTCATAATTACCCAAATCAGTGACATATTTCATAATTACCATGAATTTAAAGTATTTACAAATAAAAGTGAAAATATACATTGAAGAGTAGATAATTCCGATTAGAATTCTTGGGAAAATACTATAAAAGCCACATAAATCCTTGATGAAAGTTATAAGGCCACATAAATCCTTGATAGAAGTACTACAAATGTTAATTAGATTAGATAGTAGGTGGAGAACATTCTCTAGGAAACTCAAAAAGGATTACTACAAATCCACAAAAAGATATCACAAAAGAGAGACAAAGTACACGTTCCAAGAAATAATTACAACGCAATAACTAGGATGGGCTTAGTGGAATGTTGTTGTAGCTACCCTCTTGATCGCTATATGGTTCATTCACATTTCTTTCATCATTGCCACCGTTTTCATTTTCATTTTGTTCATCAGCATGGTCATCAATCTGGTCATCATCGCGCTGGTCGTGTATATGATAATATGAACCAACAAAAAAGTTAAACCATACTTATGGGCCTTCTAGAAAGGTAAGTTTTTAATATTTACTATATTGATATTTAGCTTAGACACTTCCTGGTCTAAGCTAACTTGTGAAAACATAACTAGTGACGAAGATTATACTAAATTAAATCGGAAATTTATAAAACACTGCAGTCAAATGTATGGGTGAGAGGGAGCGAGGAGGGACACGACTCTTTAAGCACCATTATAAATTTATTAGTGATAATATATCAAATTAAAACTTTTTACCATTTCTATTTATCATTAGCTGCCTAGTAATAACTCAGGGATAGTTTTATGGGGTTAATAAATTTAAATAAGTTAATAAATAACTAATACAATCATAATAATATAATTTAATATTACAATACATTCTAATTTTTACTTCGATTAATTCTCTAATTTATGTAATTAATTATTTACCCTCCACAAACCAAAGATTAGTTAAAATAGTTCCAAGAGCCGGTCAAAATTCATGATATACATAGCACATTGTATATATCATCTTTATAAACCAAACCAAACAATACAAAGAATCAAAGGGAAGCTGTCAACAACTTTTTCACAAAAATAAGAAAAAAGAAACAATTATTTAGAACATACTAGACATCTTTTCTGCTAAATCCAAAAAACTAGGAAATAAAAAGACTAACATCATATTCCTATATAATTTGATAATTAGTTATAAACAAAACTAGGACTTCCTCCTATTTTAGTCAAAAATTATAAACTAAAGGATTAGGAGCACAACATAACCATCGAAGAAAATAATATGATTAAAATAAAAAGTAAATAAAAAATGTGCTATGATATATATACAGTGTTCTAAAAATGTGCTATGATATACAGTGTTCTAATAATTTATATAAAAAAACTACATATCAGACCCTACTCCCTACGGTGAATAGAAACTATCTAGTATAAAATATAAGCAAGCTTAAACGGAGATGGCACTACAAGAAAGTAAGCCTAAATTCAACTGCATAAATTCAACCGGCCTAAATTCGACCGATTTCGGTTTTTCATTGGGCGCGGCTAAATACAACCGCCCGCGGTTGAATTTAGTAATAAATGCGACCGGATTTTTTGTACGGTTGAATTTGTCTCCACCAAAAAATGGAGGGAGTTTTCCCGCCAAGTAAATTATTTGGCGCTCCTAAATTCGACCGCTAGCGGTCGAATTTAGTGTTACCAAAATGGTGGGATATTTTCCCGCTCTTTTTGTTTGAATTTGTGAAGTTGCAAAAAAAATGCTTTCAATCGAAATCGGTTGAAATAATTAAAGTGACTGTAACCTTTTAACTAAATACAACCGCCTGCGGTCGATTTTAGTTAAATACGACGGGTTTTGGACCGGTCGTATTTAGCCATTTTTGTTGTAGTGTGACCCTCGTCACTATAATGTGCATTAAGAGGATGAGTGTGATCTTAGCAAAAGCAGACACAAGTATAACATGCAACATATTATTAATGGTATCCTTAAAGTCAAAGAGCTTAAAAAAATACCTCAACAATAGCTTTTTTCGATATTTGAAATTGAGAAACAACTAGAGTTTTGGAATTCTTGAAATATTGATTCCATAAGACTAGTTGTGAAGGGTCGTTTTTATTTGGATAAGCACCATCAGCTAATTTTTGCAACTCCTCATCTAGGCGGGCTCGTGGGACCTCATCTATCTCATCCATGGATTGTACCATATCAGTTACCTCATTCAGTGCCCTCCCTTCTTGCTCTGGAATGCGGGCTGGAGTGGATAAGCTGGTCCATTTGGTTGCCTCCTCGGGTCCGAGAAACTCTTGAATAGTATGGTTTGGGTACATCCATATCCTTCCCTTTTTTGGAATACGAGCTTTCAATGTGACTAAAATATTTCTTTTTCTACGGGTAGCCGGAGACGGAGGTGGCTCATCTGGATCATATTGTGCAGCCATTTTCTGTGTAGCACGCTCCATAGCCTCCTACAATATGCAAGTCATAAGGAAACAAATAAATTTTATAATATACAAGAAATGATATCACAAGAGAGGGGAAGCCTGCAAAATATGATTTGTCATCTGGGTAAAATATAATAAATAAGAAGAATCAATAATGTATTGGACAAAACTGTAATATAGGCATTATGCCATGAAATTTATTGTGTATAAACTTGATTTGAAGTTTTCGCAATTGCATTAATATATTGATTGTTGGCACATTTACAGTTTGTTCATTTTATACACAGAATGTGTATGTAAGTTTAAATTTGGCACATTTATAGTCCAACAGGAAAACAGGGTGACTACTAAGTTATATCAAAGAGAGAATTAACATAATCAGAGTAACAAGCATTTAATTATTACAAACATAATCTAGAATTACGCGAACACGGTCATACTACTCAAAGACGTATAACTTATAGAGTAAGTCTTTATCATCTTATACATTTGCATAACTGTATTCATATAAATGAACAAGTAAAGAAATTAATAAAGCAGTTTAAATTTGTAATTCAACAATTTAAACAAGTTGAAAGGGCATGTCATTTAAACAAGTTGCAAACATCTACTTATGTTTTAATGGCAAGTATCCAGCATGTCTAGAGTCAACTCGTGGTTATCTAAGTGTGTGTATTACAGTTGCAGATGTAAGTAGAATGTAAGTAGATTTACACGTATGATGAAGAGGTTTTTAACTTACCATTTCTAAAATGGGCATACCTAAGTATTATTGTACACTTATATTTTGATAGCAGTATACTTATTTTGACACTTCTTTTTTCTTTTGTCACTTCAGAATTTACTAAAATTACAAAATTTAATTGAATTCATTTGGTTTGTCATTTTTTACTACCCTATATTTCTAAAGTTACCTGGAATGGCTTAATTGTGTAATTTATATTTCCAAAGTTGGGGTCAACAAATTAGGAAAAATCTCACTTAGAATACATTCTTTTATTTTTTGTAAAAATAAAATATATATATATATATGGTTATCCACATTTAAATCCATAACCATACAAAACCAAATTAAATTAAAACTATATTTTACTTAATATGGTTAAAATATTGTTGATAACGAAACCAAATCAGTTTTTTCATTGTGGTTGATCAGTTAAAATAATTTGTAATAGGTAGGCGACTATTCATAGGTTCTAGTTTGGACTCAACAGGCCTGCAAATGCCATAGCTAGGACTTTACGACATCTTTGTTGATACATGTCAGATTAATAACTCTAAATGACATTAGTACTATATGTTTCCCTATACCAGTGCCTCCACCTGTAGGTAGTTTAAAATTTACAGTCAAAGATTAGTAATGTCTATGAGTCTATTTACCATAGAACAAATAGAAGAGGCCTTTGGCCTCTACTCCTGAAAGAGTATTTGATCATACTAATTACACATACTGTTAAAATTATATAGGTCTTCGTGAATCAATCAAGTTAGTGTGATCAAATCCAAAAGGTAACAATTTGACCTGGAAAGGAGCTTATAAGGTTTTAATGTTTCTCCTTTTAAAGATTGACTGCCCTTCTATGGACTTTTGAGCATTGCCTTGTTCATTGCTATTGTCTTAGCTGGAGTACTATACTATGTGATCAGATCACGTCACCTAAAGAAAGAGGATCGACTGAGGATTGCGATATTTATTAATTATTAACATGCTAAGTAATCGCATAAAAAAATTACAATCATAAAAATTAACATGTATGTGGCTAGAATATGAAGAGAAAGTTTAACATTATTGGTTTTATGTTACACAAACCTGAAGTTCCAAAAGTTCTGCATGCTTCTTTGTGTAAAGAATATTAAACAGTTCCAATTCAGACATAAGCTCCCCTATTTCTTTCTCCTTGGCCTGTAAAAAAGTGAAATAGTGCAGTGAAAAAATCTTACAAGTTACAACATATACCATTTGTGACAAATATTTTTGTTTAGTTTTCAAGACAGGAATATGCTATGAGTATAAAGAAACTTACAAGACGTCGTTCTTCAAATGGTTTTACACCACTGGCTTGCGATAATGTTAAATGCTTGCGATTCTCTGTGTTGGTCTTTGACATCTTCTTATGAACTCCTGTTTCCCAGTAATCACAGCAACCAAACCATGCATCCTCTTCTAGGAAATGGGGCTTGAACAATTTTTGATCTGCTGGTCTCCCCTCCTCACGAGCTTTTTCCATCTCCTTATTAGAATTCTTCTTCATTATAAATATATTTTGCTTCATATTTCTTCTCAAATGTTCTCTAACCATAGAATTTGCCTCTTACTTTGTGTAGCCTTCTGGATAGTAATAGTAAGTCTGAAGAACAAGAGAAATAATAATAAATAGATAACCATAACTACAAAATACCAAGAATTCTATTACTGAAAATCAAGGTTTTTAGACGCATTCCCTTACTAACATTACTTCCAGAAATAAATTCTATATTCTAATATTCAACTTGTTAAGCATCGTCTAACATCCCAAATTTCTAAGAAAAATAATATTAACATGAAATCTAAAAAATAAATAATATTATTCACTGACACTATAAATTAAAACCCCAAATTAAGGAGAGAAAAAGGATCTTATCAGTATTCATACCCTGAACTTTTTAACACATCTGTTAAGAAAGGCCTCACGTGCTCCTCCTTTTTCAAATGTTGTCTCATATGTCCATTCCGCTCTAAGTATACCTTTTAGGGTCCTTTTGTACCTAGGCTGTTTGATCCTACAAAAAATAAATAAATGAATGTTAAGTTGTCGTAAAGATATAGGTAATACATTTATAAAAAAAAGGAATATAGGTTATACGTTTTGTCATCGACAAATTGCACCACTCCAAGTTTAGGCTCTCCCTTCTTTGGTGGTTTTTTGTAATCACCATAACACACACTTCTTGCAGCTCTCCCATTAGTAGTCTCCTGAATATATTCCATATCATCTTCAACCTCAATATCTTCCTCACCCTCCATATTGTCCTCACCTTTAATCTCTTCCTCACCCTCAATTTCTTCCTCACTCTCATCAAGTCCCTCACCCTCACATTCATAATCGCTATCGCTGTCACTATCGCTATCATCAACATTTACTTTACCCCTGCCTACATAAAATCTGCCCCTTCCATCATCTACTCTACCCCTAACCCCATTTCCTATGACATTAACCTTCCCCTTTCCACCATCCCCTCTGCCCCTTCCACCATCTCGTATTACTGTATCGATAGACCTTCCACCATACCATCTGTCCCTTCCACCATCCTCACTGCCTCTTCCACACATATCTCTATCCCTTCTCCCACCTCTAATTACCTGACCCTTACCTTTCTTTTGACCCATGCCCCCACCTCCTTTTTCAAAACTAGCCCCATATAATAGACTTGGCAACACAACCTTGCAAAATAAGTGAAACAAAAAAATTTAATGTAGCAAAATTTAATTTTAACAAATTTTAACATATCAAGACCACTAACAGAAAATATAAAAACTTATATGTAAAATAAAATGAAATAAAATTGAAATTATCAAAATAAAAATATCTGTATAAAATATCTTTATATATATATAGACAGATAGAGAGATAGAGCAGTTATCAAAATATCAAAAAAAAAAATTAATGAAATCTATAACAAATGAAGATGAAGAATAAGACCCTAAATTTACCACAAAATTGATTATGTAAATTAAAGTCATCAGTGTTTATGTGTATATATGTGTGCGTTGGTGACAGAAAAGACATCAGTGTTTGCAAACAAAGTCGATTAAACCCAAAACTGGAATAGAAATCAAAATTCGATATAAAAAATAAAATTGATTATTTTATTATCAGTGTTTTAGCTGATAATGAGTGTGTAAGTTGTAATCGATACCTTTTGAGCTGGTCTCTGGTTGGAGTTCGTAGACATGTGTTTGTCTCTTGAAACCCTAGCCGCCTTTGTATCGCTGTTCGCTTATAAGAGGGACGATAGACCTGAAGGAGAATAATAAGAATGAAAATAAAAATAAAATATTTTTTAGTATTTATAAAAGTCAAATTCGACCAAAAGCGGTCATTTATATATCTGACCAGCTCCGGTCATTTTTAACAAATCACTGGTAGAAGACCAATAGCAACTGGAACTGCTCTCTGAAGTGAATTTTTTTTCCAAAACTCAAAAAACATTTATATAACCACAATTCATGCACTCATTCTCTATTTACAATATATAACAACCACAATTCACATAAAAATCGAAATTTAATTCATAATTAAACAATAGTTCCAAATTTGATACAATAATTCATAAAAAAATTACTACATATTAAAATCACTCATCACTATCACTTCGCTCATCAACACTCATGTCTTCACTGTTATTTTGATCTTCATCATGATCCTCCATAGGGAAATCATTTTCATAATTTCTCAAATCAATGAAAAAGTTGGAAGGATCATTAATAACTACGGTATCCACATGTGATGATGAAGCATTTGATGCATCATTTTGAAAAGCGGCGTCACTAGATGGATCATTATCATTATTTGCCAAATTTTCATCTAATTGCCGACTCTTTGTTGTAAGCACCGTGTACCATGGTGATTTTGAATTTGTAATACTTGGTACATAACATACTTGATGGGCTTGGCTAGCTAATATGAAAACATCTTCGGCATTTAGTCTTGATCTAACATCCACGGTAGTAATTCTATTTATATCCATTTTGACGTGCGTTGTGTGATCAAACCAATGGCATTTAAATAAGATAACATCATGGCCATTATGGTAGTGTAACTTGAGAACTTCAAGTAGTCTTCCGTAGTAATTTCAATAGCTCTCTTTGTAAGAAGATCCTATGAATGTATATATGTAAGCAAAACTTAGATACAATTTGTAAGGTGCAATTAATGAACTTTTGAATTCATTATATTATTTACCTATCACAACCACTCCCGAATTTTATGAAGTGCGTTCATTGAGATTTCCACAATCAAACTTGTAGCCATTACAAAGACACCCTTTATAAGTTTCCACATCCGTCATCGGACCTCTAATTAAATCCTTGAACTTAGGATTAATGACCCCTCTATTATCTGTTACCTGATCAAATGATAGATAAATTTAAACATATAAATAAATATATAAGTACCAAAAAATAAAATAAGAATGTAAATGTGATGTGCACTAATAATCTTAATTTATATATATAAATGTATATTGAGAGGTACCCTTCTTTCCATCCAATTTGTGAATCTTTCTTTTTGATACATTTCTTTTTCAGCATCATTGAATTCTGGATGATGCTTGCAAACCAACTTGTGAAATTCACTAAAATTACAACAAAAATAATTAGGCAAATAAAAAAAGGTGTTCTTGAGTAATCAAATACAAGTAACAATTTTGGAACTATAAATATGATTAATAATGATTACAAAAACCATACCTCAAATATATGGCAACTTCTGGTGAATTAAAGAGTATGTAATACTTGGCAAGCCTTTTTTCTTCATCGCCCAAAAGTCTATGTCCCGTATGCAGCTGAGGTTTTGTCGAATATCTATAAACTTCTAACAAATTGGGATCACAAAATTGTTTTGGTACCTCATTACGACGCAACTTGTTATGCACTGTTTCGAACTTTTCTTCGAAATACAAAGAGCAAAAGTGTACACTTTCCTCCTCAATATAGCGTTCTTCCATTGAACCCTCCAGCCGAGCTTTATTTTTAACTTTCATTTTTAGACCATGCAAGTATCTTTCAACAAAATACATCCATCTAAAATTTGCTGGGCCACCTAACTTACACTTAGTAGCCAAATGCACGGGCAAATGTTCCATTGGATCAAAAAAACTAAGAATGTATATGGTTTCAAGTTTGGACAAAATCTTTACTATGTCCTTCTCCATTTTCTCCAAATCAGTGTATTTCAAATTTGATGCACACAAATCTTTATAGAAGTTGGACAACTCAGTAAGAACATCACCCAGATGCTTCGGTAGAAAGTCACGACAAATAATAGGCAATAATTTTTGCATAAAGATATGACAATCATGTGATATCATTCCTTAAACAGTGTATTTTTCAAAATTGATACAACTTGATATATTTGAAACATACCCATCTGGAAGTTTCAATTCTTCAATCCACTTGAACAACTTGTGAATTTGTTCTCTTGTAAGCACATATGGCGCATTTGGCTTTGTGCCATCATCTTGTATCCATAAATCATGATGTAGACCTAATTCTTTGCAATCTTCTCTTGTTGTGTCTTTATCTTTGGTCTTATTTTTATCACCTAACATTGTGTAAAAAATGTTATCAAAGACATTTTTCTCGGTGTGCATGACATCAATGTTGTGGCGAAGATTGAGTGTCTCCCAATATGGTAGCTCAAAAAAAGGAGAGCGATAAGTCCAATTATGTGTCACACCATAGTCTCTAGGCTTTCTCCAACTTATTTTTCCAAGGGAGGAAACTGTATATCTTCACAAACAGCCCTTGCCAGTAATCCTAAATGTCGAGTTGTGACTGAATGTGTCTCTCCACTCCCAAACTTAGTACTCCTTCTCAACGAATCATTTGGTTCCAAGAAATATCTAGCAGTGCCATAGAAACTAGGTTTACCACCATGCTTGAGTTATTTTCCTTTCACATCTCCAACACATATATGACATGTCAATTTACCTTTAGTTGACCATCCGCTGAGCATGCCAAGTTTGGTAAAATCACTAATTGTCCACATCAAAGCTGCCCTCATCATAAAGTTTGTACAAGATAACCTATAATATGTTTCTACCCATGTTCTCCACAAAATTTTCAATTCATCAATCAATGGTCGGAGATAGACATGAAGATCTTTTGTCGGATCAGTAGGTCCGGGAATAAGAAGAGGCGTAAACATAAATGGAGCTTTTGTGCACATGGATAGTGGAAGATTGTAAACAACAACTATCACAGGCCACACTGTGTAACCTCTCGCGTGTGGATCACGAAATGGATCAAATCCGTCAAAAGAGAGGCCAAGTCTAACATTTCGCATCTCTCTTGCAAAATCAGGAAATCTACGATCAAATTGCTTCCATTCATCTCCATCTGCTGGATGAGATAATTCACCTTCAACTATAACTCTGTTGTGGTGCCACCTCATATATTATGCGGTCTTCTTATCCATAAACAAATGTCGTAACCTTCCTGTAAGAGGAAAGTACCGTAGGAACTTTCGTGGGATCTTCTTTTTCTTTGGATCTTTCTGTACCTTGTATCGACTTGTATTGTATATATCACAATGTGTCTTTTTCCTATTTTCCTTATAAAATAGCATGCAGTCATTCTCACAAGCATTAATCTTTTCATATCCCATATTCAATACACTTGTCATATTTTTGACATCGTAGTACGTTGAAGGTAGTTTGTGGTCATTAGGCAACACTGACCCAATGAGTCCAAGCAACTCATCAAACCCCATGTTACTACAACCATGCCTGCTCTTGAAGTGCAATAACTTGTTTATAAATGATAATGTTGTAATGTTGGCATTGTTTGGATAAAGTGGTTTAGAAGCATTGTCAACCATCTTATAAAATTTGTGTGTTGTTGCATTCGGTTCTTCCTCTATATTCTCAAAATCTGCATGCGCCTCTCTAAAGTCTCTAAGCATTTAGTGATCATCATATATATCATCATCTCTATAACCCGTATGACTAGAACTCGACCTAGCTTGAACCCGCGACCTATTTCTTTCCTCATGCAAATCCCACGTTATATACGATTCTATAATACCGAATCGATACAAATGATAGGTCACTGTGTCTGGCTGAAAAAAGAACAGGTTTCCACACTCATTACATTGACATCTTATGTTACCTTTTGAATCTTTTTTCTTGAGAGCAAAAACAATGAATTCTTTTACACCAGCTTTGTATTCATCCGATACATTAATCCTTTCAACAAGCCAATGTTGCATCCAACTTCGATCAGATGCCATCTACAAAATATCCATATTATGCAATTATAATCCTATATTAAAATTTCAAAATAAATGAGTTCATTTTCAAATTATTAACAAATACACATTACGATTGAGTTAAACGCTGCCATGTTGAATAATAATACAATGATACTTACAATAACGAATCATCATACTCATTTCGTAAATTACCAATTCTAATTCCACATTCATGGACATATATTTGTTGAATAATCATGAAAAGTGAGCTAAATAATTGACTAATATCCATATCAAAAGTGATCCAAATGTCACCAAGCACACCAATTTCATAATTATACTTACAACAACAACAAATATTCATATTAATTTTGTAAATGCAATTTCACCCCAAATGATATTAATACATATTAAGGTATAGTAAACAATTAACACAAAATAAATGATAAAAAAGAGTTATTACCTTGATAGAATTTGCACATCAGTTATTTGGAGGAAGAAAAATGGTGGAGGAGGACAATAAAGAAGAGGAGGCCAATAGAAAAGAAGAAGCAGTAGGTTTTTACGTTTTAATCTGTTCTATACAGCGACCTAAAATGGTCGCTTATAACCATTCATGTGGCAGATATATGTGACAAAATATGGTCATTTTGCACGAAATACGTGCCATAAAATTACTGATTTTCGTCGCTTTAGATATCCACGTGCAACAAATATGACCACATGTGGTAATTTGTGCAACTGGTGTGACCAAACTCAGTCAATTCTACTAATATTTGTTCTGAATATATCCGGTTATTTTGTTCCCTTAAAAATGACTAACACGATATTTGGTCATTTTTATCTTTAAAATTGACCAAATGTAGTCGTTTTAAATATAAATTTCAATTAATTTATTCAACATAGAGATGTTATGAGTTAGTATATCTTTCTATTATTGTATTTGTTTCTTAGTTTTGTAAATTTTAAATCAGTACATTTGGATGGTCTAAATATCAATTTAGTAACTTATAAGTGTTAACGCTTAAATCGAACTACTCAACCCCAAACCCTGAATGGTATAATATTTGACATGATATATTATTACTTTGGGAATTTCTATAATGATCAATTACTTCTTTATATTTATAATACTATACATAATTTTTGTGATACTAACATAATATCTAATTATTAGTGGATGCATTCAGTAGTTCAGACCATACCAGCAAGAATGACTGAAATATTTGACTAAATTTGGTCGCTTGGTCAGAAAATATGACCAAATTCAGCCGCTTCTACTAACTTGTAGCGACCATATCCAGTTGTTTAGTCTCGTAAAAATGACTGAAAACGATATTTGGTCATAAAGTTGTTCAATTTGACCAAATGCAGTCGCTTTTAATATAAATTTCAATTTATTTATTTGGAAATAGAGATGTTATGAGTTAGTATATCTTTCTAATTATTGTACGTGCTTCTTAGATTTTGTAAATTCTAGATTCGTACGTTTGGATGGTCTAAATTTCATTTTTAGTAACTCATAAGTGTTAACCCGTAAATCAAACCCCTAAACCTTATAATATTTGACATGTTATATTATTACATTGAGAATTTCTTTAATGATCAATCACTTGATTATATTTATAATGCTATACATAATTTTTGTGATACCAAGGTAATATATCTACAATTTTTAAATTTAATTTATGATTTACCGAGTATTTAATGATGAAACTATGATAAATTAAGTCTCTAAGACATCCTTGATACTTCCGATTATATTTATTAATAATTCCACATGTCGATTCGGGCCGAATAATAATTTGATTAACTTTTAAACATTTTTTTAATATTTATAACAATTTTTTAATGATAAAAAATTTAGCATTTTGAATAAAATTTAAATTCTAATAAATTATAGTGTCTAAATTTAGTTTAAGAAAAAATAATGAATTTACTTTGAACATTTATGTATTTTTTCATAATTTTAAAATATAATTAATATATATTTTAACAAAATTTTAAATCTACATGTGACCAAAAACGATGGTTTCAGTTGTGACCGCACATAGTCCCTACGTTATTTTGAAATTTTAAAAACCAATGGGCGGCAAATTTCCCGCTCGTAGGATGAACAACAAAAATGACTGCACTAGGTCACTTGTACAGAAGTGACCGTTTGTGGTGGTTTTGTGTTTCTAATATTTTTAACTCATACTGGTGGCAAAATTCCCGCCCAGTGACAAGGAGGATTTGTGACTTCTCACGGTCATTCAGCAAAAGTGACAAAAATCGGTCATCTTTATTTCTAGATATGCGACCAATGACGGTCATTTCTAACTACGGTTGAAACTGTTCGGTCACAAATATTTATTGGTCAAAGGGCATGGCAAGTTGACTTTATATTTGACCACTAACGGTCATTTTTAGTGACGGTCACTTTTAAACGGTCACTTTTAGTCCAATTTTCTAGTAGTGAGTTAAAGTTTATACATTTTCTACTTAACATTTTTATCATAAATTGTGGAGAGACCTACATATTTAGAACGATTCATCCATATAGGCTTCCATAATTTTACAGGAAATTTATGGTACCTTCTTTTATTTTTCATTATTTTTTCTTAATTTTTTAGGAATATTTCAATACTCACAGGTATTTTCCTTAATTTTCAGGAATTTTTGTCCAAAAATATTTTTGTTTAAATAATTTTCTAATTTTTCTAAATTTTTTGGATTTTTTTCTCTATTTTCCCTATTTTTGAGATTTTTTAGTTATTTTTCTAATTTTAGCCCATTTTCTGATGTATTAAATAATCAGAAAATGGGCTACAGGGTGTCATGCATCCTAGGCGGGGGTCACCCCGCCTAGGAGACACTGTGTGAACAATGCCTAGGATTCATGTCTCCTAGGCGCTGTTGGCTCCCACTCTGTCATACATCCTAGACGTGGGTCACCCCGCCTAGGAGACACTTTGTGAACCACGCCTAGGAATCATGCCTCCTAGGCGTGGTTGTGCTTTATACTCCTGTACTTCCTAAACATCGGTCACCCCTGCCTAGGAGAAAATCTGTGAACCACGCCTAGGAATCATGCCTTATAGGCGTGGTTTGGTTTCTATAACTTCAATTGATCCTAGGCGTGAGTTACCCCCGCCTAGGAAATATAATTTGAAACACGCCTAGGAATTGTGTCTCCTAGACGTGGTTTGAATCCTCTATGCATCAATAGGTCCTAGGCGTGGGTTACCCCTGCCTAGGAGACACGGTTTGAACCACGCCTAGGAATTGTGTCTCCTAGATGTGGTTTGAATCCTCTATTTCTCCCTTATAATTTTTCATAAAATCTGGGCAAAAATCAATATCTTTGCTTTTTTTGGTATGGACCATTCTAGACTATTCTCGAACTTGGTAGAATATTCCAAATTTTTTTATTTCGTGGGCTTCCCACCCTTGATCACTGGGAGTTCCAATTATTTGGCCCAATTACCTACCATAGCCGGTTGAGCTTCTACTTGTGGAAGGATAAATAATGAGTGAGGTGTGAGTTCATTTCTCACACTTCACTTCAACAAAAAATTCTCTCCATACATTTTTTTTCTATGCAACTTTCTCTCATCTTTTCCCACTGCAAGGTAATTTTTGGCTTTCTACACCGCCGTTGTCTTCCGCCGCTTTATGGGTTCACTTGAAGATTCTGTTTGAATCTGCATCCTCTTCCGCCACCTTCAAGGCTTTCTGAGTTTTCAAGCATCCTTCGCAAGAATTTTAATGGCAGATTCCGACTCTTCCCTTTCTCATCCTCCTTAGGTCGTTGCTCATCCTTCCAGGGCTAACCTTGGTAAAAAATACATTGTTCATCCTTCCGTAATTTCCCTTATGGATCTTTTAACAGAGTTTGGTCAAACCTTTCCTAACATGCTCCATTTAGATGCATATAATTATCCTTCTAAGTATGATTTTGACAAAGTAGGTGTTTTAGCTCCTTTATTTGGAGTTTCTGCTCCTTTTAGGGCTGAGGCCCCAGGCCTAAATGACAGGGCTTATTGCCTAAAACCTGTGGCCATTCGTGTATATAAAGAAATTTTTTATGTTGTCTTTCATCTTCCCCCGCATCCTTTTTTTCATCTTTTAGCTGAGTCCCGTTTCTATCCAACCCAACTCACGCCTAATTTTTGGCATTTTATTCATTGTTATATGGCCCAATCTCGTAAACATGGCTTTAAGCCTAACGTTTGTGTCTTTCTATATATATTCAAGTTTTTAAATTCTCCTACCGACCAAGAATGGGTCAAAATAGTTCATAGATCCCTTGCTCGTTCATGTTTTCTCTCTGATACTAACCATGACTCGTATCCTGCCTGGAAAACTGAATGGTCTTATGTATTTTGGATGCCGAGGAGGGTTGGGAACATTTTTTGAGGTCCAATTTTTCTAAAAGCGTAGACGGTTCTTTAAAGGATTTAAAATTAGGAATAGATAAAGAAGCGACCATCAAGGGCATAACAGCTAATAACTTGCATCACTTTGCTCTCATCCTCTCACAGGGCAATTTGTAAAATTTAGGTTAAGTAACCTGGGTCTCGAGGGTATTTCTTTCCTGTTTTGACTTTATTGTTTATTTCATGCATTATCCTTTTATAATTTTTTTATATTTTTACAGCTAAGGCATCTTTGGACTCCATTTTCAAGAAAAAGGAGTCCCGTGCCTCTTGGGGCTCCCCAGTTGAAGCTCGCCACGAGAAACGGGTAAGGATTGGTGACGGCCGTTCGGTCACCGTTAAAGAGGCTATTCCCACATTTATATATGAGAGGCCTCTCAGCCTTGATGAGGATACTTTTTCTTTTACTATGACCTGGGGCTTGCAGAGAAGGGACACAGTCGTGGGGAGTTCAGAGGCGGCCGTTGTATGGTATGTGAGTGTGGGTACACCATGCAACTGGGCTGAGATCGTGGAGTCTTCTGACGATCTACAAATTGAGCGCCTTGGTTCCCAGGCGGTAGCTTCAGTAAGCTCCTACTTCCCTTCTTTCAGAATTCTTCTTTCTTATTTTTCCTTTATATATAGCTTACTCTGCTCAAACATGTTTTCGCAAATGAACACCTACCTTCAGGCTGTCATTCATAACCTGAAGGAGGTGAGAGCTAACCTGACAATTGTTGAAAGGGATAGGGACAAGTACTTTAAGGCTTCAGAGGCCAATTTACTCGCTTCCGGGAGATGGAGAGAGAGTTAGCGGACGAGAAGGAGAAAATCCACAAGATGGAGTTGGATGCTCAGAGGGGCTGAACTGAGGTGATAGCAGAATAAAAGGCCTCACAGGACTTTCAGGAGGTTCTGAATGCTGCATATGACGCTAAATTCCCTGACACATTTTCCACTTTCTAGGAGCAGATTGTGGGAGAGATTGGGAAGAAGGTTTCTGAGGTAACCCTTGAGGCGTACCCAGTGCCTCCTGTTCCTTGGAAAGGGTCCTCATTCGAGGATCTACCACCTTCTCCTATTCCTACGACTTCAGCCGAGGCCACAGCTTCTCCTTCCCAGGATGCTACTTCTATGGAAGATGATCCCGTTCCCCCTCCTCCTACTGCTACTGATGGGGTGAACAATGATGATTTTTTTAAGGATCTGGATTAGATTCCTACTTTTGTTGGCCCATCGTGGCTTTCTTGTATTAACTTATTGTACTTCAAACTTATTGCACTTTGAGGTTTATTTAAGTTATTTTCCTTGCTTCATTTGCTAGCTTTACATAGCCTTCCCTTTAAGTTTTTAAGTACTTTTGAAGTTAATTAATTTTTTTATGGAGATTGATTACCAACCTGTGTTAGGTCACACACACTGTAGAAGGTGGTTGAATACAGTGTTTAGCACAATCAAATCGAATATAAGAACTAAAGTAACAGAAAACAGATTTTATTCAACACAATAAACTTTGTTACAATATGGAACTGTCCTCTCTTAGGGATGAACACATTATGGAGCTTCTAGAGTTGTTAAGAATAATAACTTCGATAATCGTAACACTTATAGTGTAAACTTTATGCCACTACTACAAATTTTAACTTGCATAGCGTTTGTTTTTGAGTTTGCATAGCGCTTATGGAAGCCAGTGCTATGCAAGTACAAATCACTTGCATAGCACTTGTTTTAGAGCTATCCAAGTATATTACTTAGATAGCATTTTTTGGAACCTTGTGTAAGTAAACGTTATCCAAGTGCAACCCTGCTTATATAACACTTTCACAAATGCTATATAAGCAATTTCTGTTGAAACTAGTAGCATCTGCGTAGCTCTTTTACACATGCTATGGAACTTGGAAGGTTTTGCTCATACAACTAATATCCCACAATTTACAATCCCTTATTTAATTAATTATGGAGTATCTTTTCTGCATGCAAAGTTAGGAAAAAATAAAAATTTAATATATAAATAAAATTGACGTACAAACCAAATTCCGACAAAATTAAGTAGAAACTCAAATTACTGTTCTCTATTGAAATAAATTCCGATCACAACTTTTACAAATCTCAAGGAGGTAGTTCACTTGATAGAAGTCAAATCTTGCTGACTAGTACATACAAAAAAAATCACATCATTAGGAATCTAGTTGATTTGCCTTTCTACAAGTATCTGGCCCAATATATTGGAAGAGAATCTATACTTCTCTCAAAAACCTCCAACTTGTCCTTCCTAGCAAGAAACAAGAAATTCAAAAAAAAAACTTTAGTAAATGAGCCAATTTGAACCCCATGATCCAAGTTTAAAATGCTAGATAACATATCAAGGAATCTAACTAACCTCAATACCGTTTAATGGATTGTTTTCAATATAAAAAATGGTCTATTAGCTTGGGAAATGGGCTTCAACTTCAAACTGGACTTTATCTGCCTGACTACCTACACATGAGAAGATTTTCAAGAATGTCTAGCATTGAGAAAAAAAGTAACTGATCGAGATCATAAAAATGTACACAAGTAAAAATTTATGTAGCCATATTGCCTAAAAATTATCACCACATTTTAAACACAACTCCTTCAACAAAATAAAACATAAGAACGTAGTTGCATAAAAATTTTAGATAACTAATAATAAAATGATATTTAAAAAATATTCTTACAACTAACAATGTTTCAACAACTGACCTGTATTTATTTAAAATAATTTTTTTCATGCTCTCTAGATAATAAGTAGAATATTAAATTATAATGTTATTATTTAATATATACTCACAGAAACAACACAACTTGTACTGTCAATTTTTATTGTATACTAATAGAAACGGCACAAGATCCAGTACGGTCATGTACATGGGTGGGAGCAAGAGTGAAATCTTTGTGCATTACCTAATAGAGGTAAACTCTGCATCTGTCTTTTATTTTAAAGGATTAATCAATACACCATTGTCACCTAGCTTCTCGCGCTAAACTAATGAACAAAGTAATATACAATAGCCATATTGGCTTAAATTTCTGGGTTAAAAAAACAAGAACATGTATAAATAATTACCAAACAGTAAATACAAACTAGCTTATGATAAGTTGAATGTCTCAATACGTGTTTCTAAAATTGTTTACATGATATCACTGAGCATCATATGCATGATATGAAAAGCGGGAAATATAGCATAAATATTTGATGGTGTCCAGGGCCTTATTTCTCATAATAGCATATTCAACTCCACTCTGCTCTTTCCCTCCTCCTTTACCCATGATTAATCTCCTCCTTAATACCCTATGTCCATAAACAAAGTACATAATAAAAACCAAAGGTTTTGGTAGAGCATTGCTAAGGGTATGGCACTCTCAAAAATAAATAGACTAAACAACTATATGTCCTGTGTAATAATTTAAATATGAAACTGAATTCACTATCCCGTCTAAATAATTTAAAGATAAAACTGAAACAATAATCGGATCTCTTTCAAATAAGCACCAAGCGTATTCTTTAATAATAAGACATAATTAACTTCACTCAATACAACAATAGATGACCAAATTTATTCATATATATATATATCAAAATCACATGAAAGTTTTGTAGATACAAACCATCAACACATTAACACATTAACTACCGACAGAAATACTTACAGTGAGTTGTAAGAGCCTATAAGAACAAAGACCGACTGAGCGGCAAGACTTATCTCGCGATTGTGATAACTGTGATTGGCTTCTCAAACATTGCTTAATCATAATTTAAAAAGCAATTATAACAGTACTTATAAACCCAATTACTTCAATTTATAGAGCAACTGAAATGTAAACCCCTAAAAAAAATCACAACGGAAAAATTTAAGCCCTAATATTAACAAATAATACACATCGATGCAATAGGCTGGGAAGACTAACAAATTAATTTGAAAGCAATAAATATAAACTTTACAGTGAAGTTTGAAGCACTCCCTACTAGAACTTTTCTTTCAGAATTTTGGGTTCCCGCTGTGTTGTGACCGACCTCTGGAAACCAGAACCCTACCAGCACTTTTCCACTTCAGACACTCACTTGTTCGATTTCAAGGTAGGGAAAATCAACTTCTACATTATTAGACCCTGCATAACATATGAGTATATTTTTCAAGTCATTAATAAAGCAACTGATTATTGCATAGAAAAATAAGCAATATAGATCATCGAGATTTGCATTGTCTCAGCTAATTGGCAGCCTTGTAATAGGCAGCAAGAGGCAAGAATTAGGCAATATCTCTTTCGGACTCTCAACAAACCAATAACCAATTTCAACCTGCTGGAAGTATAATATCCAATACAACAATTAAAATAAAAAACAAAATGCCTAAATCTGTGGTGATCAAGGATTATGAGAAGCCTTGAAATCCATGACCAGATTACACAAAATCGATATAGATTTCAGAATTCCGAAATTAAGATTGGCTATTATAAACCAAATTTAGTTATTTATACATATAAAAAATATTGTATATACTGTAAAATAACGAGAAGGAAGAAAACAATGGATATTAAATCACTTCTGTATAAATACACATACACATGTAATAAAATAGATATAACTACAAGTATAACAAACTGAATCTCAGATATATTACTATTATAACACAACAAATGATATACAACCCAACAAGTGAAGAACTAGAGAAGTTAATAGTCACTCAAGTAAAATCCCAAATTTGAAAACCCTAAATTAACAAATCAAATGAAATAAAATACAAAATTTAACTACGAAGAATCACAACCCGATTCGAAAGCAGAAATATAATGATATGCTCGATTGAAGTGTTCGATACCCGCAGATACTCCGTACGAATTGATTTATTTATAGAAGATCTGAAATCTCTAACAATAAGGAGAAGTTCAGAGAATAGCCAGAGGTACCTCGCCAGTTATGCCGAAAGAATAATTAATCCACATCAAATTTGTTAGTAGAATTCTCGATGAAGCTCTTCGCATAATAAATCCAATCAAAGTTGGGTGTATTATAGAATTTGTATGCAGTTGTATAAAATGAATCGATGTATGTTCTCCTAGTTAGAAACCAAGAGATGAGTTAATTAAAAAAGTAATTACCGGCTAAGATAGCAATTGTAAAGAGCTCTAGGTGTCTTGAAAAATAAATAGAAATTACTTATAATATGCCCACTTGAATAGCATTTCGGAAACCGTTGTGTAAGTGGCAACTTGTATAGCAGTTAGAATAATAAATGCTGTGTTAGTATTTTAATATTTTTTTAATTTATTTTCAGGTTTTTTTGTACTGATTGCAAAACATTTTATTAAGAAATGCTATGGAAGTAATTCACTTACATAGCACATCAGAAAAAATGCTATCTAAGTAGTGTTTCCCAATTTGAAATTTGTAGTAGTGATATGGAATATAATTTTGCTTCCTAAAATATATCAACTAGTTATCTTTTCTTCCAAGTATTCTATTCTTCATAGAATTCCTTCTTCATGCACAATTCTTTCTGTCTTAGTCTCGATCTTCTTTCCTTTCAATCAGCTGCCTGCCTTATCTAAAAGTCATCTTATTGTTAGATATATTTGATAATGTCATGGCTAATATGTTTTATGTTTAGCTTTCAGATCTTGTGTGAACAGGATAGATCAGTACTTAACTGTTGATCAGTACTTATACTGGAAGTCAGGACTTAAGGATATCAGTACTTATATTATCAGGAGATAATCATCAGAAGATAGATATCAGAACTTAAGTGCTGAAGGACAATCAGATAAGGACAGTAGCTGATTAAAGGAAAGAAGATAGAGATAAAACATAAGAAGAGATATGCATGAAGAAGGAATTCCGTGAAGAATGGAATACTTGGAATAGAAGATATCTGATTGATATATTTTAGGAAGCAGAATTATATTCCATATCAATTAGCGATTATCTTGTAACTGTGTAGTATATAAACACAGGCATAGGGTTTACACTATAAGTGTTATCATTATCGAAGTTATTATTCTTTATAACCCTAGCAGCTCTCGTGATATTTGTTCATCACTGAGAGGTAACAGTTCTATATTGTAACAGAGTTTATTGTTTCAATAAAGTTTGTTTTCTGTTACTCAAATTCTTTAAGTTCGATTTGAGTGTACTATACACTGTATTCACCCCCTCTACAGTGTGTGTGTGACCTAACAATTGGTATCAGAGCCTATCTGTTAACTTACATACAGTTAAAGATCCAAACACAATCATGTCGGACACAGAAACTCCAACTAAGCCTACCACAACTGAGGAACCACCAAAGACACAAATTCACAGTCGGTATGAGACCATCAGAGTCCCCATACTGAGACCATCTGAATATCCCATATGGAAGGTAAGGATGACCATGTTCCTGGAAGCAACAGATCCAGAATACCTGGATAGAATCAAGGAAGGTCCTCACAAACCAACCAAACTCGCTGTTGCAGTTGCAGGTGAAGCAGCAACGACCGTACCAAAGGAGAAGAGTGATTATACTGCTGAGGACATAGCATCAATTGCTAAGGATGCTAAGGTACGACACTTACTGCATAGTGCCATTGATAACGTAATGTCAAACAGGGTAATCAACTGCAAGACTGCTAAGGAGATATGGGATGCTCTGGAAACAAGATGTCAGGGAACTGACACAATTAAGAAAAACAGGAAGACAATACTCACTCAAGAGTATGAACACTTTGACTCAAAGACTAATGAGTCATTGAATGATTTATATGATAGATTTGTCAAACTTTTGAATGATTTGTCATTGGTTGATAAAGAGTATGATCTTGAAGATTCAAACCTTAAGTTCCTGTTAGCTCTTCCTGAATGCTGGGATTTGAAGGCAACGACAATAAGAGATAACTACAATCTTGATGAAACAACTCTTGACGAAATCTATGGAATGCTCAAGACACACGAGCTGGAGATGGAACAAAGAAGCAAGAGGAAAGGAGGAAAGTCAAGGACAGTTGCTCTTAAGGCTGAAGAAGAATTCCCCAAAGCAGCTTCCTCAAAGAAAGACAAGGGTAAAGCTCTTTTCATAAAGTCTGATACTGAGTCATCAAGTTCTGAGAGTGATGATGACTCAGATTCTGAAAGCTTGCCTGAGACTGATGCTGATGAGGAGATGATGAAACTGTGTGCTCTTATGGTGAAAGGAATCACAAAGATTGCATACAGGAAGTTCAGGAAGGGAAAAAAGTTTCCAGGAAAAGCATAAGTTCTGATAAGAAGAATTTCAGAAGATCTGAAGGAAGAGGAGGAAAGTCAGACAGAGGAGATTACACCAATGTTAAATGCTATAACTGTGGTGAGAAAGGCCACATATCTCCTGACTGCAAGAAGGTAAAGGGTGACAAAGGCAAGGCTCTTGTCACAAAGCAGAAAAGCTGGACAGACACCTCAGACTCTGAAAGTGAGGAGAACTATGCATTAATGGCAAATGCTGATAAAGAAAGTGCTGAGAGCAGTTCTGAAGCTGCTGAACCAAAGGTACCTCAGACTACTTATGCTTTTCATACTGATGATATTAATGAGTTGAGAAGATATCTTAAAACCATGTTTGTTAGCTATAGAGATCAAACTTTAACATGTGAAAGATTAACATCTGAAAATCTTGCATATAAGAAAAGAAATGATTTCTTAGAAAAAGAGTTAGTCATATTCCATCAAACTCAGAAGAATGGAGATGATGCTTTTTATGTTAGGGATGAAGTGCTAAAAATGAATGAATCTCTATAAACCGAGTTAGAAAAGGAAAGAGAGATAATCAGGACTTGGACTAACTCTGGCAGAATAACTCAAAATTTGCTAAGTAGTGAAAATTGGAAAGAGGGCTTAGGTTATGGAGAAAATAAGAATGATAAAGGAACTGAAGAAATTAAGCCTGTTCTTAAGCAAAAGCCAAAGTTAAAACCTGTTAAGTTTGTAACTGTAAAGTCTGATAATGAGAAATCAGAAGTTAAAGAGGAATTAACTTCTGACAAACTAAAACAGGAAAAGACAGCTGAAGTAAACATAGGCTTAATGATAAAGAAGCAGCTTAAGCATAAGCTAAAAGATGTCAAGAATGCAAACAAGGTAAAATCACCTAGGAAAAATAGGAATAGAAAGGAAGGTGTGAATAAAAGCAATGATTATAAACCTGTTCCTGATGCACCTAGGAAAACATGTCATAACTGTGGAAGTTCTAACCATCTGACTTCTTTTTGCAGGAAAAATAAGAATATTAACTCCTTACCTTCGAAATCAGGAGTTAAGAGTCAATCAGTTAGATACAAACCACAAAATCCTTGTTTTCATTGTGGTAGTTTATGGCATTTCATTTATAGTCTGTACTATGATTATTATCAAATAAAACCTTCTTTGAAGAAAGTTTCCATTGTTCCTTCTAGTATAAATTCTGATTCAAAGTCTGATAATGTAAATTCTGATAAGAAAAATGTTAACATAAACTCTGATGCTAAATCCGCTGCAAATGTTAACAAACTTAATAAGACCAAAGGATCCAAGCAAGTCTGGGTCCTTAAAACTAATAGTTAATGGTCTTTATGATTGCAGGGCAACAGGAAAAATATTCTAGTTCTGGACAGTGGATGTTCAGGTCATATGACTGGAAATAAGGCCCTGCTATCAGACTTTGTGGAGAAAGCTGGCCCAAGTGTTTCTTATGGAGATGGCAATATTGAAAAAACATTGGGATATGGCAATATCAATCTTGGGAATGTCATCATTAAAGAAGTAGCTCTGGTCTCAGGACTTAAACACAACCTTCTGAGTATAAGTCAAATCTGTGACAGAGGTTATCATATTGATTTCTTTGAAGAACACTGTGAAATTGTGAGTAAATCTAAAGGCAAAGTTGTTCTGAAAGGATATAGACGTGGTAACATTTATGAAGCTAAGCTTTCAACAAGTACTGATGGCTCTGCAATCTGTCTGTTAAGTAGAGCATCAATTGAAGAAAGCTGGAATTGGCATAAGAAAGTCTCTCATTTCAATTTCAACAATATAAATGAATTGGTCAAGAAAGTTCTTGTGAGAGGCTTGTCAAACACAGTATTTGCTCCTGATGGTCTTTGTGATTCATGTCAGAAAGCCAAATAAAGAAAATCTTCATTCAAGAGCAAGACTAAATCATCAATTCTTGAGCCTTATCATCTTATACATGTTGATCTATTTGGTCCAGTAAATGTCGTGTCTATTGCAAAGAAGAAGTATGCGTTGGTCATAGTGGATGAGTTCACCAGATACACATGGGTGTATTTCTTGCATATAAAAAGTAAAACTGCATCTATCTTGATTGATCATGTCAAACAGCTGGATAAAATGGTCAAAAATTCTGTGAAAATTTTAAGGAGTGATAATGGCACTGAGTTCAAGAATTTGATAATGGAAGAGTTCTGCAAAAGCCATGGAATAAAGCAGGAATTTTCTGCTCCTGGAACTCCACAGCAAAATGGAGTTGTTGAAAGGAAGAATATAACTCTCATTGAAGCTGCACGTACAATGCTTGAAGAAGCAAAGCTTCCAACCTATTTCTGGGCTGAAGCTGTGCAGACTGCTTGTTTTACTCAAAATGCAACACTCATTAACAAGCATGGAAAAACACCATATGAGATGGTGAAGAAAAAGAAGCCAAATCTGAAATATTTTCATGTATTTGGATGCAAGTGTTTTGTTCTCAAGACTCATCCTGAACAGCTATCAAAGTTTGATCTAAAAGCTGATGAAGGAATCTTTGTTGGATATCCACTTTCCACAAAAGCCTTCAGAGTCTATATTTGAGAACAAAAGTGGTCATGGAATCTATCAATGTCTCTTTTGATGACAAGAAGATCACTGGTCTTAAAGATTTCGTTGACCATGATCAGCTGAGATTTGAAAATGAAGACTCATATTCTGATACTGAAAAACCTGACAGTCTAAGTCCTGATACTACAAACTCTGACGGATTAAACTCTGATGTTATTGAAACTGTGGTGACTACGTTAAAGGAAGATGCACCTATGCAGGGGGAGCATACTCAAGATCCTACCACATCTCAAGAAACATCAGAACATGCATCTGGCTCTTCAAGTTCTGATTCGTCAAGTTCTGATAAGCCAAGTTCTGATAGTACTGAAAATCTAAATACTGAAGAATCCAACTCAGAGAGCATAGTTTCAGGGGGAGCATCAGAAAATGAAAATGAAGATAACATGGATCATGGGGGAGCATCCAGTTCTAGAGAAAACATTTCATCTGCAAGGAAGTGGACAAAATCACATACACCTGATTTGATAATTGGAAATCCTGATGCAGTTGTCAGAACTAGAACAGGTACTTCAAATGAGTGTCTATACAATTCTTTTCTCTCTCAGACTGAGCCAAAGAAAGTGGAAGAAGCTCTTCAAGATGCTGATTGGGTGCAAGCAATGCAGGAAGAGTTGAATGAATTTGAAAGAAACAAAGTCTGGACCCTAGTGCCAAGACCAAAGAATAGATCTGTTGTTGGTACAAAGTGGGTATTCAGAAACAAAACTGACAGTGATGGCATAATTACAAGGAATAAGGCAAGTCTGGTTGCAAAAGGATATTCTCAACAGGAGGGAATTGATTATGATGAAACATTTGCACCAGTTGCTAGGTTAGAAGCCATAAGGATATTTTTGGCTTATGCTGCTCACAAAAAATTTACTGTCTTTCAAATGGATGTGAAAAGTGCTTTTCTCAATGGAGAATTGGAGGAAGAGGTATATGTTGAACAACCTCCAGGTTTTGTAGATACCAAACATTCAGATTATGTCTACAGGCTTGATAAAGCACTTTATGGACTTAAGTAAGCTCCTAGAGCATGGTATGAGACTTTAGCTCAGTTTCTTCTGGAAAGTGGATTCAACAGAGGAACAATAGACAAAACACTGTTCTACCTCAACCATGGAAAGGACTTACTTTTGGTCCAGATTTATGTTGATGATATCATTTTTGGATCTACAAATGACAAACTTTGCAAGAAGTTTGCCAAACTAATGCAGTCAAGATATCAGATGAGTATGATGGGGGAACTTAGCTATTTTCTGGGCCTTCAAGTCAAGCAGAATGAGGAAGGCACTTTTATTTGTCAAACCAAGTACACCAGAAACTTGCTAAAGAAATTTGGAATGCAAGATTGTTCAAGTGCATCCACTCCAATGGCCACTGCAACAAAACTGGATAAGGATACCGGTAAATCAGTAGATATTACTGACTACAGAGGTATGATTGGCTCTCTACTCTATCTAACTGCTAGTAGACCTGATATCATGTATGCTACCTGTCTTTGTGCAAGATTTCAAGCAGATCCAAGAGAACCTCACTTAACAGCTGTAAAAAGAATCTTTAAGTATCTTAAAGGAACAGCTGCTCTGGGATTATGGTATCCTAGAGAATCAGATTTTAAACTAATAGGTTACTCAGATGCAGATTTTGCAGGTTGCAAAATTGACAGGAAAAGCACAAGTGGAAGCTGCCAATTTCTTGGAGGCAGATTGGTTTCTTGGTACAGCAAGAAACAAAAGTCAATTTCCACATCAACTGCAGAAGCAGAGTATATTGCTGCAGGAAGCTGTTGTGCACAGATTCTTTGGATGAAGAATCAGTTACTGGATTATGGGTTAACATATTTCAAAATCCCTATTTACTATGATAATCAAAGTGCTATTGCTATGACAGGTAATCCAGTTCAACACTCAATGACAAAGCACATCAGCATCAGGTACCACTTCATCAGGGAACATGTGGATGAAGGTACAGTGGAATTGCATTTTGTTCCCACAGATCAACAGTTGGCAGATATCTTCACAAAACCATTATGTGAAGCTACTTTTACAAGATTGGTAAATGAACTTGGAATGGTTTCAGGTTCTTTCTTTAAATCTGCTTAGACTTGTTCTGTGTTATCGGACTTTATGCTCAGTATTTACAGAATTAATCTCATTGTATATTCTGTGCTTAATTGATAAATGTCTTTAAGTACTGACTGTTGTCTGATATATGTTTCTAAACTCTGATAAGTGATATGTTTGTTCTAGTACCTATTCAATCCTATGAGGATAACTGTGCTAGATACTGACCTAGTAGTCTTCAATAAACAAATGATTCCATGGAAGAAGTAATTATTTCAGTGGAAATCTTATGACACTAGCAAATTCTGATAATTGAGCTTAGTGAAGTTCACTTTGTATATCTTATTACTAAGTCACAAATTAGAATAATGCTACTCATCTGTTAAGTTCTGATACTAGTAAAACTGCTGAGTGCACTAAGTGCTGATAGACCTCTCTTATCAAAAGAAAAAGCAAAAAGATTAAAGAATAAAATCAGGTACTCCTTTGAGATCTAGAGTAAAAATGTGAAAGGGACGACCCAAGTGCATTGCTGGTATTAAGTAAATATGCATTACAAAAGCAAAATATTTTCTTGGTGACTTTTCACACTCTATGATTACTGGAGAAATACTCTGATAATAGCATAAATTCTGATAAACAGTCGTGACTCACTTACACTGAGAAGCCACTGTATAATAGAATTTCAAAAGATGCATAAAATTAGCACAAAACAGTTGAGGTGGACTCAAGCATGAACTCATTCATCAGTAGGTTTCAGGATAATGACAGCTCTTTAGCAAAATTTTAGTTATGCCTTATTTCTAAGATGTACTGAAGTGAATCAGACTTTACTCTTTGTCTGTTATTTAGCTTAATGCACACACTAATCACTCCATCTGAATGCTGAAATTTCTGTGGTGGTCTATGTTATTTTAGATAAACAGTCATTGTGTCATTTTTGCACAAATTCTGAGGACAAGTTCTAGTTACACGTTCTGATGATTCAGTTCTGACGTTCATAACTAAGAACTTGTATGAGGATTTACTAAGATGAGCATTCCTTTTTCGAGTTAAGAAATTATGTTCTGATGACTGTTAAGTTCTGGTATAGGTCTAAGTTCTGATTTCTCAGTCTAATCCTTTACTTGGCTTATCTTTGAATGAAATTTAATAACAGTCTCAGTTTGTACTCGCATATGTTGAAGTGGAAGATTAATAGTCACTATGATTAGGATTAATGGTTTTGTACTTGAACAATCCACTGTTTCTTGTGTCTTGTGCGGTCTAGACCATGATTCCTCTTTCCAATGACTGTTATTCTTTTTCAAAGTCTAGGGAGACGAGGTAGAATTAATTCTACCTGTCAGCATTAAATTTTTTTACGTCTCTTGGCATTCTTTTGCCTATATAAACAACCACTTCACATCAGTCTTTCCATCACATTCTTCTCACACACTTATCCTCCTTCTTCTGTCAAAAACACAATGGTTCGATACAACATGTTTTTGAACACACAAACCTTCACAATGGAGCTCAGTTGTGCCGACTGGCAGCAGGAGTGGCATGTAACAGCCATTCCTGAGGAGATCTGGGATTCTGTCCCACAGGAGGTGCTAACTCACCTCCTATTCTTCTATATGGACTACCATCGCCATCTGGAGCGATTGGAGGAGGAAAGGCGGGAAGCTATCCGTCAGCAAGAGTGAATCATACGACTCGCCATCTTGTTCGTCGAAGATAGGAAGAGGAAGATGACTTAATCTCGTCTTCTTCCTGTTCTTCTTCATCCTCAGCTTTGTCAGGCTTCTTAGCTAAGACTAAAGCTGTTGACGTTAGGATTAGAAGCTTAGGGAAAATCTTGTCTTGATGTAATTTCTATTTCATATATGTATTGACTTGATATATTAATGAAAACTGTTTTTACTTCAAGATTTTGTCTCTGAGTTATTTTATCTTGTGTTGTTAAATCCTGCTTGATATTCTGATGACCATTTAAATTTTGTCTTTATTTAAGTTCTGATTCTCTGTCAGCACTTATTCATCGAAATTATCTCGGTCATTTTTAACATGATTCATTTTCAGAATATTAATGTTGCAGTGAAAAATAATTCAATCAGTGCTAACGGTTTAAATTTTGAATTAAAACTGTGTCTCTTGATAAATGGAACGATTTTTTCTTGAAACAAGGCAACTGGGTAAGTAATCATTCCTGTTTTCTCGAGCCCAGTAACTATCCGTTACTACTGCATGTCTGACAGGTGTCCAACGGTAACATTTTTTTTTCAGAGTATAAGAACAACAGAGAGAAGATTTCTTTAATCTTTTATTTTCTTTATACTTTATCTCTCTTCTTACTTTTACTCTATTTCTCATTCTTTCTCACGTTGGTTTTTTTCATACAGACATTATCTCAAACACCTAACAGGCATACTTGAATTTCAATATTTTTTCACATGGCACCAAAGGATTTAATCATTGATGGAGCAAAGTTTGTTCCAAACAACTATGCTGCAATTTTTGATCATGCTGAAGCTCCATCTGAATTGCACTTTGTGCAAGATCTTCTTGCACATAGTGAGGTTGGGTACGCCTTAACTCAGCCTGAATTATTTTCAAGTCAATAAGTTCTGCGGTTCTGGAGGACTGGAGTTTTTGATGATGGTGGTAAATGAGGAACTCCCAGTATTATCTTCCAAGTGGGTGATTCATCCTATGTAGTCACTCCTGGTACAGTACGAAGAGCATTACATCTTCCAGAAGATTGTACCTTCTCTATACCAGAGGAATCAGAACTTCGGGGGTTAATGACTGATTTGGGATATGAAAAGAGTCTGACGAAACTTGGACAGTTGAAACGGGCTAATATCAGAAGAGACTGGAGTTTCTTCTTCGATTGCATCACCAAGGCTTTTGGCAACAAGTGTTCAAATTTTGATGCCATCCTAATTCTGAGTCAGCACATCGGGTATGCTATTATCCATCAAACTCATTTTGATTTTGCAACTGGAATAATTGGTTTGATTGGGGATAGGATGACAGAGGATCGAGATGTTGTTTATTTTACTAGATTCTGTCAACTTATTTATACGTATTGTACTGCTGAACCCCAGTTAGTCAGCACTCAAACCCCACCTTTTAAGGTTGCAAAAAGGTACTTTAACGACCTGATAAATGCTGACACAAAGAAATCAATGGTGAGACAATTACAGATTCCTCAGTCTGTGAAACAGATTCTGGTAAATGCTGATCCTGCTACTTACAAATCTGTTTACTCAAATGTTCAACCAACTCACCATAACCAAAATCCATCAACCTCAGTACCTACCTCTCATTCTACTCAACCTACCCTCAGAACTTATCTCAAATCCTATCTCTCCACTTCACAGACTGCTCAACCTTCTTCTTCAGCACCTACTGTGAAGCCTACATCCTCTAAGCCAAAGAGAACAAAGACTGTTCCTCAAAAACCTCAAAAGAGGAGAAGCATTACTTTGAGAGATGAATCAGATTCTGAGGATCAGATTCCCTCTTCAGAACCTGTGGTAAATGAAGCTGAGAAGGCAACTTCTCAGAAGGATTCTGCAATTGGGGGTTCTAGGCTTCTCAAGAGGCTTAGACGTATGACGGTTCCTGCAACTCCCAAGGAATCCAAATCAACAAGGAAGTACAAGAAACAGAGGGCACAAAGGCCAGTTTCAGATGATAAGGAGGAAGCAGCTAAGGAAGGGGATCAGGAATCTCTGATCTCACAAGACAAGGAATTTGCTCCAGTCACTTATTCTCCATCAACTCCATCTCAGGAACCTGTATCTGACAAGGCTAATTCACCTTCTGTGTCTCTTGTTGATCCAGGCACAAGTGCTAAAATTGATATTCAAAACCTGGTTGTGCCTGAAATACTTTTCTTAGAAGCTCCAACAGCAAATAATCCTTCCACAACACCTATTACTGATGCTGTTCAAACTCCTGAGTTATCACTAACACCTTCTCTGCATCAAGATGCTGATGATCAGATTTTAGGTGAGCATCAGGATATGGCTGTTGATCAAAACTTAGTATCAGATCAGCAATTAGAGGATGCTGAAGCCTCCATTGCTACTCACACTGTTGTCTTATCAGAAGATACTGATTCTCTAAGTTCTGATGCTGCAAATGTTGGAGATACTGGTGAGGCTGCTACAACTGTAGATGCTGATGAAGCAGGTCCTTCAGGACCTACTCCTCCACTGACTCTTCCTAAGTCTGAACTGGTAAAGGAGTTTGTTATCAGGGATGCACCAGTACCTTGGAGTGAAACTCCTGCAGGTCAGGAGTGGACTAAGGAATGGAACTCAGTTTCATGTGTTCAAAATGCTTTACATTTTGCTGAGCACTTGACTAAAGCTGATGAAATGTTACATTCTGATGATTTTAAAACCCAGCTTAGAGTCACTGCATTGAGTACTAAACATCTACAAGGTCTTCATTCCAACACTCATGCAGAGCTACACAAGATTCAGGAGAACTTTATCAAACAGGAACAAGTTTGGAAAATTGATAAGAAAAAGTTCTTCCAACCTACCATTGACAGGGTTGCTTATATTGAGAAAACTCAAGAGAAGCAACAAGCTCAGATTGATCAAATTCTGACAAATCAAGCTTCTCAGCAATCGCAACTTACTGAAATCCAGACCTCAGTGGAACTACTTATCTCTCTTTTATTACCTGCTGATGCCAAAAAGGGGGAGAAGGTAATTAAGTCCAAATGCAAAACCAACAAGACACTGCAAGGAAAGGATGATGGAAAAGATGACCAAGGAAACTCTGGAATGGGTAGTGGTCATAGTCAAGGTAGAAGGTTTACATCAAGACAAGCTAGTCACAGAACAAGTTCTGATACTGGGAAAAGAATAAGTTCTGCTGCTGGTAAAAGGATAAATTCTGATGAACTTCTAGATCTTGATGAGGAAATGTCAAGACAGTTATTTCTTCAAGAAAATCCAGGGATGGACTTGGAAAGTTTAAAGGAAGAAGAAGCCAGACTTAAATCAGAGAAAGTCACATCTAAATCTGAAGCTTCTGGTAAAAAGTTACTTCCAAAACCTAAAGGCATTGTGATCAAAGAAAGGATACATACTGAAGAAACTTTGGCTAGATCACAACCACAGATAGATCCAAGATCCAAGGGTAAAGAAAAGGTTGGTGAACCTATCAAGCCTTATGTACCTCCTGAGGAAGAAGAAATTACTGATGGAAAAGATGATCTTGCTCTGACTTCAAGAAAAGTTCTTAAAACAACCTCTGACATGGCTCAAGTTGTTCAGAGTCAAGAAACTGTAAGTTCTGATATTCAGAAGAAGCAAGTAACCTCTGACAGTGCTCAAGTTAACTTGATATCAGAAAATAGATCTAAAACACTCTTACCAGGATTCACTAAAGCAAAACAGACTCAATCTTTGAAGACTACTCCAAGGGGTTTTGAAGCAAGAGTAGTTACTGGAAAGGAAGCTAGAGATAAAACTGGATTGGGAAGTGCTGATGAAAGAAGAGTACACAACACTACCGATGATCCAACTTCCTTGAGTGAACCAGGTATTGGAGCAACTCCTGAGAGATTGAATCAACTAGAATCTGTACAGATGGTTTACCATACCTACTTGAAAGAATACATCATGTTGTATTTCATGACAGATGGTAGGGTTTATCATATAAGACAAAATGCCATTCCTTTGAAGTATTTTGAAGAATTGGAGCATGTACTTTTCTTACTTCAAGTGGATGACAGAATAACAAAGACTGCTGCGAACTACTTAAAAGAACAGATTCAGAGACAGAAAAGGCTTTATTCTGTTAAGTCTGACAGCAGATATGTTCCAAAGTACAGAGATCACAATGGGGATATTGTTGATATGAAGCCTAGTACTGCACAGATCAGAACGTATCTTGGTATTAAGGGACTTGAATTCAATCTTGAATCTGACAAAGCTTATGTCATAAGACTAGACCAGGAGTTAAGGAAAGCAAAGATTAATGATCTCAGAGCTGCAATCTTTC